>NC_052153.1:118466395-119084251 GCF_902713615.1 Scyliorhinus canicula | reverse complement strand
CTCCTCTCCTCCCTCCCTCCTTCCCATCCTCCCTCCTCTCCCTACTCTCTCCTCTCCCTCTCTCCCTCTCACTCCTCTCCCTCCCTCTCTCCTACCCCTCCCCCTCCTCTCCCCTCTCCCTCCCTCTCTCCCTCTCCGTCCCTCTCTCTCCCTCCCTCTCCCACCCACCCCCCCGCCCCCTCACTGTTCGCTGCCTTCTCGGGGATGCCTTCCCCGGTCTGCCCAGGGTCTGTCCGGCGGTCCGCTCACCTCCTCGCTCCTCTCATCAGTCAGCACGACTGGCTGACGACTTTAAAAAGCAGGTGTGACAGCCGGCGTCATAACCTCGCGTTACGACGTCGGGACTTCGGCCCATCCGGGCCGGAGAATAACGGGGGGACGGATAGTCGGCTGTTTGGCCGTATCGGGGCATTTGACGAGGTTATCCATGGGAAAACTGATGTAAAACTTTTTCTCATTTTGGAGAATAGCGGGAGCACGTCGGACCGGCGGCACGTGAAAAACCGGCGCGGCCCGCTATTCTCCAAACCGGTCGGAGAATCGCGCCCACTGTCTTTGTTAAAAAGGTTTTTTTTTTACTTATGGCTGTTGTTTGGAAAGTTATTAAGGGTTATCTATAGAGTACTGTATCTTTTTGCGGGCTATCAGTGCTGGTATTTGGTAAGATGTTTACTGTGTGTTGATAAAATGTTAGCTGGATTCATAGAATAAACATTGTTTTTGTTTAAAAATACTTATAGTTCTCTGTTGCATCACACCTGTAAAGTGGGGCCTTGTGCTCCCCAGAACCAAACTCTATTCAAAGATGTGGGTCAGGTGAAGTCCATAATATACTTTGGTGTTCTCTAAACCCTGGTCCATAATACTGTGATCAATTTTTCCAAACAGACCATTTCTCCAGATTCTTTCTCTTCAACCTGGGTTGAAAGAACATAAGGAATCAGCATCGTCTTGCAATATTCTGGTCTTGCATCAGAACTAATTTGGATATGCGCTTTCATGCATTTATACCTTCATAACTATCCTTAAAAATATTTTGGTGGCTATTTAATACTTAATCGAGTTTCTTGGTCATCTCAACTTGGAAAACATATGGGGCGGGATTCTCCAATAATGGGGCTATGTCTCCACGCCTGGGAGAAAAGGGGCGCGAACCACTCCGCCGTCAATGGTCCCCGATAATGAGGAATGCTCTCCTTCCTCGGGGGCTAGGTTGGCGCCGGAGTGGTCCCCGCAGCTCCAGCTGGCGCGGAATGGCCGGGGCGAGTTCGCGCATGCGCGGAACGCCCGGTTTGATTCCACACATGCGCGGGGGTTCCCGTCTCCGTGCCAGCCCCCAGGCAATATGGCGGAGTCCTACAGGGACCCGGCAAGAAGGACCCAGCCCGCCCGCCGATCGATAGGCCCCGATCGCGGGCCAGGCCACAGCGAGGGCCCCCCCAGGGCTGATCGCCCCACACCCCTTCAGGACGGCCCATAGAGACACACCTTCCAGGTCCCACTGTGTGGGACCTGAGAAAACCACGCCGGCGAGACTTGGTGGCCACTCGGCCCTTCGGGGCCCAGAGAATTGCCGGGGGGCCGTTTTCAATGGCCCCCAACTGGGGCGGTGGGAATCCCGTGGGTGCCCGAGAATTGGCGGGGGAGATTCGGTAAGCCAACGTCGGGGCGGCAAGGTGCAATTCTCCGACCCGGCGCGGGGTCGGAGAATCCCGGCCATGGCTGGATTTTACAGGGCCCCACAGTCCCTGCCTTTCGCCCCAAGTTGAAAGGTTGGGAGGGAGCCCTCGAGCCACCCAGCAGAACAACGACTGCTCTGCTGTAGTTATGGGCCCAATTTCCAGCTGCGAGGTGAGGTAAGGCTTACACCTCCCAGGAACAGAAAGTCCTGTCTCAGACTCAGAAAGCTATCGGCTAATCAGAGACCAGTAGATCTCCAGTACCAGTAGCACTACAGGAAGTGGTGGCCACTGCTGGTACCATACCTGGGACTTGTGCAGGTGAGTCCAGCCCAGCAGGTGAGTCAGTGTCTCTCTGTGTGTCCATTGGCAGGTAAATGGGGCATGTGGCATATGGGATAAGGACAGACAGGGAGGGGAACCTGGTGGGTGGTTTTAGTTTGTGGAGAAGCCTAGTTGGGCACAGAAAGCCTGCCATCAGCCTGCAGAAGGAAACCTGCTGGGCTGGGTTAAGTCCCAACAGTGACGGAATGAGGCTCTTAAGTGCGAATTAATGGCCCATTTAAGGGTCTCAATTTGCCCACTGAAATGAAATGAAATGAAATGAAAATCGCTTATTGTCACAAGTAGGCTTCAAATGAAGTTACTGTTAAAAGCCCCTAGTCGCCACACTCCGGCGCCTGTTCGGGGAGGCTGGTACGGGAATTGAACCATGCTGCTGGCCTGCCTTGATCTGCTTTAAAAGCCAGCTCTTTAGCCCTGTGCTAAACTGCCCAGTGCCATTTCCGTCATGGCTATGACTGCGGTGGCAGCAGCGGTAGACAGATAGTTGGTGGGCAAGGCACTCCTAGATTTCTATGCCCCTCCTGCCTTCAAACACATCCTCAAGGGAGCGTAAAATACAACCCATGCTTCTCATCTAACTTCAGCTTACAAAGCCCTTTATCCATTAACGTTGGTTTGTTGATGTACCTTTATACAGCAATCGGCAACTTGAGGGGCTGGCCCTTATATTGGACATGACGCCCCATTTTGTTCAAATGCTTCTAACACCACATCAGAGTAGGTTTTCATTTGAACTCTGCTCTGAGTTAAAAATACCTCAGTGAATCTTCTCTCATACATGTCTCTTTACTCAATCTGCAGTACAGGTGCGAACAGGTGCAGCAAGACCTGGACAATATCAAAGCTTCGGCCAACGAGTGGCAAGTAACATTTGTGCCACACAAGTGCCAGGCAATGACCATCTCCAATAAGAAAGAATTGTTTGCCGCTTGACATTCAATGGCATTACCATCACTGAATCCACCACGATCAACATCCTGGGGGTCACCATTACCAGAAACTGAACTGGACTAGCCACATAAGTACTGTGGCTACCAGAGCAGATCAGAGTCTAGGAATCCTGTGGTGAGTAACTAACGTCCTGACTCCCCAAGGCCTGCGCATCATCTACAAGGCATAAATCAGGAGTGTGATGGAATACTCTCCACTTATCTGAATGAGTGACGCTCTAATAACATTCAAGAAGCTCAACATCATCCAGGACAAAGTAGCCCGCTTGATTGGCAACTCTTCCAAAAGCATTCACTCCACCACTGACACACAGTAGTAGCAGTGTGTACCATCTATAAGATGCATTGCAGGAACTCACCAAGGCTCCTTTGGCAGCACCTTCCAAACCCAGGATCATACCATCTAGAAGGACTAGGGCAGCAGATACATGGGAACACCAATACCTGGAGGTTCCCTTTGCAGTCACTCACTACACTGATTTGGAAATAAATCACTTTCCTTCGCTGTTGCTGGGTCAAAATCTTGGAACTCCCACCCTAATAGCACAATAGGTGTACCTACATGGACTGCAGCAGATCAAAAATGAAGCTCATTACACCATCTTCACAAGGGCATTTTGGGATGGGCAACAAATGTAGGCCTAGCCAGCGAAGACCACATCCCGTAAAAAATTAATTAAAAAATTTCATGACTGAGTAATCTGTAGCATATTGATGCACAAATTAATGTCCTATTGATTTATCAACTCCTTTGTACAAAACTCTGTTATTTGAGTGATTGCTGGTGGTATAAATACTGTACAAACCAAGCTCCCCAATGATTATGCACTCTAAATTCACTTCAAGATTGTAAACTCCATCTTTGTAAGGTCACTATTTTCCTGCTTTTAGTGAATAATTGCAATATGGCCTTTCTTTTGGCATTTCTCTATGGACATGTTTATGCCATGCGATTGCCATTACAACAATAACAAGTCACTAAACCTCTATTAACAACACCCTTCGGATCAATTTCCCTGCTTTAGATTTGGCAGAAGCCTTCTGACCGTAGACAGAAGCTGTACTAGTTACTGGCTTAGATCAAAATGCTTGATTATTCTTTGATGTCATCTCCATGGTAAAAGCAATCTCATACAGCAGCTCAAACACTTTTGTGTGTTTAGTAACTTTGACTAGATTCTTTCAAAGCACAGTTCCTAATTCATGATCTGAGAATGCATCAAAGTTGCAATATAGGAATACATTCTTCAATACAATACTGTTCACCAGTTGTTTCAGTATTTCTCTGTTTTCTAGTTCCAAATTTATCTCTCGTGGCTTCGCCCTAAAATGTTCCTCCATCTTGGTGATAATTATTTTGAATGACACATTGTTATGAGAAGACTGGATGAGCTAGATATTTATTAGGATCTGCCTTGACCATAAACATAAATGTACCAAGGGTCAGGAAATAAGCAGTACGACTCCAAGATCAAATTGAAACACCAAAATAATCTTTGCTATACAAACTTGAACAAAACAAACACAGATACACTGAGCAAATAAGATGATAATTCTAAACCATGTGCGTTTCTATCTCAATCCCACAAATTTAACCTAGATTCAAATTTTACTGTGTCTTCCACTCTGATAGGTTATTAAACATACTCACACTCTGGAAGGCAGTTCCTTTTTCCTCTGGGTCTGGCTGCACAGTTCACAGCTCAGGTCTATGGTATATCCCTAACAATACAAGCTCCTGGTCCAGGTATAGGCATGATCCACCAGACACATGTAGACATCAATTCTGCAGCTGAATTTCTCCCTTCTTTACAGAGCTCGTTGGACCTCCCCAGTTAGTGTTAAACCCAGTTGGATGGCAGGCAGTGTAAGGCAGCTGCATTCCCATTGGACTCTAGGATTATACTAGCGGCAAGGTATGTGGCAGCCAGATTGCCCCTCTGAGGCTACTTGAAACCCTACTCCTGCTTCAACTTCTTCTGTTCAATCAATGGTCACGCGATGGCCTCCTCCGGCCATCGCTGGTATTTAATCAGAGGCAGGATGGCATTGCCATGGAGGGAGGCTACACAGTAAAAGCTGGTGGGAGCCCAACTGAGAGGGCATCCTGTCATCTACAGAGAGGACCCCAGCAGCAAATGAAAGGCTGTTGACACATTTAGCTGTTGTTCAAACACCTAATTGGTCCTGACCGTTTGAGATATCTGTGCCCCTCCAATTGTGAACTCGCAGATGCCTCTTCTCCACACTATTCATGACTGTAACTTCAACTGCTTTGGAATTTCCTCCCTAAACATTTCCACCATAGTGCTGGATTTAAGAGAAAGCTAGATAAATGCATCAGAGAAAAAGGAATAGAAGAGTTGGATGAAATGGAGTGGAAGGAAGCGTGTGTGGAGTATAAACACCAGCACAAACCAGTTGGACTTAATGGTCTGTTCTGTACTGTAAATGTAGTCATTTTCTGTGCCAATAGGTTGTCTCTTTAGCAGCTTATTTTGCTTGCTAATTCTGGAGGAGTTTTCAGGCTTTTGTTAATAATGCTTGTTGTCCAAATACATGGCTAAAATATCCTTCAATAGAGTTTGCAGTTCCTGCCCTAATGCATGTTTCAAATTTTGTTATAGGGAAGCATAATGTGGGTTATTTCTGAAGGTAGAGAAAATTACAGTCCTAAATGCCTGGGAAAACAAGCCACGAGTAGAGACTGGAGTCTCAGAAAATCCAGAAATGCGGGAAACACAGTGGTCCTGTGAAATTTAACCGGAAGGCATCATTAGAATTTATTTTCTCCATTTCTCACTGGACAGCTGGCCAGTTTAAGCGAGTGGCCAGTTTCCAGAAGGAAAGACTGCGATAGAATGCCACAACCAGGCACCATATAGGAGAAGGATCGGGAGGGAGTAATCTCAAGGTACAAAATAGAATAGACTATGGTGGAGGTTGGTGGTGGGAATGATTTGGTAAGAGAATGCAAAGTAGTGAGATTGTGGGGGCAAGAGGTAGCGAGTCAGTGATGGATCGTGGAGGCTACAGGTTGAGTTATGGAGGCTGATGAGCACTCACAGCGAAGTAGGTGGATCACAGCATGTAGGCTTGAAGTCGAAGGGATGCACTTAGCTGCTGAATCGGGCAGTTCACACCTCCTGAAAGCCATTAAATACACATGGCTGATAAAACCTAACACAAACAGCCTAATTTAAATGTTATAAATTCTGACCATCCCCTTGAGAGCGGATTAGTCACCTGACCTCCAACCCTTCCCAGTTAAAGCAAAAGCACGTTCACAATGGAATGGTGCTGTGTTTCTCAGTTGTAAGAATTTAAACCTCCACTGCCCTTCTCTTAGCATAAATTCCCCCAATCTACTCCCATTAAATGTTTTGAGATAGAATAATATCACTTGAATTTAATTTAAATAATTTTACTGCAACATTTCAAGTTGATGAAACTTATGTTAAGAAATTAAAAATTCACTGAGACCTTAATCACCATTTCATGACATGGTAGTTAACCTTCAAAGATCTGCACGCCCAAGACGTGTTCAGGTATAATATCCTCATACATTCCTAATTATTTCTCTATGACAAACTAGCACCTTCTCTTAACTGCAATATTTGGCGCTTTCACCTTCTGATCTAGATCACAATGTATTGCACACGGTGATTAAACTAGGGATTCCAGTTTGGGAGTTAGTTAGTAAAATACTGCAAAGTGTGTTGCTTGAGCAATCTGAAAGGAAGTGGCACTGCTAGTAAGTGGAACCATTGTGAATCTAAGGATATCTTTGCAATGTCAGAAATGGTTCAATACCCTGATAAGGCCAGTAGAAAGTAGGTGCCATGTGCCATGTCTGATTAGTTCCATACAACTGCAGGGAAGAATGCATGCTCTTAAGTGCCTCTGCATTAACCCCTGGGTTGATACAGGTGTAATCCCTCTGTCAGCTTGATCCCTCTCAAATCATTCTTGCTCACTTCTATCCATACATGTGTACATTCTTATATATCGCCTTTCTTGTCAAAGTTGTCATAGGGTTGCAAGTTTCCATTATAAGAGGTGAAAGGTGACTAAAATGAAAAGGAAAGGCTGGGGAAATGTTAAACATTGTTAATACCATTCCCTTTACATGTCGAGGCAACATTGCTCATGTTGCAAGGCAGAAACGGAAAATAAAGACTTGCATTTATATATCACCAAGGCACAGCAAACATTTATGTTCCAATCCATCTTGAGAAAAGGATAATGGCGATCTGGCCACAGACTCTGAACTAGCAGGGATGGATTAGTCAGAGGCCCATGAGCCATGGACAGGTCTTGCAGGGTAGATAAATGTATTTTAATTGAAGCTAACTTCATCTTTGTGATGTGACCTATAAATACTGGATGAAAACCCCAAACGGAGCATAAAAATAAATAGATGCAATAGCCTCAGTGTGAATTTTTGGATCTTCACAGAGGACCAGGGGATCAAGCACTACAAGAAAAATCACAGAGGATGTGCTCCTTGTATCATCTTCATTAGGTGCCATTACTGGAGATTCCCCACTCCATTAGTTAGCCCATCATTTTATCGAATGCTAGCCCAATATTTACATGACACATTGAATTCAGTCCAACAACTTGAACACAAGGAAGCACTGAACAACAAACCTATGTCAGTCCATCAATCTCAACAGTCCTATACAGCTTGCCTTGAGCATCACCCAATCTACCTAAAGACAAGTGTTACAAATTTTATAGGTCTATAGTAGATATCTATTTTAGGTACTCACTTGAATTCAGTTTATCAGTTAATCCAGTACACACATCTGAACATGCTCTGTGATCTGAAAGAAAACTTTAAGGCCTAATAGCGAGTTAAATAATTGTATGTTTCAAGGATCAAAACAAAAGATTGAGTTGTGTGTATAATCAATACTATCGTTTCACACATGCTTTACACGTCTGTCCCTTTGGAAGATGTACTGAAATGTATTCTCCGGTCCTGAAGTCAATTCAAAACCATAAATTTACTAATTTTACATGAAATATGTATGAATCAGCAAAAAACATTTTGCCAGTGAGCTGCATCTTTTCCTGAATACTCTTGTAACTTTTCTACTTTCAAGGCAAAGGTCATTTACAATCAGCTGCCCTTGTACAAACTAACCCTGACTTCCTCTCTCATAGCCATGTCTTCAGTCTCCATCTCTCCAGCAGACTTAAGAGGTATCTCTTTGTGTTTCTCACTGTCTCACAAAGAGATAGAGAAGGTAATGAATGACCTGTGAATTCTCCATCAACACTATATGTCAAGAGTTGGTTCACTGAGCTGCCAACTTTGAAGAAAAGACCAGGTCCATTGATTTGGAAGCTCCATTTCCAATACCTCATTCTCTAGCATCCTTGTGATTTATGAACCTGTCTGTATTAGTTCCTCATCCAGATTACCTGAATTATCCTGAGTTAACCAATCTGGACTGGTCAGAGGAAGCGATGGGGTCATCACAGAGTGTGCCAGTTTCTGCTGGCAGTCTTTGATGCTGGTTCAGGCATTAGTCACTTCTTTCTATTTCTCACTGCAGCATCTATTAATGCGAAGAGAAGGAGCGATGTAACGAGTTTTCTGCTGTTCATTTTTCCCTTCCAGTTCAGCTTCTGCAGAGTCCTCCTCACAATATCAGCCTAAAAAAGAGAAATCATCTGACTATTAGTCCTAAAAATTATGGAATTCAATGTAATTCATTAAGACATAAAAGCAGTAACTGCACTGAATTGAATTACGCTCAATGCTACGAAAAAGCAGAAATATTTGGGGGTGCAGATTTACAGGACATTAAGGTTTAAATACTAATGACTGCTCTAGGTTATAAGCAACTTATAATAAAGGCAATAGGTGATGATGATCCGAGATAAAACCTCACAAGACCTCAGTTAGAGCAGGAGTTCTTAATCAGGAGTTTGGGCCCCCAGAGGTCTGTGTGAAGATATCACGGGGTTCACAAATTTCTTTCTATCTCCATTGCGCAGACAACAGTAAAATTAATGACAATTTTCAGTGAATTTTCAATTAAGAAAGGTCATGCCAGGAACAACACCATACATATGAGGTGGGATACTCCGTCCCAGTTTTCTGGTGTGCGAGCCTTTGCCAGCAGCAGGATTCTCTGTCCCGCTAACTGGCCAGTGGAATTTCCCATTGTGGACAGCCCCACGCCGTTGGGAAATCCCCGAGCGTGGATGTGCTGTCGGCGTCACGGAGAATCCCAACAGTGGAGAATCCAGTCCATGAGGTGTCAACTTGATGAAGTTACAGCACAGGACTACTTGCATGTCAAATAGCAAAAACAGGAAGTGATAGACAGCGCTAAGCAATTCCACAACCAACGGATCAGATCTAAGCTCTGCAGTCCTGCCACATCCAGCCATGAACCGTGGTGGACAACTTAAAAACTCACTAGAGGAGGAGATTCCACAAATATCCCCATCCTCAATGATGGGGGAGCCCAGCACATCTGTGCAAAAGCATTTGTAACAATCTTCAGCCAGAAATGTTGAGTGGATGATCCATCTCGACCCTTCCAGAGATCCTCAGCATTACAGATGCAAATCTTCAGCAAATTTGACTCACTTTATGTCATACCAAGAAATTGCTGAAGACACTGGATACTGTAAAGTATCCACAGAATTCCTATGATGCAGAAGGGGGCCATTTTGCCCATCACATCTGCATCAACCCTTTGAAAAAGCACCCGACCAAACTCAGTCCACCACCCCATACCGGTAACCCCACCTAACCTGTAGGTATTTGGACACTAAGGGGAAATTTTGCATGGCCAATCCACCTAACTTCATTTTTGGACTGTGGGAGAAAACCAGAGTACCCGGAAGAAAGCCACGCAGACATGAGGAGAATGTGCAAACTCCATACAGACAATCACGCCAAGGCCGGAATTGAACCCGGCTCCCTGGTGCTGTGAGGCAGCAGTGCTAGTTATGGGCCCTGACATCATGCCGGCAACAGTACTGAAGACTTGTGCTTCAGAACTTGCCGCACCCCTAGCCAAGCTGTTCCAATACAATTACTACACTGACATCTACACAGCAATGTGGAAAATTATCCAAACAATTCTTCCTACGCACAAAAAGCAAGACAAATCCAACTCAACCAATTACCACCCCATTAGTCCATTTGTTGTATTTTATATTTTCCCCGCGTCTTGACTGTGATAGAGAAATACAAACATGATTCATTAGGTAAGCAAAACTGAACTTTATTTCCGAATCAGAACTGACTGCTAGCAGTATGGCTGAGATTTGAAGTCGGAAAGCAGTCAATTACAAACTGCTGAGTCCGTCCCAAGTCTGCGATAGTACAGAAGAATAAGGCGATTTTTATACATTATAGGATCAAGATAACATGGATACAGCTTGGTCAGGAATTTGATTGAAAGTAAAACATAAGTAATAATCGTTACAATGGCGTCACCTTGCTGACCTTTAGGGGACTTGCGTTTCATATCATTATCTTGTCTTTGTTTTAAGAAAGGGAAGAAGTTGTTTAGGAACAAGAAGAAATAGTTGTTCAGCTTGTTATGTATTAAGACTACTTCTAGTTTCAAGCCTTATCTAGACTCTCAGAGTCACCCAGTTCTCAGGACATGCTGACCTCGGCTGTCTCTGTATTCTGTGCCTTAGGTTATATGAAAATCAGTTTAAATTCACTTGTACCAAGAAAACTTGACTACTTTTCCCATCATGCCATTATTTGCTTCACACAATACTACACATTCTTGATTATTGGTAAAGTGATGAGAGGGGACATGAACAAAGCTATCAGGCAGCACTTACTTAGCAATAACTTATTCACTAATGCTTAGTTAGGATTCTGCCTTTGTCACTCAGCTTCTCACCTCATTACAACCTTGGATCAAACATAGACAAAGTAGCAGAATGCCACAGATGAGGTTAGAGTGACTGCCCTTGACATCAAGGCAGCATTTTACCAAGTGTGGCATCAAGAAGCCCTGGAATCAATGGAATCAGGGGGAAAACATTTCACGGATTGGAGTCCAGGGCGGTCGGAGCCATGTTTTCCAGCGTGATCGGTGCAGCTCGTCATCCCTGCGCATGCGTGGCGCGGTATCCGGTGATTCTCTGGCCATTTTCCGTGCAATCCGCAGGCGTTTCACACGGTGCGGGTGCTAGTCCCTCACTGACATCGGAATTGGTGAGGGATTCACCCTGATTTTCCCATAGTGGAACAACCGCGGATCCTCCATTGGCGTCAGCACGTAGCCTCAGGAATGGAGAATTCCTCCCATTGTGATTCAGCTTGGTAAGATGATGTAATTAATGGGAGGAACTAAGGTACCAGGCATTTTGCAGAAAAGCAGTTTAGTTGAGTTTTAGGTTGGGATGTGAGCAGAAGCCAAGCATCTGCTCTCACTGCAGTTCAGTCAAAGATACGTGTGTCGGCAGATTAGCAGTTTCTTTCCAAGCAGTTCAGAATTGTGTGGCTGAAAGGTGAACTGAAACAAGCTGAGAAGAAGCTTCTGAAGAAATACAGCCAGAGTTTCTGCATGGTTCTGACAGGATTCAACAGTTTTCTTGAAAACGGTCTCAAAGAACATCTCTGTAAAGCAAGTATGCCTGGCTCTGCTAATTGTATTTGAAAGTAGATTGAGATCTGAGATGGTTTTCTTGTTTAAGTGGGAATAAACATAACAGTTAAGGGTTATTGTGTGATTGTATTGATTAGCAGTGTTTAAGGGGTAATTGTAAGTTACTTTTCTTGTGTGATGTTACCAATTGTTTATTACTGTGTTAATAATAAAGTTTATTTTAATATACCATATGCCTATTTTGCATTAAAATCACTCCTGAAGCAAGCTGTCCTTTCCTCACAGTCTTACAAGATTAAAATAAAATATTGCCATTTCTTTCCAGCCACTGTTGGGTCTGGTCCAAGATTGTATTAATTACTATCATTGAGTTCTCTACTATCAACATTTACAAGAACGAGGGGAGATCAAATTGAGGTATACAAGATGATAAAAGGAATGGATAAAGTAGACATGGAGTGGATGTTTTCTCTTGTAGGGCTTTCTAGAATGAGAGGCCTTAGGATAAGAGGTAGAAAATTTCAAACGGTAGACAGATTTTTAATTGGTAATGGGTTGAAGGGTTATGGAGAATAGGCAGATGGGTGGAGTTAAGGCCAGGATGAGGTCAGCCATGATTGCATGATGGAGCAGACTCGATGGGCCAAATGGCCTAATTATACTCCTATATCTTATGAACTTATGAACATCCTGGGGATTACCATTGACCAGAAACTGAACGAATAAGAACATAAGAACATAAGAACTAGGAGCAGGAGTAGGCCATCTGGCCCCTCGAGCCTGCTCCGCCATTCAATTAGATCATGGCTGATCTTTTGTGGACTCAGCTCCACTTTCCGGCCCGAACACCATAACCCTTAATCCCTTTATTCTTCAAAAAACTATCTATCTTTACCTTAAAAACATGTAATGAAGGAACCTCAACTGCTTCACTGGGCAAGGAATTCCATTGATTCACAACCCTTTGGGTGAAGAAGTTCCTCCTAAACTCAGTCCTAAATCTACTTTCTCTTATTTTGAGGCTATGTCCCCTAGTTCTGCTGTCACCCGCCAGTGGAAACAACCTGCCCGCATCTATCCAATCTATTCCCTTCATAATTTTAAATGTTTCTATAAGATCCCCCCTCATCCTTCTAAATTCCAACGAGTACAGTCCCAGTCTACTCAACCTCTCCTCATAATCCAATCCCTTCAGCTCTGGGATTAACCTAGTGAATCTCCTCTGCACACCCTCCAGCGCCAGTACGTCCTTTCTCAAGTAAGGAGACCAAAACTGAACACAATACTCCAGGTGTGGCCGCACTAACACCTTATACAATTGCAACATAACCTCCCTAGTCTTAAACTCCATCCCTCTAGCAATGAAGGACAAAATTCCATTTGCCTTCTTAATCACCTGTTGCACTTGTAAACCAACCTTCTGTGACTCATGCACTAGCACACCCAAGTCTCTCTGAACAGCAGCATGCTTTAATATTTTATTGTTTAAATAATAATCCCGTTTGCTGTTATTCCTACCAAAATGGATAACCTCACATTTGTCAACATTGTATTCCATCTGCCAGACCCAAGCCCATTCACTTAACCTATCCAAATCCCTCTGCAGACTTCCAGTATCCTCTGCACTTTTCGCTTTACCACTCATCTTAGTGTCATCTGCAAACTTGGACACATTGCCCTTGGTCCCCAACTCCAAATCATCTATGTAAATTGTGAACAATTGTGGGCCCAACACGGATCCCTGAGGGACACCACTAGCTACTGATTGCCAACCAGAGAAACACCCATTTATCCCAACTCTTTGCTTTCTATTAATTAACCAATCCTCTATCCATGCTACTACTTTACCCTTAATGCCATGCATCTTTATCTTATGCAGCAACCTTTTGTGTGGCACCATGTCAAAGACTTTCTGGAAATCCAGATATACCACATCCATCGGCTCCCCGTTATCTACTGAACTGGTAATGTCCTCAAAAAATTCCACTAAATTAGTTAGGCATGACCTGCCTTTTACGAACCCATGCTGCATCTGCCCAATGGGACAATTTCTATCCAGATGCCTCGCTATTTCTTCCTTGATGATCGATTCCAGCATCTTCCCTATTACCGAAGTTAAGCTCACTGGCCTATAATTTCCTGCTTTCTGCCTACCTCCTTTTTTAAACAGTGGCGTCACGTTTGCTAATTTCCAATCCACCGGGACCACCCCAGAGTCATCTCTTTTAGCACTCTGGGATGCATTCCATCAGGGCCAGGAGACTTGTCTACCTTTAGCCCCATTAGCTTGCCCATCACTCCCTCCTTAGTGATAACAATCCTCTCAAGGTCCTCACCTGTCATAGCCTCATTTCTATCAGTCGCTGGCATGTTATTTGTGTCTTCCACTGTGAAGACCGACCCAAAAAACCTGTTCAGTTCCTCAGCCATTTCCTCTTTTCCCATTATTAAAACTCCCTTCTCATCCTCTAAAGGACCAATATTTACCTTAGCCACTCTTTTTTGTCTTATATATTTGTAAAAACTTTTACTGTCTGTTTTTATATTCTGAGCAAGTTTACTCTCATACTCTATCTTACTCTTCTTTATAGCTTTTTTAGTAGCTTTCTGTTGCCCCCTAAAGATTTCCCAGTCCTCTAATCTCCCAGCAATCTTTGCCACTTTATATGCTTTTTCCTTCAATTTGATACTCTCCCTTATTTCCTTAGATATTCGATTTTCCCTCTTTCTTCCGTCCTTCCTTTTTGTTGGTATAAACCTTTGCTGAGCACTGTGAAAAATCGCTTGGAAGGTTCTCCACTGTTCCTCAACTGTTCCACCATAAAGTCTTAGCTCCCACTCTACCTTAGCTAGCTCTTCTCTCATCCCCTTGTAATCTCCTTTGTTTAAACACAAACCACTAGTATTTGATTTTACTTTCTCACCCTCCATCTGTATTTTAAATTCCACCATATTGTGATCGCTCCTTCCGAGAGGATCCCTAACTATGAGATCATGAATCAATCCTGTCTCATTACACAGGACAAGATCTAGGACCGCTTGTTCCCTTGTAGGTTCCATTACATACTGTTCTAGGAAACTATCGCGGATACATTCTATAAACTCCTCCTCACGGTTGCCTTGACCGACCTGGTTAAACCAATCGACATGTAGATTTAAATCCCCCATGATAACTGCTGTACCATTTCTACATGCATCAGTTATTTCTTTGTTTATTGCCTGCCCCACCATCTCGTTACTATTTGGTGGCTGATAGACTACTCCTATCAGTGACTTTTTCGCCTTACTATTCCTGATTTCCACCCAAATGGATTCAACCTTATCCTCCATAGCACCGATGTCATCCCTTACTATTGCCCGGATGTCATCCTTAAATAACAGAGCAACACCACCTCCCTTACCATCCACTCTGTCCTTCCGAATAGTTTGATACCCTCGGATATTTAACTCCCAGTCGTGACCATCCTTTAACCATGTTTCAGTAATGGCCACTAAATCATAGTCATTCACGATGATTTGTGCCACCAACTCATTTACTTTATTCCGAATACTATGAGCATTCAGGTAAAGTACACTTATGTTGGTTTTTTTACCTCTGTTTTGAATCTTAACATCTCCAGTTTTATTCCTTTTGTTATTACTGGGCCTATTCACTGTGCTCCCCTCAGTCACTCTACCTTGTACTGTCGCCCTTATGGATTTCTGACTATGTCTTCTCTGCCTTGCACTTTTCCCCTTACTTCCTTTTGTTTCTGTCCCTGTTTTACTACCTGCATTGGTTCCAACTTCCTGCATTGGTTCCCATCCCCCTGCCACATTAGTTTAAACCCTCCCCAACAGCTCTAGAAAACACCCCTCCAGGACATCGGTTCCAGTCCTGCCCAAGTGCAGACCGTCCGGTTTGTACTGGTCCCACCTCCCCCAGAACCGGTCCCAATGCCCCAGGAATTTGAATCCCTCCCTCTTGCACCATCTCTCAAGCCACACATTCATCCTATCTATCCTGACATTCCTACTCTGACTAGCTCGTGGCACTGGTAGCAATCCTGAGATTACTACCTTTGAGGTCCTACTTTTTAGTTTAACTCCTAACTCCCTGAATTCCGCTTGTAGGACCTCATCCCGTTTTTTACCTATATCGTTGGTGCCTATGTGCACCACGACAGCTGGCTGTTCACCCTCCCCCCCCCCAGAATGTCCTGCAGCCGCTCCGAGACATCCTTGACCCTTGCACCAGGGAGGCAACATACCATCCTGGAGTCTCGATTGCGTCCACAGATCCGCCTGTCTATTCCCCTTACGATCGAGTCCCCTATCACTATAGCCCTGCCATTTTTCTTCCTGCCCTGCTGTGCAGCAGAGCCAGCCACGGTGCCATGAACCTGGCTGCTGCTGCCTTCCCCTGGTGAGCCATCTCCCTCAACAGTATCCAAAGCGGTATATCTGTTTTGCAGGGAGATGACCGCAGGGGACACCTGCACTGCCTTCCTACTCTTGCTCTTTCTTTTGGTCACCCATTTTCTATCTCCCTCAGTAACCTTCACCTGCGGTGTGACCAACTCACTAAACGTGCTATCCACGACCTCCTCAGCATCGCGGATGCTCCAAAGTGAGTCCATCCACAGCTCCAGAGCCGTCAAGCGGTCTAACAAGAGCTGCAACTGAACACACTTCTTGCACGTGAAGGAGCCAGGGACAGTGGACGTGTCCCTGAGCTCCCACATCGCACACGAGGAGCATGACACGGGTCTGGGATCTCCTGCCATGTCTTAAACCCTTGGTAAAAACTTAAACAACTACAATTTCAAAATAAAAATAAATAAATTAGACAATGAAAAGAAAAAGAGAGACTACTTACCAGTCACTTACCAGGGTTAAAAAGCACCTCCTCACACTCTGCACCGAATTACCTCACTGCACCAAATTACCAAGTTTCAATCTCCCACTCTGTATGAGTCTCACTCCGGATGTGTCTCCTGGAAAAGTGCTCGCTTACTGTGTGCGCTCTCTGTCTGTCTTTTATACAGACCTCAGCTAACTGATGACTCAAAAAAACCTTAACTTCAAAGAGAAGAATACAATGTGCCCCTAAACAGGCCTCAGGTGATTGCCAGATAACTGCCTCTCAGCAATTAGGGTGGGGGCAGCTTCAACCAATCAGACACTAAGCTCCACACTGCACTTTTAACTGAAAAACAGCAGAATTAGATTTTCCACTTTCCACTTACCTTTGCTGATTTACCTCACTGCACCAAATTACCAAGTTTCAATCTCCCACTCTGTATGAGTCTCACTCCGGATGAGTCTCCTGGAAAAGTGCTCGCTTACTTTGTGCGCTGTCTGTCTGTCTTTTATCTGCTTTGTACTTTGTGCGCTGTCTGTCTGTCTTTGATAGCTATATCAATACTGTGGCTGCATGAGCAGGTCAGAGGCTTGGAATCCTGTGGTGCGTAACTCACCTCCTGACCCTCTAAAACCTACAAGACAAAAGCAAGGAGTGTGATGGAACAGTCCCCACTTGCCTGGAAGAGTGCAGCTCCAACAACACTCAAGAAGCTCCACACCATCCAAGACAAAGAAACCCATTTGATTGCCACCCCATTCATTCCCTGCACAACCAACGCACAGCAGCCATGCATACCATCTGCATGAACTCACCAAGGTTCCTTTGGGAGCACCTTCCAAACACCCAATCACGACCATCTAGAAGAACAAGGGCAGTAGATACATGGGAACACAACCACCTGGAAGTTTCCCTCCAAACCACTCACCATTCTAACTTGGAAATCACTGATCCTTCACTGTCGCTGGCTTTTAAAGCAGACCAAGGCAGGCCAGCAGCACGGTTCAATTCCCGTACCAGCCTCCCCGAACAGGCACCAGAATGTGGCGACTAGGGGCTTTTCACAGTAACTTCATTTGAAGCCTACTTGTGACAATAAGTGGTTTTCATTTCATTTCATGTACCTATCCCACATAGGCTGCAGCGGTTCAAGAAGTCAGTTTGCAACCACCATCTTAGGGGAAGTTAGGGATGGGCAATAAATGCTAGCCTAGCCAGTGATGCCCATATCCCATGAATTAGTTAAAAATAATAATAATAATTGACAGACCTGCATTCTCCTGCAAGTGTCATGTTACAGTTTGCTTAAAATTGACAATTTTGGCAGAACGTTCTGGATATTTTAAAGTTAGATCATGAACAGAGGTGGTAGGGGTAGTTTCTAAGGTTGAGCTCTAATTTCCAGGCCTTTAGTCTGTATGATGTGGAACATCTGTGGCACCCAGGATAATTGATTATACCAGCACTCCAGGATTAAGGATCCTGTATATAGAAAGAGTAAACTGTTGTAAACTGAATGTTGTACAATAGTATCATAGAATCACAGAATTTGCAGTGCAGAAGGAGGCCATTCGGCCCATCAAGTCTGCATAGGCCCTTGGAAAAAGTACCCTACTTAAGCCCATGCTCCACCATCCCTGTAACCCAGTAACCCCACCTATCCTTGGAACACTAAGGGGCAATTTATCATGGCCAATCCACCTAACCTGCACATCTTTGGACTGTGGGAGGAAACCGGAGCACCCGGAGGAAACCCATGCAGATAGGGGAAGAAAATGCAAACTCCACACTGACAGTCACCCGAGGCCGGAATTGGAACCTGGAGCTGTGAAGCAACAGTGCTAACCACTCTGCTACCGTACCGCCCATTGGTAGGAAGAATAAAGAAATGCAATATAAGGTACTGGATACAATTCTAATGGCGGTGCAGGAGGCAGAGGGACCTGGGATATATGTACATAAATGATTGAAGATCGTAGGGCTGGTTGGGAAAATGGTTAAAAGGCCATTTAGGACCCTGGCTTTATAAACAAAGGTGTAGTATGTTGTAATATTCCTTTACGAGAGAGGAACATGGCATCACTAGGAAGAAAGTGTGTCATGCAATCCAGTTTTAGTTTCACTTTTGCTTGTGAGCAGAGCACTTGTAGACAGCCCTGCTGCTGATGTGCTTCAAGCTTTATACCTTTGTATCGCTGTTCTCATGTACCTAGTCCTACTAAATGAACCCACGACATGATTACCCAATCCTTCATGAGTGATTAGTGCCTTGAGATCCTTATAAAAACACAACATGGTGTGCAGTAGTGGTGCCTTCTAAACAACATTGTACTCAGCCTGACAGCAAGAATGAGCACAGCTACAACAGGGTGAACACATTTAGATTGTGCTACATGGCATGAGATGACCTTCAGTTGATTTGGTCAGACTGCAACAGAGTCAAAGCATCCAAGTGTGTTGAGAAATCAGCATGCTGACTGCGTAGAAAAGCTTTGAAGACACAGTTCCTGGATCGTGCTCAAATAAAAAGCTGATAAGCAGCTCGTGGTGAGATTGCAGGGCCTGTCAGTTCAGTGAGGGGCACAGTTTGTCGAGAGAATGAGCACTGGGTTAGCTCAGTTGGGAAAGGCGAGTGTTCAGGGTGTGTACTGGATTGAAAAGCGAGCGAGGGAGAGTCAAACCAAAAAAAGTCAGAAAAAAACACAGATGCTGCCATCTCCAAAGTTTTTGGCAAGATTCAAATTACCTGCCCTAAGAAAATTGGCAAATACTCATTATTAGCCAAATTGACACAGGGGCAAGTATTCACATACTATCCCTGGAAATTCTAAACGACATGAATGGCCATGGTGAAATCTACTAATTGAACAAAGCAGATGCATGGGGCGGCACGGGGACACAGTTGTTAGCACTGTTGCTTCACAGCTTCAGGGTCCCAGGTTGGATTCCCGGCTTGGGTCACTGTCTGTGTGGAGTCGGCACATTCTCCCCATGTCTGCGTGGGTGTCGTCCCAAAAGACGTGCTGTTAGGTAATTTGGACATTCTGAATTCTCCCTCTGTGTACCCAAACAGGTGCCGGAGTGTGGCGACTAAGGGCCTTTCACAGTAATTTCATTGCAGTGTTGATGTAAGGCTGTTTGTGACAATAAAGATTACTATTATTATTGCATTTTTATTCCTTTTACATAAGTGCACCCTTTTTAATTGGACAGGCTAACTCAGAGCCCACCCTGCCAGCATGGTGTTGTGGGACTCAACCCCGGGATTATTTTTGTCAGAGTGTTTAAATGTTTGGCAGGAATGTCAGCATTGCAGCCCAGGGGCTACAGCCCGCTTTTACCACCAGCGTTGAAACAGAAAAAAATGAGAAAATCCTGACTTTAACATCCTAACAATGTGTAACATGTACATTAACAACATGTATACTTTAGTTCAACTGCAAATCTTTAATCTTTCTTTTCCTACCACTTCTATAAGGCAGAATTCCAGTGGATTCAGCAGAATTAGAAGCAGTATGCTCAGATCCCCGATCGTTCTGTCCAGATACTCTTGACCAATAAGACTCCATCATAGACTGCTGTAACTCCACCTCTGCAGGGACAGACTAGACCATTGAGCCATGAGGCAGCTTTTGGAGTACATATTTGAGGTGGGGAGGGGGGCAATAGGTGACAAGTGAAAATGCTTCCATGTGCTTTTCCATGTCCCCTTTGACCCTCAACCCTCTCTTGAACCACCCACACTACCCTGTTAGCAATGAGCAGACAGCTGTTTGCTGTGGATCAGTGGGGCACTGAAGAACAAGGTTAAGATATCAGTCAGTTTTAAGGTGGCATTCCAAGGCTGGACATTTGTGCCCATGTTTACCATGGCATAAATGGCGATGGGGGCGGAAAATTGCAATGCTATAGGTAACCCTATTGAATATCTTTAACAGATTAACAGGTTTCCTCACTGTATCGTGTGTGTGCACCCCCCCACCCCCCCCCCCCCCCCCCCCCCCACCCCCCACCCCCCGACCCTGCCAACATGATGTCACATCGGTGAGATTTACAACAGATGAACAAAGAGGACCAGTATGAACCTGAATGAGGGGAACCTGCCTGGGACGCACAAGTAATACAGCCCCAAGGGGGGAGAGGGCCATACCCGCGCAGGAGCCTGGAACTGCCTGGGTACAGCCCCAGACTCTCCCCCAGCACTGCCCCGGCACTGCCCCAGCACTAAAGGCCAGTGCCGTAAGCAGCTACGGAGGCAATGCCAAGGAGCAGTACTGGAGGGACCTTCTTTTGCGAAGATCCATGGGGTGGGGTTCCCTGTGTCCATGGGAGGCTTTTCCTGTGTCCATGGGGGGGGGGTCCCTGTGTTCATAGGTGGGTCCATGTGTGCGTAGGGAGGATTCCTGTGTGCATGGGGGGGCGGGGTTGTCCTTTTATCCCGAGGGTATCTTTGTTTTTACTTTGAGTTCAGTTAAATCGGGGTGCCGTTTAAAACGGTGCCCCAATCTGAGCCTGCCCAACTAACATGATGGCTTGGGACCCACCTCCAGCTTTTTTTTCCTACCCATTTAAAAATTGATGGGGAAAAGCCAGCGGTGCAGCTAACGGCTACACGCCATTTTTCCCACCTGAGACAACACTAGAAAAAAAAGTTGGAAAATTGCACCCATATTTTGGGGCCAGTTAGCTCAGTTGGCTTGTGTATGGTTCAGATTAATGCTAAAAGCTTGGGTTCGCTTCCTGTTTTAACAGAGGGAGATGTGGGACCTGCATCTTTGCTGTGCCCCTGAGAGTAGACAGCAAAGGCAAACAACCACTGATAAAATCTGTCAAGATAATGGTTTGGGATGAACTATCAGCAGACAATGAGCCAAGGATCTACCTTTCATAGAATCATAGAATTTACAGTACAGAAGGAGGCCATTTGGCCCATCGAGTCTGCACCGGCTCTTGGAAAGAGCACCCTACACAGGCCCAAGTCTCCGCCCTATCCCCATAACCCAGTAACCCCACCCACTACTAAGGGCAATTTTGGACACTCATGTCCAATCCACCTAACCTGCACATCTTTGGACTGTGGGAGGAAACCGAAGCACCCGGAGGAAACCCACGCACACACGGGGAGAACGTGCAGACTCCACACAGACAGTGACCCAAGCCAGGAATCGAATCTGGGATCCTGGAGCTGTGAAGCATTTGTTCTAACCATTATGCAACCGTGCTACCCCACTTTGGGAAAAGCACCAACATGACTTGACAGGATTCATAGTTGCCAAGCCATTGGTGAGTGTTTATATCTACTCATGTGATTGCCACTTTTGATGTTCCATACAAGTGACCAGTCTTTCCATGGTGAAGACATCATCTCAAAAACTTGCTACATCAAGTCACTAATGCTTGAGATGGACTCCTCCAATATCTCTATACATAGATCATTGAATTTACAGTGCAGAAGGAGGCCATTCGGCCCATCAAGTCTGCGCTGGCTCTTGGAAAGAGCACCCTGCCCAAGCCCACACCCCCGCCCTATCCCCATAACCCAGTAACCCCACCCAACACTAAGGGCAATTTTGGACACTAAACTGCAATTTAACATGGCCAATCCACCTAACCTGCACATCTTTGGACTGTGGGAGGAAACCGGAGCACCCGAAGGAAACCCACGCACACACTAGGGGCAGACTCTCCATTGCTTGCTCTGCCTCCACCATCTGCTGCTGCTAGGTGAAAGAACAACCATCCTCTTACCCATCACATCTAAGTGTGACTACCTGAGCTGGTGCATGGTTTGCATAAGTCCTGTGACCTCCTCTGACAAGTGAACAGCTATGGTGGTAACGTTGACCATTCCCTGATAGACCTCCCTGTTAGGAGGTAAAATACATGAGTGAGTGCTGCCAAAGTAAGAAAGTTTAACATTATCTATATGCACTTCATTGTATTTTACTTGCTGCTGACATCAAGTCAATATGAGTGGGTGTTAAAATCCATATGACTGCCATTTAACTCTGTCACTAGGTAGCTGGCAGGGCCCATCATCCCTTCTCCAATGGCCAGGCAGCCGAGTCTCCACTTACATCCAGCACCTCCTCTTTGCTCTTGTTAACTATGAGATAAATAAAAGCAGCCTTCTGTTTACTGCAGCTGCCTTGCATTCCTTGTCCTCTTCGCTTGCAGGTAAAGACAGAGAGACACGAGAGGGAGATTAATGGCATTTTCTGAATGGATGGATGGAGAGAGTGACTATGAGGGAGAGGCATGGCATTGTATAAGGATGAGAGTGTGTGTCAGTGGTCAGCAAGACACTAAGACCAGAGACATGCGTCGGCAATGGGAGTTGGTGTAAGGTGTGATGTGTGGGAGTAGCCTTGGGAAGGCAGAGTGATGAGTTTGGTTGTGAAGCACAGATTAGGATGCAAGTGAATGTAAAATTGATCCCATCGTTCATGCTTTGAAACAGAAACATAGAAAGAGTTACGGCACAGGAGGAAGCCACTTTTCAATTGTGTTCACTGCTGGCAGGGCATAACAAACAGTTATTCAAGGTATGAGGTCTTCTTTGACAGGAGCATTAATCTCTGTGATTATCTGCCTGGAGAGTTGCAGGCTCCTGTGGTCCTGGATCTTCAAAATTTCCAGGAAACCCCAGGTACTATTCTTCAGCAGTAGGCTCCATGCTGAGGGTATGGCTTCCATTTTCTTCCCACCTTGTCCCTTTTCCATTTCCTCCTAATGCCTGGGGCTCTCCCTTTCCAGCAGAGTGTTGCTCCTCAGTGCCGCCAAACCCAGAATCTGAGATTGTGCTCCCATTGCAGCTGCTGCCTTGCTTGTGTTTAAGTGGCTTCCCAATTGTGTTTGGAAGTCTTGCCTCCACAATACCAGTAGAACAATACCCTTCTCCAAGCATTTATTGACCGCTTTCCCCACAACCTGCCCTCACCTGATGGCACCTATGTGCCAATGGCTAATGCCCCTTTGCGCCATTTTTCTCTTGATGGGACCCACCCAATTTGTTGGGTTGGCCTTGACTAGCTCTTAACCGTGATGCCACCTTCCTACATCTGGTCTGCACCTGACCCAGTGCACAGCCTGTGTACCCTGGTCAAAATGTGAACATGGCCCTCTGCCAGCTCTTAATGATCGTAATTATCGTTATCGCCAGATCAGGCAGGACCTCAGGGTCACACTCACCAGCGCCAGGAATAATGAAGGGAAACTAACAGGCTGTCCACTGCCAGTATTCTAATCCCAGTCTGTCTCAATTCCCACCGCCACAGGAATCTAAACCTCCAGCCCCCATCTCAACTGGCACAGCTACAACATTGGAATTCCAGGCCAGTTATTGTCATTATAATTCATGCTTAACAAGATGTAGAGAGATCCGGTGATACCGCTTTTCCAATGCATCATGTTAATTGGAAATAATACAAATTCAGCTTATTCTATATTCCTGGATATTGTCCAAAACTGTAAAAATCAACCCTCCAGAACAGAAATTCACACACCAGCAATATTTCATCATCACAGAAATGAAGGGTCTATCTGTATTGTAATTGTTACCGAGATGAACTTTGTACTTTGTGGCCTATTTTCATGTCTTTACATCAAGGTGCCGCCAAAGAATAAGTTTAATTTTATAACTCTGAATTAAAATACAGATTTTTTACTGAAAGATATGGCCCCAGTTTTAATTGCCCACCTGGCAGAAACCAGGTTGGAGAGGCCGATAAAAAAAGCAGTTACTTACTGCCTCCGATCCCACTGCCTTCCCAGCATAATTAAGTAATAACCTGCTCCTTTAACAAGTGAGGAACTGTTGACTGAGAATGCCCTTCTCGACTGGTTTGGGCAGATTCAAGAAAACACAAACTGTCTACTGCTACTCTGTTTCATTTGGGTATCCCAAACTTCAAAATCAATCACACAAAATATGACTCAGACTCACAGCTGAGCTCTAGGTAGTACCTGCCATAGTGAAGGAGGCTGGACAGGCTACGATAACACAGTGTGGATATCTTCTTCTCTGAGCTCCGAGGTCAGAACTTCTCTTAAACAAAGAACATTACAGCACAGGAACAGGCCCTTGGCCCACCAAGCCTGCGTTAATTCAGATTCCTCATCCCACCCACTACTCAGGGCATTTTTGGAAACAAAGGGCAATTTAGCATGGCCAATCTTTGGGCTGTGGGAGGAAACCGGAGCACCCGGAGGAAACCCACGCAGACAGGGAAAGAACGTGCAGACTCCGCACAGACAGTGACCCAAGCAGGGAAGCGAACCTGGGTCCCAGGAGCTGTGAAGCAATTGTGCTAACCATTGTGCTACCGTGCTGCCCTTTCATGTGTCTATCAAGATACATGTTAAATGTTGCTATTGTGCCTTCATCCACCATCTCCACTGGCAATGCGTTCCAGACATCCACCGCCTTCTGCGTGAAAAACGTTCCCCGCACATTTCCCCCAAACTTTCCCCCTCTCACCTTAAATCTGTGCCCCCTTGTAATTGAGTTATCCACCCTGGGAAAAAGTGTCTGACTATTCACCCTCTCTATACCTCACGTAATTTTGTAGACCTCAATCAGGTTGCCCCTCAGTCTCCGTATTTCCAATGAAAACAATCCAAATTTATTCAACCTCAACACAAGGTGTGTTAAAAAGCTTAAAGGTAGACAAATCCCCAGGGCCAGATACCATCTATCCTGGATTACTGAGGGAGACAAGAGATTAAATCATTGGACCTCTAACAGAAATCTTTCTTTCCTTGTTGGCCACAGGTGAGGTCCCAGAGAATTGGAGGATAGCCAAAGTTGTCCCGTTATTTATGAAGGGTAACAACGATGACCCAGGTAATTATAGGCCATTTATTGTGACAGTGTGGTAAACCACTGTTGCACCTATATTAGGTGATGTACGGTAGGACCTGTACTACAGGTACTGTAGCTACCTGGGGTGGCCACGTCCCGATTCCAAAATGGATACTTGCAAAGAGTACAGAGAAAAATGGACAGCACTAGAAAAACTAGCAGGTGCAAGGTTTCCTGTGGATTGGAACTTGCAGAGCCCAGACAGAACTGAAACTACAAGCCATTAGCATAGTAATGAGCTATCTCAGGGGACAAAAAGAAACATTGAAACAATCGGTACCAGGACAGACTCCCTGGCACCAGTGGAGGCTAAAACAAAGGCAGGCCAACGGTTACCTAGGGCCCGCCCAGCGATCGGGGAACGACCCCGTTATTGGAGAGAATCCATACAAATGATTGGGACATGGCGCAAAACCCTCTGGGCTATAAAACAGAGTCCCCAAGGTCAGAACGCTCTCTTAAGAACTCTTGAACTCTTCATCTTCACCTTGGCATTTGGCTCTCAGCAACAAGAGGCCCGCCAAGCACCAGCCAAGTAAGACTAAGGTCAATGCACGCTACAAGATAGGCGCTCCTAGCTACTATCCTATCCCAGTTCGAAGCCAGCAGTATCAGAACCGGACAACGGCCATTGTTCCTCTGACTGAGTGGGCACCCGAAGCTAAGTATAGGCTTTTAGTAGTAGTTGTAGTTTAGCGAGTAGAGTTTGTGCATGAGTAATAATTGAATGTGTGTGTCAATAAATGTGCATTGTTTTCAAACTTACTAACTGGTGTATCGAGTCATTGATCAGTATTCGGTTTTGAACCTTGTGGTGGTATCAGAAAGATACCTGGCGACTCTTGAGCAAAGGTAATTAAAACAGAGCAAATTAAGGGAAAGCATAACGAGCAACATTTACTGGCGACATCTGACGGGACTCGACTTAGAAGTGGCCCCACCACTCCGAGAGAATCCAAAATTTGAATTAGAAATCCAATTGGAAACAGAAGAACCGCAAGAGTTTAAACAGTACTGATCAAGCCTCCAGAATTCAGAAGTGTGTTAATGCATGCATACTAACAGGGATATAAGCTAAACCTGAGAGATTTTGTTGTGTAAAACTGTCGGGAGTTTTGTAGGCTGGAAATTAGCGTAAGCCGTACCCACGGTTACATCACCGCTTTATCACCCCCTGTTCCAAATTTAGTAGAAAACCCAGATATAGGAAAAATGACAATGAAGGCAATGGAACGCCTTATGAACCCACAGGAATTCGAGGTCGCAGCGACCAGCAGAGTAGGACAGTGTCCCATTTGGGAAGAGGAAATAAGGAAGCACCTCAAAGGGAAAGGATGGCCCCTTTGGAGTGAATTCTGCGCCAATGACGAAACAGGTCCCGGGAGTATAGGATATACTTGGTGGGAGAACCTGACCGAGATCCACAAGAAGAGCTTGGGGAAAGCTCGCAAGCCGATGGCAATCGTGTCCTGTCTGGCACAATTGCGAGGCACAGAGGAGGTCGTTAGGACGCTCCGTAGAGAGATAGAGGAGAGAGATAGAACGAGTAAGGTAGATGTGAGCGAGATTGAGAGAGAGAACAGAGAGTTAAGAGAGAAGTTAGCAGCAAAAGACAGAGAGGTGGATGATGCCAAGAGGGCACACCAGTCTTGTCTGGCGCACTTAAGTAGCTTCCAGACCCAGTATGACAAGGCCTACCAGGACACACAACGTGCGGTCTTGGTAAGACAGGAAACAGAACAGCAGGTAGAAGCATTGCAGAAACAGTGCAATGATTTAAAAGCAGCCCTATGAGCACTCCATCCTTCCACAACGGAACGAAGGCAGAGCTCGGTAGACCACGCAAAGTGCCGGAAGCAAATTGCAGAATTACAATCCCTGCTTTCAGTTCAAAATGGCTTTCAGAGCACATTCGGACCCCAACTAGATCAGGAAAACAGCCCAGATTGGCAGGAATTAAACAAAACAGCCCATAGATATGTACATGGAGCATGTGCGCAGGAGAAACCCCAGAAAAGGAGAGCACCCCAAACCCCCACTGAACAGGCAGAACACACCCCCATGAATCCAGTAACCACACACCGCAGGGCTGCAGCAGAAGGAGACACAGATTTCCTGTATATGACCTGCTTAACCGTGACCCAATTACGGACCTCCCCACTTCAGACCCCCACCAATTCTTCGCTAGGATAAAGCAGCAGGCCACCATGTACGGCCTGGATGAGAGAGAGCAGATAAAGCTCACAGTTTTGAGCCTCGATCCTTCAGTCGTGGCAGCCCTTCCCGACCCATAGAATGTAGGAGGAGGCAGCCTAGCAGAGATTCACACAGCGATCCTTGATGCGATCGGCTACAACAGAGGAGACCCGGTAGATGGCTTAAATAGATGCAGGCAAAAGAAAACAGAGCACCCCACAGCGTTTGCTGGACGCTTGTGGATTCATTTCACAGCAGTTTTTGGTGAATTAGCTCGCGCCCATTTTTCCCCAGATAACATGGCAAAATGGACTTGAATCTTGGTCTCTCGTGCAACAGAGGCAGGACAGAGAGCTTCTACGAATTATGACCCCTCAGATGAGGCCCACAATGAGAAATGGGTTTTGAAAAGGTTATCCCGCGCTTGGGAGCAATCCGTTCAGAACAAGACCAATTTTAAGGAAGCAGAGGAAGAGCAGGCAGGTGCAGATATGCATACAGTTAAAGCGCACCAGAACCCCGCATGGATAAATGAGAGTAGGAACAGCCCACCCCAGCCCAAATCGCAGGAGTGTTACAACTGTGGTCAGTTAGGACACTTCGCACGAGATTGCAACATGCCACAGAAACAGAGAGCCCAACAGACAGGCACCCTAAATAGGAATAGGGCAAAGCCTATACATAGTGTTAGCGCCCGTTCAGAACAGGGAGACATGAACGGCACAGAGTGACGGGGTTCGGGCTCGCCAACTTGGGTCTGCGACACCCTTTGAGATAAGTCCGGTCGACCGGTCGTAGCAGGCAGAGTCCAGGGTCAGCCCATTGAATTTCTTCGGGACACAGGAGGTCCCGCACCACACACAATTCCTCCACGATATTTCAGAGAGACACGTGGCCCACAACAGACACCATGACCCTCAGCGGCTTTACAGGCCACTTACAGCAGGGACACATCACAGCCCCTGTATCCATACAAATCGGAAACATCACCACAAAGCTCCCCATAGTGTTAGTTGATCTGCCCCACACAGCAGAACATAGATTTTTTTTAATAAACAATTTTATTGAGGTAGTTTTTGGCTTTGTAAACAGTCACAGACATCAACAGAAAGAAAGCAAAAAAGGCAAAAATGTGCAAACATCCACGTACATTCAATACTTCAATCGTTACATATTGCACAAGCCCACTCCTCTCCCACCGGTGCTACCCACCAATTTATCCCTCCTACTCTACTCTACTCTACCCCCCCCCCCCCCCACCCCCCCCACTCCCCCCACCCCCTGCTGACGCTCACTCTCCCGCAAAGAAGTCAATAAATGGTTGCCACCTTCGGGCGAACCCCTGTACAGATTCCCTCAAGGCGAACGTAATTTTTTCCATACCCAGGAAACTCGACATGTCCGCAAGCCACAACTCAGTCTTCGGGGGCTTTGAGTCCCTCCGTGCCAATAATATTCGTCGCCGGGCTATCAGGGAAGCAAAGGCCAAAACATCGGCCTCTTTCTCCCCCTGGACTCCCGGGTCTTCCGAAACCCCAAAAATTGCCACCCCTGGACCCATCGCCACCCTTGTTTTTAGCACCCGGGACATGACGCCCACAAATCCCTCCCTGTACCCCCTAAGCTTAGGGCATGCCCAAAACATGTAAACGTCGTTCGCTGGTCCTCCTGCGCACCTAGCACATTTGTCCTCTATCCCAAAGAATTTGCTCATCCGAGCCACCGTCATGTGGGCCCGGTAAACGACCTTAAATTGAATCAGGCCAAGCCTGGCACATGTTGCGGTCGAATTCACCCTACTCAGGGCCTCTGCCCACAGCCCATCCTCCATTTCCCCGCCTAGCTCCTCCTCCCATTTAAGTTTCAGTTCCTCCGTCTGGGACCCTTCCTCCCACATGAGCACCCTATAAATATCAGAGACTCTACCCCCCCTTCTTCCCCCCTAGAGACTATTGTGTCTTGGATCCCCTTTGGTGGGAGGCGTGGGAAGGATGGGACCTGTCTACGGGCAAAGTCCCGCAACTGTAGGTACCTAAAATCATTTCCCCTTACCAGACCAAATTTCTCCTCCAAGCTCCTCAAGCTCGCAAAGCTCCCTTCCAGGAACATATCGCCCACCCTTCCCTCCCCCGCCCACCGCCATGCTCGAAACCCCCCATCCATACTCCCGGGGGCAAACCGATGGTTGTCGCAGATTGGCGCCCAAACCGACGCCCCCGTCTCCCCTACATGCCTCCTCCACTTGCCCCATATCCGCAGGGTCGCCACCACTACCGGGCTGGTGGAGTACCTGGCTGGCGGCAGCGGTAGAGGAGTCGTGACCAGGGCTGCCAGGCTGGAGCCCCTGCACGAAGCCGCCTCCACCCGCTCCCAGATAGACCCCGTACCCACCATCCACTTCCTTATCATAGCGATGTTGGCCACCCAGTAATAGTTAATCAGACTCGGCAATGCCAGCCCTCCATCGCTGCGGTTCCTCTCCAGCATCGCCTTCTTCACCCGCGGGGATTTTCCCGCCCAGACAAAGCTCATGATCATCCTATTAACTCTTTTGAAGAAGGACTGTGGGACAAAGATCGGGAGGCACTGAAAAACAAACCGAAATCTAGACAGGATTGTCATCTTTACAGTCTGCACCCTCCCTGCCAGCGACAGCAGGAGTGCATCCCATCTCCGAAACTCTCCCTTCATTTGCTCCACCACCCTGGCCAAATTTAACTTGTGCAGCCTGCCCCAGTCTCGCGCCACCTGGATTCCCAAGTACCGGAAATTTTCCTCAACCAGCCTAAACGGTAGCCCTCTCAATCTGTTCTCCTGGCCCCTTGCCTGTACCACAAACATTTCACTCTTGGCCATATTTAATTTGTATCCTGAAAACTGGCCGAACTTCCTCAACATTCCCAGTATACTTCCCATACCAGCCACTGGGTCCGACACGTACAGGAGCAGGTCGTCTGCGTAAAGAGAGACCCTATGTTCTACCCCGCCCCTCACCATCCCCTTCCATCCCTCTGCGGCTCTCAGCGCAATCGCCAGCGGCTCTATGGCCAGCGCAAACAGCAGCGGGGAGAGCGGCAGCCCCGTCTGGTCCCTCGGTACAACCTAAAATACTCCGACACTTCTCTATTAGTCCTGACGCTGAACTTTGGGGCCTGATACAATAATTTGATCCAATTCAGCAGAACATGTTTTAGGAATTGACTTTATGAGCTCCCACAACCTTTCATTTGATGCAGTCAACAATTGTGTCTGGAAAATGGCAAAAGCAGCATGAACCCCGCCACGCTCACAGTAGGAGAATATGTAAATAGGATTAGCTCAGTTGGAGACTACTGGTTTGACCCGTGAACCATTAGTGCAGGTAAACAGGTTAGGGCAGTCCTGCAAGAACACAAGGCAGCATTTGCACAGCACAAGAACGACTGTGGCAGAATGTCTGGCTCTGTGCAGATTACAGGTCCTGACCCCAGACCCCAGAAGCAGTACGGATTCCCCCAGGAAGCAGAGGGAGAAATCTCAAAAATCATAGACAGCTTGTTAGACCAGGGCGTACTGAGATCAGTAGCCTCGACTAATAATGCCCTGATTTGGCCGGTCAGGAAACCCGATGGATCATGGCGACTGACCATTGATTACCGGGAACTGAACAAAGTAACCCCAGCAGCAGCCCCACCGTAGCCACAATCCCGAGACCATGCTCAAGCAGGGACTCCAATCACAATTCTTTACGGTTTTGGACATTAGTAACTGGCTAAAGCGTGCCAGTACAAATTTGCCTTCACCTTTAAAGGACAGCAGTATACGTGGACGTGTCTTCCACAAGGCTAACACAACTCCCCTTCCATTTTCCACCGACAGCTGGCAGATGGATTAGCTAAATTTTCCCGCCCCGAATGTCTGGTCCAGTATGTAGATGACCTGCTACTACAGACAGACACAAAAGCAGAGCACATTTCGCTTCTCGCAGAACTCCTAGGACTCCTAAAAGAAATTGGATGTAAGGTTAACCCCAAAAAGGCCCAGATTTTGGAAGAAAAAGTGATATACTTGGGAACAGTTATCACACATGGTAAACGCGAGATCGAGCAAAAAAGGATTAGCTTGATTGTCAAATTGCCCCTTCCCCACAATGTCTCAGCCCTCCGGTCATTTTTAGGACTGGTTGGCTACTGCCGAAACCACATCGACGGTTTCGCCACTAAAGCAGCGCCCCTATCCGACATTCTCAAGAAAAAGCACATTGGGAATGGCTGCCGCAGCATACAGATGCCGTGGATGCTTTAAAAAGAGCACTCAGCACAGCCCCCGCACTACAGGTTCCAGACCCGCTTTCCCCCTACGCTATCGAGGTAGCAAGCACCGACCAAACCCTTTTGGCCGTGCTCCTCCAGGAATGGCATGACCAGTTAAGACCCGTAGCATACGCATCATGAGTGTTAGACCCTGTCGAGCAAGGATTTTCTGCCTGTGAAAGGCACCTGCTCACAGTTTTTTGCACCCCTCATGAATGTGAGATTATCTCCACACAACACAACACAGGCCCATTCATTCCGAAAACACCTCCCAGGAAGATAGGTAGTTCACCCCAGAGACCCCAGCCCACAGACACGTGCGCACCCCTGAAAATCCATGTGGATGGCTCATCCACAGTTTTAGACGGCAAACGCATAACAGGATGCGGTATTTATGTAGAGGACGCGCAGGGACGCGCCCAAGAAGAGATTTCCCTAAAGTTGCCAAGACACTTAGGCTCGCAGGCAGCAGAGCTGTATATAGTAGACCACCCCGACTCGTTCCCCACCCCAGCAGACATCTATTCAGACAGCCGTATGTCTGTAACAGTTTAACCGAATTCCTATCCCTGTGGGAAACAAGAGGATTTGTTTTCGCAGAACCCCTACCACCAGCCCCATTACTCCGCCATATTTTAAAGCAGGTAAAGGACAGGAAATACGGCATTGTAAAAGTTCGCAGTCACCACCGTTCTTCCGCACCTGGAAATGTTAAAGCAGACGCCCTAGCAAAGGTAGGTTCTAGATATTGTTATTTTTGGAACCCCCCCCCCCCCCCCCGAAAGCGCCCCAGTACACGCAGTTCAGGTCTCACAGACCAACATACAGGATTTAGCCCAGGCACAGAAACAGGACAAGAAGCTCAGGGAAGTTTTAAAGGGAACCTTCCCAGCTCCTTATGACAAATTTAAGAATTCCATGACCACACATGACGGTGTGATTCTAAAAGATAGCCTTTATGTAGTTCCCGAGCAGGATAGGAACCAACTCATTTGTTTGTTCCATGACAATCACGGACATCAGGGAATTGAACCCACTTTAGCCCACCTCAGACCGCTCTGTTGGTGGCCAAATTTAAAAGCCGATGTGACACACTACGTTGAGAAATGCTAAATCTGTGCCCAGAACAATCCGGACAGGTATGTAAAAAAGGCTCAATTTAGCCACACCCGCCCCGTTAATGGCCCATGGACTAATCTCCAGATAGACGTCATTGGACCCCTACCCTCTTGCAGAAACAGTTATAAGTATGTGTTGGTGGTCATCGACACCTTCACAAAATGGGTGGAAGCTTTCCCATCGCGCACTAATACGGCAAAGACCACAGCCAAAATACTAACCCACCACATCTTTACAAGATGGGGACTCCCCCGTAGTATAGAGTCCGATCAAGGCTCCCATTTTACAGGACGAGTTATGAAAAACGTCCTCACAATTTGCGGAATTACTCAAAAGTTTCATATCGCATACCACCCCCAGTCAAGTGGTATGGTTGAACGCATGAATAGGACACTAAAAGCCACCCTTAGGAAAATGGTTCAACAGAACAATAGCACCTGGGATTCAGTTCTCCCATTTGCGTTAATGTTTTTGAGAAACATGGTATCCACATCCACAGGATACACCCCCCACACTCTCATGACCAGACACCCCATGAAGGGAACAGAATATTTATTAGGTTTAGATTTGACCAGCCCCGCAGTGACAGCCCTCACACACGAAGACGCTGTACAACAGCTAATAGAGAATGTTAAATCTGCCCAACTCACAGCCGCTGTAAGACTGGGAACAAGGAAGAAACAGAGCAAGGCTTGTTTCGATAAGACAGTGCATGCCACAGAGTTTGCAGTAGGGCAGCAAGTGATGCTTTCCCTATACAACCCAAGCACATTCCTTTCACCAAAATACTCAGGTCCGTACTCCATTTCGGACAAAGTGAGCCCCTCTGTGTACAAAATAAATACCCTAATGGAAAGTCTGCGTGGTTTCACATAAACCAGCTTAAGGCTTATGGCTCGCAGAATAGCCACACACACCACATGCTGCTCGCAGAAGCAGATGACCCCGCCCACAGGAGACACATTCCTACCCTCCCCCAGCCAGTCCAGCCCGTCCTCATACTCAACTTCGACTCTGCCCCCTGACACACGACTCTGCCTCTCCACGCCCCCAGACAGCAGCGACAGCGACAGTGACTGCGGAAGCACTGACGACAGCCACAGCACACCACGTTACTAACACTCCCGGAACCAGGCCTCACTCCCAGTGACTCCGAGTACAATTCAAGTGATCCCTTTGAAATCACTTACATCAAAGCACCTGACCCAGACCCACCGCCCGACGATTACGGACTGAACTCCAGTAGCTCCAACCTAGACACACGAATCTGGCACCAAGACAATTCATTCAGACTCATCAGGAACGATGAGATGGACCCCAAGTCACCCCACGCAGCTTTGGCAAGACTTCTACAGTCAAGAGTATGGCAGCCGGGAGAAGATGATGACATTGAGTCTGACTCCCACCACGCGAATCCCTTTGCGACCCTGTTCGCAATTGAAAACTGAGGTGTCCACATGATGTTTAAAAGGAACCGTTAGAGAGATACGGTGTCCTTTCTGATGGAACCTGCACCATGTTTGTTGCATGTTTGTTTGTATGTGTTTGTTAAGTGTTCAGTGTTTAGATTTTAAACAGCTTTTCACAGCCCCACGCCACCACTCCTTTAACGCCCCCTGGCAATTAATGGAACAGGTTTGTCCACGGACAGCCGCCTAGTTTGGCTGCAGAAACCTCTGAGAATTTTCCCAGACACTGGTTCATAACTGCTCTTCTAATTTGAAGGTAGAAGAGGCATTACTGTAACCCACCACGACGACTACATTTGTGCCCATTCTTACCGGTTACTCAGGCAGTGGAGAAACGGCACTTATCCCCGCCCTGCCTGAGGACCCCCCTCTGGTCAGCTAAGATCGGGTAGAGCATGTCCCGTCCTACCCGGGGATTCCATCCAATTCTTACCCACCGCAGCCTATACGCACCTCATTTTGGCTCTTTTATTTCAAAAGTTTTGTTTGTTTCATAGTGACCCTTCGGTTGTTTTCCTCATGCTATTTACATCCTCAAACATTGGGATGGTAAATCGCACAGGCTGCGAGATGGCTCGCACTGTGTCAGTATTTTTCGAGAATGTCTTGTCCAGAAATTCGTTTTTTTTTTAAATGAGGGAGTCACAGATGGTGACAAATTATAAAGGGTAATTGGCAATAAAGGACAGACAGACAAACACATGAGATCTTAAGCAAGATAATGACAGATATTATGCTTGTGTTCACAGGATTCCAGAAGCTCAAAGAAGGCGAGAAGAGAAGAAAAGAAGAGAAGAGAAGGAAAGATGAAGACGACCTCCATCTTTGTTATATGGACACTAGCAGGATCCCTTTGGTTGCGTGCGGACGCTAACCCCCTCACCCCCACCCCACAAGCCGTCAATTATTCACTCCCCCACAGTACACAGAGCCCAGTAACAGTCAACAGTACCCCGACCTGGTGTGATAAGTTTATCACTTGGTATTCCCTCTCATATGTAGGGGCCTCACGGTAGCATGGTGGTTAGCATCAATGCTTCACAGCTCCAGGGTCCCAGGTTCGATTCCCGGCTGGGTCACTGTCTGTGTGGAGTCTGCACGTCCTCCCCGTGTGTGCGTGGGTTTCCTCCGGGTGCTCCGGTTTCCTCCCACAGTCCAAAGATGTGCGGGTTAGGTGGATTGGCCATGCTAAAATTGCCCGTAGTGTAAGGTTAATGGGGGGATTGTTGGGATACGGGTTACGTGGGTTTAAGCGGGGTGATCATTGCTCGGCACAACATCGAGGGCCGAAGGGCCTGTTCTGTGCTGTACTGTTCTATGTTCTATGTTCTATGTTCTATGTCGTTGAAGCACTTTTAGCACTGGCGATACTTTGCAATGTCGTGCAGACCATTCGAATGAAGAAATGGCGAAGGAGAGCCTACCGCTCTCGCACCTCGGTATACAGAATTAGATCTCCTATTTTTGGTTTCAACCAGACCCCCGAACCCCTTGACAGGGATTAAAGTGCATTTGTTTTGTTTTGTGTGTGTTCATTTGTTCAATAAAGAAATGTGATCTCTGTGTTTGATTGCCAAACCAGAGAAATTTGAATGCTGCTATTTTGTACAGTTTAAGATGTTAGGATATTTTTGAATTGTTTGAGTGAGGATAGTTTATTGAGAATAGTTAGAGATTCCAGTTTTTTTATTTTGTAATGCATGTCCTTGATGCCATAGCGCCCCGTAGAGTTTCGATTAGTTAAAAATATGTTGCATAATTAAGGTTAGAGCAGTAATGTGATCCTTCACGCTTCGCATTGAGGATCACAAGGAGGGGATGTAGCCACCTGGGGTGGCCACGTCCCGATTCCAAAATGGACACTCGCAAAGAGTGCAGGGAAAAATGGACAGCACTAGAAAAACAAGCAGGTACAAGGTTTCCTGTGGATTGGAACTTGCAGAGCCCAGACAGAACTGAAACTACAAGCCATTAGCACAGTAATGAGCTATCTCCGGGGACAAAAGAGAAAAATTTAAACAATCGGTACCAGGGCAGACTCCCCGGCACCAGTGGAGACTAAAACAAAGGCAGGCCAACGATTACCTAGGGCCCGCCCAGCGATCAGGGAATGACCCCGTTATTGGAGAGAATCCATACAAATGATTGGGACATGGCGCAAAACCCTCTGGGCTATAAAGCAGAGTTCCCAAGGTCAGAACGCTCTCTTACTCTTCTTCGTCATCTTCACCTTGGCATTTGGCTCTCAGCGACGAGAGGCCGCCAAGCACCAGCCAAGTAAGTCTAAGGTCAACGCACGCTACGAGATAGGCGCTCCTAGCCACTATTCTATACCAGTTTGAAGCCAGCAGTATCAGAACCGGACAACGGCCGTTGTTCTTCTGACTGAATGGGCGCCCGAAGCTAAGTATAGGCTTTTTGTAGTAGTTGTAGTTTAGTGAGTAGAGTTTGTGCATGAGTAATAATTGACTGTGTGTGTAAATAAATGTGCATTGATTTCAAACTTACTAACTGGTGTATCGAGTCATTGATCAGTATTCGGTTTTGAACCTTGTGGTGGTATCAGAAAGATACCTGGCGACTCTTGAGCAAAGGTAATTAAAACAGAGCAAGTTAAGGGAAAGCATAACGAGCAACAGTACAGTGGTAGTCCCTGCCTGCTGGCTCCGCCCAGTAGGCGGGGTATAAATATGTGCGTCCTCCGTGCAGCAGCCATTTCGCCAGCTGCTGTGGGAGGCCACACATCTTAGAGCAATAAAGCCTCAGTTGTATTCAACTCTCGTCTTTGTCCAATTGATCGTGCATCAGATAGTGAAATTGTTGGAAAAGATTCTCTGAGATAGGATCCTCCACATTTGGAAGTGAATGGTCTTATTAGCGACAGGCAACATGGTTTTGTGTGAGGAAGATCATGTCTCACGAATGTAATTGAGTTTTTTGAGGAGGTGATAAAAATGATTGATGAGGGAAGTGCTATGGATGTTGTTTACGTGGACTTTAGTAAAGCATTTGACAATGTTCCTCATGGTAGACTGGTGCAAAAGATTAAATCACATGGGGTCAGGGGTGAACTGGCTAGATGGATTCCGAACTGGTTTGGCTATAGAAGACAGAGGGTAGCAGTGGAAGGGTGTTTTTACGATTGGAGGTCTGTACCTAGTGGTGTTCCGCAAGGATCTGCACTGGGACTTCTGCTGATTGTAATATATATAAACGACTTGGAAGAAAACTTAGCTAGTCTGATTAGCAAGTTTGCGGATGATACTAAGATTGCTGGAGTTACAGATAGTGATGAAGATTGTTAGAGATTATAGCAGGATATAGAGAGGCTGCAAAATTGGGCGGAGAAATGGCAGATGGAATTTAACCTGAACAAATGCAAAATGATGCAGTTTGGTACATCCAATTCTGGTGGGAGTTATAAAATAAATGGCAGAACCATGAGGCGCACAGAGACACAGAGGGAGCTGGGCGTGCAGATCCATAAATCCTTAAAAGTGGCAGCATAGTTGAAAATGGTGGGAAAGAATGTTTGTGGCATGCTGACCTTCATCAGACGGGGAATCGAAAATAAAAGTTTGCAAATTATTTTGCAGTTATATGGAACATTGGCTGGGCCACATTTGAAATTCTGTGTCCAATTCTGGTCACCATACTGTCAGAAGGACGTGGAAGCCTTGGAGAGAGTACAGGTGGCATGGTAGCATAGTGGTTAGCACAGTTCCTTCATGGTTCCAGGGTCCAGGAGTCTGCACATTCTCCCTGTGTCTGCCTGGTTTCCTTGGGTGCTCCGGTTTTCTCCCACAGTCCAAAGATATGCAGGTTAGGTGGATGGGCCATGCTAAATTGTTCTTAGTGTTCAAAAAGGTTAGGTGGGGTTACTGGGTTACGGGGATAGGGTAGATGTGTGGGTTCGATAAGGTGCCCTTTCCAAGGGCCAGTGCGGACTCGAAGGACCGAATCGCCTCCTTCTGCGCTGTAAATTCTATGATTCTGTGATTCTATGAAAAGGTTTACCAGGATGAAATGAAAATCGCTTATTGTCACAAGTAGGCTTCAAATGAAGTTACTGTGAAAAGCCCCTAGTCACCACATTTTGGCGCCTGTTCAGGGAGGCTGGTACAGGAATTGAACTGTATTGCTGGCCTGCCTTGGTCTGCTTTAAAAGCCAGAGATTTAGTGTGCTAAACCAGCCTGGTATGGAGGGTATTAGCTATGAGGCGAGATTGAATAAACTGGGATTGTTCTCCCTAGAGAGACGGAACCTCGGGGGCGACCTGAAAAAGTTTATAAAATTATGAGGGGGATGGATAGGATGAACAGATGGAGGTTTTTTCCCAGGGTGGAAATGACAATAATAGGGGGGAACAAATTCAAGGTGAGAGGGGAGAAGTTCAAAGGAGATGTGCGGGAGAAGTTCTTCACACAGCTGGTGGTGGTGGCCTGGAATGCATTGCCAAATGAGGTGGTTGAGGCAGCTACATTAAAAACCTTTAAGACTTATCTAGATAGACACATGAACCAATGGAGTATAGAAGGATACAGGCGGTTGGACTAGATAGGACACATGATCGACCCGGGCTTGAAGGGCTGAAGGGCCCATTCCTGTGCTGTACTGTTGTTTGTTCTTTGTTCTCTCCACATAACTAACGCCCTCCTGACATCCTGGTAAACCTTCTTTTCACTCTCTCCAAAACATCCACATCCTTCTAGTAGTGTGGTGACCAGAGCTGCATGCAATATTACAAATGTGGCCTAACTGAATTTTTATACATGACCCACCAACTCTTGTACTCAATGCCCCAGCGGTTGAAGGCAAGCATGCCGTATGCCTTCTTGACCACCTTCTCCACCTGCATTGCCACTTTCATAGAACTATGGACCTGAATGCCCAGATCCCTCTGTATGTCAATGTTCCTAAGGGTTCTGCCATTTACTGTATAATTCTGCGATGGTTGCTCCTGGGTTTTACCAGGTTGTTGCTGACAATGTATTCCATTGTTCCTTTCTTTATCCAGGTTCTGCTGGTGCTGAGTCATGATACATACACACACACACACAGACACCTGGCCTGAGTTCTATTGTCCCGTCAAGACATTAACTCATTAATAGAAATAACCAGGATATTCCTTTTTAACCAGGGTGATTCAATCAAGATCCACTGTCCTCTAAAACATTCTTGTCTGACCAGCTTTAAGCCCATTTTGAGGAAGGCTGGTTTAGCACAGGGCTAAATAGCTGGCTTTTAAAGCAGACCAGGGCAGGCCAGCAGCACGGTTCAATTCCCGTACCAGCCTCCCCAAACAGGCGCCGGCATGTGGCGACTAGGGGCTTTTCACAGTAACTTCATTTGAAGCCTACTTGTGACAATAAGCGATTTTCATTTCATTTCATTTCTTTGCTTATCACTCACCCTGATGCAAAGTTGATCACGACTGTCTCAAAGTTATATATTCATACCCATGGTCTTTTGTCCTATCGGTGTAAATGTGATAATTACTGTAAGTGGGTAATCACAAAGTTCTATATAATGATAATGGGTTTCTGTGTTGATTTGAGTGCTCTGGCAGGCAGTCAATATCGATTCCAGCAAGGGCCTTATTTGGTAGTTCCTGTTTCCGGCTGATATATCTTTTCCCTTCTGTCAGTCTGTCCCCAGGACTGTCCCCAGTACATCAGGACAAAGCTTTAAATATGTAGATAGGGTGCAATGATATAATCAGGTGTCAGCCTAACTCCAGAGCATATGGACTGTGTCAATATTCTGCCAGGGGGGATGGGAGGCATTGGACATTGAGAGGTGGGGGTTGGACCAGGTAAAGTCAATCGGGAGGGGTGGGGGCTAGGTTGGGTAAAGGTTGTGGCTCAGGTCAGGTTGAGAGGTGGGAGTTAGGCTGGGTTGGATATTGCATTGGGGGTCGGGTTGAAGATTGGGGGACAGGTCGGATTGTGTTGGGTCAGGGAGTGGGATTGGGTCTGATTGCAGGTGGGGTCACATTGGAGGGGGTGGGGTCAGGTCAGATCAAAAGGTGGGTGTCAGGTAGAGTTGGATTGGTTCAAGGGGTTGGGGGGGGGGGGGTCGGTTCAGTTCTGGGGTGTGGGGTTGTGTGGATCAGGGTGGGTGGGGTTGGGCTGGATTCCGGGATGGGTCAAGTAGTGATGGAGGAGTCCCCTGGATATTTGGGAGTCTGGCCAATGTCTTGTGTGAGGCTCAGTCTGAGTGTTTAAAATAGCTATGTTGAAGTCATAAGTGCTTTTATTTCTTCTGACTCTTTCAAAGCAACTGGCCTCCAGTGAGTGTAACATTGGCAGAACGGTCCAATGTTACCGATTTGAATCTCTTTGTGGGATGGTTTCCAGCGCAGCGCAATGGTCCAGCACTTAGTGATCCTAGACAAATGATGTGCAAATGTTTACCTGAGAACCTCCAAGATGTAGCCACCCCCCGCCCCCCCAGCAACTCTCTGAGTGATCTGAAATATTTCACTATCATTCGTATGATTCCTGTTATTGCACCAACATCCTAAGGCTACCAGCACCATTCTGCAATGGTCGAAGCAGGAATGACAATCTCAGTGACTTTAATTTAGCCATTGAATTTAATGCAGGAAAGCAAGGTTCTGATAATTAATTTTTTATCCGGCAAAGGGAACAACAAAGCATCGTAAAAGTCTCAGGAAATAATCGTGGCGTGAGTAACATGAAAGCTACTTAAGCCATATGTTCCTGGGACTTCTGAGCTGAAAATTGGGCTCTGCATTGTTGATGTGCTTTCCAAATCTCCACAAAACTCCAGGCCAATTATTTCTGGGTTATCAAGGTTATTGATGAGATTATGGAAGGTTATGGCAATTATTATAGATAATTCCTGGGCAGGGATCAGGCCACATTAGAGGCAATTACAAAGCAGGATACAACCAACTTTAATTAATGCATCATTTTCACCATAAGTTTTCTCGGTTTCAATGTCATGCAATTAGTTCTGCTAACCTTTTGAAGTTGGTGCAAATTAGCTTTACATGCTCATTGAAAACTAGTATAATACAGAACAAAAGAAAAATACTGCACAAATCTGAATTAAAGACAGAAAATGCTGGAAAAATTCAACAGAAACCTAAAATAACCCCTCACAGAAACCCCTTCCCTTCTGCCCCCCCCCCCCCCCCCCGCCAACAACTAACCGCGACTAATTCCTTGAAACAAACAATAAAAGACGGCCATCTCCGATGACACCTAAAATATGGCCACTAAGGTACAAGGTTCCAGCTCAATCTTCAGAATCGCTGACATGATGCTGAAGAAGGAGCCCCAAAAACCCAAAAGCTTATGACAGGACCAGAGTATGCGCGTGTGGTTAGCTGGACCTCTTGAACAGTGATCGCACCTGTCCTCCACCCCTGCAAAGAAACGGCTCATTCTGGACTTGGGTCAGGTGTACCCAATAAACTACCTTATGTTGGACCAAACCAAACACCATGCACGAGGATGTGGAGTTCCCCCTACGAAGGGCCTCACTCCACACATCATCATCTAATATAGGCTCCAACACCTCCTCCCACCTAGCCTTAACTCCCTCCACTGACACCAAATCTCCCAATATAATCTGTCCAGAAATAATGGAAGTGTTCCCCTCCTCCGACTCCGCGAGCAAAAGGACCCTCTCAATTAGAGAGGCTGGTGGCGCCACGGATAATGCCGGGAAAATCTGCTTTGCAAAGTTGTGAACTTGAAGATATCTGAACAAATCTGAACCGAGAGCTTAAACGTTTCCGTCATTTCCTTTAGACTGGCAAATTGCTCCATCAAGAACAAATCGCCCACTCTCTCCAGCCCCTTCCCTTCCCACCCTTCAATGGTGGCATTTAATCTCGCAGGCTCGAACAGATGGTTGGCACAGATGGGAGCCAGCTTCCACACTGACCTCAATTTTGATGAAATTGTCTCCATATCTTCAAAGTGGGAACAACCACTGAATTTAACAAATTCTTTGTTGGCGGGGACAGGAGCGAGGCTGTCACTAATGCCCTCCAGACCAGATCTCCTACATTACCTTGATTCTATCTGCGCCCACGTAGCCCCTGGATTACTTCACCATCCCAACACCTTCTCTGCATTAGCTTCCCAGTAATAAAATATCAGGTTCAGCTAAGCCAGCCCCCCACCTGTCTATCCCTTTGAAGGACTGCCCTACAAATCCTTGAGGTCTTTCCCGCCCACATAAAGGATTATAAAAGATTAAGGAAAGAAAACCTGCAGACAGTTGAGCAAAAACAAAAATCGTGGCAAAATGTTCATCTTGATCAACTGGACCCTGCCACACCATGTTTATAGAAACAAAAACTTACTTTATTTTACAATTACTATTATATCCAGCTCCAATAGCCCCTAATTGGGTCTTCACTAGTTGGTGTCTTACTTGGGGACTCTATTTATACCTAGACAGACATTGTTAGAAGTCCCCGGCCCCTTAGCTCATATTCTGCAAAGTCCAGGGGGTAGTGAATCATTCCCACCCCATATGATCGGTGCGAGTAATAACAGGCAGGTTCATTCTGAAATTAGACACAACATTGGCACCATCAGTGGAAGCCTCAAAGTGTTGACTCGAGCCACCACAGGCATCATGGGTAAAAGCTATGTTATTGCCCACCCTCCAAAACATTGCATCCGGAAACACCTTGATGCGATTGTGTGGAGCTCGCTGGGTTATCCCTGTCAGGTCACAGGATGCTGCCTGAAAAGAGCCTGTCACGAAAAAGTTCAGCGGCACAGTGACCTTCAGGTTGCTAGGCCTCCCCCAGGCAGTTTGAAAAAATCTCTACAGCCAGCATCTTACAAAGCGATGTAACAGTTGCCCTTGGGAACCTCAATCATCTTTGACCCTGAATCGCAGTCATTTTCAAGTAGCTGAATCACTGCCTCTATATTCTTGGTCATCTTCACCTCTAATGAATCCTTGCAGGTTCCTCAAGACCATTGGGGCCTGAGCTACTCTGTCCCATCCTGCAAACCCACAGCCTATTGCGACACCCTTTGACCCTTAGTCTTTCGACCTTATTCTCTTCCTCCTCCCAACTGGATGTTGTGTCTCCTACTGAGAGTATAATCCCCATTTGTGTCCAAGATCTTACCTCAGTTTACAGACAGAATATTAAATAAAGTTTCAGAAAACCCCTCTGAATGAGAGGAGAATCATTCTGAAGAGAAAATGTCTGAAATTCTACTATGCCCTGAGAAAATGAGCACTTTATGCAGCTCATTATGCAAAGGTTTCTGCATGGCAAGGTTGAGACTCTGATCTCAGCTACAGTTTAAAATCATACCCGAACAAGGTAACCCTTCAAAAAAACAGATTTCCCACCTGACATGAATCTGAAATAAAAACAGAAACTGCTGGAAAAACTCAGCAGGTCTGGCAGCATCTGTGGAGTATAAGGGCCTTTCCTGTTGATTCCCTTCTTTCCCATTTATTTTACTATGTGGTTGGCATTTTTGATCCGTGGATATTTCATGGACCTATGCCTTTAAGTCGAGCAGAGAAAGTGAGGAGCTCAAAAGTTGCAAAATAGTACACTGTGCTATTGGAGATCGCTTTTGAACAGCAGGCATTCTGGCACCGAGAGACCGGAGGGATTCAGTTCGATTGGTTGGATGGTGATGAATGAATTGGCCAAATACTGTATTCTGCCCGGCGACAGGCAGTGATTGGGTCCTATCCATGTGTGATGGTTTTCAGAGAATCCAGGAAGGGACAGTTGGGTCCGAGATGCAGAGAGAAGAAGTTGTGAGCTGATGTCTCTCTCTCTCTCTCTCTCCAGAAATGCTGCCTATGCTGCTGGGACTGCAGCAGGTGTTGAGGGAATCAGCAAGAGGGAAAAACATACTTGAGCTCATTCTCATCAACCTGCCTGTTGCAGATGCACCTGTCCATGACAGTACCCTTGTGGAGACAAAATCCCATCTTCACACTGAGGATACTCTCCATCTTGTTGTATGGCACTACCACAATGCTAAATGGGATAGACTTCGAACAGAAGTCGAACAAAGTCATAGCTTTGACAAAGAGTCATCGGACTCGACACGTTAGCTCTTTTCTCTCCCTACAGATGCTGCCAGACTTGCTGACATTTTCCAGCATTTTCCCTTTCGTTTTAGACTTCGAACAGATCTGGCAACTAAAGACTGGGCATTCATGTGGCGATGTGGGCCATCAGTGGCAACAGTTGTATTCAACCACAATGTTGGACCTCATGGCCCAGCATATCCCCCACTCTACCAGTGCCACCAAGCCAGGGGGTCAACCCTGATTCAATGGAGAGTGCGGGAGTATGCCAGGAGCAATATCAGGCATATCAAAAAATGGGCTAGCAACCTGATGAAGCTACATGACAGGACAACTTGTGTGCCAAACGGCATAATCAGCAAGTAATAAACAGAGTTAAGTGATTACACAACCAACGCAACCAGATCTAAGCTCTGCAGTTCTGCCATATCCAGCCATGAATGGTGACGGGCAATTAAACAACTGCCTGGAAGAGGAGGCTCCACAAATATCCCCATCCTCAATGATGGAGGAGCCCAGCACATATGTGCCTGAGACAAGGCTGAGGCATTTGCAACAATCTTCAGCCAAAAGTGCTGAGTGGATGATCCATCCCAGTCTCATCCAGAGATCCCCAGCATCACAGATTTCAGTCTTCACCAATACGATTCACTCCCCATGATATCAAGAAACGGCTGAAGGCACTGGATACTGCAAAGGCTATGGGACCTGACAGCTATAACACTGGCATCTACCCAGCAATGTGGAAAATTATCCAGGTGTGTGATGTACACAAGAAACAGGAGAAATCCAATCCAACCAATTACTACCCTATTAGTCTACTCTCCATCATCAACAAAGTGATGGAAGGAGTCATCAACAGTGCTATCAAGCGGCATTTACTAATAACCTGCTCACAAACACTCAGTGTGGGTTCCGTCAGGGTTCAGCTCCTGACCTCATTAAAGCCTTGGTTCAAACATGGACAAAAGAGCTGAATGCCAGAGGTGAGTGAAGACTGCACTTGACATCAAGGCAGCATTTTACCAAGTATGGCATCAAGGTGCAAAGCTAAACTGGAGTCAATGGGAATCAGGGAGAAAACTCTCCGCTGGTTGGAGTCATACCTGGTATTAAGGAAGATGGTTGGTTTGAGGTCAATCATCTCAGTTCCAGGACATCACTGCAGGAGTTCCTCAGTAAGAAGCCTTACAACACCAGGTTAAAGTCCAACATGTTTGTTTCAAATACGAGCTTTCGGAGCACTGCTCCTTCCTCAGGTGAATTCACCTGAGGAAGGAGCAGTGCTCCGAAAGCTAGTGTTTGAAACAAACATGTTGGACTTTAACCTGGTGTTGTAAGACTTCTTACTGTGCTCACCCCAGTCCAACACCGGCATCTCCACATCATGGCTACCATCGGGTTCCTCAGGCTAGTGTCCTCGGCTCAACCATTTTCAGCTGCTTCACCAATGACCTCCCCTTCTATCATAAGGTCAGAAGTGGGGATGTTGGCAGATTACTGCACAATGTTCAGCAGCATTCGTGACATCTCAGATAATGATGCAGTCCATGTCCAAATGCAGCAAGACCTGGACAGTATCCAAGTTTGGGTTGACAAGTGGCAAGTTACATTCACACCACATAAGTGCCAGGCAATGACCATCTCCTATAAGAGACGATCTAACCACTGCCCCTTGACATTCAATGGCATTACTATTGCTGAATCCCCACAATCAACATCCTGGAGGTAACCATTGATCAGAAACTGAACTGGACCAGCCATATTAATACTGTGGCTACCAGAGCAGAAAAATAATTAGGAATCCTATGGTGAGTAGCTCACCTTTTGACCTCTCAAAGCCTGTCCACCATCTACAAGGCACAAGTCAGGAGTGTGATAGAATACTCTCCAATTGCCTGGATGAGTGTAGCTCCAACAACACTCAAGAAGTTTGACACTATCCAGGACAAACCAGCCCTCTTGACTGTTCCCCTTCCACAAACTTTCACTCCCTCCACCACCGATGAATAGCAGCAGCCATGTACACCATCTATAAGCTGCACTGCACTAACTCACCAAGGTTCCTTAGATAACACCTTCCAATCCCATGATTGCCATCATCTAGAAGAACAAGAGCAACAGATACCTGGGAACACCACCACCTGGAGGTTCCTTTCCAAGTCAGGGTAGTGAGTGACTTGGAAACGCCGCACTTTCACTGTCACTGGGGCAAAATCCTGGAACTTCCTCCCTGAAAACACAAGGACTACACCTCAGGGACTGCAATGGTTCAAGAAGGCAGCTCACCCCCACCTTCTGAAGAGTTATTAGGAATGGGCAATAAATTCTGGCCTAACCAGCGATGCAGACATCCCGTCAATGAATTTTCTTTAACACCTGCAGAGAGGTTTTGAAGAACTTTTGATGAATCTAGCACCAAAACCATTACAGACTAAAACCAAAAACCTGCAACTGAAGATCTAGACTGGAAGACATTGATCTGAAAAGGAAATTATATTCTTTTCACTTTGCTTATTATTTTTCTTTACACCCTTCCTTCCCCTCTATGTTTGCCTGTCTTGTGTGTGTGTAGAGGGTGGGGTGAGTTAAAGAGGGGGTGTTAGGAATTAGATAATAGTTAACCAGTTGTATTTGCTGCCTATTTATTCATAGTTGTTATTAATAAAAACTAATTGTGTTGAAATGTGCAAACCTGGTAACTGTCGTTGTTGGGCACCCAGAAACTAAAGACTTTGGTTATTTTCTGGAAAATAATTGTTAATTTCAATTGTGTTGTGACTCCAGGTCACGTGGGGCGGAGGTTGACTGTGCACTCGCTCAGGGTGTCGGAACAGGAGAGAGAAACAGTTAATATTTTGAGTCTGGATAACTTCTTCAGTGCTATTTTGCTTTTATTATTATGACATGAATCTGACCCTGAACGTGTATTTTTGCCTTCTGCTCGTATTATTTCAGTCAGAGTGATCGTTAATTGCCTCATAGGCGTTTAAATTGGCATTTCAATAACGTGGGCAGGTTCCCAGCGTTTGTTTATTCCTTTCTCAGAATTAGAAAGCTAAAGCGCAGAGTGGGCAGGGCAAACGCCTAATCCATCTCTTTGCCTCCTCTAAAAAAATGATTCAAATTCAAATTGAATCCAATTCATGGTCCCCACCAGAGAGACATACCTGATCCAGGCATTACACCTGACCTCATGCTCGATCTTAGCCAAAAGGTCGAGAAGCAATGGTTCCCAGCTTTTTGACCTACCCACATATGGTATTACCTGAAACCGGTGTGATGATACCGGAAACAGCGTCCAATGTCATCATTCCACATAATACTCACTGCGAAGTGGGAAACCCTCCCAATAGCAGAGCATAAAATTCCTCCCAACGTTTCAGTTTTTGATGATCCTGGAGTCACGTCATGTGTCTGAATGTGAGATGAGACAGGATGCTCCGTAAATAGCTCTGGTGTGCTCAGATTTTGCAATAGGTGTAACGTAACCTCAAACATAGGTTTCAAAATAACCTTTTTTGGCACTAAAAGAGCCTTTCTGCTCTTCTCAGTTCTCTCCCAACATTGAAATGTAGCCAGCATTTGGAGGCCACTGAGCAAAATATTATTGTTGAGCAAAAGTGATATGTGAGGCAGATATGTAATTCAGGTCAGTTAGACTTTCACCAAACTCAGGGCGGATCAGCCTGAGGCTGGACTATACACTATACCTGGCCCAATACACTTTTCTCCAAATTGGGAGAGCAATAATTATAACATGCACAATTTCCAGGCGCTGTAGTTAATGACTATAGAATTCTGAATTCTGAATATAGCATAACAGCAATCTAGAATTCTTAGCAATGGATAGAAGCAATTACTCACTTTCCTGTAACTACTGATTGCTCTGGCAAAAGTCCCAGTTCTCATGTCTCAACTATGAAGATATATAAATTATCTTCAAAATAATTGACGGCTCGGATATTCAATGAAGGTGAAATTCAATTTTGAGAGTGAAGCACAGTTAGTGGCAATGGATCCTGACTTCAATGAAAAGAAAAATGGGGTTATAATAGGTGGTAAAGGACTTCCGGTGTGCAGCATGAAGTGAGTGAGCACACAGAGGCAGCTCCTGCCCAAGGTTACAGAAAAGAGCTCTTTTTTGGGCGGCACGGGTTGGAATTTCGATGAAAAGCCGTAGGTGAATGTTCGAGGAGTACTTTCCCCCAGGAATAGTATGTTTCTTGGTTATCAGACCCTCAGAAACAGTGCAAGATTGGGCGGAAGCAGCAGCAAACAATAGCCTCTACAAGCAGGCAGGCGGGGGAAGGGCCAGCTCAGATTTCTCAAGCTGACTTGAGGGCCTTTATGAAAGCTGAATTCTAGCAGCAGTCGACGCTATCCCGACGAATCCCAGTGGGGGAAGGTGTCTAGAGGAGCATTCCCCATAATTTATGGTGCTCACCCGGAGTGGGGCAAAGGAAAAAGCTGCAGCAGCTCCCCAAGAAAAGCAGGGGAAGAAAGACAAAATGGCGGCCGGCGGAACACCCGAGGACTGGTGGAAGTGGGCGCAGGAGCAGCAAGCCTCTCTTCTGCGCTGTTTTGCGGAGCTGAAGGCTGAGTTGCTGGACTCCCTGAATGCAACGACAAACAAGCTGCTTGGGACCCAGGCGGCACAGGAGGTGTCGATTCGGGAGTTGCAGCAGCAGGCCACTGAGCGGGAGGAGGAGGCCATGGTCCTCGTGGGGAAAGTGGAGTTGCACGAGGCACTTCAGAAAAAGTGGCAAGACCACTTGGAGGAGCTGGACGTTCGCACGAGGCGAAAGAATTTGAGGATCCGGGGCCTGGCGGAGGGGCTGGAGGGGTCGGATCTCCCGTCGTACGTGACCACGATGTTGAGCTCGTTGATGGGAGCGGTGTCCTTCCATTTGCCCCTGGAGCTTGAGGGAGCTCACAGAGTGCTGGCCAGGAGGCCTAAGGCAAATGAACCCCCGCGGGCGGTGCTGGTGCGGTTCCATCGGTTTAGTGACCGGGAGCGTGTGCTGCGCTGGGCCAAGAAAGAGAGGAGCAGCAAGTGGGAAAATTCGGTTGTGCGAATCTACCAAGACTGGGGTGCGGAGGTGGCAAAGCGGCGGGCCGGGTTCAACCGGACGAAGGCGGTGCTGCATGCCAAGCAGGTCAGATTTGGAATGCTGCAGCCTGCGCGTCTGTGGGTGACATATAAGGACCGGCACCACTACTTCGAGTCCCCGGAGGAGGCGTGGGCCTTTGTACAGGCGGAGAAGCTGGACTCGAACTAGGGTCTGGGGACACACTATGGCCATTGCTGTTTTCGCTGTTGCTGTTCTTCAATTTTGACAGGTGTTATTTTTATGCTGGTTTTCTTTTTGCTCTGTTTCCGGGTGGGTTTGTATGTTGGGTATGGGTGTGGGGTATGTGGGGAACGTTGGGGGTATGTGCTTTATATGTTCTCTTCTGTACGGGGCTGGGGGTTGGGGTGAAACTGGATTTTGAGGGGCTGTGTCAGAAGGGTGGGGTGTGGCAGTGTGAAAGCGCGGGCTTTCCTCTGGTTTCCCGTGCTGCGGGGCGGGGGGGCGGAGCTGGCAGTGGGGGCGTGGCCTCTACTGGTTTTCTTTCCCCCGCTGAAGCGGTGCCAAGGAGGTGTGGCAAGAGGGGGATGACCCCATGCCGGGAGGGGATGGGTTTTGGCAGGAGCTGCCGGGTCAGCAAAAGTCAGCTGACTCACGGAAGTACCATGGAGGGTGCGTCGCGGCTAGGAGGGGTCCTAGCCTGGGGGGGTTGGGGGGGGGGGGGGGGGGGGGTGGGGGGGGATACCGGGTTGCTGCTGGAATGGCCAGGAAGGAGCTGGTGTGGGCCGGGGGGATAGAGGAGAGGCGTTATCGCCATGGGGAACGGGTCAGGCGGGGCGAGCAGGCTTGGGGCGAGCAGTCGATAAGCTATGGCTAGCCGGCGGGGGAGGGGGTGGGTTGCCCTCTGATCCGGCTGATTACCTGGAACGTGAGGGGACTGAATGGGCCGGTTAAGAGAACTAGGGTATTTTCTCATCTGAAGGGGCTGAAGGCGGACGTGGCTATGCTCCAGGAGACCCACTTGAAGGTGGTGGACCAGGTTCGTCTGAGGAAGGGGTGGGTGGGGCAGGTTTTTCACTCAGGATTGGACGCGAAGGGCAGCACGGTGGCGCAGAGGGTTAGCCCTGCTGCCTCACGGCGCCGAGGTCCCAGGTTCAATCCCGGCTCTGGGTCACTGTCCGTGTGGAGTTTGCACATTCTCCCCGTGTTTGCGTGGGTTTCGCCCCCACAACCCAAAGATGTGCAAGGTAGGTGGATTGGCCACGCTAAATTGCCCCTTAATTGGAAAAAAATGAATTGGGTACTCTAAATTTATTTTAAAAAAAGGATTGGACGCGAAGAACCGGGGGGTGGCGATTCTGGTGGGGAAGAGGGTGGCGTTCGAGGCGGCTGAGGTGGTGTCGGACAAGGAGGGCAGATATATTATGGTGAAGGGTAGGCTGCAGGGAGAGAAGGTGGTGCTGGTTAATGTATATGCCCCGAATTGGGATGATGCCGGCTTCATGAGGCGCTTGTTGGGCCGCATTCCGGACCTGGAGGCGGGGGGCCTGATCATGGGGGGAGACTTTAACACAGTGCTGGATCCCCCACTGGACCGGTCCAGTTCAAGGACGGGTAGGAGACCCGCGGCGGCCAAAGTACTGAGGGGGTTTATGGACCAGATGGGAGGGGTGGATCCCTGGAGGTTTGGGAGGCCGAGAGCGCGGGAGTATTCCTTTTTCTCCCATCTCCATAGGGTCTATTCCCGAATAGATTTTTTCGTCCTGAGCACGGGATTGATCCCGAAGGTGCAGGATGCAGAGTATTCGGCCATAGCGATTTCAGACCATGCTCCGCACTGGGTTGATCTGGAGATGGGGGAGGCACGGGACCAGCGCCCGCTCTGGCGCCTGGATGTGGGGATGCTGGCTGATGAGGAGGTGTGTAGGAGGGTCCGGGGAAGTATTGAGGGGTATCTGGATACCAACGATACGGGGGATGTCCGGGTGGGGATGGTCTGGGAGGCTCTGAAAGCAGTGATCCGGGGGGAGCTGATCTCCATCCGGGCCCATAGGGAAAGGAGGGAGAGGAAGGAGAGGGAGAGACTGGTGAGGGAGCTCCTGGATGTGGACAGGAGATACGCGGAGGCACCGGAGGAGGGGTTGCTGGGGGAACGGCGTAGTTTGCAGGCCAAATTTGACTTGTTGACCACCAGAAAGGCGGAGACACAGTGGAGGAGGTCGCAGGGCGCGGTATATGAGTATGGGGAGAAGGCGAGCAGGATGTTGGCTCATCAGCTCCGCAGGCGAGATGCGGCTAGGGAAATTGGTGGAGTGATGGATAGGGGTGGGAATGTAGTGCAGAAGGGGACAGAAGTAAATGGGGTCTTTAGGGACTTCTACGAGGAACTGTACCGGTCAGAACCTCCGATGGGGAGAGGGGGGATGGAGAGCTTCATGAACAGGCTATGTTTCCCAAGGGTTCAAGAGGAGCTGGTAGAGGGGCTGGGAGCACCGATAGAGTTGGAGGAGCTAGTCAGGGGGATTGGACAAATGCAGTCAGGTAAGGCGCCGGGGCCAGACGGGTTCCCGGTGGAATTTTATCAAAAGTATGCGGATCTGGTGGGCCCCCTGTTGGTGCGAGCCTTCAATGAGGCATGGGAGGGGGGGGCTTTGCCCCCGATGATGTCGCGGGCACTAATCTCTCTGATCCTGAAGCGGGATAAGGACCCCTTGCAGTGTGGATCATACAGGCCTATCTCGCTCCTCAATGTTGACGCTAAGTTGCTGGCGAAGATCCTGGCCACCAGGATAGAGGACTGTGTGCCAGGGGTGGTACACGAGGATCAGACAGGATTTGTCAAGGGACGGCAGCTCAACACGAATGTGCGGAGACTGCTAAATGTTATTATGATGCCGGCAGTGGAGGGGGAGGCGGAGATAGTGGTGGCGCTGGATGCAGAGAAAGCGTTTGATAGAGTTGAGTGGGGGTACCTGTGGGAGGTGCTGGAGCGGTTCGGATTCGGGGAGGGATTCATCAAATGGGTGAGGCTGCTCTACGCGGCTCCGATGGCAAGTGTAGTTACCAATGGAAGGAGATCGGAGTACTTTAGGCTCTACCGTGGGACCAGGCAGGGGTGCCCCCTGTCCCTCTTGCTCTTTGCACTGGTGATTGAACCTTTGGCTATGGCATTGAGGGAGTCAGGGAGATGGAGGGGAGTCTGGTGCGGGGTGGGGAGGAACATCGTGTATCGCTGTATGCGGACGACCTGCTGTTGTATGTGGCGGATCCAGAAGGGGGAATGCCGGGGGTGATGGAGCTGTTAGCGGAATTTGGGGCTTCTCGGGCTATAAGTTAAATTTAGGCAAGAGTGAGGTATTTGTAGTACACCCGGGTGATCAGGAGGAGGGAATTGGGAGACTCCAATTTAAGAGGGCAGTGAAGAGTTTCAGATACCTGGGGGTGCAGGTGGCCTGGAGTTGGGGGACTCTCCATAAGCTTAATTTTACCAGGCTGGTGGAGCAGATGGAGGAGGAATTTAAAAGGTGGGACATGGTACCGCTATCGTTGGCAGGTAGAGTGCAGTCCGTCAAAATGACGGTTCTCCCGAGGTTCTTGTTCCTTTTTTAGTGTTTGCCCATCTTTATCCCTAGGGCCTTTTTTAGAAGGGTGACTAGCAGCATCATGAGCTTTGTTTGGGCGCATGGGACCCTGAGGGTGAAGAGGATCTTCTTGGAGCGGGGTAGAGATGGATGGGGGGCTGGCGTTACCCAGTCTCTCGGGGTATTATTGGGCGGCCAATGTGTCGATGGTGCGCAAGTGGGTAATGGAGGGGGAGGGGGCAGCATGGAAACGGATGGAGAGGGCGTCCTGTGGAGATACAAGCCTGGGGGCCCTGGTAACGGCGCCGTGGCCACTCCCTCCTACGAGGTATACCACGAGTCCGGTGGTGGCAGCTACCCTCAAGATTTGGGGGCAGTGGAGGCGACACAGGGGAGAAGTGGGGGCTCGATGGAGGCGCCGTGAAGGGGGAACCATAGGTTCGTCCCGGGGAACATTGATGAGGGATTTCAGGGTTGGTACAGAGCGGGCATCAGACAGCTGAGGGACCTGTTTATTGATAGGAGGTTTGCGAGCCTGAGGGAGTTGGAGGAGAAATGTGGGCTCCCCCCGGGGAACATGTTCAGGTATCTGCAGGTAAAGGCATTTGCTAGGTGGCAGGTGGAGGGATTCCCTTCGCTTCCCGCGAGGGGGGTGAGCGACAGGGTGCTTTCGGGGGTCTGGGTCGGAGAGGGGAAGATATCTGATATCTACAAGGTTATGCAGGAGGTGGAGGAGGCGTCAGTAGAGGAGCTGAAAGCTAAGTGGGAGGGGGAACTGGGGGAACAGATCGAAGACGGGACATGGGCTGATGCTCTGGAGAGGGTTAATTCTTCCTCCTCGTGTGCGCGGCTTAGCCTCATCCAATTCAAGGTGCTGCACCGGGCCCACATGACTGGGACGAGGATGAGTAGGTTCTTTGGGGGTAAAGACAGGTGTGTGAGGTGCTCGGGGAGTCCAGCGAACCATGCCCATATGTCCTGGGCATGCCCGGCACTGGAGGAGTTCTGGAAGGGGGTGGCGAGGACGGTGTCGATGGTGGTGGGATCCAGGGTCAAGCCAGGATGGGGACTCGTGATTTTTGGGGTTGGGTTGGAGCCGGGAGTGCAGGAGGCGAAAGAGGCCTGTGTGCTGGCCTTTGCGTCCCTAGTAGCCCGGCGAAGGATCTTGCTACAATGGAAGGATGCGAGGCCCCCAAGCGTGGAGACCTGGATCAATGACATGGCGGGTTTCATTAAGCTAGAGAAGGTCAAATTCGCCCTGAGAGGGTCGGTACAAGGGTTCTTTAGGCGGTGACAACCTTTTCTCGACTTTCTGGCTCAACGATAGGGTACAGGGACAGTAGCAGCAGCAACCCGGGGGGGGGGGGGGGGGGGGGGGGGGGGGGGGGGGGGGGGGGGGGGGGGGGGGGGGGGGGGGGGGAGGAAGGGGGGAAGGGGGGGGGAAAAAAAGGGGGGGGGGCGGACAATGACTATGTTTGTTTATTTAATTTTAATTTATTTTTAAGTTCTTTTGTTGTTCATTGGGGTTGGGGGGTGGGGGGATGTGATACATGCGTCGATGCGGTCTGGGGGTGTTACAGTTATTATGGGTTATTTTGTTGCATTTCATTGTTTGTCGTTATGTTTTATATTTTCTGTAAAAAATTCCAATAAAAATTATATTTTTTTAAAAAATAATAGGTGGTAAACCTTACCAATAGATTTTGCACCTACTGGCATTTAATTTGACCCGAAGTAGACCCAGATTACTTATTTCTCAAAATGCAAATATGTCAGCCACTGAAGGAATCAATGTGATTTCTGTTTTATCCAAGGTGACTCCTATTCATCTAACTTAGGCATGAAGGTTTGGGGTTGGCTCTAAAGTTTCTCACTGGGCTGCAATGATACTGTTGAAAAATAGGAAATTCCACCATTTAATAAAGCCTCTGAATCCCAAATGTCCGTGGTTCCTATTCAACATTTAGGCTAGGATTGTATCTGCCAATGCCCTCCATCATTTCACTTACATGAAGCTGGCATGGATCTAATCTGTGCAAGCCCCTGTGTGGCCAGATAGTCCTGTGGCTGCTTTTCATCAAGGGGGTTCCCAGGCCCCCACCAGACCACAGTAAAAGTAAACTATTGCAAATATGGGAAATCTGAAATAAAAGCAAAGTGCTGGAAATATGCAACAGGTCTGACAGCATCTGTGGGGTAACAAACTTAATTTTTAAGAGTCAACATCTTCAGTTCTGAAGAAGTCATATCCGAGTCCCTTTCCACAGATGCTGCCAGATCTGCTGAGTCCAGAACTTTCTATTGTTACCTCACCAGACCTTATTGTGGCTCTTTTACCCCCTGGTGTAAGAAAGTCACTCTTGAAAAAAGAGCAAAGCCTCTTCTTCAGCCTGTTCTCCTCACCTAGACTCGCAGTCCACCCATCTCACTTGTAGACACCATCTCGCATTCCGTGGCATGTCTCCAGTAAAGAGCTGGACCCCACTGAGCCAACCAGGAATTCCTGGCAGTGAAGTTGCCACCCAGGAGCTCCCCCTGACACACTTAACTTTGTATATTATGGGTTTCCCCATGATCCACCACAGACTGACTTCTGGTGGGTTCTGCCGAACACCTCACTGGAAATAATTTGGGGAACTGAATTCTGTGTGAACTTAAAAATCTGCTTGAGACTCGATTAAATGCAAAAGGGACCTAATAACCACATGTTTGGCTTTTCACCTTGAAACAAATTTAGCATTGACCTGTAGGTACTCCTAATCATCCAGATATGAAAGAACCATCAATTCAATTTGCAGAATGCCTGTATAATGCACTGAAACAAGACAGCTATATTGGAAATCTGCTTTCAGCAAACTTCTAATCAGAAATGTTACTACAGAGGAGGACTGTAATAAATGCAGGAAAACATTAATAAAATTGACATGCAATTGGGAAATGAACTCAAATAGGTTAAGTGTGAGGTGGAAAGAATAAGGTGGCCACATAGTCCTCAGGAAAATAAGTGTCCAAGAGGGTGAAGGAGCAAAGAAATCTGGGAGCAAAAATATGCAAATCACTTAAAGTAGTGATGTAGATTAATAAGGCCATAACAAAACAGAAAAGAAAGAACTGGTGTCCATTTCTAGATAGATTTATCATGCTTGAGGGCTTGAGCTGAGCAGCAGAGGTAAATTTAAGAGAAACTTAGAGAAATACATGAGGCAGAAAGGAATAGAAGGATGTGTTAATGAGGTTATATGAAGAAGGTGGATTGGGGCTGGTGTGGAGCATAAACACCAACATGGACCTATTGGGACAGATGTACGGTGACCAGACATCCCAGTTTTGCAATAACGGTCCCAGTACCGGAACAGTTTTCTCCATATTGCTCAAATGTCCAAGGTTTTGGCCTTTCCTCATTTTTGTACAACATCAGTGTCTCTCTAAACTTATTCTAACTTTACCCCGCTCCTCACCTTTCATTTCCTGTTGAAAAAAAAATCTTTGCACTGCGCTGCACTTGTCAATCAGAATGCCACCCATTCACTGGCCATTATGTGACTGTGCCAAGGTGCTCCCAATGCACAGAAATCCTCTAATCACCCAGCAAACAGAACTGGGTCTGTGACAATCAGCTGAGTGATGACAGGAGATTGACAGTGATGTCTGCCAAACAGGAGCTGCACTTGTAGAGGTCGCATCAGGTAGCACAGTGGTTAGCACTGTTGCTTCACAGCGCCAGGGTCCCACGTTCAATTCCCGGCTTGGGTAACTGTCTGTACGAAGTCTGCAAGCTCTCCCTGTGTCTGCGTGGGTTTCCTCCGAGTGCTCCGTTTCCTTTCACAAGTCCCGAACGACGTACTTGTTAGATGAATTGAACATTCTAAATTCTCCCTCTGTGTACCCGAATAGTCGCCGAATGTGGCGACTAGGGGCTTTTCTCAGTAACTTCATTGCAGTGTTGATGTAATCCTTCTTGTGACAATAAATATTATTATTATTATTAGGAAGCTGGCAGGCAAGATCAGTCGAGCTGTGGCACACAACTACATTTCTCATATTTGGAAGATGGTTTGCTTTCCTGCTTGTGGCTGTGGGCACAATTCTCCCAGCGCTAGCTGCAGTGAGTGAGACTCTGAAGTTGAGGTAAGTGTGGGAGCTTAAAGAAGTGGGAGGGAGAGGAATTGCTGGGTCTTGTTTCCTTTACTTTGACCACAGGTCAGTGGTGCCAAGAGCAGACCAAAGCCAAAGAGTTTGGTGATAAATTGCAATAGTCCAACAACATTGAGTGAACATGCCCGTGTAAGTGTTTGGTAAGTCAGCATTTCTCTCTTTTAACTTTTCAGAATTGCTTCGATATTGAAGGCTAGGTTGAAAAAGTTGGCATAAAAACTAAAGATCAGTCGTAAAATTTAAAAAAGCCCCCCCCCCTGTCAGCAGAACGGCGCTGGATACAGTTCGCAGCCGCCACGCGAGGTCCCCAAAAGTTTTGAGGACACCTGTCCCACGACGTCGGGGATTCGGTCCATCAGGGGCGAAGCATCAGGGGAGGGCCTCAGGTGCCGCCCTGAGGCTATCCCGACGGCATGCCATTTTTGAGGGGGCAGAGCATCGGAAAAACGGCGCCGCCCCCGATTCCAACGTTAAAATGGATTTTCTGGTCGATCGTCGAACACAATTCTACAAAGTGACATAGACAGGTTAGATGAAAGAGCAAAAACTTTGCAGATAGAATATAATGTAGGAAAATGTGAAGTTATGCACTTTGTATGAAGAATAAAGGAGCTGAATATTATTCAAATGGAGAAAGTGGAGTTCCTCATGCATAAATCACAAAAAACTAGCATGCAAGTTTAGCAGGTAACTGAGAAGTCAAATAGAAAAATTGGCCTTTATTTCAAAGTGTAAAAATAGGGGAGTCATACCTGCTAAGACTATACAAGGCACTAGTTAGACCACACCTGGAATACTGTGAACAGTGTTGGTCCCCTTATCTAAACAGATTTGCTAGCATCGGGGGCAGTGCAGAGATGGTTCACTGTGTCGATCCCAGGTACGGAAGGATTTACTTATGCGAGGTTGGGCCTGTACTCATTGGATTTTAGATGAATGACTGGTGACCTTATTGAGACAAATAGGATTCTCCAGAGGCTTGACAAGATAGGTGCTGAGAGAATGTTTCCTCTTCTGGAGACTCTAGGACAAGAAGGGATAATCAAAGAGTAAAGGGACCCCTATTTAAGACCGAGATGAGGAGGATATTTTTCTCTCAGAGGGTAGTGAATCTGTGGAACTTTTTACCACAGAGGGCTTAGAGGCTGGGTCGTTAAGTATGTTCAAGCCTGAGTTAACAGATTTTTACTCAGTAAGGGAATGAAGGATTATAGGGATAAGGCACAAAAGTAGAGTTGAGGATTATATCAGATCCTTCGTGACCTAATTGAATGGTGAAGCAGACTCGATGGACTGAGTGGCCTATTTCTCTTCCTACATCTGTTATGGGAGAGGTGTTTTCAGAACCCCAAAATGTACCACGGAGTTCAACCAACCCCCACCTTTAATGGATTGTTGCTTTTGAAGCACACGGCTTGTTCGCCAGGTGTAGTATTACAATTATGGACATGTGGTTTTTAAAACAAAACAATGTTTATTCCATGAACTCAAATTAACCTTTTAAATTAACATTGAAATTCTTAACACCCCTTACTTCAAAGATAACTCTGAAAATAATACAACACTACCCAATCCTGCAAACTGTTCCTTTACACATCCAAAAGACTTAACAAATCCTTCAAACAGAAGCACATTAGATTTATATTCAATACTTTTTTACAATTCCGATTTCACCGAAGGATTAAGAGATAGTCCTTCACGGCAGAGATCACCAGCAATGCAGCTCACAGCCACACCCAAGCTTTCTTCAAACTGAAACTAAAACTCCCAAAAAGCAGAAGTGAGCTCAGCTCCCCCTGTGACATCACTTCAATAATATGGTCAGCTTCATTTCTTAAACATCCAATTCTTAAAGGCACTCTCACATGACACCTCCCCCCAAGAAAAAAAATAAACCATCAACTTTAAGATGGTTTCATTTTTCACATTTGCACCATCCACTAAGAAATGCCCACAGTAAATTTATGTTTTCATTTTTAAAAAAACACGCAAACAGGCATAATAATAAAGTCAATTTTTTCCGTTCTTCTTCCTCCAACCGAAAACCTTCTCGATTGACAGTCTCTTTGAACAAGAAAGTCTCTGCACGATCCATCCATTCCTCTACTCCTCAGCATTTCTCTTTAGAATCAGATAATTTAGTTCAATCTGACCACAGAGCCCCTTGCAATTCTCCAATACAGGAGCATTGGTGATCACAGCTTTCAGGCAGTCAAATGTCGGTTGAATGTCCCCTGTCCATTGAAATTTTTAACCTTTCTTCAGCAATTCCATCATTGGAGCAACCACGCTACAAATCGTTTGCACAAAGGTTCAATAAAATTCATTCATGCTAAGAGATCGCATTATTTCCCTTTGTCTTGAGGGTATCGTAAACCCCTCAAGGAAGGTGATTTGGGCTTCTCCAAATTCACTTTCGGCTAGGTTCATCAACAAACCCGCCGCCTGAAGTTGATCGAAGAACTCCATATGATGTTTAAAATGTTCTTTCTATGTCTGGAAGTTGGAAATAAAAACAGATTGTCCCACTTTCTCAATGCAATCCTTCAAAAGTGGGAAAGGGTAAGAGCCTGTTCTTGTAACTGCATTCACCTTTCGATAGTCCACACACAACCGTTGGGTACCATCTGGTTTAGGTACCGTCACTAATGGTGAGCTCCATTCGCTGCAATCCACTTCAATTATGCAATTTTTAAGCATACTCTCAATCTCTCTGTTGACCTGTGCCAATTTTAAAGGATTAAGTCGATATGGATGTTGTTTGATAGGAACAGCATTTCCCAAATTTACATAATGTATAGCCATTTTAGTACTTCCCAATTTATCTCTACAAACTTGCCCATGTGATATCAATAACTCTTTCAGATCAGTTCGTTTTTCTTCTGGAAGGTAACTTAACAATTCATCCCAATTTTTAAGAACATCCTCATTTTCCAATTTAATTTGAGGTATGTCAAATTCACAGTCATCTGGATTTGGTTCATCACTTTGAGTTAGAATCATTAAAACCTCCTTTTTCTCTCCTTCCCTTTCAAAGTACCTTTTAAGCATATTCACATGACACACTCGGTGAGCCTTCCATCTATCTGGCATTTTTACCACATAATTCACCTCACTTAATTTCCTTTCAATCTGATAAGGTCCACAAAACCTTGCTTTTAAAGGCTCATCAACCACTGGTAACAACACTAAAGCTTTATCCCCACTGGCAAAACTACGAACTTTGGATTTCTTATCCGCTACCCGTTTCATAATTTGTGCAACTTTCAAATGTTGTCTAGCCAATTCACCTGCTCTATTTAATCGTTGCCTAAAATTTGACACGTAATCCAATAGTGTAATTTCCGATTTGTCACCCACCAAATTTTCCTTAATCAATTTAAGTGGCCCTCTTACCTCATGATCAAAAATTAGTTCAAAAGGACTAAATTTGGTAGACTCATTAGGTGCATCCCTAATTGCAAACAATACGAATGGAATTCCTTTATTCCAATCCTCTGGATAATGTTGACAATACGCCCTCAACATTGTCTTTAATGTCAGATGCCACCTTTCTAACGCTCCCTGCGATTCTGGACGGTACGCAGTTGATTTAAATTGTTTTATTCCTAAACTATCCATAACTTCTTTAAATAACTTTGAAGTAAAATTCGATCCTTGATCCGATTGAATTTCTGTGGGTAGTCCATATCTAGTAAAGAATTAAAGTAACTCCTCCACAATCTTTTTAGCTGTAATATTACGTACTGGAATGGCCTCTGGAAACCTAGTAGACACATCCATTATAGTCAAAAGATATTGATTCCCACTTTTTGTATTAGGAAGCAGTCCAACACAATCAATTAAGACCCTCGTAAAAGGTTCCTCAAATGCTGGAATGGGTATCCAGGGTGCTGGTTTTATCACTGCTTGAGGTGTCCCTATCACTTAACATGTGTGACATGATTGACAAAATTTAACACATCTTTATGTAGTCCAGGCCAATAAAAATGTTTCTGGATTTTAGCTTGAGCTTTCCTTATTCCCAAATGACCTCCCACTGGTACCTCATGTGCAACTCGCAACACCTCATTTCTATACCCTACCGGCAATACTACTTGATGAGCTTCTGCCCACTTTTCATCCGCCTGCATATGTACATGTCTCCATTTTCTCATCATGACATCACTTTTATGATAATAACACTCTGGTATACTCTCAGATTCCTCTTCCGTGTATGCTTTCTGATATATCTGTTTTATTTCTACATATTTCTGTTGTAACTCCGCCAATTTTCCTAAAATTAAAATATCTGCCTCATCCTCCACCTGTTCTTGTTCTTTTTCATCCATCTGATCAAAAATCGTTTCTGATAATTACACTTCAACTTCATCTTCACTCTTTGATTTCTCCTCGTGTCTTAACCTGTGACTTTGTGACCTTGTTACTACACAATCCAGAAAAATCCCAGGATATTCATCCTTCAACCCTTCAGTTGTCTGATTTTCCACTGGCTGATCAACCACAGTAGGCATCACTCCCACCTGCGATCCAGCTATATCATTGCCCAAAATAAACTGTATTCCTGGTCAAGATAGTTTATCTATTACTCCTACTACCACTTCACCACTCTTCACTGGACTTTCCAACCTTACCTTATATAATGGAACGCTACTCCTCTCACCCTGAATTCCACATATCACCACCTTTTCTGGCAACATTCTTCCCAAACTACATAATTCCTCATCTCTTACCATTAAAGATTGACTAGCCCCTGTATCTCTTAAAATTGTGACTTCTTTACCTGTTTCTCCTGATAAACTTGAGTAAACTTTACCCACACAAGTAAATTCTTTAAAGACATCTGGCACCTTCTTAACAATTACTTCTTGAACAGGCTGGACAATCATTTGCACCTCCTTCGCTTCCCTTGGGCTTTCCTTTACCACTCTAACAAATCCCACTGTCTTATCCTGTTTCACCACATCAGCCTTCCCAGTGCTTTTCTTCAACCACAAACACTGTGACTTTACATGGCCTAGTTTATTACAGTGAAAACATTTGAAACTTTTCATCTCTTTTCCACCTTCCTGGATTTCTTTTTTAATCTGAGGTACACTCTCTTTATTGTCTCCCATCAGATCACCTTTACCTTTACGACTTGAGTTTTTCTCATGTCCTCAGTTTCTATCCCTCACCAGCTGAAACTGATGTCGGAAACCAATCTTTGATTTATGAACTAATTCATAATCATCTGCCAATTCTGCTGCTAATCTCACAGTTTTAACCCTCTGTTCTTCCACATGAGTTCTCACTACATCAGGAATTGAATTTTTAAACTCCTCCAAAAGTATAATTTCTCTGAGAGCTTCATACGTTTGGTCTATTTTCAAAGCCCTTATCCACCTATCAAAATTACTCTGTTTGAGCCTTTCAAACTATGTTTGACCAAATTCTTTGCTTAAATTTCTAAACATTTGTCTGTAAGCTTCAGGCACTAGCTCATATGCACTTAAGATGGATTTCTTCACCTCCTCATACATAGAACATAGAACAGAGAACACTACAGCGCAGTACGGGCCCTTCGGCCCTCGATGTTGCGCCGACCTGTGAAACCATCTGGAGCCTATCTGACCTACACTATTCCATTTTCATCCATATGTCTATCCAGTGACCACTTAAATGCCCTTAAAGTTGGCGAGTCTACTACTGTTGCAGGCAGGGCGTTCCACACCCCTACTACTCTCTGAGTAAAGAAACTGCCTCTGACATCTGTCCTATATCTATCACCCCTCAATTTAAAGCTATGTCCCCTCGTGTTGGTCATCACCATCCGAGGAAAAAGACTCTCACTGTCCACCCTATCTAACCCTCTGACTATCTTATGTCTCTATTAAGTCACCTCTCAGCCTTCTCCTCTCTAACGAAAACAACCTCAATTCCCTGAGCCTTTCCTCGTAAGACCTTCCCTCCATACCAGGCAACATCCTAGTAAATCTCCTCTGAACCCTTTCCAAAGCTTCCACATCCTTCCTATAATGTGGTGACCAGAACTGCACGCAGTACTCCAGGTGCGGCCGCACCAGAGTTATGTACAGCTGCAGCATGACCTTGTGGTTCTGAAACTCAATCCCCCTGCTTATAAAGGCTAGCACACCATATGCCTTCTTAACTGCCCTATTAACCTGGGTGGCAACTTTCAGGGATTTATGTACCTGGATGCCGAGATCTCCCTGTTCATCTACACTACCAAGAATCTTGCCATTAGCCCAGTACTCTGCATTCCTGTTACTCCTTCCAAAGTGAACCACCTCACACTTTTCCGCATTAAACTCCATCTGCCACCTCTCAGCCCAGCTCTGCAGCTTATCTATGTCCCTCTGTATCCTATAACATCCTTCAGCACTATCCACAACTCCACCGACCTTCGTGTCATCTGCAAATTTACTAACCCATCCTTCTACACCCTCTTCCAGGTCATTTATAAAAATGACAAACAGCAGTGGCCCCAAAACAGATCCTTGCGGTACACCACTAGTAACTGAACTCCAGGATGAACATTTGCCATCAACCACCACCCTCTGTCTTCTTTCAGCTAGCCAATTACTGATCCAAACCGCTAAATCACCTTCAATTCCATACTTCCTTATTTTCTGCAATAGCCTACCGTGGGGAACCTTATCAAACGCCTTACTGAAATCCATATACACCATATACACCATATACACCACATCAACAGCTTTACCCTGATCTACCTGTTTGGTCATCTTCTCAAAAAACTCAATACGTTCCAGATACCTCCTCCGGTCGTGATGCAAACTCTTCACAAGCCCTACCTGCCAGCTTTGTTTGAATCAGTGATACCCACATGTCCTGTGGCCATTGAATTTGTTTAGCTACCTTCTGAAATAAGATGAAAAAGGTTTCTACCTCCTTCTCGTCAAACCTTGGCATTGCTTGGACATATTTAAATAGATCCCCACCACGTCTTCGACTATGATGCTCAGTCTCATTATCCTCATCCATCTCCTCCAACTGTACGTGTCCCTTTGCGTCTGCCAATTTTAACTGATTTTCAGAGCCATTTTCCGAAGTTCAAACTCTCTCTCTTTTTCCCTTCCCTCTCTATCTCTTTCTTTGTTTCTTTCTTCTCTCTCATTTTCTTTTTCCTCTCTATCTCTATCTCTTTCTTTTTCTATCATTGCATATTCAAGCCACTTTGATTCTTTTTCATGTTCAAGTTGCTTTAATTCTTTTTCATGTTCAAATTGCTTAATCTGCAACTGGAGCCTTGCCATACCTAATGAGTCAGAATGTATCACAGGCAAACGTAAATGCACAGATACCGTGTTAAGTACCTCATCTTTTCGTATTTTGCTAGGCAGTGTTAACTGCAATGCTTTTGCCAAACCTAACAGTCTGTTTTTAGTCTCTGTCAGTAAGGTATCACGTGTTACCGTGTCCACCCCCAAAAACTTCTGAGCCTCCGAAAGAGCCATTGTTCACTACACTTTCCCCACTTAAACTAAAATACCACACGGGAAAAGCAACAATCCTTCACTGTCTTTAAGTTCACAAAAGGAAATCCAATAGATAGACTTTTGGCGAGCCGCCAATTGTTATGGGAGAGGTGTTTATCAGAACCCCAAAATGTACCATGAAGTTCAACCAACCCCCACCTTTAATGGATTGTTGCTTTTGAAGCAAACGGCTTGTTCCCCAGGAATTACAATTATGGAAACATGGGCCGGGATTCGCCCCTACCCGGCGGGGCGGGGGGTCCCGGCGTGTCGGAGTAGCATGAACCACTCCGGCGTCGAGCCGCCCCAAAGGTGTGGAAGTCTCCGCACCTTTAGGGGCCAAGCCCTCACATTGAGGGGCTAGGCACACGCCGGAGTGGTTCCCACTCCGCCGGCTGGCGTGAACAGCCTTTGGCGCCACGCCAGCTGGGGCCGAAAGGACTTCTCTGGCTGGCGTAAGTCCGTTCAGACGCCGGAGCATCAGCGGCTGCTGACGTCATACCGGCGCATGCACAGGGGAGGGGGTCTCTTCCGCCTCTGCCATGGTGAAGAGCATGGCAAAAGCAGAAGAAAAAGAGTGCCCCCAAGGCACAGGCCTGCCCACCGATCGGTGGGCCCCGATCACGGGCCAGGCAACCGTGGGGTACCCCCGGGGTCAGATTGCCCCACGCCCCCCCCCCCCAGGACCCTGGAGCCCGTCCGCGCCGCCAATCTCGCCGGTCAGGTAGGTGGTTTAATCCATGCCAGCGGGAGAGGCCTGTCAGCGGTGGGACTTCGGCCCATCGCTGGCCGGAGAATCGCCGCGGGCTGCCCGCCGGCTGGCGGGGGGGGGCGCCGACCAGCACAGTGCGATTCCCGCCTCCGTCCTGGCGGGGGGTCGGAGAACCTTTTGTGCTTTTGAAGCACACGGCTTGTTCGCCAGGTGTAGTATTACAATTATGGACATGTGGTTTTTAAAACAAAACAATGTTTATTCCATGAACTCAAAGTAACCTTTTAAATAAACATTGGATCTCTTAACACCTCTTACTTCAAAGATAACCCCGAAAATAATACAACACTACCCAATCCTGCAAACTGTTCCTTTACACATCCAAAAGATTTAACAAATCCTTCAAACAGAAGCACAATAGATTTATATTCAATACTGAGACCTTTTTACAATTTGGATTTCACCAAAGGATTAAGAGATGGTCCTTCACGGCAGAGATTATCAGCAATGCAGCTCACAGCCACACCCAAGCTTTCTTCAAACTGAAACTAAAACCCCCAAAAAGCAGAAGTGAGCTCAGCTCCCCCCCCCCCCCCCCCCCATGACATCACTTCAGTACTATGATCAGCTTCATTTCTTAAAGGTACATTTCTTAAACATCCAATTCTTAAAGGCACTCTCACATGACACATCTTATGGTCTTCACCAGTTTCCAGCTTCTGATTGAAAACTTATATTTTATTGTGAGAACCAATCGCATGTAAATATCAGTGAACATAAAGAGGAGTTCCCATGATTTTGTATTTGCTAATAAAAATGCTATTCAGTTGCCACCAGGTCTCAATTTTCCCACCTATTAGGGCCCACACACTCATACCCAATCAAACAAAGGATACTGCCCCCGACTCAGAGCTTGGAAGAAGGTTAAAAATGCAGATTGAGGATTGGAATCCAATTGTCCATTCTCTATGTTCTTTTTCTTTCTCTTATAATTTTCTCAGCTTTTTATAAGATATAGCCTTTTATAAACAGCCTTTTAAAAGATATAGGAGCAGAATTAGGCCATTTGGCCCATTGAGTCTGCTCTGCCATTCGATCATGGCGGATCTCATCCTGGCCTTAACTCCACCCCCTGTCCGTTCTCCATAATCCTTCAACCCATTACAATTAAAAACCTTTCTGAGGCCCTCCTGCCTTTTGCTGTTCTGGCCTTTGACCTGGCCAGCCTGCAATGGCCTCCCTCTCCTCATCTAGATCAGAGTTATTACTAAGCCGTGTTTCCTACAGCCTGCATCATCGCCGCCTCAGAGGATATGTGAATAAATTGAAGTGATATATTAAGTAAGCATGTCCTTTACAGGTTTCCCTCCATATCAAGGCCAACAAACAAGGGCTAAGCACTCTGCCTGGATTCCATCTAGACATGGCAACTCCATCCCACCTTTTCCAGGTAAAGGACATCCTGTAGGACCAGGGATGGATCATCCTCACATTGTTATATGAATGCATATGCTCTTTGATCAGGGTAATGAGAGCCATGTGCAAAATGCCTCACGCAGACACTTTTACACATACCTCCACTGCTCTCTAAACTCTATAGCGGGTTCATTGGCTCAGCAACAGAGAAAGACTAACCGTATAGTTCCATGTCAACCATGACCACTCATCTGGAAGAATGGGGGTTTGGAGCTTTGCTTTGGTTGCCCTCCAACAGCCGTGGCAATTGGACACATTCCATCTCCCTCTCCCCTTCATCCCTGCCGCTGACTGCAGCCGATGGCAAAGGATACAGAATGAACAGCAGCTCCAGATCTTGCTGGGGTGTTGATGTTATGAGACCAATGAGTCAGGAACAAAAATTGTGCAATGTGGGCTTGACAATAGAGAGGTGAACTCAATTGCACATCTTTGACATCCAATCGCTTCATAGTTTTTAGTTTTTCCCTTTAGTCAGACATGTGCTGACCTTGAACTCCACCCCTTCGAAAAGAACCTCCTCCCACTTCAAGAAATCTCACTGACTGACTAACTGTGTGGTCATGGCCTATTTGGTAAATTGGTGCACGTCACCTTTCAAACTCTCTTCACCACTTTCTACCCTCGCCGCATCACCATAGACCCACCCAACTTTCACCATTCCTCTCTGTTCTGTCACTCTGGAACCTCCCACCCTAACATGATCCACATTCACATGCCTTTACTCTCCTCAGAGACGGTTACCACCCCGATGCCCACCTTGACACTGCCCCCTCCTTTTATCCAACCTTCTACCTTGTCTCCTCCATGATGGTCCTGATACGACCTTCACCTACTAGACTCTTACTCTGGACCTGCCACTCTACTCCAGCCCATCCCCCCCCCCCCCCCCCTCACCTCTGCCGCCCCCAATTGTGACTGTTCCCTACAATCATCAGTCTCAAGGACTTTAAACTAGCAAGTGGAGGGAAGGGAAGGGCAACATTATGGGAAGTAAAATGGTTAATGGGAAGCAAAGCAACAGGTTAGTACATGGGGAGATGGGGTTCAACTGCATGGAAAGTTGGGAGAAAAGATCAAGGGAAGAACTCAGGAGATGTTATTAATGGAGGTGTTGGAATTCAAAAAGAAGGTATAAAAAATAGCATAAAGGTACTTTACCTGAATGTTCATTGCATTTGAAAAAAGATAAATGAGTTGACGGCACAAATAACCGCAAATGAGCATGATTGAGTGGTCATTACAGAGACATGGCTGCAGAATGGTCACGATTGGGAGCTGAATATCCAGGGGTATGAGACTATTCGGACGGACAGACAGGAAGGTAAGGGAGGTGGGGTGGCACTGATATTTAAGGACGATGTCAAGGCAAAAGTGAGAGATGATATAGGTTCTATGGAGAAAAAGGTTGAATCCATTTTGGTGGAAATTAGAAAAAATAAGGAGAAATGGTCACTGTTCGGCATAGTCTACAGGCCATCATACAATAATATCATGGTGGGACGGGCAATAAACAAAGAAATAACTGATGCATGTAAAAATGGTACGGCAATTATGGGTGATTTTAATCTACATGTCGATTGGTCAAACCAGGTCGGTCAAGGCAACCTTGAGGAGGAGTTCATAGAATGTATCCGCGATAGTTTCCTCGAACAGTATGTAATGGAACCTACAAGGGGGCAAGCTATCCTAGATCTTGTCCTGTGTAATGACACAGGAATAATTAATGATCTCATAGTTAGAGATCCTCTCGGAAGGAGTGATCACAGTATGGTTGAATTTAAAATACAGATGGAGGGTCCTGTCCAAAGCTGGAGGATTACTGGAAGGAGGTGTTTAGGCTAATCTCTAAAGTGGTGCATGTGAAACTGGACCCGGACCATCGGGAGACCATATTCAGGGTGTCAGACCAGCCGGGGTTGGAAACGGGCGTGGAGGCAGATGTTGTAGCCTTCGCCTTGTTGATCGCCCAAAGGCGGATCCTGTTAGGGTGGAGATCAACCTCTCCACCCTGTGCCCTGGCATGGCGGGGGGGACCTGCTGGAATTCTTAACGCTTGAAAAGGTCAAATTTGAACTGAGGGGAAGGATGGAGGGGTTCTACAATTCATGGGCGTTATTAATTCTGCACTTTCGAGAATTGGATCACATCAAACTTTAGGGAGGTTGGGGGCTGGGAGGGTTGGGGGGGGGGGGGGAGGGGGACTATTTGAATTAATGGTAACTGTGGGTGATTCCTGATTCCTTTTTGTCATTTGTTTATGTTAACATGCGGGCCAATGTCTGGAGTTTGGTGGGAGGATGGGGTCGTTGTTATTGATATGTGGATTGGCATTACATTCGTTACTGATTATTGTTTATTGTTGGGTGTAAATTTGGGAGAAAATGTGAAAAAAGGAGAATTTTTTTTTTTTAAATACAGATGGAGGAGGAGAAGGTAAAATCCAAATACCAGTGTCTTGTGCTCAAACAAAGGAGGCAATTAAAATAATAATCGCTTATTGTCACAAGTAGGCTTCAATGAAGTTACTGTGAAAAGCTCCTAGTTGCCACATTCCGGCGCCTGTTCGGGGAGGCCAGTATAGGAATTGAACCCGCACTGCTGGCAATGCTCTGCATTACAAGCTAGCCATTTAGCCTACTGTGCTAAACTAGCCCAATGGGACGAGGAAGGAGTTGGCTAGGGTAGATTGCGAGCAAAGACTTTGTGGTGGGACAATTCAGGAACAGTGGAGGATTTTCAAAGTGATTTTTCACAGTGCTCAGAAAAAGTATTTTCCAGTGAAAAGGAAGGACTGTTGGAAAAGGGATAATCAGTCATGGATATCTAAGGAAATAAAGGAGGGTAGCAAATTGAAAGAAAATGCTTACAAAGTGGCAAAGATTAGTGGGAAACTTGAGGATTGGGAAATCTTTAAAGGTCAACAGAAATCCATGACAAAAGCTATAAAGGAAAGTAAGATAGATATGAGAGTAACCTACCTCAGAATATAAAAATGGATTGCAATAGTGTCGCTAAATATATAAAATAAAAAGAAATAGCTGAGGTAAACATTGGTCCTTTAGAAAATTATAAGAGGGATTTAATAATGGGAAATGAGGAAATGCCGAGGCATTGAACAAGTATTTTGTGTCGATCTTCACAGCGGAAGACACAAAAAACATGCCAATAATTGTTGGCAAGGAGGCTATGGCAGGTGAGGACCTAGAAACAATCATTATTACTACGGAAATAGTGTTGAGCAAGCTAATGGTGCTAAAGATAGACAAGTTGCCTGGCCCCGATGGAATGCATCCCAGAGTACAAAAAATCTTGTGTTGCCCTATTATGTATTTTCTTGTATTTTCTTGAATTTTGTTTAATTCCCTTTTCTTCCCATGTGCTGAATTATCTGTTGAGCTGCTTATAGAAAAATACTTTTCACTGTACCTCGGTACACGTGACAATAAACCAATCCAATCCAATCCAAGAGATGGCGGGGGAAATAATAAATGCACTTGTGATAATTTACCAAAATTCGCTGGACTCTGGGACGGTTCCAGCAGATTGAAAAACAGCAAATGTGATGCCACGGTTTAAAAGAGGAGGCAGACAAAAGGTGGATAACTATAGGCCGGTTAGCTTAACTTCTGTAGTGGGGGAAATGCTTCAATCTATCATCAAGGAAGAAACAGTGAGACATCTGGATAGAAATTGTCCGATTTGGCAGATGCAACATGGGTTCATAAAAGGCAGGTCATGGTTGAGGACATTACGAGCACGGTGGACAACTGGTGGATGTGGTGTATCTGGATTTCCAGAAGGCATTCGACAAGGTGCCACAGAAAAGATTGCTGCATAAGGTAATGGTGCACAATGTTATGGGTAATGTATTAGCATGGATAGAGAATTAATTAACTAACAGAAAGCAAAGAGTGGGGATAAATGGGTGTTTTTCTGGTTGGCAATCAGTGGCTAGTGATCTGCCTCAGGAATCAGCATTGGGACCGCAGTTGTTTGCAATTTACATAGATGATTTGACCAAGTATGATGTGTCAAAGTTTGCAGGTGACACTAAGGTGAGTGGTAGAGCAAAGTGTGCAGAGGACACTGAAAGTCTGCAGAGGGATATCGGTAGTTTAAGTGAGTGAGCAAGGGTCTGGCAGATGGAGTACAATGTTGGTAAATGTGAAATCATCTATTTTGGTAGGAATATCCGCAAAATGGACTATTATTTAAATGGTAAAAAATTGCAGTGTGCTGCTGTGCAGAGGGACCTGGGTGTCCTTGTACATGAATCACAAAAAGTTGGTTTCCAGGTTCAGAAAGTCATTAAGAAGGCAAATAGAATGTTTTCCTTATTACCAGAGGGATGGAGTTCAAAAGCAGGGAGGTTATGTTGCAGCTGTGTAGGATGCTGGTGAGGCCACACCTGGAGTACTGTGTACAGTTTAGATCTCCTTACTTGAGAAAGGATCTACTGGCACTGCAGAGTGAGAAGAGAAGATTCACTCGGTTGATTCCAGAGTTGAAAGGATTAGCTTATGAGGAGAGACTAAGTAGACTGGGATGAAACTCATTGGAATTTAGAAGAATGAGGGGAGATCTTATAAAAACTCGTAAAATTATGAAGGGAATAGATAGGATAGAAGCACAGAGGTTGTTTCCACTGGTAGGTGAAACTAGAACAAGAGGGAATAGCCACAAAATAAGTGGAAGCAGATTTAGGACTGAGTTGAGGAGGAACTTCTTCACGCAGAGGGTCATGAATCTGTGGAATTCCCTGCCCAGTGAAGCAGTTGAAGTTACCTCGTTAAATGTTTTTAAGACAAAGGTAGATATATTTTTGAATTAAAGGAATAAAATTTTATGGTGAGCGGGCAGGTAAGTGGAGCTGAGTCCACAATAAGATCAGCCATGATCTTATTGAATGGCAGAGCAGGCTTGAGGGGCCAGATGGCCTACTCCTGCTCCTAGTTCATATGTTCTTATCCTGAGTTGTACCCTAAGACCCCATCATTGACACCACCAACCCCACCACCTAAGACAATACCCCACCCCCCTTCCCTTAACACTTTCCCCCCCAGCCCGTCGTAAGCCTGCCTCCCCTATTCAGACTTCAGTCCACCATTCTGCCCTCCCCACTCCAACCTTCCAACCTTTGCCTGACTCCCTTGTCCAGCCTTGGTGCAGCGTTTGCTAATGGTACTCGAGTGAAGTTAATGCAACATCTATCTCAAAGTCATGAAATTGAAGCCCACCAGGTGCACGGCAGCCATATACAGTCGTTAAAGTGAATGTTCTAACTTAAGTTGGAAGGTGAACTTGATTCTGGTGAGGTGACTTTTCAACGTGTCTGCGTAAGCTGCTAATGTATGCAACTAGAGTTTCCGACCTTGTTCGTCCCATCTTTAACCTGCCTTTAACCCTCAATGTAAGTCAGAAGAGAATTAAACTGTCAGGAAAGAGATTTTTTAGCCTCTGCCAAATTAAATGACTCTGCCTGCCATGATTCTCACCCACGGAAGTGTGGAACTGTCGCCCCCCCCCCCCCCAAAATGTTATTGATGTTGGCTTAACTGAAATTAGCAAGATTGAGATCATCAATTTTTTATGAGTCGAGGGTGTGATGGGATGTGTAGCAAAGGCTGGCAAATGGAGTTTGAGGCATAGATCAGCCCTGATCTATTAGAATGACAGAAAAGGCTCACGGCACAAAATGCCCCATTCTTATTTTTATGTTCCAATGATCTGTTCTGTACTGTATTTGCAATTATTTTTCCATTTATAATAAACATTGTTTGAGTTTAGATTTTGTTTTCAGATTGATGAGAGCTGCCTGGATTTTCAGTTCCCAGTGCTATTCATTGACACGTAGCGATCTTCTTAGATTTGCCATTTCAGGTTTCTTTGCCCCCAGGGTGTTCCACCTAGGCTGTTCCAGCAACTATAATTTATGAAGCACTGGGGGCGATTTTAAGCCCGCATTAGCCATCAGCGAGAATGGAAAATTTGGCGGGAATCTGAAAACGCAATTTGCTCTGGGCAAGATTGCATTTTCAGATTTGCCAGGCACTTTGCTGGTTGCACGATGAGAAATCCACCAGGGAAGGCCGAGAACCTCATTTTAATATATTATAATATCATTAACGAACTCTCCCTCTGGGACCTCTCCACTCACTGAATATTCATCAGTCGCCGGCGTGGCAATTTATAACAGCTGCAGGGAATATTGGAGGTGAATACTCAGGTCGCCATTACTTTCCAGGGTACCAAGGGGCAGCGGAGAGGATGCCGGGACACAGATAGATTCAACTCGGGGCCGGGGGAGGCATTTAGTATTGGGAATGGTGTCACTCGCAGGCCTTAGCGGCAGTGGCGTGCAGAGGTCTGGTGATGCCCGGGGCAAATCTTGATTGTATGCCCCAAAGACTCAAGTATAAGGCCTAATATACTGAGAAATATTATGAGAAAGGAAAACATTTTACACAGATGAAACATGAAATAAACGCTTTATTCGATTTTAATATTAATCAATCAAATTTATTAAGTTCTTTTCCCCAAATGATACCTCCTGTCACAAAACACCTGAACTACTTCACTTTTTACATCAGCTGTGAGAAAAAAATTTTCAATGCTTATTAAAGCCAGGTTGGTCAGTCGCTCCTGTGACATAGAAGACCTCAGATATGTTTTTATTTTATTTTATTTATTTATTTTTTTTTTTATTTTTTTATTGGAATTTTTTGCAGAAAATATAACAAAAAGTATAGCAAAAAGCAGTAATATGCAACTAACAGCCCCATAACACCCACAATTCCCCCCATACCGTAACATCACATGTATCACATTCCCCCACCCCCCCCCCCCCAAACAAGAGAACTTAACCATAAATTAAAATTAGATAAATCAAATTTAAATAAAATAAGCTAACATAATCAACGCCCCCCCCCCCCCCACCCACCCCCCACCCACCCCCCCCCCCCCCCCCGGGTTGCTGCTGCTACTGTCCCAGTACCCTATCGTTGAGCCAGAAAGTCGAGGAAAGGTTGCCACCGTTTAAAGAACCCTTGCACCGATCCTCTCAGGGCGAATTTAACCTTCTCAAGCTTAATAAAGCCCGCCATGTCATTGATCCAGGTCTCCACGCTTGGGGGCCTCGCGTCCTTCCACTGTAGCAAAATCCTTCGCCGGGCTACTAGGGACGCAAAGGCCAGCACACCGGCCTCTTTCGCCTCCTGCACTCCCGGCTCTACCCCAACCCCAAAGATCGCGAGTCCCCATCCTGGCTTGACCCTGGATCCCACCACCCTTGACACCGTCCTCGCCACCCCCTTCCAGAACTCCTCCAATGCCGGGCATGCCCAGAACATATGGGCATGGTTCGCTGGACTCCCCGAGCACCTGGCACACCTATCTTCACCCCCAAAGAACCTATTCATCCTCGTCCCAGTCATGTGGGCCCTATGCAGCACCTTGAATTGGATGAGGCTAAGCCGCGCACACGAGGAGGAAGAATTTACCCTCTCCAGGGCATCAGCCCATGTAGATATGTTTTTATTAATTTCAGTTTTGAAAATGACCTTTCACAGCTTGCGACTGAAAATGCAATTGTAAGCAGTAATCTGTATGAAACACACAGCGTCGGAAAGACATCCCTCCCATACTGCAGTAAAGACTCCAGAGCATCTTTAGGATCAGGGGGAACTCTATTCCCTCCAGCTCGAAGGAGCTTCACAAAATCAATAATTTCGTCATATAACTGAATTGCAACCACATCATTGTCATAATAATTTGCAAAGTCTGAACATTCCTTTTTTAATTTCTCTCTTTCTTGTTCATCTTCAATCACTACTGAATTCAAGTTCAGAAGAAAAGAAAATCGGTCACGGAGTCTTTGAAGACGGACACTGCGGTCTTCAATTTCAGTTTTTAATCTGTTCACAATCTCTACCATTACTCTATTCATTTCTTCTTATGCCGTCAGTCCACTATCTCTTGCTGACTCTCCAGGCATTCTTCTTCTTCTCCTTGTTCGTGCAATTGGTATTCCCCAATTTTCACAATATTCATTGGCTAAATCTATTGCATTGTGGATAATTTCGTCACTCTTCAAATTCAAGATATGAATAAGTCCTCTCAGATCACAAGAAGCTTCATGGAACCCCATTTTCGGATCCTGCAAACGTTTTGAGACTTTCTCCACTGATGATAAAACTGAGTACCAAAAATTTAATAAAGCTATAAACGGGAACTGTTGAATAGAGTTAAGTAGCGATCCTGCATCAGATTTAGTTTCCCTTGAAAATTCTCCTTCCAGCAGGTGTTGAAGGCTTGCAATAATGTTGTCACACTCTTCGTGGATTACTTGCACAGCATCATGGCTGGAACTCCATCTTGTGTCACACTGTCTTTTCACAGTCCGAGTGACAAATGATTTTAACACTTCCCAACGAGAAGTAGATGAAGAAAAAAAAGTAAAGAGTTTTTCTAGAATGCCAAAAAATGTAACAACAACAGGTTGCACCTCACTTGCATGGACACAGGCCAAATTGAGGCTGTGGTTCTCGCAGTTCACAAACACAGCTTTTGGGTTAACTTCAAGAATTTTTTGTTGAACACCTCCTCTCACTCCAGCCATAACTGCTGCGTTATCATATGCTTGACCACGACAGTCATTCATGGAAATTTTGTCTTCTTCCAATTTTTCCTGAATTTTATTTACCAGGCTGACTGCATCTTTCTTGTTGACTTGAAAAAATCCCAGAAATGTCTCCTTTATTTCTAATTTTCTGTTTTCATCAATATGAACGTAACGCAGAATTTCAGAAACCTGATCTTCATGGGCAATATCTGGAGTTGAAACCAGCATTATGCTAAAATATTTTGCGTCCTTAATTTCGGAAATTATATTTTTCTTGACAGTTTCACCAAGAAGATTGATTATTTCGTTTTGAATTCTGTTGGACAAGTAGGTGACACTTTTTGGTTTCTCTTTCCCTCTCTGCAAGTGTTTTGCTAAGATGTCATCATATTTGGCCAAAAGTCTGATTGTTGCTAGAAAGTTTCCTGTATTTTCACTGACTGTCTCCCCTGGCTCTGATAACCCAGATATTCCTTCTCCTCGATGTCCACGATAGGCCAGATTCTGTTTTGCCAGAAAGGATATAACCTCGACAATCCGTTCAGTTATAGCTTTCCATCTTTTCTTTTCAGCAGACATTTGCTGTTGAAGTTCAGCATCTATCGTAGTTGAATGATGGAGTCGAACTACAAGGTTCAGGTATTCCCTCATGTGAGCTCTATGAGAAGGGCTTTTCCCATGGTCAGGTATTGTTGGATTTAATTTTCTCCAAGTGGAGAAACCGTCTTCCTTTCCAAAGTTTGACACAGACGACAAATGCTCCTTTTAAAACAAAAAGCAAACAAAACAGTAGCATGCTTTCCGATATGGAGAGTATAACAACCATTTTCTCACCACAATTTCTCCGTTTGTGGAAACTTTATCAAACCACTGTTTGGAAAATGATCTCCCATCCTTCTCAGCAAATGGACCACTTTTATTCTGATATCTTTCAGGGCCATGTTGTAATATTGTCATCTTCAAATGATCTGGAATCGGTTTCTTCAAACAGCCAAAATCGCTTCTTTGCAAAAATATGCAAATATCTTCTTTATTTTCTTCACATGGATCATCATGCTGACAACGAGACTGAGGAGAGAGAGTATTATGTTCTGACCGAGCTGAATCCGTATCAGAAAATTCCTTCTCTGCACCCACATCATCTTTTACTTCTCTAGGTTCTCCTACTTCTTCTTTACTTCCTTTTATCCATGCATCTAATGCCCCTCTTTGATGGGACTCTTCTTCGACTCTGGCCCTCTTTTTTTTCCTGTTCTGTGCTCCACTCGGTTGTACACAAAATACTCGTAACATTTCATTTTCTATCTCAAAAACCGTAAGACGCATGAGAAAATGGGAAGAAAATGGTAAACAATCGGTCAGTTGCAGACGGATAAACCATATTTCATTTCTTTGTTCCTTCGTATCAAATTATTTCACACTGATTCTCCACTGATAATTTTTTGCAATTTATATCATAGACTTGCAAATTAGTGGTATCTGTATTCGAATATTAGCATGTTAAGGAATAAATGTCTCCTATTCCGAGATTAAATGCCATAGCAGTCCTCTGATCATCCAGGCTTCACTCTTACTACATCCCACGTAAATATTTCATTAAATATCGCCAAAAAACCTATAAAAACCATAGTTGCACCTGTTCTAGAGCTATTCACTGACCTGAGTAGGTAAAAGAACTAATCTAGATGCACAAAAAGCTGAAGAAAAGACGAGTTATGATTCGAGGAAACGCAGGAACGAGCAGCCACGTCTGCTTGTTGCTTTTTATGGTTGCACCACGTACATCATCCGCATGCGTGTGGGGGGATGGGGAGAAGGACCATTTTCTCTAGACAGAAAGGGTACACCATGTTAAAGGAATAAAGGGCTAACAACTGCCTCTGCAGTGTGGTGAGCCTCCAAAAATTGATTTATCACCGCTGAAATTTTAAAATTACTATCTTATTTCCTTCTCTGGGGCAGCACGGTGGCCTAGTGGTTAGCACAACCGCCTCACGGAACTGAGGTCCCAGGTTCGATCCCGGCTCTGGGTCAATGTCCGTGTGGAGTTTGCACATTCTCCCCGTGTCTGCGTTGGTTTCGCCCCCACAACCCAAAAAATGTGCAGAGTAGGTGGATTGGCCACGCTAAATTGCACCTTAATTGAAAAAAATAATTGGGTAATCTAAATTTTAAAAAAAATTAAAAAAAAAAAAAAAAAATTTAAAAAAAAATTTTTTTTTTCCTTCTCTGATTGGATGCCCCCATCCAATGGATGCCCGGGGCCAATGCACCGTCGGCCCCCCCCTCTGCACGCCACTGCTTAGCGGCCCTTCACGTCTGTGAGCTTCTCGGTTTAAAGGGGCCATCGCAGCTGGCTTTCAGGCAGCGCTTCCCGGTCCTCCGTGCTGGGCTTGTGGCGATACAACCGCTGAGGGATTTCCCTTCAAGAGTGGCAGCTAGAAAGTGGGTGGGAGCAGGTGAACCCATAGAGTCAGCACTGGAGTTGACTGTGAGATTCTTGGGTCAATTCCCATGAGATGCCAGACTGCATAAGCAGAGAAGGGGACTCTGAGAACGGATGTTTTCCAGCCTTGCAAGGCCTGAAAACCCTCAAGAAAGGGGTGGAAAACCCCCCCACACTCAGGCAGCACTGCGAAGCCAGAGGGCATGTGTATGGAAGATCAAGCCTGGTTATGGAGGCCAGGCTCTAGGGATTAGTGTCTGGGCTATTCCAGTTGGAAGGCTTGTTTAATCTGTAGCCCATGTGAGCTGAGGGAATGAGGCTTCCCCCTAAAGATAAAGTTAACATGCTCATTGCAATCTTCACACAAATCAAATGTGTACCGGCCTCCCCGAACAGGCGCTGGAATGTGGCGACTAGGGGATTTTCGCAGTAACTTCATTGAAGCCTACTTGTGACAATAAGCTATTATTATTATTATTATGTCTTGACAATTCTCGCTTTTGTCTGGTGCCCCTACTTCTCCCTCTGCACAGGTGCAGTCCTGCATACCGCCTGCCAGTTTAAGGGCTCTGTCCTCAAATGGTGTTCGGCATGACTCCAGCAGGCTGTGCCCACAAATGCCAGTTGTGCTCAAGTTTGTCCTGCAATGGGACAGATGGGGAGAGTGTAGGTGGGAGTACTTCCAGGTTGATGGTGGTGATATCTGGCATGTGTGGGATGTGAGTGGAGCGGGGATGTGAGGAGCAGATTATTTGCTGGGGGGAACATGGGGAATGGGGGGTGGGTGGGAAGGGGGAGGGCCCCATGAGAAGTGTTGGAAATCTGTGAGGTGTCGGGGTGAGAGATCAGCATAGAGATGTGAAAGGTATGTGAAGGGGTGCAGTGGTATACAACAGGAGGCAGACATACCCTGGCTACATGAAGAAGCTTGCTCATCTTCATCCAGCACTGTTGCCCCGTCCACTTGCACAGCGAGCAGGCACTCACCATTGGGGCTACTGGCACGCAGGTTTAGGGGCTGGTTTAGCACAGGGCTAAATAGCTGGCTTTTAACGCAGACCAAGGCAGGGCAGCATTACGGTTCAATTCCCGTACCAGCCTCCCTGAACAGGCGCCGGAATGTGGCGACTAGGGGCTTTTCACAGTAACTTCATTGAAGCCTACTCATGACAATAAGTGATTTTCATTTTCATTTTCATTTCATTTCATTTTCAGGTGGGGATGGTAACATTGGTTGATGGACGTCTGAGGGAACTTGGGTGGATGATGTCATGCCTCTACTCCACATCATCCGGGAGTTTGGTACAGGCTCCCTCCGAAAACCTTGGTGCTGTTTCCCCGCAGCCATCCCATGACTGGACTTGGACAAGTGCAAGAGAGTGCTGGGAGACATTTATAAGGAGGACCCCAGTGATTGCAAGGACTCTTGTGGCAATTCAGCAAAGTGAACCGAATTAAATTCCGCTGAATGGCACATTTAGCGGGGTGTTTCTCATTGCCTGCAGCAAGGAAAAAGACCCCGCTATTCAACAGCAGTTTGCCATTTTTATTTTCCTCAGCGAGGTACTCCCCATCGAAGCCACTCTTTAAGTCATTTCTTGCACTGGCAAGCTCAGCTCACCAGTGCAGGAAGACTACTTGCAAATCAAGGCGCCATTTTAAAGGAAGCTCTGGTCTTTTGAGTCCCCACCACCTCAACACTCACCCAACCTACCTCTTCTGGGGTCCCTGAGCCCCACCTCTTATGGGAAAATAACCCCCCCCAAGGCCCAGCCTGACCCTGGCATGGACAACCCAAATGGCAGTGCCAATATGCCAGCCTAACAGTGCCAAGGTGCCCAGGTTCCAGGGGGCATGCCCACCTGCCCTGTCCCCAACCTCCCAGGGACCTCAAATCTCCAGTAAGATGCCCCAAGGTGCCATCACAACTGGTTCACGGCTTTGTGAACCAGTACCAATGGGTGCGCGGTTCAGGCCTCTCTGGAGAGGCCGGTGAATCCCAAGCCCCTGGGTGAATTGGATTATTTAAATATGGACACTTGGAAATGAAAAATGAAAATCACTTATTGTCACGAGTAGGCTTCAATGAAGTTACTGTGAAAAGCCCCTAGTCGCCACATTCCGGCACGGCTGGTACGGGAATCGAACCACGCTGCTGGCCTGCTTGGTCTGCTTTAAAAGCCAGCAATTTAGCTGAGTGAGCTAAACCAGCCCCTTGATCTCACCCAGTGAGAGCAAGATCCAGATTGCGCCTCACAACAAGATTCTGTTGAATCTCACGAGACGTTTCAAGCGTCGCAATTCCTGATGAAGGCTTCTTGCAAGATTCAACGGCCTCATCCCGACACCAAGTCGGGTGTGATGAACTGCTGAATCTAAGTTTTTCCAGGGAGAGTGAATACGAGGCAAGCTACCAGGAGCGCGGCGTGAATAACGTGGGTAAAAAGATTTTGTTAGAGGCTCGATATTTGGTGAGTTTTCCTTCCATTGGTGTTGCCGGGATTCTCACTAGTTTCCTCACTGGAACTAACACTTCAGAGTAAGATTCATCCCATTTTAAAAAAATGTACAAAATGTCTCTTATTTAAACTCAATCAGCCAACCATTAAAAGGGAGTATGGAATGCTGCTAATTGCAAAAGATGAACGTGTTTGCACAGGATTTAATTTCTTCAATTTATTCATTACTTCTACAGTCAGAGAAAACAATCAATAGACTATTAAAGTGATAATTATGTTGGCATTATACCATGTCTAATGACGTGGATGGTATTTCGAGTAGTATCTGATTCACATTAATTCTATGAATCACATTATACATATTTTAATATGCTGCACAATTGTGGGAAAATTCGCTTGTTTCCTAACGGATTACATTATTAAAATAGTATAAAAATTTCCATTTTTGAAACATTACAAAAAGCAAATCTCTTTTTTATGGATTCAATTACATAACCTGAAATGAATCTGAAATGTAGATAAGGAAAAATCACTTTACAAATTATTTTACAGCACATTCACGTTAATGGTAATTGTCATTTTGCTATCATTGACCTTGAATATAAGCCGCAATATAATTCATCAAATTAATATTCGGTTGCACTAGAAAACAAACATTTCCTTTTGTCGTGAAACATTGCTTACTGACGTCTATCAGAACAAAATATTGATTGATAAATAGCACAGCAACTGTAGTGAGTTGCCAATATTGCAAGAAAGATACCTGTTGCATCTGGAAGGCCAGTGTTTGGAGCAAATGACCTAAGATTAGATGCAAGGACCAAGGTTACCAAGCATGATATGATATGTGTAACTGTATAATGTATTTACAAATACATAGAAATATATATACAGATATTTCTTCTACAGAGCAAAGTGGAGGACAGCAGAAAGATGAGCGGATATAGGTGTAGTTGGATGATGGGCATCACAGAGTGGTCGCAGGTAAGTCTGTTTCATGAAACAATTCAATATTTATTTACTTGCATACAATTGTTAGAGTTAATCAATCACAAACACAACAACGTAAGTGAAACTACAAGAAAGTTCGTACAAGGCCTTAACTTAACTTTGAAGTGACTGACAAGTACCGGACAGATATTGGCCTTTATCTGTGATCCTGAGTCTTACAGTCCTTGATGGTTGGTCTTTGGTCTGGTCTGTTCCTGGCTCTGATCTTCCTTCTGCTGGTTGAGTTGATGGTCTTCCTCATTGGCCGATGAAGGTCACCGTTGTTGGTTGCTGCTGCAGAGAGAGATCGAGGGGTTGCGCAGCACCTTTTATCTCTGGGGGTTTCATGCCCTTTTGGGCGGACACAGTTGGGCTACCAATCAATCAATCAGGGTTCAATGACCCTGATCGTTAAAGTCCAATCAAGGTCCGCCATCTTGATGGTGGGGCGTGCTATTACCAGCCATGTCCATTTGTGTCCAGGGCATGTCAGCCTTTCCAAATAAGGAAAGTAGGCGCCGTTGAGTCCGTTACTTAGATAAAATTTACATGCAAGTCCTATTTTTCTGGGATGGCCTGGAGATGGCCTTTTTCCTGGGTTATTAGCAAAGTCTGGGCTCCAGCTTTTAATGTTCATTCTGAGCTCTAGCCTGTCTGGCCACTTTTCCCAGCGTCCCTTGCCGGATGCCATTTTAGGTGGCCACACCATTAACTGTAAAGAGTGATACAAAGGTATTAGATCTGAGTTATGGTCAAGTACAAAGCTTCACTTAATGTACCAGGCTCAAAATTGAACATTAGTGGAATACCCAAAGAAACAGTCAGCTCTGTACTCAAAGGTGAAGGCAAAGCAGTTTAAAATGGAGCCCCACATTTCCTTAGGATTGATCTCACTCCAGTAACTGCCAATAAAAATCCTGTTTATTTGCGTCAACAGGGGTTCCACCACATTTCTATCCTTAATATGCCGTCACATTATTTGTGAATTGGTTCAGCTTCATTCCTGAGCTATTTACGCCGATACGAATCAGGCAAATTCAGTGAATCACTATAAATCAGCATAAGTCACTGTTTTAGCTTTAACACAATTCTGAAACTCAATTTCCACCTAGAAAGGTTCTGTTATGAGAGCACAACTGCACAGCAATTGAAAGTTAATCCTTTCATTAGCACTGTTAAAGGGATACTTATCACTGTCTTAACATCACAGTCGTATAATTGAATGAATATAAAGTAGCAATGTAGACTTGGTGAATTCAGGCACAGCTGCATCATATACTCTTCCTAAAAAAATGTTAAGAAGGTAAAGTCGTCATACTCCCACCCGGATGACCATAGGCTGCTTTCCCTTAGAGGGGCAGAGCTGACTGACGGTGGTTTAATCTGAGGATCAGCACACCTCAGGCGAGGGGCAAGGCTGAGAAGGCGGGTCCTTCATGAATAACCTCAACGGGTATGGGATTTGAAATCAAGCTGCTGACCTCGCTCTGCATCACGAACCAGCTGTCTAGCTCACTGAGCTAAAACAGCCCCAAAATAATTTACTGACTTACTGAAGTCTATCAGGCCAAAGTCTTGATTGATAAATAGCAGGGCTTCTGTAGTGATTCGAAATATTGCAAGAAAGATACCTGTTGCATATGGAAGGACCTGTGAATTAGTAAATTAAACAAAAATGGCAGGGGATGACAGTGCCTAGTGTGGCACCGTAACTAAAACAAAATAGTAAAGGAAACTTAACTAACTGAACTCAAATATCATTCCCAGGCGTGATGATGCACCCCAGCCCCGACAGAGCCCATTAGTTGTGAGGGTTGCATCATATAGAATTCCATCCATGAAGGCCATTCACATGTTCACCATAAATGCCATTCATATCAGGGCAGCACAGTAGCACAAGTGGATAGCACTGTGGCTTCACAGCGCCAGAATCCCAGGTTCGATTCCCTGCTGGGTCACTGGCTGTGCGGAGTCTGCACGTTCTCCCCGTGTCTGCGTGGGTTTTGTCCGGGTGCCCCGGTTTCCTCCCACAGTCCAAAGCTGTACAGGTTAGGTGGATTGGCTATGATAAATTGCCCTTTGTGACAAAAAGGTTAGGAGGGGATATTGGGTTGCGGGAATAGGGTGGAAGTGAGGGCTTAAGTGGGTCAGTGCAGACTTGATGGACCGAATGGCCTCCTTCTGCAATGCATGGTCTCTGTAACTGGTCAAATGGCTTGCACTCATTGACCATGACCAAATAATAGGTCATTAGTAAGTCACTTCAGAGAATGGAGCACTGGGTCACTTGTCTCATTTACACCTTATCATCCAACAGATGGCTCAGATGTCAGATTTCTGGAATGCCATTTTAATCACCTCAATGTCCATGCCAGTGTCTCCGGGACAAGGCTGCATTAGTCACCACCATGCAAGCAAAGCAGCAAAAGCTGTAGAGTTTCGTATATGCCACAAGTTTCAAAGATTTACTTTCTGCAACGTTCTATCATTCTTACCTTCAATGTTTCATTTCAGAGAGAATGCAAAATGGCACATGGATCCAGGACTCAATGCTGCGTCTGTCAGAGTCCTAATGCAATGAAGGATGCATCAGAGGGAGAGGCATTGGCAAGCGCAGCTCCAAATGGAAGCACACCTGGGGACATGGTCAAGGGGAGCCAGAGTATGAACAGGAGGATAAGGATGAGAAACCCAGACAATGGGTTTAGGGTTTATCGTCAAAGAGTGTTCCATTTACAAATGAGTGAGGCAGTGCCAGGCATGCTTGGACTTATCCTAAGATCTAGTCTAGCACATATGCCACATTCTTCTGGAAGACCTGACATCATGTGGGGTCGGAGTCAATCCCCCAAAGTGGCTATGAAGGTGGTCGCAGGGCTCAATTTCTTTGCCTCTGGGATTTTTTAGGAATTTACAGAGACTTGGCACTATGTGAAGGAGGAGGACACCCCTTCCCGGTGGCCGTCAAGGTCACCACAGCACTGAACCTTTACGGCTCAGGACCCTTCCAGGGCTTGAGCGGGGACCTGTGTGGCATCTCGCAGGCTACAGCCCACAGGTGCATCCAACAGGAGTGGATGCACTGTTTGCCCAGGCGGAAAGCTATATCAAATTTGGCATGGACCAAACTCAACAGGATGCCCAGGTGATCGCCGGATGCCCCAGGTCCAGGGGCTGATAGATTGCATGCATGTCGTCTTGCGCTCACCGGGAGTGCCCTATGTTAACAGGAAGGGGTTCCACATCCTGACCATGCCCCTCGTGTGTGACCACCAATTGAAGATCATGCATTGTGCATGCTTCCCAGGGAGGGCACATGATAGTTACATCCTTGTGTAGTCAGACATTCCCGGCCTCTTCAAGGACCACCTCAGAATTGGTGCTTGACTCTTGGAAGATAAGGGAAGATGAGGAACTGGCTAATGACACCAGTACGGAAGCTGGCGACCAAAGCGGAGACCCGATACAAAGAGCCGTGCATCGGGCTGCTCAAAATGCAGTTCCGGTGCCTCAACCACTCCAGTGGTGCCCTGCACACCCCCGCAGGGTTTCCCACTTTGTGGTGGCCTGCTGTGTCCTCCACAACTTGGCACAGCAATGGGGGACATGCTGGAGGTTGGGGAGGAGGAACATGTGCCCACCAAAGTGGAGAAGGAGGAAGAGGATGAGGATGATGAGGGGATGCCAGACCAGCAGGGGCTGGAGGGCTAGCCCGGGGATGATTCGGAGGACCTCCCAGAGGCTGCAAGACAGGCAGCAACGGCGAGGGCCCGGCAAGCCAGAAGGTCCAAGGAGGCCCTCATATTCGCCCGCTTCACATAGGACATGGCCTGGTTCATTATCGCAAACTTATCCACCCCGACATCCCTATTTCCCACCCGCCCAGGGTTTGTGTCACATCACTCCAGGGTTCTGGGACTGTGTCGGCACTGTCAGCGGGTCACTGTCGATGGCAGAGGGGTGATGATAACCAACTGAGCGCCAGTGCTCCTCAATCTATGCCAGTCTGTATCCTGCCGAGTGCTCATTCACACCCATCAACTGCACGTGGTGTGCCTGGTGAGGAGGAGATACCTGGAGAGATGGGCCAAGGGTTCGGAGGTCGGCCCACATTGCGGAATAAAGTGACAGAGGCTTCATACAGGTTGTGCTCAAGGATGTTTCATGTGTCACAATTGCCCAACATTTCCCCACTCTCCCTATCTACGCCCACCCCCCCCCCCCCCCCCCCCCCCGTCCTCTCCCCTCATCCCCCCAGTACCCTCAGTGATCCTCAACGTGCCTTGCCTTCCTAGCTCTACCATTATGTCCAGGTATGTCCCCAGGATGCACATCAAAGGTGGTGGCAGCCAGCTGCTTACCCTGGCGGGCATCCTCTGGGGGCTCTGGGGCTGGAGGTTTCCGGCGCACTTGTCGACGACACATGCATAGCTGTGCTGCCCTGTCCCGTGTGCTGATTTTGAAATGTGGCCTCATCAGAGGGGTGGAACATGGGGGAGCTGGTGGCCCCCGTCGCCACTCTATGGAACAGGTCCAGATTGGCACCCAGCACCCTCTCCTGCCGCGAGGTGCCATTGGGCCCCAGGGTCCGCTTCGGGACAAGGATGCAGCTGTTTCGAGCCCAGGCTGGCCCTGCGCCATCTGGCTCTGCTGGCCCTGGTGTCTTCCGGATGTGTGCACCATTGTGTCGGTGCCCTCATCAATGCTCCTCAATGATTGGACCATGCCCTGCAGCACCTCAGCAATGCCCACCTTCAACTGGGACAAGCTCCTCAGTGCTTCGACCATTCCCATGTAAGAGCAGGACATGTCCCGCAGCACTGAATCAAGGTCAGCCTGGTACTGGGTCACGGCCTCCAGTGAGTCAGACATTCTGCCAAGGCCCTCAGTCATAGCCGTCACCGACTGCGCCACATCTTGGACACCTCCACTAATGCTGCCGATGCCATGCAACAGGCTGGCCACTGCAGTCAGCAGCCTAACAGTGTTGGCCTCAGTGTCACACATTGGCAGCAATATCCCCTGCACCAGTTGCCTCTGGACATGCTGGAGGGACACTGACATCTCGCTTGAAATGTCCCGGCCGCTCCCTTACATCTCCATCAGCTCCGGTATACCAGTTCCATAGGCTCAGCATCTGGCTGGGACCCAGCTGGATGCATGTCTCTGCTCTGGTGGAGGGTGGAGCTGACAGCTGTGATGCGTTGATCGTGGCATCCTCAGAGTTGGCCTCCAAGGTGGTCTCATGGAAGACAGGGGAGGGGGCCACCCCAGATGGGCCAGCGCCGTCGGCTGGAGGACCTGCGGGAGAATGGACATGTGGGCAGTGGAAGGAATGGGTCAGTCAGTAAGGCAATAACAACTCACGTTTCACAAGTACTTCGTGTGGGTACCGGTGGATCCTCATCACTGCAGCGTGTGCCAACTTCCGAATTGGTAACTGCCCTATCCCTGGCCATCCCAATCACCTCCAGGGCCCGTTCCTCAAACATCCTGAGGATTCTTATGTCCGGCACCCCTCTGCCAGTCTGGACCCTTTCCCGGTGATTGTGGGAGAGCGTCTCCTGAGGAGACACTGAGAGGGCATCATTAGCCGTACACGTGGTTCACAGTGTCGGTGGGGGGGGGGGGGGGGGGGGGGGGGGGGCAGGTGGGGGTGGTGGTGAACGATGGGTTGGGGGGGGTTGAAGGGAGGTTGAGAAGGGAGGGTTGGGAAATGCATGGTCAGTTGGGGAGGGGATGCTCACAGGGGACAGAAAGGTCTCGGGGGTGGGAGGGGGGGGGGGGGGGGGGGGGTCGGTGGTGTCAACCCGTGCTGCCCGATACAGGTCAGTGACCTTGTAACACTGGAGACCAGTCGTCCTGGTCATACTTCCCGAGCTGACAGCCACCCCCACTTTGTCCCAGCCGGCACTGGCTGCCCTGTGGCTCACCCACTGGGACCCCCTCAGGGGAACGGGACATCCCCCCTGGCCTCCACCACATATAGAAGCCACCCCACATGTATGTCTCCAAACCTTGGGGCCATTCTTCTCAGTGCCATGGCTGCGAGCTGAGTAGCGTTGGCTGTACAAATGCTGTTTACGTGCTGCTCGACCTGGTTAGCGGGGGGGTGGGGGGGGGGGGGGGGGGGGGGGGGCTGCCAAGCACCGTACCAGCCAATCGGCTGGTGAGCCTTTATTTGCGGCGAGAAGCCCATTGTGCCTCGTTAAGTGGACCAATTATTGTTGAAAAGCGTTCCTGGCCTCGCCGGGCCGAGCACCGGGAAACTCGCGGCAGTTCCCGCCGCTCAGTACCACACTGAGAAATCTTTCCAGACAATCACAGTATTTGGATTTATTGTCACATGTGTGGAGGTACAGTGAAAAGTATTGTTCTGCATACCGTCCAGGCAGATCATTCTATACATGAAAAACATAGGACATACAATAAATACACAGCAGTACAGAACAGGCAGCACGGTAGCGTAGTGGTTAGCACAGTTGCTTCACAGCTCCAGGGTCTCGGGTATGATTCTGGCTTGGGTCACTGTCTGTGTGGAGTCTGCATGTTCTCCCCGTGTGTGCGTGGGTTTCCTTTGGGTGCTCCGATTTCCTCCCACAGTCCAAAGATGTACAGGTTAGGTGGATTGGCCATGACAAATTGCCCTTAATGTCCAAAAAGACTAGGTGGGGTTACGGGGATAAAGGGGATTGGGTGGAGGCGTGGGGCTTGGGTGGGGTGCTCTTTCCAAGGGCCGGTGCAGACTCAATGGGCTGAATGGCCTCCTTCTGCACTGTAAATTCTATGATTCTATGAACATGCGTAGAAAGGTAAGTTCTGTCCATAAGCGGGTGGTTTAGGAATCTGGTAACAGTGCGCAAGATGTTGTTTTGGAATCTGTTAGTGCGCGTTCTCAGACTTTTGTATCTCCTGCACGATGGAAGAAGTTGAAAGAGAGAATAACCCTGGTGGAAGGGATCTTTAATTACACTACCCGCTTTGCCAAAGCAGCAGGAGGTGTAGATAGAGTCAATGGACGGGAGGCGGGTTTGCGACTCTCTGTAGTTCCTTACAGTCTTCGGCCAAGCAGTTGCCATACCAGGCTGTGATGCAACCGGATAGGATGCTTTCTATGTTGCATCTGTAAAAATTGGTAAGAGTCAATGTGGACATGCCGAATTTCCTTAGCTTCCTGAGGAAGTATAGGCGCTGTTGTGCTTTCTTGATTGTAGCGTATTAAAATATCTTTAGCATCACACAACAAAATAACTGACAATTATCCCTTAAACAATGCCAATTAACACAGTGACACAATAACCAATAGCTGCTATCTATACTTCCACTCATACACCAAAACCATCTCAGATCCTGATCTTTTAAATACAATTAGCACTCAAGAATCCTTGCAGCCACCAGCAGGAGCAAGCAGCAAACACAACCTGCAGCTATGAAGTGCTCATGTAACTAGCAAGGCTTATTCCCCATTTGCAATTAGGGGTTGCAGCAACCGTCACCATGTTATCACGTACCGGGCTCTGGCCTGGGCATGTTCAGTGAGACTGACGGGCAGCAGCTGAAGTTATGGGTATACACTATCGTGTTGGACCCATGGGCGCTAGGCCTCTCACCCTGCAGCCCAGGGGTGATTCCCCCACTGGTGGCGGCCAACCTCCCCAACCAGGCTCGTCCTCCCCCCCCCTCCCCACCCCACCCCGGGGCTCCTCCCCCTGAGCACTGGAGCAGCAGTTCAGTGCCGCTGCGCTGATTGCCTGGTTCAAAGATGGCTACACACCTTCTCCAATCCCCTCAGCAGACATTGCACCAGCTTTATGTTTTTAAATAGATATGCTAAAGGGGGCCCATGTGACCGCTCTCTGGAGAGCCGGTTAGATCACCCGAGCTGTTAGATCGGGGGTCTGTCCCGTTAACGCTATGGAGATTGACCTTAATTGGTGATTATTGGTTTCTCACCTCATCTAGGTGGGGTCCGGATCCTGCCAATGAGAGCAGGCTGGTTAGATCGGCAACCAATTGGCGCCCAGCACGAATCCTGATTTCGGCCTCTCCCACGATCTAACCAGCTCGCACGGATCCATGCCAGGCACAATGCAGCCTTGGATCGCGCTCTATACCTTGTTTTCGAATGCTCAGAATCTATATAAGCTTTTTAGAACCTTATAGATTTGTGCATGAATACATGAATAGCATTTGAGTACTTAGTTTGCAAAACAGGAAATATCTTTCATTTATTCAGACCTTTAGGTAAAAGAAAAGCACATAAAATTACCCACTTTTCAGTGTTTACAATATTATCCCATTTTCCCCCCCAAGGCATCATTTTCATTCACAGCAACAATGGATTCAAAATAACACAAATCCTCATCCACCAGCAACACTGTCAACTTCTCATTCATTGTGAAATAATTGATGTCTCTGTGATGGACTATATAAAATACCTGCCACTTTTATTTGGAATTGTTACTGAGGATTTCAAACAGGTACTTTGAAATAACTCAATCATTCTAACCGCTACTTACTGAGTGTGTAACCAATGGGGGGGGGGGGAGCACTTCCGTTCTCTTTGTATGACCAATATTGCACAGCAACTGTGGCTGTTCCATGGAAACAGCATGAGGAAAATTGCGAGACCACTTGAAAGTTCCAGTAAATTATTAAAAATGGAGAGATAAAATTCTTAACCGAAATAAATTTCAATCAAGTTGCGATGATCAGGACTGTTGATGAATTATAAGAAGTTTATTTAACCTTTCCTTTTAAGATCGCAGGTACAGAGGATAGATTGCATTCCATTGAGCAGTTTTCTTTAGTCTTTGGTTTTGTGGTTGCTGCAGTAACCAAGCAGCTCACCAGTGTTGCAATCACACCAGACTCACAACTACAATGACAGCAAGCAGCCCAAAGCACCTTGTTAGTTAAGAGTCACTAGGTGTGCAGCCGGCTACTATGAGGGGTGAGTGGGTGCTTCATTCCATTCCATTCTTCAAATAATCATGTAGGAGAAAAATTAAAACAATAAGAACTTCCAAATCGTAAAATTTGCAAGGCTCTGAAGAAAGAGCAGTAGAGTTGGACCAAAGTGTCAGTACAGGCAAGGTGAGTCAAATAGATTCCTCTGTGCTGCATGGTTGCATAAAAACCCTCCAAATTGTCATCCGTTCCCAGCAGTGACTCTGAATCCCTTGATCCTGCTGTTCTTAAATTATAGCAGCACTCGACCTTTGATTCACTATGATTGTGTCAATCATTAAGAAAAAGTGAGTGAGAAGCTTGAGCACTTCTGCATCCTGAAAAGAGCTTCTGACCTCATATTTATGCCATCTCGAAGAGGGCCTTTTTCCATCTCCGTGACATCACTCAACTTTTCCCTGAGTCAGCTCGTCTACCATTGAAACCTTCATTTGTGCCTTTTGTTTCCTCCAGACTTTTTTTTTTAAATAATTTTTATTGAAATTTTTCGATACAAACATTTACCCCTATTACATTTTAAATTATAACACCACAAGTCCCCCCTGGAAAAACCTCCCCACGCCCTCCCCCCGCGCGCACACCCCCCACCCTCCCTCCCCCCCCCCCCCCCCCCCTCCGCGCTATCAGTCTAGCAACCAAACCGTTTTTCCCTTTCTGCCGATGGCCTCGGGCAGCCCTTGCCCGCGACCCCCCCGCTGGACGTGCTCCCTTCGTTGCTATCCCCCCCCCCCCCTCCCTTCCCCCCCCCCCCCCCTTTTCTCCCCGGGTTGCTGCTGTTTCGGCCTCCGGTTCCTATCTCTGATCCAGAAAGTCAAGGAAGGGCTGCCACCGCCGGAAGAACCCCTGTACCGACCCTCTCAGGGCGAATTGATTCTTTCCAATTGGATGAAGCTTGCCATGTCGTTTAACCAGGTGTTAACACTTGGTGGCCTTGTGTCCCTCCACTGAATCAAGATCCTTCTCCGAGCTACCAAGGACGCAAAGGCCAATATTCCGGCCTCCCTTGCCTCCTGTACTCCTGGCTCCACCCCAACCCCAAAAATCGCTAGCCCCCACCCTGGTTTGACCCTGGTTCCCACCACTCTCGATACCGTCCCCGCCACCCCCTCCCAGAACTCTTCCAGTGCCGGACACATCCAGAACATATGTACATGGTTCGCAGGGCTTCCCGAACACCTAACACACCTGTCCTCCCCCCCGAAGAACCGACTCATCCTAGTCCCCGTCATATGGGCTCTGTGCAGCACCTTAAATTGGATGAGGCACAACCTTGCGCATGACGACGACGAATTGACCCTCTCTAGGGCATCCGCCCATGTCCCATCTTCTATCTGCTCTCCCAGCTCCGCTTCCCACTTGTCTTTCAGCTCCTCTATCGGTACCTCCTCCACCTCCTGCATTATTTTGTAGATGTCCGAGACCTTCCCTTCTCCGACCCAGGCCCCTGACAGCACCCTATCACTCGCCCCTCCATCGGGAAGCAAGGGGAATCCTTCCACCTGTCGTCTGGCAAATGCCTTCACCTGCAGGTATCTAAACGTGTTCCCCGGGGGGAGCTCAAATTTCTCCTCCAGCTCTCCCAGGCTCGCAAACCTCCCCTCTATGAACATGTCCCTCAGTTGCCTGATGCCCGCCCTGTGCCAGCTCTGGAATCCCCCGCCAGTGTTCCCCGGGACAAATCTGTGGTTCCCTCTCAGTGGCGCCGCCATCAGACCCCCCACTTCCCCCCTGTGTCGCCTCCACTGCCCCCAGATTTTAAGGGTGGCCGCCACTACCGGACTCGTGGTATACCTTGTGGGGGGGAGCGGCCATGGTGCCGTTACTAGCGCCCCCAGGCTTGTATTGCCGCAGGACGCCCTCTCCATACGTTTCCAAGCTGCCCCCTCCCCCTCCATCACCCACTTGCGCACCATCGATGCGTTCGCCGCCCAGTAGTATCCGGAAAGATTGGGTAGCGCTAATCCTCCACTGTCCCTACTCCGTTCCAAGAAAATCCTTCTCACTCTAGGGGTGCCATGCGCCCACACATAGCCCATAATGCTGCTAGTTACCTTCTTGAAGAAGGCCCTGGGGAGGAAGATGGGCAAGCACTGGAACAGAAACAAGAACCTCGGGAGGACCGTCATTTTGACTGACTGAACCCTCCCTGCTAACGACAGCGGTACCATGTCCCACCTCTTGAACTCCTCCTCCATCTGCTCCACCAGCCTAGAAAAGTTCAGCTTGTGGAGGGTCCCCCAGTTCCTTGCCACCTGCACCCCCAAGTACCTGAAGCTCTTTACTGCTCTCCTAAAGGGGAGCCGCCCAATTCCCTCCCCCTGATCTCCCGGGTGTATCACAAAGACCTCACTTTTACCCACATTTAATTTATATCCCGAAAAGTCCCCAAACTCCGCTAGTATTTCCATTACCTCCGGCATTCCCCCTTCCGGATCCGCCACATACAACAACAAATCATCCGCATAGAGTGATACCCGATGCTCCTCCCCTCCCCTTGTCAGTCCTCTCCAACCCCCTGAACCCCTCAGTGCCATCGCCAACGGTTCGATCGCTAATGCAAATAGTAAGGGGGATAGGGGGCATCCCTGCCTGGTACCTCGATGGAGCCCAAAATACTCCGACCTCCTCCCGTTTGTAACCACACTCGCCATCGGGGCCGAATACAGCAGCTTCACCCACTTGATAAATCCCTCCCCAAACCCAAACCGTTCCAGCGTCTCCCACAGGTATTCCCACTCCACCCTATCGAATGCCTTCTCCGCATCCAGTGCTACCACTATCTCAGCCTCCCCCTCCACTGCTGGCATCATAATTACATTCAACAGCCTCCGGACATTTGTATTAAGTTGTCGTCCCTTTACGAAACCCGTCTGGTCCTCATGGATTACCCCTGGCACACAATCCTCTATTCTGGTTGCCAGGACCTTTGCCAACAGTTTGGCATCTACATTCAAGAGGGAGATAGGCCTATAGGACCCGCACTGTACAGGGTCTTTGTCCCGCTTCAGGATCAAGGAGATCAGGGCCTGTGACATTGTCGGGGGCAGAGCCCCCCCCTCTCGCGCCTCATTGAAGGCTCGCACCAGCACTGGACACACCAAGTCCACATACTTCTTATAAAATTCCACCGGGAACCCATCCGGCCCCGGCGCCTTCCCCGCCTGCATCTGGCCTATCCCTTTAACTAGTTCCTGCAGCTCTATCGGCGCCCCCAGCCCCTCCACCCGTTCCTCCTGGACCTTTGGGAACCTCAATCTATCGAGGAAGTTCTCCATTCCCCCCCTCCTCCTGGGCGGCTCAGACCGGTACAATTCCCTGTAGAAATCCCTGAAGACCCCGTTCACCTCTTGCCCCTTCTGCACTACGTTCCCTCCCTTCTCTCTCACTCCCCCAATCTCTCTGGCTGCATCTCGCTTGCGCAGCTGGTGTGCTAGCATCCTGCTCGCCTTTTCCCCGTACTCATAGACCGCACCCTGTGCCCTTCTCCATTGCGTCTCCGCCTTCCTAGTGGTCAGTAGGTCAAACTGGGCCTGTAAACTGCGCCGCTCCCTCAACAGCCCCTCCTCTGGTGTCTCCGCATATCTCCTGTCCACTTCTATAAGTTCCCCCACCAGTCTCTCCCTCTCCTGCCTCTCCTTCCTTTCTCTGTGTGCCCTTATGGAGATCAGCTCTCCTCTGATCACTGCTTTCAGGGCCTCCCATACTACCCCCACCTTCACCTCGCCCGTGTCGTTCGTGCCCAGATATCTCTCAATGCCCTTCCGGACCCTTCCGCACACCTCATCGTCCGCCAGCAGCCCCACATCCAGGCGCCACAGCGGGCGCTGGTCCCGTGCTTCCCCCAGTTCTACCTCTACCCAGTGTGGTGCATGGTCCGAAATCGCAATGGCCGAGTACTCCGTGTCCTGCACTCTCGAAATCAGCCCCCTGCTCAGTACAAAAAAGTCTATTCTGGAGTACACCCTGTGGACGTGGGAGAAAAAAGAATACTCCCTCGCCCTTGGCCTGCCAAATCTCCAAGGGTCTACCCCCCCCATCTGCTCCATGAACCCCCTTAGCACCTCCGCCGCTGCCGGCCTCCTATTCGTCCTGGAACTCGATCTGTCCAGCCCAGGGTCGAGCACTGTGTTGAAGTCCCCCCCCATGATCAGGCCTCCTGCCTCCAGACCCGGAATGAGGCCCAACAGGCGCCTCATAAAACCCGCGTCATCCCAATTCGGGGCATATACATTTACCAGCACCACATTCTCTCCCTGCAGCCTACCCTTCACCATCACGTACCTACCCTCCTTATCTGCTACCACCTGCGCCGCCACGAACGACACCCTCTTTCCCACCAAAATCGCCACCCCCCCCGGTTCTTTGCGTCCAAGCCTGAGTGGAACACCTGTCCCACCCACCCCCTTCTCAGGCGCACCTGGTCTACTACTCTCAAGTGAGTCTCCTGCAACATTGCCACATCCGCCTGCAGTCCCTTTAGGTGTGAAAAAACCCTTGATCTCTTGACCGGTCCGTTCAGCCCCCTCACATTCCAAGTAATCAACCGGGTCGCGGAGCGACCCGTCCCTTTCCCCTGTCTATTAGCCATGTCCTGTCCCCTGTTCGCCCCGGGTCGACCCTCCCCTTCTGACCCGTTCCCCATGGCGATGGCCCCCCCCCCCTCTCTCCTCCCGTTCTTCCCTTCCCATCCTCGGCCTTTCCAGCAGAAACCCGGTATCCCCCCCTAACCCCCCTTCCCCCCCACCCCCCCCCCCCCCCCCCCTGGCTAGGACCCCTCCTAGCCGCAGTGTATCCACCATCGTACTCCCGAGAGTCAGCTGGTTTTCGCTGACCCGGCTGCCCCTGCCACACTCCGACTCCTCCCGATGTGGGGGGGGGAGGGGCCTCCCCCCCCCCCCCTTGCCATCCCTCTCTGACTCCGCTTCAGCGCGGGAAAAGCCGCCATTGCTGGCCACACCCCACTCTTCTCTCCTCCCCCTTCCTCCGTCCCGCGCGCGGGAAACAGGGGAGAGCCCGCGCTTTCGCCCGGCCACACCCTACCCCGCCATCTTCAATTCCACCCCCGTCCCCATCCACACCGATAACAAAGCCCCCTTAAAACGAGAGGAAGAAAAAAGAGAAAAAGAAAACACGCATAACCCACTTGCTCCCCCCCGTCCCGCCTCCCCAACTTAACAATATAACAATATAAATAACAAATCGCAAATAAATACATAAATACATAACTATGCCTGCATAACTAAATAACTAAATAACTACCCAATAATAACGTACTTAACCAACAGTAACCATAACCCTTAAAGAACAGATCAAAAAACAGTACAAAAGCCCCCCCTACAACAACAATAATTAAGGGAAGTTGGCAACGGGAAGAGACACACAAAAAGGAACAAAGAAACCCCCCATAACACAAGTTTCAAAGAAACCAAACGATCCATCAACTTTAACCAAGTTCCGACCTGGCCTAAGAAAGACATGGGCCACTTGATCAGTCAAGGGTACTCGGGCGGCCTCGACCGCCGGCGTTCCCAAGTTCTAGTTCAGGTCCAGCTTTTCCTCCCGAACAAAAGTCCATGCCTCCTCTGGGGTCTCAAAGTAATGGTGCTGGTCCTTGTAGGTGACCCACAAGCGCGCTGGCTGCAGCATTCCAAACTTGATCCTTTTTGCGTGCAGCACCGCCTTCGTTCGGTTAAACCGGGCCCGCCGCTTTGCCACCTCCGCACTCCAGTCCTGATATATCCGCACCGTCGAATTCTCCCATTTGCTGCTTTTCTCCCTCTTGGCCCACCTCAGCACTTTCTCCCGATTGCAGAGACGCTGGAACCGCACCAGCACCGCCCTCGGGGGCTCGCTTGCCCTAGGCCGCCTAGCCATGACCCGATATGCTTCTTCCAGCTCCAGGGGCGATGGACCGGCCCCCTCTCCCATCAGGGAGCTCAACATCTCCGCTACATATTTTGGGAGATCAGGCCCCTCCAGGCCTTCTGCTAGGCCCAGGATCCTCAAGTTCTTCCGCCTCATTCGCGTTTCCAGCTCCTCAAAGCGGCTCTGCCATTTCAGGTGGAGTGCCTCGTGCACCTCCACCTTTCCCACGAGGACCGTGGCTTCCTCCTCCCTCACCGCCATCTCCTGCTGCAGCTCTCTTATCGACGCCTCTTGGGTCGCCTGGGCCCCCATCAGCCTTGTGGTCGTCGCGTTCATGGACTCTAAGAGTTCCACTTTCAGCTCCGTAAAACACCGGAGGAGAGCGGTCTGCTGCTCCTCCGCCCATTTTCTCCAATCTTCTAGTGCACCACCGGCCGCCATTTTGGTCCTCTTCCCCCGCTTTTTTTGGGGAGCTGCTGCCGCTTTTTTTGTCGCCCCTCTCCGAGTACCGACCATAAAGTTGGTCTCACTCTCCTCAGGGAGCCTTCCCCCACCGGGATTCGTCTTTACAGTACCGTCGGGGCCCTCCAATCGGCCCTTAAACACCTTTGTCGCAGGAGCTGCCAAATGTGCGACTTAGCTGGTCATAGCCGCAACCGGAGGTCTCGTTTCCTCCAGACTTAACTATTCCAACACACTCCTGGCTGGTCTCCCACATTCTAGCTTTAAACTTCAGCTCAACCAAACCCCTACTACCTTTGTTGTAACTCGCACCAAGTCCTGTTCCTCTATCATCCCTGTGATCGCTGACCTATTTTTAAGCAACATGCTGATTTAAAGATTCTCATCCTTATTTTCAAATTCCTCCATTGCTTTTCTGCTCCCTATCCCTGTAAGCTCCTCCAGCCCTACAACTCTCCTGTATCTGCACTCCCATAAGTACAGCCTCTTGTGCAATCCCAATTATAATTACTCCAGCCAAGATCAATCACAATTTACATGAGGCCATGTCTACATTGTTGGAATAGATCTCTGACTTACGATGGCAGTATCAGTCAATGAAAAGGCATGAGTGAAAAGGTTGAGCAGTTCGAGCTTCACGAGCCGTGATCAATCACTGTTTAGATGAGACAGTGTCGACATTAGTGACATTTGATATAAAGCAATCTGATTCCAAAAATAACATCAATGCTATTGTACATCATCTCACTTATATGAAGACGATCTTCAGTTCTAGCAAAGAACGGTAGAAGATTTTGAGCCTTACCATTAACACACAAATGTAAGAGATACTGAAGGAGCAGAAATCTGTGAATAGTGCTATTTCACAGAAGTGATTAGTCATTCTAGGAAACATTGTGATTGCAATTAAATCCCCAGCCTCAGCACAAAAGCCACATGTTTTCATTTTGCTTCAATTGTACAGTATACAATGAATTCAGAATATGACGCACTGTGATAGTGTCTGCCCACAACAGAACCCTGGTCATTGTGTCTTTGTCTTCACTATATTTTCCAGAATTCCAGAATATAATCTTGTAAAGGAGCAGCAGACAGCACGGAATAAATTTAATTGAACTGCTGCAACCATCAATCCCGGATACTGCCTTCTCCATCCACAGAGGAATTGGTAACTAAACAGAACACTAAATAGTTTAAACTTATCTTGATTATAGAGTGCTGCAAGGACATCAACAGCCATGGACTTTTTTCTTCTATTTATCCTTACCTATAAGGAATAAATAATATACGTAATGCTGATCCTGTGGGGCCGATGTGATGAATGGTATCAGTAACTGCTGTAACAGTACCTTGCCTTTAATACATTGGCCCTTTAAGACCGGGCTTGGAACCCTGGGGGACTCCGCCTCTGGCTCCGCCCCCAGGAAATGCCATATAAGATTAGGCTCACTCGGCAGCATGTGGTGAGCACACTTCTCAGCAGCTGTTCAGTTCTCTGATGATTAAAGCCTTTGAATTACCAATCTTCTCTCCTGTGTTGTAATTGAGGGTATCTCAATTTAATCTACAGACACATCAAGATGGACAGCGCTCTAAAGCCGGAGAAACTCAACCTGGACGCTCGGTCGCCGGAAGACCCGGAAATTTTTAAATAGTGGTCCCGGTGCTTTGAGGACTATCTTGACTCCTCAGCGACTGATGTCGACGGCGCTCGCAAGCTGAGATTACTACGTGCCCGGGTGGGCCACCGACTCTCCTCCGTGATCGAGAACGCTACGATCTACGAAACTGCGGTCGAGATACTGAAGAAACGCTTCGTAAAGCCGATTAACGAGGTACACGCTAGACATTTGCTCTCAACCTGCAGCCAGCATTCCGGGGAAACTCTCGACGAATACTTGGAAAGACTCACTGCGCTCGCGAGGAACTGCAATCATAAACCAGTGACGGCAGAAGCCCACAGGAACTTGCATATTCGTGATGCATTTGTGTCCGGTATCAGGTCCTCGTACATCCGGCAGCGGCTCCTACAAGACGGGGCAAAGGATCTCCAAGGCACGGTAATGCTCGCCTCTTCTCTAGAAACGGCCCACCGTAACCTCCGTACATACTCCGCGGACCTTGCAAACCCCTCTCGATCCCCTCCAGACTCGGCCACGCTACAGGCCTGTGCCGCGCGGTGATCCGCTCACTCCAGGGGTTTCCCATGCTATTTCTGTGGGCAAGGCCAGCACCCACGTCAACGTTGCCCGGCCCGCTCCGCGATCTGCAACAGCTGCGGGAAGAAGGGGCACTTCGCTAAAGTCTGCTTGGCTGGGCCCAAAGGCCACAAACAAAAGCCTCATCAAGCCCAGAAATCAAGCTCCAGGCCTCACAGGCCCCGCACGTGGCCACGCGGCGGCCGGACACGCCTACTTCCGACGCGTCATCGACCTCGTGCGAGTCATGGGAGCGGCCATCTTGGTGGTGGCCATCTTCAAACCCCGACACGTGCGACCGACGGCGGCGACCATTTTGTGACTCCAGGCGCCATTTTGTGAGTCCGACTTAACCGAGGTCTCTGACTACCCGCAACTAGGAGCGATCACGCTCGATCGATCGCGGCCAAAGCATCTGCGGAACTCAATGATGCGGGTACAAATCAACGGCCACAACACTCCCTGCCTATTAGAATCCGGGAGCACAGAGAGCTTTATCCATCCAGACATGGTAACGCGCTGCTCTCTGCGCACCCAGCCCGACTCCCAAATTATCGCCCTCGCCTCTGGGTCCCATTCGGTATAAATCACGGGGTATTGTGTCACTGACCTCGCAATTCAAGGCGCTGAATACACCCGTTTTAAACTCTACATCCTCCCTCGCCTCTGCGCCCCCCTGCTGCTCGGTCTGGACTTTCAGTGCAGCCACCGGAGCCTGACACTGAAGTTCGGCGGACCCCTGCCCCCACTCACAGTATGCAGCCTGGCGACACTCAAAGTTGCGCCATCCCCCCCCTCTTTGCGAACCTCACTCCCGACTGTAAGCCCGTCGCCACCAGGAGTCGGCGGTACAGTACCCAAGACATGACTTTTATCAAGTCAGAGGTTCAGCGGCTACGAAAAGAGGGGGTCATAGAGGCCAGCAACAGCCCTTGGAGGGCTCAAGTATTGGTAGTCCGCTCCGGGGAAAAGCAACGAATGGTAGTGGATTATAGCCAGACCATAAACCGCTTTACGCAACTCGATGCGTACCCACTTCCCCGCATAGCGGAAATGGTGACTCAAATCGCCCAGTATCGGGTATTCTCCACGGTCGGCCTAAAATCGGCCTATCATCAACTCCCTATCCGCCCAGAGGACCACCCCTACACGGCTTTCGAAGCAGCCGGTCGGCTGTTTCACTTCCTCAGGGTCCCCTTTGGTGTCACAAACGGAGTCTCCGTTTTCCAGAGGGCGATGGATCAAATGGTGGACCAGTACGGCTTACGGGCTACCTTCCCGTACTTGGACAACTTCACCATCTGCGGCCATGACCAGCAGGACCACGACGCAAACCTGAGGAAGTTCCTCCAGACTGCCCGGGCCCTCAACCTCACATATAACAAAGAGAAATGCGTGTTCCACACAACCCAGCTAGCCATCCTCGGCTATGTCGTGGAAAACGGGGTCCTAGGCCGCATGCGTCCCCTTAAGGAGCTCCCCCTCCCCCATAGCCTCAAGGCACTCAAATGGTGGTGGGGGGTTTTCTACGATTACGCCCAGTGGGTCCCCAGATATGCGGACAAAGCCCGACCACTCATTAAGATCACGGTTTTTCCCCTGACGGCTGAGGCCCAGTCGGCTTTCAGCCGTATCAAGGCCGATATCATCAAGGCCGCCATGTACGCGGTGGACGAAGCCATTCCCTGCCAGGTAGAAAGTGACGCATCAGACGTCGCCCTGGCTGCTACCCTCAGCCAGGCGGGCAGACCAGCAGCGTTCTTCTCCCGAACCCTCACCGCCTTGGAAATTCGGCACTCTGCAGTCGACAAGGATGCACAAGCCATAGTGGAGGCCATGTGACACTGGAGGCACTACCTAGCCGGTAGGAGGTTCACCCTCGTCACCGACCAACGGTCGGTCGCCTTTATGTTCGATAACGCACAAAGGGGCAAAATAAAGAATGACAAAATTCTGAGGTGGAGGATAGAGCTCTCCACCTATACGTACGATATTAAATATCGCCTGGGGAAGCTCAACGAGCCCCCGGATGCCCTGTCCCGCAGCACGTGCGCCAACGCGCAAAAAGACCGCCTGAGATCCATCCACGATGACCTCTGCCACCCCGGGGTCACCCGGCTTGCCCATTTCATCAAATCCCGCAACCTACCTTACTCCACAGAGGAGGTCAAGGCCATGACTAAGGCATGCCAGATCTGTGCGGAGTGCAAACCGCAATTCTATCGACCAGACAGGGCCCGCCTGATAAAGGCCTCTGGGCCCTTTGAGCGACTAAGTGTGGACTTCAAAGGGCCCCTCCGTCCACCAACCACAATATCTATTTCCTCACCGTTATCGATGAGCTCTCCCGTTTCCCTTTTGCTGTCCCCTGCCCCGATATGACCTCGGCCTCCGTGATCAAGGCACTGCGCAGCATCTTCACACTGTTTGGTTTCCCCGCTTATATCCACAGCGACCGGAGTACATCGTTCATGAGCGATGAGCTGCGTCGATATCTGCTCAGCAAGGGCATCGCCTCAAGCAGAACAACGAGCTATAACCCGCGGGGAAACGGGCAAGTGGAGAGGGAGAACGTGACAGTTTGGAAGGCTGTCCTCCTAGCCCTATGGTCAAGGAGTCTCCCAATCGCCCGCTGGCAGGAGGTCCTACCCGATGCCCTACATTCCATTAGGTCGCTCCTCTGTACGGCCACGAACGAGACCCCTCACAATCGTTTGTTTGTCTTCCCCAGGAAGTCCACCTCTGGGGTCTTGCTCCCACGTTGGCTGATGACTCCGGGACCAGTCCTACTCCGGAGACACGTGAGGAGCCATAAAACAGATCCGATAGTCGAGAGGGTCCAACTGCTACACACAAACCCTCAATAGGCCTACGTCGAGCACCCCGACGGCAGGCAGGATACCGTCTCCCTGCGAGACCTGGCACCCGCTGGCTCTCCCACCGACCCTGCCGGCTTCCCCACCGACCCCCCCCCCCCCCTCCTACCGACGCTCCCCTCCCCACACCGACTGCCGACCCCGACAGCACCCCCTCCATAGCGCCACCTGCCCCCCAGCCGGCGCCGGCACTGATCACCCTAGTCACCCGGGATAGCCCCCCCCCCCCCCGCTCCAAGGCGGGCGAAGGCTCAGTCAACCATGCTCCCGGATATACCACCATCAATACCGACCGTATCCACTTCACCCCCGACGGACTATGTGTTTTTTTTGAACAGGGGTGAATGTGATGAATGGTATCAGTAACTGCTGTAACTGTACCTTGCCTTTAATACATTGGCCCTTTAAGACCGGGCTTGGAACCCTGGGGGACTCCGCCTCTGGCTCTGCCCCCAGGAAATGGTATATAAGATGAGGCTCACTCGGCAGCATGTGGTGAGCACACTTCTCGGCAGCTGTTCAGTTCTCTGATGATTAAAGCCTTTGAATTACCAATCTTCTCTCCTGTGTCGTAATTGAGGGTATCTCAGCCGACATTTCAGTTCCACACTCTGCTTTCTCTAGAATTAAATAGACCCGTCTTCAGAAAGCACCCTTCTTTGAACGGTAGCATAGTGGTTAGCACAATTGCTTCACAGCTCCAGGGTCCCACGTTCCATTCCTGGCTTGGGTCACTGATTGTGCAGAGTCTGCACGTTCTCCCCGTATCTGTGTGGGTTTCCTCCGGGTGCTCTGGTTTCCTCCCGCATTCCAAAGATGTGCGAGTTAGGTGGATTGGCCATGCTAAATTGCCCTTAGTGTCCTAAAAGGTTAAGTGGTGGTTTCTGGGTTACGGGGATTTGGTAGATACGTGGGCTTGAGTAGGGTGATCATCGTAAGGTCCGATGCAGACTCGATAGGCCAAATGTCCTCCTTCTGCACTGTCAATTCCATGAAACTTCTTTGTATTTGGCCATAACTGATTTAGAGGGAAAAGGCTGATTCGACAGACCTATGTTGGGTTTAGATGAGGATGTTCAGACAGAAGGGAATGGGCTCTTTGTTTGTTTATGGTGTCATCTTATTAATGGATTTGTTGTTGTTTAGGGGCTTATCTACAATGGTGTCTACCTCACTGGTAACCACAGAGTTAGAAAATAGGTATAGTTTTAGGGAATTTATATTTGTATTTGTGCGTGTTGGGCATATGCTGTAGCTTTAATTTGAATTTTGAGCTTTAAGTTTAAGTTTAATTTATACTTCTGTAGTTATGTCTTAAGGAAACTTGACTTTTGGTTTCACTTCAAAGGAGTTCCCTGCAAGTCAATGGGGTGAATTCTCCACCCGCAGGTTTCCCAGGATGGGGCTACAATGGGAAATTCCATCAGCCGGCGACGGGAACGGAGGATTCCGCTGCCAACAATGGCGTGCCGCTGAGGAACACGCGGCTGGGGAAATGGAGAATTCACCCCTTTGGGATTGTAAACCTTTATTTTAATGATATTTTACAACTCCAGACCAAACACAGGTGACGGTATGTTCCGGTCACACCCTCCCTGAGACCGTAAATTCCCACCCAAGGTCAATGGACCTTTAAATGGTCCGTCAAATTGTGCATCCTGCCCATGATTATTTCCGCAATGGGTGGGATTGAAAATTTACACCAGGGTATAAAAAAACTGGGCTGTGACCTCATAAAAGAGAGGACACAGGGGAATAGAAAACAGTTTAAAGTTCAGTTGGTGATGATGCTCAGAGTTGCAGGGAAGAGTTTAAGTCTCTCTCTGTAACTGATTGTTGAGATGATTTAGCTCAGTGGGCTAGACAGCAGGTTTGTGATGTAGAACAAGGCCAGCAGTGTGGGTTCAATTCCTGATACCAGCTGGGAATCCAGAATGTGGTGACTCGGGACTTTTCACAGTAACTTCATTGCAGTGTCAATGTAAACCTATGTGTAACAATAAACATTATTTATTTATTTTATTTTTTAGATGAATAAGTCTAAGAATCTTAGATGAAGTGTTTAGAAGTTAAAGTAACAGTGAATGCTGAGTGAGTTCTAGATCTCAAGGAAGATATCAAGTTGTCAACAGTTTACTAGGAGAGGGAACTGCACGAAGCAGTTCCTAAAGAAAGACAATTAAGTCCAGGAACAACAAAAGGAATCCGGAACAGATCCAGTTCAGTGAAGAGAGGAGCAGAAGAAGACTCCAAGTTTAAAAACAGGGCTGCAAGGTGCAGACTTGGGTTTGCGAGAAAACAGAGATCCTATGAGACCCAAAATTTGGTGACTCCTTACCATGTGCCTGTGAAGCAGTGGTACTCTATTGGCACAGCTGGGTATCTAAGAAATTGCTTGAAAGACAAAGCTTAAATGCACATGGCAATTCAGAGGAAGAGGAACATTGGAAGGGGAGATTCAAACCCTGGAGGTGGATCCTTGCTGAAGACATCATAGAGAAAGCATAATTTGAAAGAATATCCAAGGCATGTTATTCAAGAGCAGAGATTTATTACCAGTTGCTAGGATACCGGAAAGAAACCCCAATATTTTATTTAATTTCAAAGACTGTGAGGAAAGAATACTTGTCTCCAGGAGTGATTCCACATACAAATAAGGATAAAGGGCGGGATTCTCCGACCCCGGGCCGGGTCAGAGAATCACGGGGAGGGGGGCACGATTCACGCGACACCGCTCCGGCGCCGGTCTGGTGATTCTCCGGAGACCGGAGAATTGGTGCCATTTGCGCCAGCGTGGCACCGGTCGGGAGCCGCTCTAGGCAGCCACCTGGTGCATCTCCGCGCGCGATGGGCTGAGTGGCCGCCGATATAGGCCGAGTCCCGCTGGCGCCGTTCACGTGAGATCCGACCCAGCAGAACCTTGGCGTTCATCCTGCGGGGGGCGTTCTGGTGGGGAAGGGAGGGGAGATCCGACCCCGGGGGGTCTCCACAGTGGCCTGGCCCGCGATCGGGGCCTACCGCTTGGCGGGCTGGCTTGTCCTGGTGGGAGTCTATGTTCCCCTGCGCCAGCTTTCCACCATGTTGCGTTGGGGCCGATGTGGAGAAGGAAACCCATGCGCATGCGCAAACTCGCACTGGCTATAGCACGCATGCACAGACCTGCGGCGCCTGTTCTGACACCAGTATCGACAGCTAGAGCTGCGTAAGTCGCTCCAGTGCCGTGCTGGCCCCCTGTGCGGCGCAGGATTGCTGCTCCTTTGGGCCTGTTGCCGCCATTGTAAAATGCGACGCCGTTTATGACGACGTCAACACTTAGCCTCAGGATCAGAGAGTCCCGCCCATGGTATATTAAAAACAAACTTTATTGCTAATGTAGTATTACTAGCTTCAACATCATAAAGAAAACAGCTTACAATTTCTAGTTAAATAATGCATAACAATGAAATGAAACGCTCTTAACTACTAACTTATATCTCCAATCAAGCAAAACCCAGCTCAGGTCAGAATCCACTTTTTAAAAATTTTGCCAACTCAGGAAAACTAGCTTAATAGAGATCCTTTTAAAAGACTGATTGGAGAAAGACAAATCCAGTCAGGAACAGGCTGCAGATTCTTGTCTGTCTCACTCTACTGTTTAGCGTTTCCTTTGAGAAACTACTCCTGCCTAGTTCACCGGCAAATCTTCAACTCACTGTTTTGAGTGAAACTGCTAATCTAACCACAGTCAAATCTCAAACTGAATTTCAAAACTGAAAACTCAACATCTTACTGCTGCAGCTCCTGGCTCCTCCTATTAACTAGACGTGCTTGTTAAGTGAATTGGACATTCTGAATTCTCCCTCAGGCGTCGGAGTGTGGCGACCAGGGGATTTTCACAGTAACTCCGTTGCAGTGCTAATGTAAGGCTACTTGTGACAATAATAAAGATTATTATTATTATCACGTCACTAAGCTAAACACAATGGGTTTGCACCAGATGAATAGCGGGAGAGGGCAAAATCAAGATTCTCGCCAGGCACGAACCATTTCACAATTCACTCAACCCGCTACCGATGATGAGTTCTGGATCACGGCCAAAAATGGCGAGAATATCTTTAGCCCTCATTTCCACTCATTTAAATCTCAACAACAAGATTGAAGTTGAATGCAGCGGCCTTCTGGGAATTACTGACACCCCAATGGGAACACACATGGGCATTGTTTAGTACAGATTTTTAAAAAACAGTGGGGTTGGTGGGGGAGGGAGGAGTGGGGGTGGAGGTGGGGGGTTGTGGATGGGGGGGAACCCCTCGGGGGGTTGGGCTTGCTCCGGCAGTTGAAGCATTCCAGGTCGGGCTCATCCTGGGCTGGGGGTTGAGGGGCTTTGCATTTCTGAGGGCTTCAAGCCATCTTTAAATATTGTGGAGACCCATAACAGGGGAAAGCACAGCTGCAGACTGTCTATCCTACCAAACACTTCAGGACAGAGCACTGCTGCGGCTTCTATCCTGAAATTCAAATTCACTCCCTTTGACTGTGAGCAGCCTCTAGCTTCACGGCTGAAGGCTATTTCAAATGGGGAATTAGCCTTGTTAGTTGTGATAGTATTTCACACTCCTCAAATCTCAAGTGCCTCCTCAGGGGCACACATGCCATGTCTCAGAGGATGATTCATGCATTCCATGTCCAGCAAACATTGATGCCTGAACGCTTTACCTGAACCCAAGGAGTGTCAGCACCATAGAGGCAGCTGCCAACAATCAAACACTTAAGAGCAGGGCTTCAGGACTGAGGATATTCTTGTGCCAAAGAGTAAGTGTGTGGATGAGAGGAGGACACCTGAGCAAAGTCTCCCTAATGTTCCTGCCAGAGGTCTGGGGTCTAGGGGTTCCTAATTTGGCAAAGGGCAAGTGTACAGAATCAGAAATAGACAATCTCAGCAGCTCTAAGAGCATTTGTGGAGAGAGAAGGGAGCTGTCGTTTTGAGTCTGGGTGACTCTTTGTCAAAGCTGAGCCAAAGGTGAGTGCCTCGAGTAAGGTTTGCCTGCACAACTGGCTCGCTGGATGGCACTCTGAGAGAAGGTGGGACAGGTAAGTGTGGGGGAAACTTGGGGATTTGAAGGTCCCAGGGTGGAAGCCCTAACTGATTGTCAGTCTCTCTTTCCTCCAATTCTTTCTGGATAAAACAATGGAGTCGCTCCCGCGGAGGCTGCCCTTGCATTGCTTGATGGATTGTTGGATTTGTTTCTTGTCACGTGTACCGAGGCATGGTGAAAATTAATCTTCTGCGTCCAGTCCAGGCAGATCACTCCATACATGAAAAAATACCGAGGGCAAACCATCCCTCCCACTGACCAAATGTCCATTCGTCTGCAGGTTCTCAGCCGGCAGTCCCCACCCATCCCGGGTGGCCCCCTCTCCTGACTCCGAGGAGAACACCTCGGAGGAGAGCTCCAACGGTGCAAACGTGGTCACGGCACAGCTGTCATCCCCACCCTCCACCAGCGCAGATACACACATCTCGGTGGGACATGTTAGTAATCAGGCTTCTGGGAAACAATTTGGTGCGCACCACACTGCTGCTGATGTATATCTGGTGGAGGCAGGAACTCCCAGGCAAGACAGCAATCGGAGTGCTGCTGGATCCCACGACCCAGCTGGGACCCAGCCTGATTCTGAGCCTCTGGTTACCCGGAGCTGATGGAGACGATAGGGACTGGCCTGGAAATTCAGAGAGAGATGTCAGTGTCACTCCAGCAGATCTATAGCCACTTGGAGGAGTCCCAGAGGCTACGGGAGCAGGAAATGGTTCCAGGAATGAGTAGAACCAAGGCCAACACTGCTAGGGTGCCGACCGCAGTGGAAAGCCTGGTGCACGACATCGGCACCATGAGTGAAGGTGTCCAGGGCGTCGCTCAGTCAGTGATGGGTGTGGCTGAGTGCCTTGGCAGAATGACCGCCATGCTGGATTTCACCCAGTACCAGGCTAACCTTGATGAGGTTCTGCGGGACATGTCCCACTCTCAGATGGGAATGGCCGAGGCACTGCGGAGGTTGTCCCAGTAACAGGTGGGCATGGCTGAGGCACTGCAGAGCATGTCCCAGTCACTGAGGAGCATCGCGGAGAGCGTCAGATGATGCAGGGGCAGCCTGGGCGCGAGCCAGCTGCCCCTCCGTTCCAAAGGGCACCGATCGGGAGGAGAGGGTGCTGGGTGCCATGCTGGACCCGTCCCATGGAGTGGTGATAGTGCCCAGCAGCTCCCCCGAGTTCCACCCCTCTGATGAGGCTGCGTCACGAGACAGGGTGGCACAGCTGTGCATGTACCACCGACAAGTGAGCCGGGGCATTCCAGCCCCAGAGCTCCCAGAGAACGCCCGCGTGGGCCATGGGACAAGGTAAACCGCTGGCTGCTTCCACCTCAGATGTGCACCTTGGAGAAACACCAAGACATAGTGGTACAACTAGGAAGACGAAGCTCATCGAGTCTCACTGAGGGCACCTGGGTAGAGGAGAGGGGGTGGGGGGGTGCATACGCAGTGGGGAGTGGGTGGGGAGGCTGGGTTGTTGGGTGGGGGGGAAGCACTATCGGGAGTGGGGTATTGTACAGCATATTAAACAACTTTTTGCATACCATTATGGTGCCTCTGTCACTTTCTTCCGCAATGGAAGATGGCCCCTGGACTCTTTGACCATCTCTTAATGTGACCACCCACCCCATCCCCATCTCTTGGCACTCACCCAGCCTCTGGCCAACGGCATGTCCCCGGAACTGTGTCCCATCCCCTGGGTGTTCGGATGTTGGCTGCTGCGTGTGTGGTGTTGCCTCCTGCAGTGTTCCGGCACAATGTCCAGGCGTCAAGGTGTGATTGGAATGCTAAGAAATGATTCCCACATGCTACATGGCACGCCTACCCACAGGAATCCATTTGGCATGTGTGAAGTGTTCACTTACCCACGATTGCCAATTCCCTATTAGCGATAGCCTTCAGCCGCGAAGCCAGAGGCCTCAGCAGGCGGTGGGGGTTATGGGTGATCAGTGGGGCAAATGGGCAGGGAATGCCCCCCAGGTTGCGCCCCCCAGTACCTCCCCCCACCACACTCCCACCCCTGCGGAGAGTCCCCCACCCCCACCGAGTGCTGGGGTGGCAAGCCCAGCACACCCGGGCTCTTTGCCTGTGAGCAAAGATCTCTACTCATCTCCTCAGCTGCCCACAGAAGCACTTCCGCCCAGTTCACATTTTTCAAAAGGTGTACTAATCAACACGAGCGTGAGCACTTGCCGGGGAGGTCGCTGAATGATGGGAGGCCGTTGGATATGGGGTCGCTCTCGTTGGTTGTATGGAAATTGGAATTTAAGTGATGATAATTGGTTTCTCGCCATGCTATTTTTTAAGAAGGGAAGCAGGGGTAATCCAGGAAATTATAGGCCGGTCAGCCTTACATTGGTGGTAGGGAAACTGTTGGAAAAGATTTGTAGAGATAGGATTTACTCACATTTGAAAACAAATGGATTTATTAGTGTTGGGCAGCATGGCTTTGTAAAGGGGACATCGTGCCTCACTAATTTAATCAAGGTTTCCAACGAAGTGACAAAGATGATAGATGAGGGAAAGGCAGTAGATGTTGTTTACATGGACTTCAGTAAAGCCTTTGACAAGGTACCTCATGGTAGACTGGTACAAAATGTGAAGTCACATGGGATCAGAGGAGAGCTGGCAAGTTGGATATAGAGCTGGCTTGGGCACAGAAAACAGAGGGTAGCAACAGAAAGGTGCTTTTCTGAATGGAAGGCTGTGACTAGCAGCGTTCCACAGGGATCGGTCTGGGGCCTTTGTTGTTCGTGGTGTATAGAAATGATTTGGAAGAAAACATAGCTGGTCTGATTAGTAAGTTTGCAGACGACTCAAAAATTTAAATACATGAATAGGATGGGAATAGAGAGATACGGACCCAGGAAATATAGAAGATTTTAGTTTAGACGGGCAGCATGGTCGGCACAGGCTTGGAGGGCCGAAGGGCCTGTTCCTGAGCTGTACTTTTCTTTGTTCTTTGTTCTTAATTGGTGGAATTGCGGATAGTGAAGAGGATTGTCAGAGGATACAGCAGGGTATAAACTGGTTGGAGTCTTTGGTGGAGAAATGGCAGATGGAGTTTAATCAGGACAAGTGTGAGGTTATGCACTTTGGAAGGTTCAGTGCATGTAGGAATTACACAATAAATAGTAAAACTCTTGTGAGTAAGACCATAAGACATAGGAACAGAATTAGGCCACTCGGCCCATCGAGTCTGCTCCGCCATTCAATCATGGCTGATATTTTTCTCATCCCCATTCTCCTGCCTTCTCCCCATAACCCCTGATCCCCTTATTAATCAAGAACCTATCTATCTCTATCTTAAAGACACTCAGTGAATTGGCCTCCACAACCTTCTGCAGCAACGAGTTTCACAGATTCACTACCCTCTGGCTGAAGAGATTCCTCCTCATCTCTGTTTTAAAGGATCGTCTCTTTAGTCTGAGATGATGTCCTCTGGTTCTAGTTTTTCCTATGAGTGGAAACATCCTCTCCACGTCCACTCTATCTAGGCCTCGCCCATAGTTTCAATTTTTCTAAAATTTCTTAAGTAACTATCCAGGTGAGTCCCGCAGATCTATCCCTGAAACCCGACTCTCGTTCAGCATTAGAGACATTTATAGAGGGTTCTTGAGAGCAGGGCAATGGCAAAAGTTTAAACTTCCTGAGTAATTCCCATGTAGGTCTACATATTAGGACTTGACATGTTCCACCACATGCACTTTCAGTCGTACATCGGTCTGACAATCTGGAGACTGGAAGATTTGGCCCGTAGTTTCTTTACTGGGCTTTCCAAATCTACAGCTCTAATTACAGTGAAAGCAATGATTGATGTGATTAATTTTTCCGAATATGCATCAATTTGGGTCAACTTCAGTCTTCACTCCCCAAGAGAGCCATACAAGTCACTCTTCCAGTACTGAGAAATGCAAACTAGCTGAAACCAGAAATAGTAGTGCATTTCCAATTAAATGAATCCCAGGAAATTGGTATCATCACAGATTGTGATATCGTGGCCTGCCTTTGCCACACATCAAGAGATAAACTTCAAAAACACAAAAGCAAATATTTAGGGCCCAATTTCAAGTAAAACTTTCGATGTGTCATTTTGGACAGGTTTGGGAGGATGTTTCCCACCAGCTTTTTGGGTGAGAACCACAACAGTATTTACCCACATTGGGGTGCAATATAACAGGAATGAAGCAGAGTCCATATTGAGCATATTAGCCGGGTGTTTCCTGGCGCTGGCAGCACAGAGAACAACCACCATTAAACGGGACTCACTTCATTTCGGGGCCTTGGCGAGGATCGCCCTGCCAAGGCCACACTTTGTCCCATTTCCTGCACTAATGAGCTCTCCTTCCCCCACCGCCGCTTCCAGACTCCCCAGCTCATCTAGAAAGGGGTCATTGAGCTCCTCTGCAGCTCACACCCCTCCTCATAAGGGCAGGGCATCCCTGGGCCTGATCCCTGGCATGGGCAAAATGCCACCTGGGCACCTTGGCACTGCCAGTTTAGCAGGGTGCCAGGCTTGCAGTGCCAAAGTGCCCAAGTGACATCAGCAATACCAGCGTACCACCCTGCCCAGAGGCTGACCACCTGGGAGAACCCCACAAGTGCCATTCTGTCATGTCCACCAGTGCTAAATGGCGCTGCTTGGGGTCTCCAAGGTGCGGGGGTTAGAACCCGTGCCTTGGGTAACTCCAGTGAGAACATGTTCAAGTGAGCCTGACTGTACACTTGAGGGCGCATTGTGGGCAGGATCCAGATTCTGACATCTTACAAGACTCCATTAGAGGCATGGTGTGCCGGGTGAATCTTGTAAGACACCTCTCACGAGATTTACCAGCCACGTCACTGATGTGTTTGGTAAACTGGGTCTGCAAGGACTGCGTTTACTGCAGTGTTGAGAGAGACACTTGAAGAAATGCAACTCGATTTTATTGAACACTTAACTATAATACATGCTTTAACTGTGGGTTGATACTATGCTGACTTGACTGGAGACCTGAGGCTAACCTGACCAGACTATCTTACTACCACATGGTGTTAGTTCTAGTTGCTGCTCACAAGCTCTGACTGTCTCAGAGGCTGGGTCCCGAGAGAGCGGGAAAACTAGTGCCCTCTGGCTTTATAGTGGTCGTGTCCTGTCTGGTGATTGGCTGCTGTGTTCTGTGTGTTCATTGGTCATCCTGTGTGTCAATCACTGCCTGTCTGCACACCATCATATACCTGGATGTATATTATGACATCACCACCCCCCTTTTTTTTAAATGTGTTCAGGTCAATAAATAGTGGGTATGTGTGTACAGGAGCCTGACTATTTACAAAATATGCAAACGTATTTACATGGGAAGGTGTCTAGTGCAGATAGAGGGCAGATAACACATGAGAAAAAAACAGCGTGCGTGGCGGGACATCACGGTCAGGTGGCGGGCGCGGAAGTCACCGCAGTGCCCACCTATTACGCCGAAGAAGGGAGCCATCAGGCATGCGAATGAGAAACAATCTCGGGGCCACTTGCTTAACCACCACAGCTGTGGCAGACCAGCCACCGTCAGGTAGCTGAACACGAACTCGGTCAGCAGGGACCAGATCAGGGAGATCTGTGACGTGGGCGTTGTACACCGACTTGCATTGGGCCCGACACTGTTACATCCTCTGTAGGACCGGGAAGTTGTCCAGGTCCGGAATGTGGATAGCCGGCACCGTCGTTCTCCGTGTGCGGTTCATTAGGAACTGCGCTGGGGACAGGCCAGTGGACAAAGGAGTTGCCCTGTAGGCTAACAGCGCCAGGTTGAAATCCGAACCCGAGTCAGCAGCTTTGCACAACAGTCTTTTAACGATATGGACCCCTTTTTCAGCCTTCCCATTCGACTGGGGGTAGTGGGGGCTTGATGTGACGTGCCGAAAATTGTACAGCCAGGCAAAATCTGTCCAGTCCTGGCTGAAGAAGCAGGGGCCGTTATCACTCATAACTGTGAGTGGGATTCCATGCTGGGCAAAAGTCTCCTTGCATGCCTTGATTACTGTTGCTGAGGTGAGGTCAGTCAGTTTGACCACCTCGGGGTAGTTGGGAAAGTAGTCCACTAGGAGGACGTAGTCTCGGCCCTTGGCATGGAAGAGGTCAACACCAACTTTGGATCATGGGGAGGTCACCATTTCATGCAGCTGCAGAGTCTCTTTAGGCTGAGCCAGCTGGAACCTTTGACATGTTGGGCAATTGAGGACCATGTTGGCGATATCTTGGCTGATGGCTGACCAATATACTGCCTCTCGGGCTCGACGGTGACACTTTTCAACCCCCAGGTGACCCTCGTGGATTTGGCCGAGGACCAACTCTCGCATGCTCTGTGGGATCACAATTCTGTCCAGCTTCATTAGTATGCCGTCCACGACCGCTTGATCGTCCTTTACATTATAAAACTGGGGGCACTGCCCCTTTTGCCAACCATCCGTGAGATGTCGCATGACCCGCTGGAGTAGAGGATCCCTGGCCGTCTCCTGACGAATTTGCACGACCCTTTCATCAGTGGCCAGAAAGTTGGAGGCACAGAATTGCACCTGCGCGTCTATTTGACCGACAAAGTCAGTCTGCTCACACGATGTTGTGGTAGATCAAGAGAGTGCATCGGTCACACTGAGCTCTTTGCCCGGGGTATACACCAGGTCGAAATCGTAGCGGCGGAGTTTGAGGAGGATGCGTTGTAGCCGTGGCGTCATTGAGGTCTTTTTGGATGATGTGAACCAATAGCCTGTGGTCCGTCTCGACCGTGAATTTGGGGAGGCCATACACATAATCATGGAACTTGTCAATCCCTGTGAGGAGGCCCAGGCATTCTTTCTCAATCTGAGCATATCATTGCTCAGTGGGTGTCATGGCTCTAGAGGCATATGCAACTGGGGCCCAGGAGGAGGAGTCGTCCTGCTGGAGGAGCACTGCCACAATGCCAGCCTGGCTCGCGTCGGTGGATATTTTCATCTCCTTGGCAGGGTCGAAAAACACCAGCACCGAGGCTTTGGTGAGTTACGCCCTGAGCTCACGTCACTCTTGCTCATAGCCACTGGAAGTCCGTAGTTTTTTTAACGAGATGGCGGAGAGTTGTGGTGTGTGATGCAAGGTTGGGTATAAACTTCCCAAGGAAGTTGACCATCCCTAGTAAGCGGAGGACCGCCTTCTTGTCCTCCGGGGTCTTCATGGCATTGGTCGCCAACACCTTGTCTGCATCTGGCTGCACGCCGAACCGTGAAATGTGGTCGCCAAGGAACTTGATTTCTGATTGACCGAACGAGCATTTGGCTCTGTTGAGTCGGAGGCCATGCTCGTAGATCCTGTGGAACACTCGCTTGAGGTGATCAATGTGCTCCTGAGGAGTTGTGGACCAGATAATGATATCATCGACGTACATTCGCACCCCCGCGATGCCCTCCATCATTTGTTCCATTATGCGGTGGAACACCTCCGAGGCGGAGATGATGCCAAAGGGCATCCGGTTGTAACAGTAGCCACCGAACGGGGTGTTAAATGTGCAGAGCTTTCGACTGGACGCGTCCAGCTGTATTTGCCAAAACCCCCTGGAGGCATCCAGCTTCGTGAAGAACTTAGCATGAGCCATCTCGCTGGTTAGCTCTTCTCGTTTAGGAATTGGGTAGTGGTCCCTCATGATGTTACGGTTCAAATCTTTGGGGTCGATACAAATGCAAAGTTTCCCTTAAGGTTTGTTGACACAAACCATGGAGCTAACCCAGTCCGTGGGTTCCGTGACCTTAGAAATGAAGCCCTGGTCCTGGAGGTCTTGCAGCTGCTGCTTGAGGCGGTCCTTAAAGGGTGCCGGCACCCAATGCGGTGCGTGGACCACAGGGGCGGCATTTGGCTTCAACAGGATTTTGTATTGGTAAGGGAGCGTGCTCACGCTATGGTATTGTGCTATGATGTCATCAAGTTGGGCTTGGAAGTTAACATCTGGCGAGGCCGTTGCCTCTGCGGACAACATGGTGTGAATCCGCTGCACAAGGTTCAGGAGTTTGCAGGCCTGAGCACTGAGCAGGGAAGCTCTGTTGGTTCCTACAATTTCAAAATGCAGCATTGCTTTTGAAGAACGATGGGACACTGCAAGCTGGCATGAGCCACCGGCAGCAATGGCATTGCCATTGTAGTCGAGGAGCTGGCAGGCCGGTGGAAGAATTCTTGGCTTGACGTGGATGGTGTCAATGTCAGACTTTGAAATGAGGTCTGCTGAAGCGCCTGTGTCCAGCTTGAAGCGTATGCGAGCCTTGTTGACCGGAAGGGTGGCACACCACTCGTCGTCCGGATCAATGCTCATTACTGGGAGTTGTTTCACCATCATTGATAAAGGCAGCACATGCTTGGTGATGATGCCCACCCGGAATGGGGATGTGAGGCACTCGGTGTCGGGATCTGGAAGAATGTCGGGGTCGGAGTCTGCGACGGGTTGGTATACTGACCGGACGCTCCTGCGCTGTGGCTGGAATCGCTGTGTGTTGGGCAGTTGAGCAGATCTGCAAAGGGCAGCATAGTGGCCAAGCTTGCCATTCTGGAGACAGCGTTGAGATTTCACGGGACATTGCCGCTTTAAATGGGCGGAGCCACAGTTGGAGCACTTCATGGCACCGCCGTCAGGACGTTCCGTGCCCCACCGCACGTACGCAGTGTGGTCGAACGACGTGCACACTTGCGCGGTTCGGTCGTCGGCCTCGCTGTCCCCTTGGTCGTGGCGCGCCTGCGCAGGAACCTGGGAAAAGCGCACAAAATGGCCACCCTCATCCAGACTCAGGCCTTGCATTTGTTTGATGGCCTGAACCCGTTCCGCATCGTGGGGGTTTTGCCATGCAGTTTCTGCCACCTTGATATAGGAGTAGCGGTTGTTAGCGTGCTCATGGAGGACGCAGTGGTGAGAGTGACAGGCTTCCAACTCTTGAAGAAACGCAACTCGATTTTATTGAACACTTAACTATAATACATGCTTTAACTGTGGGTTGACATTATGCTGACTTGACTGGAGACCTGAGGCTAACCTGACCAGTCTATCTTACTACCACATGGTGTGTGTTCTAGTTGCTGCTCACGAGCTCTGACTGTCTCAGAGAGAGCGGGAAAACTAGTGCCCTCTGGCTTTATAGTGGTCGTGTCCTGTCTGGTGATTGGCTGCTGTGTTCTGTGTGTTCACTGGTCATCCTGTGTGTCAATCACTGCCTGTCTGTGTACCATCATATACCTGAATATATATTATGACAGTCATGAATCAGGCATGGTGCTGCTATTAGATTGCGCCCAAAGTCATTTTTTTGTGCCTTGGAGAGGTTCTCCCCAGTCCAGCCCACACTTAGAATTTTTTTCAGCAGCAGGGAGCTGAACTCACTGGTGAGACCGGCTCCTCAGAGATTAGGTCGTCATTTTGAAATAGTGAACTTGAGGGTCTCACACACATCTCTATCCAGTGACAGTCACCCCTCCCAAACACTTGGACATTAACTCACACACCCCAGGTGAAGACATTCCACTGTGGGGTTGCTAAGACCCCCCCCTTTTTCAGGCCTCCCCAACCCCCTTTTTCCCCCCCATTTTCAGGATCCACATTCCTCACGTCCCCAACCTTTAGGAGATCCCTTCATGCCCACCCTTCACCCCCCCCCCCCCCACCCTTCATACCCGTCACATCCCCCCTTTCATGGGAATGACTTCCATCAGGCTCCAGCCACCCTGGCACCTGGGTACCCTGGCGCTGCCACCTTAGCATCACCTGCCCTGTCCTTGATCACCCAGGGGTCTCCAAAGGTCTGGGAGACCCGCCCAGGTGCCAATACACCTGGTCCACATTTGTATGGACCACTGCAAAACTGCACATGCTTGTTCTCTCGCTGGGGAGCTGGTGAGTTCCCAGGAAGCCGTGGCTTACATCTCGCTAATAAGCTGGAGATTGGTGTTAATTGGTGTCAATTGGTGTCTCACCACGTTTGGGCTGGATCAGGAACCCGCCGTGGGAATGGGTGGGTTAGATCGCGAACCAATTCGCGTCCGGCGCAGATCCCGATTTTGGCCTCTCCCGCTATTTAACCGGTGCGCCAGATCTGCACCTTATATAACGCAGCTGTTAAATCGCGCCCTGAGAAACTGGACCCATTATCACACCTTACAGCTTATATACTAACCCTGGTGAGGATTAATAATCTGGAGTAACTGTCCATCATGAAATTGTGCTCTGTGCATAACAAAGTGCTGACAACATATCTTCAGCATGTAGCGAGGGCCAATAAATTTTTCATTCACTCTATCAAAAGCATGTGGTGACAGTTTGGTTTTCGTTATCTCATGCTGAATGCTCCAGTCATATCAACCTTTACAAATAATCCGTTTTGCTCTTACTATGAAGAAAAGAAGAATGGATTACTTTTTCGCAAATTTCCCTCATGTTTCTCAATCTCAGTGAAAAGCTAAATAGTTTCACGTCAGTTAAATGGTTGTTAAAAATGACTGTTTTCCAACCTCAGTGTCCTAGTGCCAAAAGTTATTTTTTCAGCCATTTTTGTAACCTCAGTCCCTAGAATAGTGCCAATAGGCAAACTGGTCATGCAAGGCGTTTCCAGTGTCTGCAGTATTTAGCTTGGACCTAGAATCTCTGCTGGCTAATGCAAATGTGAATGTGTAATGGGCAACTCTAAGCTCAGAGTGTCCATCAGAAGGACTACTTGCAGGTTCAACTCTTGCTTTCATTCCAGACACAGCCATTATGAAAAGATTGGGCATCATTAGTTTTACTAAGGATTGACTTACATGGCTCATGAATGATCTTTCTAATCATATTCACTGTGTTAAATCAGACAGGCTTGTTTCTGACCCTCTTCAAGTTAAAAAGGGTGTCCGGCAAAGTTCTGTTTTATGGCCTGTCCTTTTTTCTATTTATATAAACAATGTGGTTCAAGCAACGGGGAGCTCTTTTATCCATCTGTATTTAAATGACACAATCTTAAATCCGGTAGAACATAAGAACTAGGAGCAGGAGTAGGCCATCAGGCCCCTCGAGCCTGCTCCACCATTCAATATGATCATGGCTGATCATTTTGTGGACTCAGCTCCACTTACTTGTCCGCTCACCATAACTCTTAATTGCTTTACTGTTCAAAAAACTATCTATCTTTACCTTAAAAACATTCAACGACGTAGCCTCAACTGCGTCACTGGACAGGGAATTCCACAGATTCACAACGCTTTGGGCAAAGAGGTTTCTCCTCAACTCATTCCCAAATCTGTGATCCCTTATTTTGAGACTATGCCCCCTAGTTCTAGTTTCACCCACTAGTGGAAACAACCTCCCTGTTTCTATCTTATCTACTTCCTTCATAATTGTATGTTTCAATAGATCCCCCTCATTCCCAGTCTACTTTGACTCTCATCATAAGCTAATCCTCTAAAGTCCGGAACCAACCTAGTGAATCTCCTCTGCACTCCTTCCAGTGCCAGTACATCCTTTCCCACGTAAGGAGACCAAAACTGTACACAGTACTCCAGGTATGGCCTCAACAGCACCCTATACAGCTGCAACATAACTTCCTGTTTCAAACCTTCTTAATGACCTGCTGCACCTGCAAACCAACTTTTTGCGATTCATGTATAAGGACACCCAGGTCCCTCTGCACAGCAGCATGCTGCAATTTTTTATGATTTAACTAACAGTCCATTTTGCTGTTACTCCCACCAAAATGGATGACTGCTCATTTACCAACATTGTACTCCATTTTCCAGACCCTTGCCCACTCACTTAAACTACCTATATCCCTCTGCGGACTTTCAGTATCCTCTGCACACTTTTCTCTTTGTGTCATCTGCGAACTCTGACACATCACACTTGATCATCTATGTAAAATGTAAACAATTGCGGTCCCAACGCTGATCCCTGAGGCACACCACTAGCCACTGATCACCAACAAGAAAAACACCCATTTATCCACATTCTTTGCTTTCTGTTAGTTAACCAATTCTCCATCCATGCTAAGACATTACCCATAACATTGTGCACCTTTACCTTATGCAGCAGCCTTTTATGTGGCACATTGTCGAATGCCTTCTGGAAATCCAAATACACCACATCCACTGGTTCCCCATTGCCCACCGTGCTCTTTATGTCCTCCAATAATTCCAGTAAATTAGTTAAACATCACCTTCCTTTCATGAACCCATGCTGCATCTGCCTAATGGGTCAGTTTCTATCCAGATGTCTCACTATTTCTTCCTTGATGATAGATTCAAGCATTTTCCCCACTGCAGAAGTTAAGCTAACCGGCCTATAGTTACCTGCCTTTTGTCTGCCCCCTTTTTTTTTAACAAACAATTTTATTGAGGTATTTTTCAGCATTGTAAACAGTTACAGATAACAAACAAAAAAAAAGACAAAAATGTGCAAACACCAACATAAAACCAATGCCTCAATCAAACCATCAAATCAAATCCCACTCCTCTCCCACAGACACTACCCACCTATTTATCCCTCCGACTCTACTCTAATCTCCACCCCCTCCCCCCACCCCCCTGCTGACGTTCACTCTCCCGCGAAGAAGTCGATGAATGGTTGCCACCTTCGGGCGAACCCCAGATGCCCTCAAGGCGAACTTAATTTTTTCCATACCCAGAAAACTTGACATGTCCGAAAGCCATAGCTCGGTCTTCGGGGGTTTTGAGTCCCTCCATGCCAGCAGTATTCGCCGCCGGGCTACTAGAGAAGCAAAGGCCAGAACATCAGCCTCTTTCTCGTCCTGGACTCCCGGGTCTTCCGAAACCCCGAAAATTGCCACCCCTGGACTCATCACCACCCTTGTTTTCAGCACACGGGACATGACCCCCGCAAACCCCTCCCAGTAGCCCCTAAGCTTAGGGCATGCCCAAAACGTGTGAACATGGTTCGCAGGTCCTCCCGCGCATCTAGCGCACTTGTCCTCTACCCCAAAGAATTTGTTCATCCGAGCTACCGTCATGTGGGCCCGGTGAACGACCTTAAACTGAATCAGGCCGAGCCTGGCACATGTTGCGGTTGAGTTTACCCTACTCAGGGCTTCTGCCCACAGCCCGTCCTCCATCTCCCCACCAAGCTCCTCCTCCCATTTGAGTTTCAGTTTCTCCGTCTGGGACTCTTCCCCCTTCATGAGCACCTTGTAAATATCCGAGACTCTACCCTCTCCTCCTTCTCCTCGAGAGACTATTCTGTCCTGGATCCCTGTTGGCGGGAGGCGTGGGAAAGATGGGACCTGTCTGCGGACAAAGTCACGCAACTGTAAGTACCTAAAGTCGTTTCCCCTTGCCAGCCCAAATTTCTCCTCCAAGCCCCTCAAACTTGCAATGTTCCCCTCCAGGAACATATCGCCCATCCTCCTCACCCCCGCCCGCCGCCATGTCCGAAACCCTCCATCCATGTTCCCGGGGGCAAATCGATGGTTCTCACATATTGGAGCCCAGACAGACACACCCACCTCCCCTACATGCCTCCTCCACTGGCCCCATATCCGCAGGGCCGCCATCACTACTGGACTGGTGGAGTACCTGGCCGGCGACAACGGTAGCCGTGACCAGGGTCTGCCTCCTTTTTTTTTTAAATAATTTTTATTGAAATGTTTTTACAAAATATATAACAAACAATAATAAACAACAATAAAACAACATAATACGCATAACACCCCCAAGACCGTAACAACGCATATATCGAACCCCCCCCCCACCCCCCAAACCTGGTAAACAAAAAAAGAACTTGAAAATAAATTAAATTAAATAAACATAGTCAACACCCCCCCCCCCCCCTTTCCCCCCCTCCCCCCCCCGGGTTGCTGCTGCTGCTGACCTAGTTCCCTATCGATGAGCCAGAAAACCGAGGAAAGGCTGCCACCGCCTAAAGAACCCTTGTACCGATCCTCTCAGGGCGAATTTGACCTTCTCCAGCTTAATAAAACCCGCCATGTCATTGATCCAGGCCTCCACGCTTGGGGGTCTCGCATCCTTCCACTGTAGCAAGATCCTCCGCCGGGCTACTAGGGACGCAAAGGCCAAAACACCGGCCTCTCTCGCCTCCTACACTCCCGGCTCCACCGCAACCCCAAAAATTGCGGGTCCCCAGCCTGGCTTGACCCTGGATCCTACCACCCTCGACACCGTCCTCGCCACCCCCTTCCAGAACTCCTCCTGTGCCGGGCATGCCCAGAACATATGGGCATGGTTCGCTGGGCTCCCCGAACACCTGACACACCTGTCTTCGCCCCCAAAGAACCTACTCATCCTAGTCCCGGACATATGGGCCTGGTGCAGCACCTTGAATTGGATGAGGCTAAGCCGCGCACATAAGGAAGAAGAGTTAACCCTCTCCAGGGCATCCTCCCATGTCCCATTCTCGATCTGCTCCCCCAGCTCCCCCTCCCACTTAGCCTTTAGCTGCTCTACTGATGCCTCCTCTACCTCCTGCATTACTTTGTAGATATCAGATACCTTCCCATCCCCGACCCAGACCCCCGAAAGCACCCTGTCCCTCACCCCCCTCGCGGGCAGCAAAGGGAATCCCTCCACCTGCCGCCTAGCAAACGCCTTTACCTGCAGGTACCTGAACATGTTCCCCGAGGGGAGCTCAAATTTCTCCTCCAACTCTCCCAGGCTCGCAAACCTCCTGTCAACGAACAGGTACCTTAGCTTTCTGATGCCCACTCTGTGCCACCCCAGGAACCCCCCATCAATGTTCCCCCTTAGCGGAGCCTCCATCGAGCCCCCCACTTTCCCCCTATGTCACCTCCACTGCCCCCAAATCTTGAGGGTAGCCGCCACCACCGGACTCGTGGTATACCTCGTAGGAGGGAGCGGCAACGGCGCCGTTACCAGGGCCCCCAGGCTTGTGCCTCCACAGGACGCCATCTCCAACCTTTTCCATGCTGCCCCCTCCCGATCCATCACCCACTTGCGCACCATCGACACATTGGTCGCCCAATAATACCCCGAGAGGTTGGGTAACGCCAGCCCCCACCATCTCTGCCCCGCTCCAAGAAGACCCTCTTCATCCTCGGGGTCCCATGCGCCCAAACAAAGCTCATGATGCTGCTAGTCACCCTCCTTAAAAAGGCCCTAGGAATAAGGATGGGCAGGCACTGAAAAAGGAACAAGAACCTCGGGAGCACTGTCATTTTGACGGACTGCGCTCTACCCGCCAGCGATAGCAGCACCATGTCCCACCTTTTAAATTCCTCCTCCATCTGCTCCACAAGCCTGGTAAAATTAAGCTTGTGGAGAGGTCTGCCTCCTTTTTTAAACAGTGGTGTCACATTTGCTGTTTTCCAATCTGCCAGAACCGCCCCAGAGTGCAGCAAATTTTGGTAAATTACCACGAGCCCATTTGCCATTTCCCCCACCATCTCTTTTAGTATCTTGGGATGCATTACATCAGGGCCAGGAGACCTGTCTACCTTTAGCCCCTTAACTTGCCCAACACTACCTCCTTGCCATCAATTATTGGCATGGTATTTGTGTCTTCCACTGTGAAAACCAACACAAAATACCTGTTCAATGCCATGGCCATTTCCTCATTTGCCATTATTAAATCCCCCTTCTCATCTTCTAAAGGACCAATGTTTACCTTAGCTATTCTTTTTCGTTTTATATATTTGTAGAAACTTTTGCTGTCTGTTTTTATATTCTGAGCTAGGTTATTCTCATAATCTGCCTTACTTTTCTTTATAGCTTTATAGCCTTTTTGATGGCTTTCTGTTGACCTTTAAAGATTTCCCAATCCTCTAGTTTCTCAGATTATCCCTTTTTCTACACTCCTTCCTTTTCACTGGTGTATACTATTTCTGAGCACTGCGAAAAATCGCTTTGAAAGTCCTCCACTGTTCCTCAATTGTCCCACCACAAAGTCTTTGCTCCCAGTCTACCCTAGCCAACTCCTCCCTCATCCCATTTTTTTCTCCTTTGTTTAAGCACAAGACACTGGTGTTGGAGTTTACTTTCTCCCCTCCATCTGTATTTTAAATTCAACCATACTGGTCCTTCTGAGAGGATCCCTAACTATCAGTTCATTATTTATTCCTGTCTCATTGCACAGGACCAGATCTAGGAAAGCTTGTTCCCTTGTAGGTTCCATTACATACTGTTCGAGGAAACTATCGCGGACACATTCTATGAACTCCTCAAGGTTACCTTGACCGACTTGGTTTGACCAATCGACATGTAGATTAAAATCCCCCATGATAATTGCTGTACCATTTTTTGTATGCATCAGTTATTTCTTTATTTATCGCCTGTCCCACCGTGATGTTATTATTTGGTGGCCTGTAGACGACGCCTATCAGTGACCTTTTCTCCTTACTATTTCTAATTTCCACCCAAATGGATTCAACCTTTATCTCTCATTATCGCCCTGATGTCATCCTTAAATATCAGAGCTACACCACCTCCCTTACCTTCCTGTCTGACCATCCGAGCAGTCTGATACCCCTGGATATTTATCTCCCAGTTTGAGCACCCTGCAGCCATGTCTCTGTAATGGCCACTAAATTATTCTCATTTGCGATGATTTGTGCCATCAACTCATTGACCTTGTTTTGAATGCTACCAGCATTCAGGTAAAGTGCTCTTATGTTAGTTCTAATACCTTCTTTTTGAAACCTAATATCTCCAATAATAACATCTCCTGAGTTCTTCTTCCCTTTAGCTTTTTTCATAATTTTCTGCGTAGTTGAACTCACCGCCCCACTTGCTAACCTGTTGCCAAAGAGAAAATGCTGGAAAATCTCAGCAGGTCTGGCAGCATCTGTAGGGACAGAAAAGAGCTAACGTTTCGAGTCCATTTTCACTTTGGTTTCAGATTCCAATATCCGCAGTAATTTGCTTTTATCCAGTGATAACCTGCTGCTTTGCTTCCCATTAACCATTTGTGGTAGTCACCACTGTTGATATATATCACATAGGTGGTGTATTACAGTAAGGCCCCTGTACTACAGGTACATGGGTAGATCCCTGCCTGCTGGCTCTGCCCAGTAGGCGGAGTATAAATGTGTGGGCTCTCCGAGCTGCAGCCATTTCGGCAGCAGCTGCAGGAGGCTACACATCTCTGCTTAATAAAGCCTCGATTACTCTCTACTCTCGTCTTGTTGTAATAGTGCATCAATTTATTACGCAGGGATTTTACAACGATAGATCTCTGCATCAAGCCTGATCGCCTGCAGCTGCACCCTCAATGTGCAAGTCGGCCTTCGCACATTGGCTAGCTTGCTTTGAAGCCTACATCGGATCTGCAACAGAACCACCCTCAGAGGCACAGAAGCTCCAGATCCTGTATACGCGGCAGAGCTCCGCTATCTTTCCCCTCATCCGGGACACCCCTACCTACGCTGAGGCCATGGCGCTACTGAAGGAGAACTACACTCAGCAGATCAACAAACTCTACGCCAGGCACCTCCTGTTCACGCGGCATCAACTCCCCGGTGAGTCTGTGGAAGATTTCTGGCGTGCCCTGCACGCCCTGGTGAGGGACTGTGATTGCCAGGCCGTTTCGACCGTTGAACATTCTGAACTCCTAATTAGGGACGCTTTTGTTACGGGCATAGGGTCAGCGTACATTCGCCAGCGCCTCTTAGAACAGGCTATCCTCGACCTCGCGGCAACCAAAAAACTCACGATCTCTCTCACAGTCGCCTCCCGCAATGTACAGGCGTACGCTCCCGACCGCATGGCTCCCCCCTCCTGGACATCATGGACCCCGCCAGCGAACACCTCATCGTGGACCCCACCAGCGTCTGCCCCCAGCCAACCCCAAGCCTGCGCCGCGCAGAAGCCAACCAACACATGGGGAGCCAAGTGCTACTTCTGCGGACAGGAAAAGCACCGCGGCAGTAACCAGACCCATTGTCCCTGCACCCCCCACGTGCGACCCGTGGGCGCCGCCATCTTCCTCGCCTCAGAACATGTGCGGCCCGTGGGCGCCGCCATCTTGCTCGTCTCAGAACACGTGCGGCCCGTGGGCGCCGCCATCTTTAACGCCGCCCGTCACGTGTGGCCCGTGGGCGCCGCCAGCTTCCCCGCCTCAGGACCACCACTCATCGGGCACCTCATCGGGCCATTCATCGCCTGCAACCGCCGCCGACCAGCCAGGGGCCTTCCAACACCAGCCGCGTCTCGCCTCCATCACGATCGACCAGTCCTGACCACACAACCTCGCGACCACATCGGCGACAGTGAAGGTCGATGGGCACAAGAAATCATGCCTTCTGGACTCCGCGAGCACTGCGAGCTTCATCCACCCCGATACGGTAAGGCACTGCGCCCTCGTGGTACACCCCATTATCCAGAAAATCTCCCTGGCCTCCAGATCCCACTCCATGGCGATCCAGGGGTATTGCCGCCACCTTCACCATCCGAGGCGTAGAGTTCAGCGCCTTCCGGCTCTACGTCCTCCCCAGCCTCTGTGCTGCCTTGCTACTCGGCCTGGACTTCCAGTGCAACCTCCAGAGTCTAACCCTGAAATTTGGCAGGTCCCTACCACCCCTTACTGTCTGCAGTCTCACGACCCTTAAGGTCAACCCGCCTTCTCTCTTTGCAAACCTCACCCCGGATTGTAAACCTGTCGCTACCAGGAACAGATGGTACAGTGCCCAGGTCAGGACCTTCATCGGGTCCGAGGTCCAGCAGCTGCTGCGGGAAGGTCTTATCGAGGCCAGCAATGACCCCTGGAGAGCCCAAGTGGTAGTTGTGAAAACTGGGGAGAAATACAGGATGGTCGCTGACTACAGTCAGACCATAAATTAGTACATGCAGCTCGACGCATACCCCCTCCCACGCTTATCTGATATGGTCAATCAGATTGCACAGTACAGTCTTCTCGACAGTGGACCTGAAATCTGCCTATCACCAGCTCTCCATTCGCAAGGCAGACTGCCCGTACACTGCATTTGAAGCCGGCGGACGCCTTTACCATGGCCTTAGGGTTCCCTTCGGCGTCACTAACGGGGTCTCGGTCTTCCAACGTGAGATGGACCAAATGGTTGACCGGTACGGACTGCGAGCCACTGTCCCGTACCTGTATAACGTCACCATCTGCGGCCACGACCAGCAGGACCACGATGCTAACCTTTCCAAATTCCTCCACACTACCCAACTCCTCAACCTAATGTACAACAAGGAGAAGTGCGTGTTCAGCACTAACCGATTAGCCATCCTCAGCTATGTCATTCAAAATGGAGTTCTCATTCACTCCACCGTTTTCCCACTGACGGCCGAGGCTCACCAGGCCTTCAACCGTATCAAGGCCGATATCGCTAAGGCCGCGATGCACGCGGTCGACGAGACGCTCCCCTTCCAAGTCGAGAGCGATGCATCAGACGTCGCTCTGGCTGCCACCCTCAACCAGGCAGGCAGGCCCGTGGCATTCTTTACATGCGCCCTCCATGCCTCCGGAATTCGGCACTCCTCCATCGAGAAGGAGGCCCAAGCCATCGTAGAAGCTGTGCGACATTGGAGGCATTACCTCGCCGGCAGGAGATTCACTTTCCTCACTGACCAATGGTCAGTTGCCTTCATGTTCAACAAAACACAACGGGGCAAGATCAAAAATGATAAGATCTTGAGGTGGAGGATCGAGCTTTCCACCTACAATTACGAGATTTTGTATTGCCCTGGTAAGCTCAACGAGCCCCCCGATGCCCTATCCCGAGGTACATGTGCCAGCGCAGAAATGGACCGACTCCGCACCCTGCATGACGATCTCTGTCACCCAGGGGTCACCCGGTTTTTTCACTTCATAAAGGCAATCTGCCCTACTCCATTGCGGAGGTCAGGGCTATCACCAGAGACTGCCAGGTCTACGCGTAGTGTAAACTGCACTTCTACCGGCCAGACCGAGCGCACCAGGTGAAGGCCTCCCGCTCCTTTGAACGCCTCAGCATGGATTTCAAAGGACCCCTCCCCTCCACCGACTGAAACACATACTTCCTTAACGTGGTCGACGAATACTCCAGATTCCCTTTCGTCGTCCCATGCCCCGATATGACGTCTGCCATCGTAGCCCTCAACACCTTCACTCTGTTCGATTTCCCCGCCTACGTCTAGAGCGTCCGGGGATCCTCATTTATGAGCGATGAGCTGCGCCAGTACTGTCATGTGAGAGTACCTTTAAGAAATGAATGTTTAAGCAATGTACCTTTAAGAAATAAAGCAGCTCACGCTCTGAAGTGATGTCAGAGGGTGGGGGGGAGCTGAGCTCACTTCTGCTTTTAGTTTCAGTTTGAAAGAGAGCAGCTGAAAAGTGCCTGGCTGGTTTGCTGTGAGCTGTTTGAAAGGAGAAAGCCGGGTTTTGAGAAAAAGAGCTTGGGTGTGTCTGTGTTTGCAGTAAGCTGGATCTGCTGTGATCTCTGCCATGAAAGACTATCTCTGAATCATTTGGGTGATTTAAACTCATAATAGTAATGACTTTAACCTGATGTTTTTCTGTTGTTAAAGATGAAGTCTTTTGGAGGTTTGAAGGAACATTTTGAGGGACTATTTAGTGTTGTATTATTTTCGGGGTTATCTTTGAAGTAAGGGGTGTTAAGTGATCCAATGTTTATTTAAAAGGTTAAGTTGAATTCATGGAATAAACATTGTTTTGTGTTTAAAAACCAGGTGTCCATAATTGCAATACCATACCTGGGGAACAAGCTGTGTGCTTCAAAAGCAACAATCCATTAAAGGGAGAGGTTGTTTGAACTCCATGATACATTTTGGGGTTCTGAAAACACCACTCCCATAACAGTACCTGCTCAGCAAGAGCATTGCCTCGAGCAGGATGACCTGCTCCAACCCCTGGGGAAACGGGCAGGTGGAGCGGGAGAATGGAATGGCCTGGAAGGTCGTCCAGCTGGCCCTACGGTCCAGGAATCACCCGGCCTCCCGCTGACAAGAGGTCCTCCCTGATGCCTTTCACTCTATTCGGTCACTCCTTTAAACTGCGACTAATGAAACCCCCCATGAACATCGCTTTGCCTTCCCCAGGAAGTCCACCTCCGGGGTTTCGCTCCCAACGTGGCTGGCAGCTCCAGGACCCATTCTCCTCCGCAAGCAGTGCGGCTCCACAAGGCAGACCCATTGGTTGAGAGGGTACAGCTACTCCATGCAAACCCGCAGTACGCCTATCGTACCCCGACGGCCACCAAGACACAGTCTCCCTCAGGAACCTGGTGCCAGCTGGGTCCCCACACCCCCCCTCCCTCTTCCTCGGCACCACCCTTCCTCCCCCCCCAGCGCACCTCACCACAGCCCCCGCACCAGGACGATCCGTCCTTCCCTTGGTCCCACCCGGGGATGAAGACGAGGTTGACACGCTCCCGGAGTCACCGGTGACCGAACCGACGCCTGCATCGCCACCGGGACTGCGGTGCTCACAACGAAGGATCAAGGTGCCCGATCGTCTGAATTTGTAAACTTCTCCTAAAATGTTAACCTATGCCTGGAACTATTCTTCCACCACCCCCGCTGGACTCTTTTTTTTTAACAGGGGGTGAATGTGGTCGTCACCACCGTTGTATATATATCACATATGAGGTGTATTACAGTAAGGCTCCTGTACTACAGGTACGGGGGTAGATCCCTGCCTGCTGGCTCTGCCCAGTAGGCGGAGTATAAATGTGTGGGCTCTCTGAGCTGCAGCCACTTCGGCAACAGCTGCGGGAGGCTACACATCTCTGCGTAATAAAGCCTCAAATACACTCTACTCTCGTCTCATCGTAATTGATAGTACATCACCATTATACTGTAGTTTTATCCTTCCCCGAATTAAGTTACTTCATACTCACCGAGTTTGATGGTCTGCCCACCGAGGCTGCTCCCTGGAGACTAGACTTCGAATACCCAAGGTAAGTTACTTTATACTCACCCACGTTTGATGGTCTGCCCACTGAGACTGCTCCCTGGAGACTACGCCGCAAATCCCCGAGGTAAGTTACTTTATACCCATCAAGTTTGATGGTCTGCCCACCGAGACTGCTCCCTTGAGACTAGGCCGCAAGCTAAGTTACCTTATATTCACCGTGTTCGATGCTCCGCCCACAGAGACTAGGCCCATCCATTTCTTCTGTTTTGCACAATTTGCAACTTAATTTTCCTAATGTACAACAGAATTTTTTTGGTCTTCATCGTCTGCTGAACTTGACTAAAAACAAGTTTATCCTGTTTAATAGGAAAATGTCTTACTCTACCCGTCATTGCAAAATTTAAACGCTTGATAACTCTGAACTTTGGGGAGGCCGTGGTATAGTGGTATTGTCGCTAGACTAGTAACCCAGAGACCAGAGTAATGCTCTGAGGTCCCGGATTCAAATACCCACCAACACAGATTATGAAATTCAAATTCAATAAAAGTCTGGAATTAAAAATATAAAGATGATCATGAAACCATTGCCGGTTGTTATAAAATCTCACCTGGTTCACTAATATCCTTCAAGGAAGGAAATCTGCCATCCTCACCTGGTCTGGCTTACTTGTGACTCCAGACCTACACAGTGATGTGGTTGACTCTTAACTGCCCCCCTCTGAAATAGCCTATGAAACCACGCAGGTCAAGGGCAATTAGGGGTGGGTAGCAAAAGATTTCCACAGCCCAAGAACAATTTTTTTTTAAATGTTAAACTTGAGCAAGTTCCCATTTGTAAATATCTCGGAATCTGCTTTGACTTTAAATTCCCACATTGAGACATTTTACAAGGTCAGGTTAAGACTAGGCTTTCTGTATCGCAATAAGTTCGACCAGATAAGTTCTTGGCTCAGACAAATATCTTCACTGGAAGAAAAGCCATACTATGGAGTAAGGGAACAGGTGCCAGAAATCTAAAGTCCTTTTAGTTAAGGAAACTAGAGAAATGAAGAGAAGTTTCCAAAACATCTGGAGTTAAGGGAACAGAGGAAACAGGGAAGCAAAACTGATCAGTGATTAGTAAAGTCACAGAGCATTGAAAAAGCATTGGATCATGACAGGCCAGAAACATATCTGCAGTACTGCTAAGCTTTCGGAGAAATTATTACAGGTTCGGCGACATTATTTGAAATAATTGTGGAACTCAGTGGCTGGACTCTGGAGTTTGTGTATAAGCCTTTAAAGGCAAAGGAAACGTGAAGATGTAAAGCGTTAAAGTGAAACCTTGATAGAAGCAGAGGAGGAAGAGCACAATTTAAAAGAAGATATGAACCTGTGACTTTTGAAAGTGGAAATTAAAATCGCTGGTGTGGAAGCCGTAGTTCAATGAGGCAAGGTGGCTCATGGTACAATAATCATCTGGGGGCATTTGGGGGAAATATCCACAGACATTCACTTGTGTTCATAGAGGAGTATGTCTTACCATAGTCATCTTGTGTGCTTAAAAAGAACTTAGGGCGCGATTCTCCCAGAGGGGGAGAAATCGTAAGGCTGGCGTCAAATCCGGGCGGGTTTGATGCCAGCACCCCCCCTCCCCGACCGGGAACCGATTCTGGTCCCCGGTCGGGGCTAGCATGCCGCCGCCGTAAACTCCGGCATCGCGGGCTTAACGAATTTCGTTAAGCCCGCTTGCCAGAGTTTGCGCCGGCTGACGCGTCATATGACGTCAGCCGTGCATGCGCGGATTGGACGACTCCAACCCGCGCATGCGCGGATGACGTCATCGCGCATTTGCGCGAAACCCGCGCATGCGCGGGCCGGGATGCCCCTCAGCCGCCCCGCGAAGTGATACAGCGGGGCGGCGGAGGGACAAAGAGTGCGCGGGCATCGGACCCGCTGCCCGCGATCGGTGCCCACCGATCGCGGGACCATGGCACCCTTGGCACGGCCGTGGTACTGCCGTGCCAATCGGTGCCATGGTTTTAAAAATCGGGACTTTACGGCCGTTTTTACGAACGGCCAGACCAGGTGTGTTTGCCGTTCGTAAAAACAGCCGTAAAGGGCTGGGAACTCGTCCCATCGGACAGCTGAGAATCGCTGCTGGCCGTAAAAAAATGGCGGCAGCAATTCGTATCGGGAGTCGGGCGTGGGGGGGGGGGAGAATAGCGAGAGGGCGTCGGACGAGCGTGGCCGTAAAATTTTACGAGCCACGCTATTCTCCGCACCGTCGTGAGTGCAGAGAATTGTGCCCTTTGTGTGTTAATGAAACCATTGTAATTGAAGAGATTCTTTGTAATCTGCGCTAACCTTAAAATCTGTGTGTAGTTGTGAAACTAAGTGGGAAGTAAAGGCGAATTGTGTAAAAATCCAACTTTTCTTGCTAAGCAAATGTTTGAATGCTGGATAAAAAGACACGGGAAGCACACATGTTTCCTGCTGTGAAGCAAATCCTACAATGACTCACCTTCAAGAAGTGTAAAATGTCCATTTGGAAGTTTAAGTGGGGCTTGTATACATCATTTTTAATAATAGTCCAGTTTATGAATGTCTGCCTCGAGCTGGTCAATTGCTTTTTCTGAAGATTATTTCCTCAGCATCTTACAACATTCACCTAATTCCACACTGTGATCTCACCAATTTTCTGGAAGTTAATTGGAAATGCTGCACAATTTCTGCTTCCAGCATCATTTCAGTTCTCAATCCTGGAAGAGATGCTTGTTTAGCCCTTATGGGAAAATAAGGCTTGAACTGACCTAAATTGGTGCATATTCAGATACATTAAATACATCAGTCATTGTTTCCAATAAAATTAGGGCACTTTTTAAAGGTCCACAGTCTTTATGGAAAATATGGCAAGTATTTTATCATTTGTTTACAAACAGATGAGGTAAAAATCTGTTAAAAATAGATAACTAGCCAAATAATAGTTACTATCTTGACTGACACACAAAGAATAAACACTTGAGTGCAGTACTGAATTGGAGCCCTGGAAGCATGCTCCAATTACAAAAGAGAAACAAATTTGGTATTGTAAAGATAAAACTATAATTACAGCAAAAATCTTGGCTTTTCTCCATGAATTAAAAAGAACCCTTGCTGAACGTTTCTCTGCAAAATTCCGACAAACACCCCAGAGCATGATAATCTACATCCCAGGATGCTAAAGCAGGTGACCGTGGAAATAGTGATTGGTTGTCATCCTCCAAAATTCTGTAGATTCTGGAACAGCCCCAGCAGATTGGAGGGTCACAATTGTAAACCCGCTATTTAAAAAAGGAGGGATGGAGTAAACAGGGAATTGCAGACCAGTTGGCCTAACATCAGATGTAGGGAAATTGCTAATCTACTGTAAAGGATATGATAACAGGGCAGCTACAAATATCAATAGGATTAGGCAAAGTCATCACACAGTTATGGAAGAGAAGTTATGTTTGACAAACCTACTGGAGTTTTTTGTGGGCATAACAGGCAGAATAGATAACGGAGAACCAGTGGATGTGATGTATTTAGATTTTCAGAACGCATTTGATAAAGCCCCATGTAAGAGTTTAGTGTGCAAAATTAAAGCACATGAGATGTGGGATGATACATTGACATGGACTGTGAATTGGTTTGCAGACAGAAAACAGAGAGTGTGAATAAATAGGTCTTCTTCAGAGTGGCAGGTGATGACTGGTGGGGTCCCGCAGGAATCAGTGCTTCGGCCTTAGCTATTCACAATATACATCAATGATTTGGCTCGGAGAACCAAATGTAATATTTCCAAGTTTTCTGATGACACAAAACTTGATGGGACTGTGAGAGGTGAGGAGGATGTAAAATGGCTTAAAGGTCGTTTTGACAAGTTGAGTGGGAAAATACATGCCAGATGCAGGCTAACATGGATAAGTGTGAAGTTATCCACTTCAGTAGGAAGAACAGAATGGTAGAGTAATATTTAAATGGTGATAGATTGGGAAATGTTAATGTAAAAAGGGAACTGGATGTCCTTGTACACCAATTTCTGAAAGCTATGGACGTGTAGCAAGCAGTTAGGAAGGCAAATGGTATGTTGGCCTTCATTGCAAGAGGACTTGAATACAGGAGCAAAGATGTCTTATTGCAACTGTATAGGGCGGCGAGACCACAACTGGAGTATTGTGTGCAGTTTGATCTCCTCACCAAAGAATGGATAGACCTGCCAGAGACAGAGCCCAGCAATGGTTCATCAGACTGATTTGTGGGATGGCAGGATTGTTATATAAGGAGAGATTGGGTCAACTAGCCTGAACGCACTGGAAATTAAAAGAATGAGCATTGATCTCATTGAAACAAGTAAAGTTCTGATAGGGCTGGACAGACGGATGCAGGATTATATTTACTCCAGCTGGGGGTTCAGAACAAGGGGTCACAATTTCAGGATACTGGGTCGGCCATGTAGGAGTGAGATGAGGAGAAAGTTTTTCACTCAGAGAACCTGTGGAAATCTCTACCATAAAAGGCTGTGGAGGTCAAGTCAATGAATATACTTAAGAAAGAAGTAGATAGGTTGCTGGACTCTAAAGATTTCAAGGGATAGGGGAAGAGAGTGGGAGTATGGTGTTGCGAGAGAGAATCAGCCAAGATCATATTGAGTGTTGGAGCAGGCTCAAAGGGTCAAATGACCTACTCTTGCTCCTATTTTCTATGTTTTCTATACGACAGTGACCCTTTAATATCAATATGCTTTCAATTCTAGGTAGTAAATGGATTACTCTCAACTACTTCATGTTTCCAGAGCAGTCAATGTACAATTCAGAATCTGTGTAAAAGTTCTCCCCTGGCATTTTCTTCACAAAACCAAAGATCCGGTTTAGCACAGGGCTAAAGAGTTGGCTTTTAAAGCAGACCAAGGGAGGCCAGCAGCACGGTTCAATTCCCGTACAAGCCTCCCTGAACAGGCGCCGGAATGTGGCGACTAGGAGCTTTTCACAGTAACTTCATTAGAAGCCAACTTGTGACAATAAGCGATTTTCATTTCATTTCATTTTCATTAATTTCATCTTTGTTAAAAGGAGGCCCTTTGGTCCACCATATCTGTGCCAGATCTTTTCTAGATTATTGCAAAGCTAATTTCACTGCTCTGCCCCCCCCCCGCCATAGCGCTGTCTCATCCTCTCCTAAATAATTAGCCATTTCCCTTAAAGAATTGATCAGTCTCTGATACAAATATTCACAAGATGCTTTTTGCATCTGATTGAAGTATGTGAAGAGGCGATGAAATAGTGGACAGGGGAATGTCTATGGATGTTATTTATAAAGACTTCCAGAAGGCATTCAATAAAGTCTCTCATAAGAGGATGTTAACTGAATTGAAAGCTAATTATTGACCTAGTTAGGAAATTGGTGAAGTGGCAGGACTCAAACTGTAGAGATAATGGGCAGGTACACTAATTGATAGAATGTGACTTGTGGAACCCCACAGGAATCTGGATTGGGACCTTGAATATTCACTGTATTTATTAATGACTTAGGCTAAGGAATAGAAAGCTACATTTCCAAGTTTGCTGCAGATGCAAAGCTGGGTGGTGTGGTGATATGCATCACTGTAGATACACAAGGGGTTAACGTAAGTACACGCAGACTAGCTAGACACTAGAGGGAGCACCAGAGACATGACATACAGACACTCAGCCAATAGGTCAGTAAGATAGGACACGACCAATGGGCATTCACGATACACGCAGAGGTGACACTACCACAGGGGGGCATTATACCAACCCATATATAAAGGGCACAGCACACATGATCTTCCTTTTTCCAGTGGAGACACTCAGTGAGTAGTGACACAGGGTTGATTCAACATTACACCCACCACCTGGATTGTAGCAGACTGGTTTCTCAGTCTGAGTAGCTATAGAAGGATTAACAGTAGTGGCGAACACGAATAGGAGAATTGTAAATAGTTCAATAAACATGTTGAAGTTATCTCCACGTCTGAACCTTCCTTTGTCAGAGTGCACATCAAGGAAGCCGTTATGCTACGCCAAGAGCATAACAAGACAGGTGGCATTGTGAACAGTGTAGATGAAGGGCTGGATTCTATACTCCCGCCACTTGTCAATAGGATTTCCCATTGAAGCCACCCCATGCCGCCAGGAAAACTGCAGAGGGGAGTACGCTGCCAGCAGGAACAAAGAATCCCAACATTCGGAGAACTGCAGCCAAAAACAGAATATTTCAAAAATACGTTGATAGATTAAATTAATGGGTTAAACTGTGGCAAATAAGGTTATCTATCCACTTTGGACTGAACATAATAGATCAGCATACTTTGAAAACAGTAAAAGGCAAAACACAATGGAGGTCAAAAGAGACTTAGGTGCAAGCTAATAGCTCATTAAAATGTTGTGGAAAAGTACTAAAAGTAATTAGAAAAAGTTGATGAAATATTGGGCAGAATTCCCTGCCTTGTGTCGCCACAAACGTGAATCGCACTCAAACGGAGAATCAAAAGTCCAGCCAAAATCGAGGTCTGCATCTGGTGCCAATTCAGGCACCATGCCCCAGTCCCTCACTGGTGGTGATAATGACATTTGCACCCGGCGCCGGCGGCAGCATGCATAACTATCATTTGCACGCATTTAAATGTGTGTAACGTATTTGATCCACTATGCTCCGGGCCTCCATGATGCTCCACCTATCTCAGACAGGAGTCATTCACGTGCAGTTTACTACAGGCATTTACAAATGGGAACTGGGCATTATGGCTCCTGAGAGAAAGTAAGCAAAATTTGAAAAAGCGTTAAAAAGTCTACCGTTTGCTGGGGATGGCTGTCAGGGCCCGGGGGAGTAGCGGAGCGTAGCTTGGGGAGAGCTCCATGGATTCTGGGTGCCCTCCTCGGAATTGGGGTGGCCTGGCTCAGGCTGCCATTGCTGCAGTATTTGTTTTAAACGCACCCATTTGGTGCACATTCATACAATCCCCGATGGGTATTGATCGTCACGTATTTCTGGGAACTTGGCTCGAGCACCAGCTGTAAGTACGCATGGCTCATGTCCAGTTTATTGAACATTTTACTGCCACTGAACCTGGCGTAGAGATCCTCGATCCGAGGGATAGGGTGACGGTCAAAGCGGGATACCCGGTTTACCGTCATTTTATAGCTCCGCAGTGCCGCAATGACCCATCTGACTTCAACACAGGGATCACGGGCGCAGCCCAATCAGCATAGTGGACAGGGTGAATAATTCCCAGCTGCTCCAAATGTTCCAATTCCTGGTCTACCTTAGTGCGAAGTGCGTACGGCACAGGGCGGGCGTGGAAATACCGGGGCTGGGCGTTTTCCTCCACATTTATCGTGGCCATAGTTCCTTTAATGGTCCCGAGGCCTTCAACAAAAACCAAAGGGAACTTGGACAGCACTCCATCAGGTCCATGGGAGTACATCTGGCACATGCGTTGCCAATCCAAATGCAGCTGACACAGCCAATTGTGCCCCAATAGGCTGGGCCCATTGCCTCGGACTACCACCAATGGTCGGCCCGCGGACTGGTTTCCATAATTCACTGGTACATGGGCGATGCCCTCAATTTTTAAGGGCTCCTCGGTATTCGTGGCCTATCGGGCCCCCATGTCACAAAGCTCTAGTGGCTGAATACCTGTTCGGATGGCGGCAGACAGCGTAGACTGATGACTGAAACTTCCTCTCCCGTGTCCAGATCCATCTCGGTGGGTTGTCCATTTAACAGCAGTGTCACCCGGATAGGTGCCATTCTGGGGCCAGACACACAGAGCAGCAGGAGGGTTGGCCACTCAGCGTACAAGTGCTCCAGCAAATGCATGCGGCCTCTTGGGGGAAAATGGCAACTTGTTCATTGCCAGGGGATGGTGCACTACGCATCATTCCTGGCATTGGTTTCCCACTCGATACTGGCGTCTGTCATCCGGGAACGCTGAGTTGGGGCAAGCTCCATGCTCGCTCTGGGGTGAGCCATGACAGTGGTTGTGGGACCTGCAGTGACTTCCGACCTGGGAAGTCCCCATCAACTCGCTTCCAGTAACCGTTGGCCGATGGTCTTGGCAATGCCCAATGTTCAGGACCGCCAGGCCCTGGAGTTCCTGGAGCCATTCCTGAGCGAGCGCTTTGTCAACGGCCTTGTCAAGGGTCAGGGGGTCTCCATTAACAGTTCCCGTAGTGTCTCCCGGTGCCGAAGTCCGCAAATGAAGCGGTTCCGCAGCGATTCAGCCAGAGTGGATCGCAGGGAGCAGCGAATCCCCATAAGCGTACTAAGTATTTCCCTATGAAATTGCTGGCATCGGCGATGTGGTATGGAACTGGTACCGCCGGACCATAATCAGTTGCTGTGGATTTAGGTGATGGCGCATTCAGTCGATCAGCGTAGTGAATGGCAACCCGTCCGGCCTGTCTGGGTAAATCAAGTTCCTGATTGGCGCACAAGTCGGTCCGTCATTGACGGTCAATAATTGGGCAGCATGGTAGCACATTGGTTAGCACAGTTGCTTCACAGCTCCAGGGTCCAAGGTTCAATTCCCGGCTGGGGTCACTCCAGGTGTTCCGAATTCCTCCCAGAGTCCAAAGATGTGCATGTTAGTGGATTGGGCATGATAAATTGCCCTTAGTGTCTGAAAGGTTGGGTAGGGTTGCGGGGATAGGGTGGAGGCGTGGGCTTAAGTAGGGTGGTCTTTCCACGGGCCGGTGCAGACACGATGGGCCGAATAGCCTCCTTCTGCACTGTAAATTCTATGATTCTAATGTGACGATCCATCACTCATCTCTGGTGATGACATCGGTCGGAGAAAAAGTTAAAGTCTTTTGACATGCTGGGCCCAATCCGGGGCAGCATCAAGGCTTGAGTTTGCCTATGTACACCATGCCTGCTGGTCAGAGTGCAGCCTCCCAAAGTGGTTAAAAAGGATCCAAGGTCGCAGGACTTGCCTCTTCGGTCAGCTCCATCCCATTCTTGTCACTAGTGTTGTAGACGGAGGCAAGGATTGAACCCTAGTCCTCGTGTCAAAAGGCAGCAGTGCTAACCTCTGGGCCACCGTGCCGCCCATGTCAGTAGCAAACTTAGCAATCATAAGTTTGGTCCTTTCATTCACGACATTGACATAGATTGGAAATAGTTGAGGCCCCAGCACTCCATTCATTACAGCTTACCAACTGGAAATGGGACATTCATCCCATGAATCCCAGGGGTTGGTTTAGCTCACTGGGCTAAATTGCTGGCTTTTAAAGCAGACCAAGCAGGGCAGCAGCACGGTTCGATTCCCGTACCAGCCTCCCCGGACAGGCGCCGGAATGTGGCGACTAGGGGCTTTTCACAGTAACTTAATTTGAAGCCTACTCGTGACAATAAGCGATTTTCATTTCATTTTCATTTTCATTTTCATCCCTTCTCTCTGTTTTCTGATAGCTGAACAATTCTCTCTCCATGGTAATATGTTATCCGTAGACCACAAGCTCTTATTTTGTGTAGAAAGCTTTAATGTGGCTCCTTGTTAAATGTATTTGGGAGATTCAAGAACACCACAACTCCAGGTTCCCCTTTACTCATGGTGCTTGTTCATTCCTCAAAAAAACCCAAGTACATTAGACAAACATGATGTCCATTTCACAAAAACATGTTGACTCTGCCTGATTGCATTAACATTTTCTAAATGTCTTGCTATGACCTCCTTAATAATAGAATCCAGTATCTTCCCTGTATGATATCAGATTGCCTGACCTGTACTTCCCCGGTTTCTGTCTCCCTCCTTTCTTCAATATAGGCTTTATGTGAGCTATTTTCCAATCTGATGGGACCTTTCCAGAATCTAAGGACTTTGGAAAATTAAAACATTCTCATCGGCCACTTCTTTTAAAACCCGAAGATGAAGTCCATCAGGACCTGGGGACTTGTCAGTCTAGTGCTAATAGTTTTCTCATTATCCTTTACTGGAAATTGCAATTGTTTTACATTTCTTCATTACTTTCACCTTTTGATCTCTAGTTCTTTTACCCATTCACTCATTCATCCAATCACCCATTCGCTAATATTTAAACTTGCCATAAAGCAGCTAGTGTTATAAAAAGAGGGGGGGGGGGGGGCAAGCCCTGTCTTTACCCACTGATACTCTGTTCAGGAGCTTCCCAAGGGATGCTACACAGTGAATTTCTGTGGAAGTCAGATTCAGAAGATCCCAGATGAAATGCGCAGCAGCATCTAATCAGTGGAATTTACGAGCACTTAGGGGTATATATTTTTCAAATAAATATTTTGTTCTAAGCTCAGGTACTGCGCAAAATGTATCCTAAATTGACAATCTCATTGAATTTCTTTTGTTCATCCAGATAAATTTACCTCAATTAAGTTTTGTCCAAACCCCAAGAAGATAAATAATCTGGAATTCAGACAATCCCTAAAAGTGAGCATCAAAAATTGACTGCTGATCTCTTCATTTTTCCACAGGAATTGATCTTGGATTAAAACATTTATTATGCAGCCTCTAGTGTCACAAAATTGAATTTACGCAACAGGTCCACTGTAGTCAGTGGATCTTGCTTACGATGTATTCCTATAATCCAATTCTTCTGATGGAACAATAGCAATCTGACCCACAAATCAATAACTGTTGTGCAATTAGGAAACTCTTAAAGTCTCTTTTCAGCAATTAAGTTTTTGATTGGACTTTTATGTTTCAATATATGGAAGGCTTGTCAAAGTTTTCTTCATGTAGCACAACTGATAGATCTGATGCGCTCAGAGCAGCACGTCAAAAAATAAAATGTTCACAGAGAAATATAATTGCTGGTAAGAGGGTTTAACAGTCTCTCTATTATTCTCCTGACTTTGTATGAGTTTAAAATAATTTCTTTTGTCCATCGACAGTCATCACTGGGTTGCTCCAGTTTTGACAGGTACATTTCACTAATGAAGAGGTTCCCATGGTATATTTTCCAGAGTTCTCAAGCTCTGCTTCAGGTCAAAGGTTTTCTATGTCACAAAGTTATCTTTCTGCTTTGCGTTGCCCTGCATTTGCTTTGAAACTGTTAAATGTCTAACTTCTCTCAGTTCCAATGAGATTTCATCAATATGAAAAAAATTGGATGAATGTGAAGTAGCAGCAGCTTGTGTGTTTGTGAGCAGGTGGGTTAAAATCACAGTAATTGACAGCATGCCTGAAAGCTGGCTCAATTTGTCAACATTTCACTGCAGTGAGTTAGGTTACATGTGGGAAACCCTTCAGGGTTTTCAACAGGTCTTCACTGCACTGTCCAATTGTTCTGTGTTTCATTATGTAAGCCTGTTTACTATTGATTCTCACTGTTCTTGATTGGTTAAGCCTGGGTGTGGACTTCAAGAAAAATAAACAAAGCTGCAGAAAGAGCTAGAATCTAGAGCTGGAAACATTGAATAGAGCACTGTGAAAAAAAAGTTGCATACACTTGTGTCATCTCTGCAGAGATCTGAGATGTAAAATATACAACTAACTGCAATATTAACATGGTTTTAGAATTTAACTGTGAGTATACAGGTTTCCAATGCTAGCGAAAGCAAAGGGAAGAACACAGCAGCAACTGAGGGGCAAAAGACATGATAGAGAAAGATGGCACCAAGTACTGAAACCTTATAACCGACTGCTTAACTTGTTGTGTGAAAGGTTTTATTCAGAGTACATGGACTGAAAGGTCACGACACTGCACATTTACACACCTGTACACCACTTTGGACCCTTCACCTATCAAATGGGTGCTGCTAACTTTGGACCTCACCTGATGAACAAGATGGACAAGAGCATCAACAGCACCAGCGCCTGCAGGAGCAACATCAGCAGCTCGGCACTGACCTGCAAATCCACAGGAGACAAGGGATAGACAAAGAGGTGCAGCTTTCAGAGGGCCATATAAAACATATAAGGGGGGGAATTCTCTAATCCCGTGGCAGAGTGTCCACGCCGTTGTAAATGCCGTCGCGTTTTACAACAGCGTGAATGGGCCGAGCTGAGGATTAACTCTGGCCCCTACAGGGGGCCAGCACGGCACTGGAGCGGTTGCCGCCGCTGCAGCTGCCGATCCCGGCGCGAACTGGATGCGCAATGGCCTCCTTCAACGCGCAGGCCCCGACGCAACATGGCACAGGGCTACAGGGGCCAGCGCATAGGACAGGAGGCCCCCAGCCAGAGAGTCCGGCCCGCCGATCGGTCAGCCCTGATCGCAGGCCAGGCCAAATTGGAGGCCCCACCCCGGGGTCAGACACCCCTCCTCCCACAGCCGCCCCACGACCCTTCAACACTGAATTCCGGCCAGCTGAGAGCAGGTGTGGATGGTGCCGGTGGGACTCAGGGATTTTACGACGGCCACTCGGCCCATCCCAGGATGAGAATGGGCAGGCCGGCCGCGTAGAGTGGCCCCCAACCGGCGCCACGCCAACCACACTGGCGCCAACGGCGCTGATTCTCCGCTCTGCAGAGAATGACGTGCCAGCATCGGGAAGGCACAAGTTGTGCCGGTCACGAGAATTCTCCGGCCTGGCCCTAGGCTGAGAATGTCGCCCCAGGTTTCCAGGTAGAGGATAAGGTTTCTCAACGTGTTGAAACACCAGTGTCTCAGGAAGCTCAGAATGTAGCTTCTTGTGGTGTCAGAAATTACAGTCTATAGGAATAAATCTTGCTGCCTACTGAATCTGGTGGCCATGTTTCTTCAGTGGCTATCACGGTCACCACTGTCCTCGATATCCTGGCCTTTGAAACCTTCCAGGCCTCACCCAGAAACTTTGGCAGGATGTCACAGTTGTAGATAGCCCAAAATGCAAGAGACATGCGATGAATGTCTTTTCGGTGGGAATTCAGCTGTTGGAGTGGGCGGAGCCACAGAGTCGAGCGGTGAGTATTTAAACTAGCTGCTTCGTGGATTCGAGTCTTTTTGGTGGGAATTCAGCTGTTGGGAGTGGGCGGAGCTACAGAGCCAAGCGATGAGTATTTAAACTAGCTGCTTCGCTGCTTAAACAGCGGCCACAGGGTCTTTGGGGATAAATTTGAAGAGTGACATCACAGCAAAGCAGTGACCTCATTGGCTGGTAAGGAAAGTGCTCCAATTAGCAGAAGCTGGGAGAAATTTAACTCCTCCTGTATTGTTAACTATTGTGATTGGTAAGTAAAATCTTTATTCCTTTCACTTATTCATTATTTGATATTGTATTTATAATCAGTTACGGTAAAGTGTAAAAATGGCAGGAGATCCCAGACCCGTGTTATGCTCCTCGTGCTCAATGTGGGAGTTCAGGGACTCGGCCGATACCCCTGACGCCTTCATGTGCAGGAAGTGTATCCAGCTGCAGCTCCTGTTAGACCGCATGACGGCTCTGGAGCTGTGGATGGACTCACTTTGGAGCATCCGCGATGCTGAAGAGGTCATGGATAGCACGTTCAGTGAGTTGGTCACACCGCAGATTAGGATTGGTGAGGGAGACAGGAATGGGTGACCAAAAGGCAGAGAAAGAGCAGGAAGGCAGTGCAGGTGTCCCCTGCGGTCATCTCCCTCCAAAACAGGTATATCGTTTTGGATACTGTTGGGGGAGATGACTCAGCAGGGGAAGGCAGTAATAGCCAGGTTCATGGCACCGTGGCTGGCTCTGCTGCACAGAAGGGCGGGGAAAAGACTGGCAGGACTATCGTCATAGAGGATTCAATTGTAAGGGGAGTAAACAGGCGTTTCTGTGGTCGAAAACGAGACTCCCGAATGGCATATTGCCTCCCGGGTGCACGGGTCAGGGACGTCACAGGTCAGCTGCAGGACATACTGAAGGGAGAGGGTGAACAGCCAGTTGCCGTGGTGCATATAGGCACCAACGATATAGGTAAAAAACGGGATGAGGTCCTACAATCAGACGTTAGGGAGTTAGGAGATAAGTTAAAAAGTAGGACCTCAAAGGTAATAATCCCAGGATTGCTACCAGTGCCACGGGACAGTCAGAGTAGAAATTCAAGAATAGTCAGAATGAATACGTGGCTTGAGAGATGGTGCAGGAGGGAGGAATTCAGAATTTTGGGACATTGGAACAGGTTCTGGGAGCGGTGGGACCATGACAAATAGGGTGGTCTACACCTGGGCAGGACTGGAACCAATGGCCTTGGGGGTGCTATTGCTAACGCTGTTGGGGAGGTTTTAAACTAATGTGGCAGGGGGATGGGAACCAGATTAGGAAGTTAGAGGTCAGTAACAAGGCAGCAACTAAAGCCAATAAGGGACTAGATAATAAACTCATTGTGACTATGGGGAAGAGTAGACAGGGAAGAGATGATGAATGCAAAGGGACAGGTGGTCTGAGGTGCATCTGTTTTAATGCGAGAAGTGTAACAGGTAAGGCAGATGAATTTAGGGCTTGGTTAGTCCCTGGGAATGTGATGTTATTGGTATTACTGAGAATTGGTTGAGGGAAGGGCCGGATTGGCAACTAAATATCTCTGGGTATAGATGCTTCAGCGGGATAGAGAGGGAGGTAAAAAGGGTGGAGGATTTGCTTTACTGGTCAGAGATGATATCACAGCTGTGATTAAGGAGGGCACTATGGAGGATTCGAGCACTGAGGTAATATGGGGGAGCTAAGAAATAGGAAGGGTGCAGTAACATTGTTGGGACTTTACTACAGGCCTCCCAAAAGCGAGCGTGAAGTAGAGGTACAAATATGTAGAAAGAATATAGAAAAATGTAGGAGCAATAGGGTGGTCGTGATGGGAGAGTTTAACTTCCCCAACATTGAATAGGACTCATGTAGTGTTGGAGGCGTAGATGGAGCAGAATTTGTAAGGAGCATCCAGGAGAGTTTTTTAGAGCAGTATGTAAATTGTCCAACTCAAGAAGAGGCAATATTGGACCTGGTATTGGGGAATGATCCCGGCCAGGTGGTTGAAGTTTCAGTCGGTGATTACTTTGGGAATAGCGATCAATTCCGTTAGTTTTAGAATACTCATGGACAAAGACGAGAGTGGTCCTAAAGGAAGAGTGCTGAATTGGGGAAAGGCCAAGTATAACAAAATTCGGCAGGAGCTAGGGAATGTGAATTGGGAGCAGCTGTTTAAGGGTAAATCCACATTTGAAATGCGGGAACATTTTAGGGAAAGGTTGATTAGAGTGCAGGACAGACATGTTCCTGTGAAAATGAGGGATAGAAATGGCAAGATTAGGGAACCATGGATGACGGGTGGAATTGTGAGACTAGCTAAGATGAAAAAGGAAGCATACATAAGATCTAAGCGACTTAAAACTGATGAAGCTTTGGAGGAATATCGGGAAGAAGGACAAATCTCAAACGCGCAAGAAAAAGGGCTAAAAGGGATCATGAAATATATTTGGCTAACAGGGTTAAGGAAAATCCCAAAGCCTTTTATTTGTATATAAGGAGCAAGAGGGTAACTAGAGAAAGGATTGGCCCACTCAAAGACAAAAGAAGGAATTTATGCGTGGAGTCAGAGGAAATGGGTGACATTTTTAATGAGTACTTTGCATCGGTATTCACCAAGGAGAGGGACATGACGGATGTTGAGGTTAGGGATGGATGTTTAAATACTCTAGGTCAAGTTGGCATAAGGAAGGGGGAAATTTTGGGTATTCTAAAAGGCATTAAGGTGGACAGGTCCCCAGGTACAGATGGGATCTATCCCAGGTTACCGAGGGAAGCGAGGGACAAAATAGCTGGGGCCTTAACAGATATCTTTGCAGCATCCTTGAGCATGGGTGAGGTTCCGGAGGACTGGAGAATTGCTAATGTTGTCCCTTTGTTTAAGAAGGGTAGCAGGGATAATCCAGGGAATTATAGACCTGTGAACTTGACATCAGTGGTAGGCAAACTGTTGGAGAAGATACTGAGGGATAGGATCTATTCACATTTGGAAGAAAATAGACTTATCAGTGATAGGCAGCATGGTTTTGTGCAGGGAAGGTCATGTCTTACACACCTAATAGAATTCTTTGAGGAAGTGACAAAGTTAATTGATGGGAGAAGGCGTGTAGATGTCATATACATGGACTTCAGTAAGGCATTTGATGAAGTTTCCCATGGCAGGTTGATGGAAAAAGTGAAGTCGCATGGGGTTCAGGGTGTACTAGCTAGATGGATAAAGAACTGGATAGGCAACAGGAGGCAGAGAGTAGTGGTGGAAGGGAGTGTCTCAAAATGGAGAAAGGCGACTAGTGGTCTTCCACAGGGATCGGTGCTCGGACAACTGTTGTTTGTGATATACATAAATGATCTGGACGAAGGTATAGGTGGTCTGATTAGCAAGTTTGCAATGATACTAAGATTGGTGGAGTTGCAGATAGCGAGGGGGACTGTCAGAGAATACAGCAAAATATAGATAGATTGGAGAGTTGGGAAGAGAAATGGCAGATGTAGTTCAATCCAGGCAAATGGGAGGTGATGCATTTTGAAAGATCCAACTCACGAGCGGACTATACGGTCAATGGAAGAGTTCTGGGGAAAATTGATGTACAGAGAGATCTGGGAGTTCAGGTCCATTGTACCCTGAAGGTGGCAACGCAGGTCGATGGAGTGGTCAAGAAGGCATACAGCATGCTTGCCTTCATTGGACGGGGTATTGAGTACAAGAGTCAGCAGGTCATGTTACAGTTGTATAGGACTTTGTTTAGGCCACATTTGGAATACTGCGTGCAGTTCTGGTCACCACATTACCAGAAGGATGTGGATGCTTTAGAGAGGGTGCAGAGGAGGTTCACCAGGATGTTGCCTGGTATGGAGGGTGCTAGCTTTGAAGAAAGGTTGAATAGATTAAGATTGTTTTCGTTGGAAAGACGGAGGTTGAGGGGGGACCTGATTGAGGTCTACAAAATTATGAGAGGTATGGACAGGGTGGTAGCAACAAGCTTTTCCCAAAAGTGGGGGTGTCAGTTACAAGGGGTCACGATTTCAAGGTGAGAGGGGGAATGTTTAAGGGAGATGTGCGTGGAAAGTTCTTTATGCAGAGGGTGGTGGCTGCCTGGAACGCATTGCCGGCGGAGGTGATAGAGGCGGGCATGATAACATCATTTAAGATGTGTCTAGACAGATACATGAATGGGCAGGGAGCAGAGGGATACAGATCCTTAGAAAATAGGCAACAGTTTTAGGTAGAGGATCTGGATCGGCGCAGGCTGGGAGGGCCAAAGGGCCTGTTCCTGTGCTGTAATTTTCTTTGTTCTTTTTGAATGGCTTTGTTTGCCAGGGCTGTCAATTATGATAACTTTGCCACTGATGATGCCACTGAAATTGAGTAGACATTAGGGTTTGCAGCTCTGGCTGATTTCTCACAGTTACAGTACATGAACAATTGCACACATGGAGCATTTAAGACACTCGCAGATCACCCAGGAATATTATCAAAAGTAAAGGTTGCCACTCCGGAGTTTCTACCACTTTCCCATGTTACCTGGCTTTTTACTTCTGGTGAATGGTAAGATAAGTTTGTTATTGATTTAATGACTGTAAATCCCAATGCTAAGCGATAGTCTCCTGATTTGTTGAGTTTAAGTTCACCATTCCTAGGCAATGTGCAGTACTGTCTGTGCCTCTCCGCAGGTGCACAAGGGCCAGTAACTTACTGGCTCCCCAGTATCGGATTTGGGGGTTTCCAGGTGAGGGTTTATCCAGTAATTGTCCAGAAGCACTAACTTCTCTTGGTCAATTGTTTTGCGTTAGGAACCATCCGACAAAGCAATTTAAATCGGTAACATTGGACTGTTCTGCCATTGTTACACCAATAGTTACTCTTGAAGAGTTAAAAGAAAAGAAACACTTCTAACTTCAGCGTAAATTTTTAAACACCCAGACCGAGCCCCACACAGAACAAACCCCACACTCCCCAACCCCCAGCGGACTTCCCCCCCCCCCCCACCTTTCTGGAAAGGCGCGAAGAGCAATATAAGAATTAACCACCAGGACACTCCTCAGCGAGGGCTCAGCACAGAGGCAACAGGAAAGATTCAACGGCGGACCAGAGGACAGAAGGAAGCAGCATGCAAGACCCACCTTCACCGACAGAGGCCCTGAGACAACTGGAATTCAGAGAATTAAACACGCAGCTCGATTGCGTTCATCGGCACAGACAGTATTCAAAATCTTGGGATGATTATAGTTGGGATAATTTAAAGAGAGTAACTCTGTTCACTGTGTTTGAGAATAAATGTGGTTGAAAAGTAAACTTGTATTTGTCCTTTGTTCATCTTGCAAATAAGTTGAAATAATAAACTGGTTGAAGTGCCTGAAGTTATTAGACAACAAGGGGGCTTCGATAAGAAGTGACCTAGTTACTCTGAATTCGAATCCACCAACCTTGTATTCTCCAACACTCAGCCTGAGCCTGAATTAAAAGGATGTGGTGGTATGATTAGCATAGCTGCCTGCCATTGGTGCAGAACACCGGCTTACCATTGGCCCTGGTCGTTCATGGGCCTCTCGACCAGTTGGTTGAGAACAGTCATGTGACGGCTCCCCGATTGGTCGAGAGGCTGAGTTATCCCTGCCTCCAGGGCGGGCTATAAATACCCAGTACTCCCGGCGGTCATCCATTTACTGTAATCGACCGCAGGGCTAACATCTAGCTGATTAAAGCCATACTTTTGTACAGCAACTCGTCTCAAGTTCAATTGATGGTACATCAATTTAATCAGCTAGAATTTTGAAGATGGAGCTCCGGATCAAGCCCGAATGCCTCCGCATCAGCCCGCAAACTCAGAACGCATCGGAAATCTTCAAACATTGGCTGGCGTGTTTCGATGGCTACCTGGCGTCCGCAAGCAGCCCCCCCACCATGGCACAGAAGCTTCATATACTCCACTCCAGCGTGGGCATGGCGGCCTACGCGATGATAGGGGAAGAAAAAGATTACGACGCGGCCATGGATAAGCTGAAAGGACAGTTTCTTAAGCCGGTAAACCGAGTGTTCGTCTGACATCTGCTAGCTACCAGACAACAGCTCCCCAGTGAGTCCTAAGACGATTTTTACCAGGCCCTCGCTGTCATGGGGAGGAATTGCACCTGCCTCCAAGTTTCAGCCACTGAACACATGGAACTTTTGATTAGAGATGCTTAAGTGGCTGGGATGCAGTCCGCCGCTATCCGCCAGCGGATGATGGAAAAAGACGACCTCAGCCTAACTGAGGCCAGTTTACGCAACTGGACATGTATCCTCTCCCCCGTATTTCCGCCATGGCAAACGAGATTGTGAAATAAAAAGTCTTCTCCACTGTGGACCTCAAGTCTGCCTATCACCAGCTCCCCATCCGCGCGAGTGACCGCAAGTACACCGCGTTCGAGGCAGATGGGCGCCTCTACCACTTCCTCAGGGTTCCCTTCGGTGTCACAAATGGGGTCTCGGTCTTCCAACGGGAGATGGACCGAATGGTCGACAAGTACGGATTACGGGCTACCTTCCCGTGCCTCGATAATGTCACCATCTGTGGCCACGACCAGCAGGACCATGACACCAACCTCCGAAAATTCCTCCAAACCGCAAAACTCCTTAACCTAACTTACAATAAGGATAAGTGCGTGTTTTGCACCGACCATCCAGCCATCCTCGGCTACGTAGTGCGTAACGGACCCTGAACGCATGCGCCCCCTGATGGAACTCCCTCTCCCCAATACCCTCAAATCCCTCAAACGCTGCCTGGGTTTCTTCACTCACTACGCCAATGGGTTCCCAATTACGCCGACAAGGCCCGTCCCGTCATTCAGTCCACGACCTTCCCGCCGTCGTCAGAGGCCTGCCAGGCCTTTAGCCACATCAAAGCGGACATCGCAAAGGCCACGATGCGCGCCATCGACGAGTCCCTCCCCTTCCAGGTCGAGAGCGACGCATCAGAAGTAGCTCTGGCGGCCACCCTGAACCAAGTGGGCAGACCCATGCCTTCTTCTCCAGAACCCTCCAGGCTTCCGAACTCCGCCACTCCTCAGTGGAAAAAGAAGCCCAGGCCATAGTCGAAGCTGTGTGACATTGGAGGCACTATTTGGCGGGCAGGAAGTTTACCCTCCTCACAGACCAACAGTCAGTAGCCTTCATGTTCGATAATGCACAGAGGGGCAAGATTAAGAGCGACAAGATCTTACGGTGGCGGATCAAGTTGTCCACGTGCAACTACGATATCTTGTATCGTCCTGGGAAGCTCAATGAGCCTCCTGATGCCCTGTCCCGCGGTACCTGCGCCAGCGCGCAGATAGACCGCCTCCGCTCCCTCCACGCGGACCTCTGCCATCCAGGGGTGACCCGTTTCTATCATTTCATAAAGACCCGCAACCTGCCCTTCTCCATCGAGGAAGTCAGGACAGTAACCCGTGATGCCACATCTGCGCAGAGTGCAAACCGCACTTCTACCGCCCCGAGCGCGCGCATCTGATCAAAGCATCCCGCCCCTTCGAACGTGTCAGCATTAACTTCAAGGGGCCCCTTCCCTCTAACAACCGCAACATTTACTTCCTGACGGTGATCGATGAATACTCCCGCTTCCCCTTCGCCATTCCCTGCCCCGACATGACTACATCGACCGTCATTAAGGCCCTGTCCTCCCTGTTCGGCTATCCTGCATATATACATAGCGATTGGGGGTCCTCATTTATGAGCGACGAGCTGCGTCAATTCCTGCTCAGCAGAGGCATTGCCTCTAGCAGGACGACCAGCTATAACCCCCGGGGTAACGGACAGGTCGAGCGGGAGAATGGTACCATCTGGAAGACCATACTACTGGCCCTCCGGTCCAGAGATCTCCCTATTTCCCGATGGCAAGAGGTTATCCCCGATGCCCTACATTCTATCCGCTCCCTCCTCTGTATCACAACAAATCAGACACCTCATGAACGTCTTCTTGTTTTCCCCAGGAAGTCGTCCTCCAGATCCCCTCTCCCGACGTGGCTGGCCGCCCCCGGACCCATCTTGCTCCGGAAGCATGTGCGGGTGCACAAGTCCGACCCGTTGGTGGAACAAGTCCAGTTACTCCACGCTAACCCGCAGTATGCGTATGTGGAGTACCCCGACGGTCGGCAGGACACGGACTCCCTCCGGGACCTGGCACCCGCCGGCTTGCGGCCCTCCCCCCCTTCAACGCAGACCCCCACCCTGTTCTTTTTCCCCCAGTGCCCCACACAGGCCACCCCTCCCCTATCCATGGCGTCTCCCCCACCAGCCCGGGGTACGGAGACAGTTCAAGGACCATCGCTCCCGGAGTCCAGGACATCAACTGAACCACCACCATCGGCTGAACCAGCGTCACCAACTCCACTGCGCCGGTCTGCCAGGACGTCACGGGCAACAAAAAGGCTGATCGAGTCCATTTAACTTTCAACACCACCATGGACTTTGCATGGACACTATGTACTGCTGTCAAATGTCTGGGCCAGTGGGAAGCCAAGGATACATTTTTTTTCCTTCTCTCACTACTCCTGCCACCAGTTCTTCCCCCCCCCCCCACCTCTCGTTGACACCCCCCCCCCCCCCCCCCCCCGGCTTCTTTCTCCGCAAGGGGTGAATGTGGTGGTATGATTAGCATAGCTGCTTGCCATTGGTGCAGAACACCGGCTTACCATTGGCCCTGGTCGGTCATGTACCTCTCGACCGGTTGGTTGAGACCAGTCATGTGAAGGCTCCCCGATTGGTCGAGAGGCTGAGTTAACCCCGCCTCCAGGGCCAGGTATAAATACCCAGTACTCCCGGTGGTCATCCATTTACTGTAATCGACCGCAGGGCTAACATCTAGTTGATTAAAGCCATACTTTTGTACAGCAACTCATCTCGCGTTCAATTGATGGTACAATTTCACCCCATGTGTGTGGACAAATGACATGAATTTGGGGTACTTCCCACTATTTGGGGGAATGAGGCAGGGATGTCCCATATCCCCTCTTCTATTGCATTGGTGATTGAGTCCTTGGCTATTGCGCTAAGGGGTTCAGATTTATGGATGGGGATAGTGGGGAGTGGGTGCAGTATAGGGGGTCTCAGGGAGGCGCACACCCGCCACCTTTAACAAATGATGGGACACACTCACTATACAGGATGGGCCAGACTTTAAGGATGTCCTGTATGTGGTCTCGACCAGGGACTGTAATCAAATCATTTATCAAAATCATGATGTCCAGGGCCACCAAGGGACAGGAGCCATACATGAGCGAATTAAAGGATTGTGCTGATGGACAACCATAGACCAAGATGTGCGGCATTATGTCATTTTATCTGCGCCCAAAACAATCCCAACAAATATGCCCACAAGGGAGAACTGAGGCACACCTGACCTGCGGAATACCCCTGGACTAATTTACAGATTGATTACATTGGTCCCCTACCGCCCGGCACAGGAGGTTACAAATACATCTTTGACACTTTTAGTAAGTGGGTTGACGCCTTCCCCACTCAGACCAATATGCCAAAATAACGGCAGATATTCTAGTGCAGCAAATCCTCACTGGGTGGGGCCTCCCTCGAAGCATAAATTCGAACCAAGGTATTCACTTGACGGCCCTGTTGATGCAACGGGTAATGAGATTATTTGAAATCCAACAAATTCCACATCACGTATCATCCTGAATCCAGCAGGATAGTGGAAAGGATGAACCGCATTCTCAAAGAAATGATTTGTAAGACCGTCCATACCTGGAACAAAGTCCTGCCATTATGATAGTGCGGAACCCAATTTCCAGTTCCCCCACTCCCCATGTATTCATAACAGGGCGACCTATGAGAGGGATCCCAATCATATGGAACCCAATTTCCAGTTGCAGTCCATATTTGGAACAAAGTCCTGCCCTTATGATAGTGCGGAACCCAATTTCCAGTTCCCCCCCTCTCCATGTATTCATAACAGGGCGACCTATGAGAGGGATCGAACCCCTGTGCGGGCTGGATTTATCAGAACCTGAGCTCACGGCCCTTAGTCAGGAGACCGCAGTGAAAACTCTGCTGGAAAACATCCGAGCTGCACAACTGGTAGCAGCTGTTAAGTTAAGAAAGAAGCACAGTAAGGTCTACTTTGATGGCAAGTTGAGCCCCATCAAGTATGAGGTCGGGCAGAAGGTAATGCCCCTGACTTCCAGTCAGCACATTCCTATCCCCAGATGCACAGGACCCTATCCGATAGTAGATAAAGTGAGTCCATCCGTTTACAGGGTACTGATGGATTCCGGGAAAGTTGGATGGTGCCATGTGAAACAAATGAAGGCATTTGTTTCCCAAAACAACTATCACCGGTATCATCTAACACTAGAAGGAATGGAGGCAATGGCCCTTGACATCCAACCGTGGGGTCCAGACTCTGACCCCTTGTTTCCAGTCCCACCTCCCTGAACCCCACATGTAAGGTACATCTGATGTCGTGAAGAAAAAGAAAATGATTGAACAACGTATACTTGAATACACCTGGCACCAGGACCCTGGAAGAGCCTGATACGGAGCTCCGACTGGGAGCCAGTGGAAGAGCAGGTTCCAAGCAGCCAGAGCCCATCCACTTAAATCACCATCTCAAAGATGATACAGAGACTCTGTCATCCCCAATTGTAAATAAAATGTATAGTGTTCAATTTGAATTCATAAACTTTAGGTTCTGCAAACAGACTCATTGTCCCTTAATACTCCTCCATATTTCCTTCTTCCTATAATTTCAAGGAAGGTGGCCGCCACAGATTGCCCATTCTAACTAATTGGCAGGATCTGTTTGAAAAATATTGCATTTGAGAGATCCAAAATCTAAACCCCGGAACGTCAGCTGGCGTCAAGTACCAGCACAGTACGTTCTGAGCATTTATGATTGGTAGCCATCATCCCGTACCAATCATACAGGAATAGGGTCTCCTCGAATTTCTCCTTCGGTTCGTGGACCTTCGCTTCGCCACCTCTCTTTGTCACCCATGTCATCTTCATCACACAAAAATGTCATCTTCAGGAGTTGCTGAACCTTGCTTCGCCATATCTTTTCAACTTCTTCATCATACATTCTCAACTTATTCTTCACATCATCTCGTCGTCTTCATCATATCTTTTCATCTAATTTCCACTTGTGCAACTCTGCTTTGTGGTGCAAGCCATGACCCAATGATACAGGAAAGCAACCTTCTCAAACACTGATGTCCAGAAAACTCTGCCTTGTGGTATTAGCCACAAAACACATCGTCCCCAGGAGGCACAACAGTAAACACAGATACTTGGCCAACCCAGATTCTGGGATAATATCCTAAAAGGGGGTCAGTAAGAGTGGGAAACAGTATCTGGTGGGATGGATAAAAGGATAAAGGGATCAGATATTGAGAAATAATCACTGGTGCTCCCTTGATCTCTTACAGAATGTACTATATATTTACTGTGTGCTACGTGGGATTCCTCCCCCTGAATGGACGCAAGGATACAGATCTATTGAAGGATTCTCAACCAATGACCGGAGAATCGGAGTAATATAACCCATATAAAAAGGACCTGGGGCGCAATTCTCCGAAATGGAGACTAAGGACGCGATTCTCTGCAAATCCGGCGTGCCGTGAAGGCTGGCGTGAAACTGGCCGTGTTTCACGCCAGCCTCGGGGCTCCGTCCCGGGACCCGATTCTCCCCCCCGGGCGGGGCTAGTATCGGGGCCGAGGGAATCACGGCGACGCGGAGTTAGCGAACGTCGCTAACTCCGCCCGCCAAGAGTCACGGCGGCTGACGCGCACGATGACGTCAGCCGCGCATGCGCGGGTTGGACGGCTCCAACCCGCACATGCGCGGATGACGTCATCACGCAGACGCATGAAATCCGCGCATGCGCGGGCCTTCCTGCCCCTCAGCCACCCCGCGGACTGATCCTGCGGGGCGGTGGAGGAACAAATAGTGCGCGGGTATCGGACCCGCTGCCCGCGATCGGTGCCCTCCGATCGCAGGCCCATGCCACCCTTGGCATGGCCGTGGTGCGGCAATGCCAATCGGTGCCATGGTTGTCCGGGACGGGCACTTTGCGGCCGTTTTCACGAACGCTGAAAGCAGGTGTGATCGTGGCCGTGAAAACGGCCGTAAACTTCGCGGTATTCGGCCCATCGGCCTGCGGAGAATCGTTGTTCGCCGTAAAAAACGCCGAGCAGCGATTCATGTCGGGGGGCGGCCGGAGGGGGGGGCGAATAGCGGGAGGCCGTGAAAATTGTCGGGAAGGCCCTCCCGCTATTCTCCGACCCGTCGTGGGCAGCGGAGAATCGCGCCCTAAGTGTTTGCACCGTCGTATTTCATGACGGCGCGAAACGGGCGCGGGGACTGATGGGAATTCGAACAGTCAAGTATGAATCTACTGAACAGGGACAGACAGTCGGGACAAGTCTGGGCCTGCCCTGTAAACAGGACATCAGGATCGATTGTTGTGGATTGCCCACATAAAACTAGACTCTTTGGCACACAGATATCCTATATATGAAGTAAGGTTGCATGCGGACAATATCTGGAGATGGGCCTGTGAGGGTCGGTTCCTGGTGTTCTCCAGTGTTGTAATCAGCAACTTCATTTGGTGTTGAGAGTCCCACCCTGAGACTTCATTGGTTGAAGACCAGAGAACTTTCTGGAAAGGCATGACAAGGGTTTAAGAATTGACCACCAGGACTCTCCTGAGCGAAGACTCAGCAGAGAGGCAGCAGAGAATTATTCGATGGCGGACCAGAGGACGGAAGGAAGCAGTGTGCGAGACCCACCTTCATGGACGGAGGCCCTGAGATAACCAAGACTCAGAGATTTGGACGCACAGCTCAGTTGAATTCATTGGCATGAGTAGTATTAAAAATATAGGGATTATTATAGTTGGGTAATTTAAAGGGAGTAACTATTTTACTTTGTTTGATAATAAATTTGGTTGAATCATAAACTCGTACTTGTCCTTTGTTCATCTTGCAAATAAAGGCACCTGGTAATAACGTTTGAATAATAAACTGTGTCGGACAGAGGTGTCTGACATTTTCAGACAACAGTGGGCAAAGAAGGCAACAGAAGGCAAAGTACGAAGACAGCCTGTGGGAAAGTAGTAATATACAGTAAGCTGGCATCAGTCATTTATCAGAGGTAAATATATGATAGCATCACTGGGAGCAGAAGTGAGCAGAATAATATCATGTGCCTATTTAAAGTAATGGAGCAGGATTGCAGCAAGTGTAAGTGAAGGATTCAGACCATATCTAACTGTGAGCAATAGCAAAACAAATTGAAAATTGGCATTTGAAGATAATATGGCAGAATAGGTGAATACATGGATGGGAGAACGTTTGCATGCTATGAATATTTTTAAACTTCCATATTGCTGCTAACATTTTCATGAACTGCCACGTGTTCTAGTTAATTTCCAATGTACAAAAGCTGAACACTTCAGTCCTTTTCTGTACTTTATTTTCTCTCCTTCTCACTCTGGTCCATCTTACATTCACTTTCTTTCGTTTAGGGATTTGTCTTTTGAAAGCCATTACCCAACACAATTCCAAATCTCTAAAATACAAGTTGGAAACAAATAATTTAGTTCAAAATCAACATCTGACTGAGTATACACTACATTGCTGTTTTTGAGCGGTGTTCAATTTACTGGAAATTGCGAGTCAATAATATATCCAATGATCTAACAATCTTCATAATGCTGCTGACAAAACCTACATGCAGCTCTGCTTTATCATACACTCAGAAACAGGAGGAAAATAATTCAATCATGTTACCAAGTTGCTAAATTGTGAGAATCAACATAGTGCAGTATATTGGCTGTATTTGGCAGGTAAAATGACCTCCTCCTCACACAGTCTTAGAATCATAGAATCATAGAATTTACAGTGCAGAAGGAGGCCATTCAGTCCTTCGAGTCTGCACCGGCCCTTGGAAAAGCACCCTACTTAAGCCCCACGGCTCCACCCTATCCTCTTTGTACCCGTAACCCAACCTAATCTTTTTGGACACCAAGGACAATTCGGAATGGCCAATCCACCTAACCTTCTCATCTTTGGACTGTGGGAGAAAACCGGAGCACCCGGAGGAAACCCACGCACACACGGGGAGAACGTGCAGACTGCACACTTCACAAAGTGATATCAAACCTAAACAGGACTACCCATGAAGCAGTAAAGTGCTCTTTATACCCATTTGCATCATCTGAAACTATTCCTTCCCTCAAATGCTCACAACATTCAGCTGAAGAAATCCTCCCAACTAATGTAACTGAATGTTCCACGTACATGTGATCACAACCTACTATGGTCTGCATATGGATATCTGGGCAGCACTCCCTGTCACCTTAGCAATTGGAACTCAGTGATTTGGTACTGCAGAAAATGGACTGCACATAGCAGCCATGGGAGAACAGTTACAGAAAGAGAAATCCCCCTGTTTTCATGTCTGTCACTTCATATGAGAAGTGATCCAAATCATTGAAACAGCTATAAAGAATGCGAGAGATGGGAAAAGGACTTAAAAAGAAGTGTATAATGCCAGCTTCTGCTCTTTGTACATTTCTATTCATTGTCAGAAAGCTATAAACTATTATCACATACTCTTTTGAAACTGAATATGAAGGCTGCTCACCAAGATGCTCTTGTAATCTGAGTATTGCTTCTCTAGATGTTCTAGATAATGCTGAGACAGGGCACCCTCACACCCAACAGCGAAATAGCTCCTCACTCTTACCACTAAGCAGTAGCTAAGCAAATCAGAGCAGAAAAGATGGTATTTAACATTCTATTAAGCAGGTAAATTAACATTGAAGAAAAAAGTAAAAATTAAAATACTTTAACACTGCAGATGTTGAGCTCGATTCTGCAACAGTGCAGATCCGAGTGCACCGGTTGAATAGCAGGAGAGGTTTGTGCCAGGCGCAAACCATTTTGCGATTCACTGGGTCCACTCCCAATGCTGGGTTCCGGATCTCAGCCAAAAACGGGGAGAATATCATTAATCGTCATTTGCATTCATTTCAATATCATTAACGAGATTGAAGTTGAATGCAGCGACCTCCCGGGAATTATCCGACTCCCCAGTGGGAGGTCATGCTGACGTTGTTTAGTACTCCTTTACAAAAACATGAAGCTGGTGCAATGGCTTCTGAGTGGAACTGAGGAGGTGAATAGCCCTTTCCATTTTTCATGTGCAGCTCAAGGCACCGGAGCTGCTGCCCCAATTCTGGGGGGGTGCATTCAAGGGGGTTGGGCTTGGTTGGGGGGCTGGAACGTTCCAGGTTGGAGATCGCCTGGGTGGTGGGGGAGGGACTTTGCATTTGTGAGGCCATAAGACCATAAGACCATATAACATAGGAGCAGAATTAGGCTATTCGGCCCATTGACTCTTCTCCGCCATTCAATCATGGCTGATCTGTTTCTCATCCTCATTCTCCTGCCTTCTCCGCATAACTCTTGATTGTCTTATTAATCAAGAACCTATCTGTCTCTGTTTTAAAGACACTCAGTGATTTGCCTCCACAGCCTTCTTTTGCAATGAGTTCTACAGATTCACCATCCTCTGGCTGAAGAAATTCCTCCTCTTCTCAGTTTTAAATGATTGTCCCTTCATTCTGAGGCTGTGCCCTTGGGTTGTAGTTTCTCCTACTAGTGGAAACATCCTCTCCACATTCACTCTTTCAAGGCCTCCCAGTTTTCTGTAAGTTCCAATGAGATCTGCCCTCATCCTTCTAAACTCCATCGAGTACAGACCCAGAGTCCTCAATTGCTCCTCATATGACAAGGCCTGTCAATCATGGATTGAGGGGGAGGAGGGGAGGTTGGGAATTTGAGGGGCAGCAAGTGGTACTGATGCCAGGAGAAAGGTCATTGTCTTCTTCAGGTATTGGACTGCAGGCCTCCTGATCATGCTGCCCGCACTGACAGCCGCTACCACTGACTCCCAAGCAGTATTGCTAACCCTGCTGCTGGTCCTCTGCCCCTTCAGGGTGCCCAGCCTCTCATCCACAGTGTTGAGAAGCATTGCCAGGCCGGCATCCCCAAAGCAAGGAACAGGTCTGCGCGCTGCCATGCTTGTGTGTTGACTGGGAGTGAGTGGTGAGGGAATTCTTAAATGCAGCACCCCCTTGTTAGCAGTAAGCAGCTGAGGTACGAGTCAGGCAAATCAGACAGCGAGACAGCTAGTAATGTCGAGAATCTCGTGGGGACTCATTTTTGGCACTATTTTCGTTGAAAACAGTCTGCGATCTCCCCGCCAAACGTGCCCAAAACAGACTTTAACTGTTCGCGTCCGTTGTTTCTGCATCAAGTATTTTTGCAAGCTTTTGAAGCAAATTTCATCAATGGCTTGAATGGCAGATTTGTTAGCCTTGTTTAATAATGAAGGCATCATGAATAAAGATATATGTGAAAAATGGCATGGAACTCTTCACATAATGTTCCATGATCTCAGATAAGGAGAAGGTTTTTCTAGCTGTGTGGATCAATTTTAACTCATATTATCTGGCAGGGATAGGATGGGGACACCTTTAAAACTAAATGTGAATGGTATGGTCAATAATTTCGCAGATTATATGAACATTTGTGATGTGGTAAACAGCGAGGAGGAAAGCTTTAGATTATAAAAAGATACAGGCAGGCTGGTCAGTTAGGCAGAACAGTGGCAAATGGAATTTAACCCTGAAAAGTGTGAGGTTATGCATTTTGGGGGTCTAAAAAAGCAAGGGAATATACAATGAATACTAGGAAGCTAGGAAGATCAGAGGACCAGAGGACTCTTAGATGCATGTCCAACTATCCCTGAAGACATCTGGGCAAGAAGATGAAGTTGTTAAGGAGGCATATGGGATACTTCACTTTATTAGCCAAGGAATAGAATATAAGAGTAGGGCGATTATGATGGAGCTGTATAAAATGCTTGTTCGGCCATAGCTAGGGTACTATGTGCAATTCTGGTCACCACACAAGGATGTAATTGTACTGGAAAGGGTGCAGAGGAGATTCACCAGGATGTTTCAGCTATGAAGAGAGACTGGGTAGGCTGAGGTTGTCTTCCACAGGGCAGAGAAGGCTGAGGGGGAACCTGATTGAGATGTACAAAATTATGAGGAACATAGGGAAGATAGGGAGAAACTTTTCCTCTTAGTAGTAGGGTCAATAAACAGGGGGCATAAATTTAAGGTAAGAGGCAGGAGATTTAGAGGGGATTTGAAGGAAAGCTTTTTCACACAGAGGATGGTGGGAGTATGGGGCGAGATTCTCCAATAATGGCGCTATGTCCCCACGACCATGAAAAAATGAAGACGAATCACTCCGGCCTTTCCTGAAGGAAGTCTGGAGCAATTCACTTATCTGGAGGGGGCTGGCAGGGCCCCGGGGTGCTCCTCGCAGCTCTGGTTGCCGGTACGGGGCCCTCACTTCCGGTCAGCGGTCCGCGCATGCGCACAGCGGCGGCCTGTATCGTCCGCCCCGCGTGATATGGCGGACCCACACCGCGGATCGGCACCGAAAAAATAGGCTCCCCCCAGATCACGCACGCCCGCGGATCGGTGGCCCCCGATCGGACTGAGTCCACAGCCGCCACGCCAAGTTCCCAATGGGTGGGACCATGAGAGAACCACACCGTTGGGAACTTGGACAGCTGCAGTCAGTGAATCGCCACGGGGCCCTCTTTCAGTGGGCCGCGTGCATGATTGCCGGGGACCGGAGAATCGCGGGAGCAGCTTCGGACCTGATCTCGGGTTTGACATCCATTCTCCACCCCCACGCCGATCACAATTTCGGCACAGAGTCTCAGAGAATCCCGCTCCCGGAACTCACTACCTGAAAGGATGGTAGTGGCAGGAACACTCACAACATTTAAGAAACATTTAGATGAGCACTTGAAATGCCATAGCATAAAAGGCTGTGGACAAAGTGCTGAAAAGGAATAGATAGGTGCTTGATGGCTGGCACGGACACAATGGACCAAAAGACCTTTTTATGTGCTGTAAAGCTCTATGACTCTATGACTGACTTTTCTGTCTATCCACCCCACAAACCACCTGACTACACTGTATACATCGTTTTTCTGGGAATTCTGCCTAATTTCTGCCAAAGCTTGTTGCTCGTTCTGGGTGAGTGCGCTTTTCACTCAATTTGGCTCTGTTTTATTGCTTAGCTCTAGAGTCGCCAGGTATCTGGAATAAGGGAACTGCCTCTTGCTTTGTCCTGGATCTGCAGGCTTCCAGTCGGTGTGGACTAAAGGGGTCAGGGGTGTCTACTCTCGTAGCGTGCGTTGTATGACACTTACTTGATGGCGGCTGCTGACCAGGCCTCTCCTTCTCAAGGTTCTTCTACTGCAAAGGTGTTCTGCTGGGAGGGTTGGCTGGTCAAGAAGGCTGGTCAAGAAGGCTGGTCAAGAGTGCTGGTAAAGAGAACAAATCAGTCCTGGGACCTGACTTTTATAGGTCGCAGGGGCTTCGCATCCTTCTGGACGGACCCTCTATAAACCTGCAATAGATTGGGTCTCTTCCCAATCGATTGATTTGAATTTCCCCAATAACGGGGCCGTTTCTCGATCACCGGGCTGTTCCTTACACCTTATTGGTCTCCTTTGTCTTAGACTCTACTGGCACCGAAATGTCTGGCCTTCCATAGAATGTTTAACTGTTGAGTCCATTGTGCCTGGGAATCACCGTAAATCGCTTCATTAACGTGCGCAGCTCGTTAGTTACAATTCTGTCGGGTTTCTGTGGCAGCTAGAGTACAGGGAATTCTGCAGACTGCTGGTTTCTTTGCCAATGTCCATTTTACCCTGCAATCTTTGCGTTCTTCCATTATGTGTGAGGAAGTGGCCAACCCAGGTGGCTACACTCCCTCCTTGTGAGCCTAACGCGAAAGCGTGAAGGATCACCCAAGTACGGTGTCTCTGTTCCCTGACCTCAGCGAGTTCCATGGCCTCTGCACTTTCCTCAACTATGCAGAAACATTTTAACCACAATCTCTACTTGGCGCTATGTCATGGGGGACATGCATTACCAAAATCACAACGGGAACCTCTAACTATCCTTAAATAAACTACACTCACTTACATTCAATCATCCTAAACTTCCTATCAATACAAAATTACAGCAGCATTCATGGCACATTTCTCTGAGTTGGCAGTCGAGCTCAGAGGTACAAAACATTTAAAGTTCCTTTATTTACATGGCATGGCAACAACGAAAAGAAAATCCTTTATTCACATTTCAAGGGGTTCGGGGGACTGATGGAAACCGAAGATAGGGGATCTCATTCAATATACCGTCGAGGTACGGGAGCGGTATGCTCTCCTTCGCCATTTCCTCATCCTAAGGGTCTGAACTAGGATGCAGACAATCGCTAGTGCCAAAAGCGATTCTATCACATAAGACAAGGAGTACCAAGTCATGAATCTGGTACACCAGGTCGGGGTAGTGTTGCCGTCTACTGGGCTTGGAGTGGTCTGTGTCTGGGAAACATTAACGGCCGGGGTGGGGGTAAGGGGATTTGCGGTCGCGCGCAAATGTACAAAAGCGATGAAGAAAAATACAATCGCTGCCGTCATCTTCCTTCTCTCTTCTCTTCCTTCTGTTTTCTTTCTTGTTGATCTTGCTCTGATCCTGCTTTGGTCCCTCCTTCGAACATCCGAAAGCTAGGGGATCAAGCATAATATCTGTTAGTGTTCTGCTTAATACCTCGAATGATCGTATATCTGTCCTCTTGTGCCAATTATCCCTTAATGATTGGTCAAGTCACTCCCTGTGACTCCCCTCATTTTTTTTTTTCAAAACGAAATTTAGGACCAGGCATATACTCAAAATACTGTATCACTGCGAGCCGTCTCGCAGGCTTTGCAATTTACCATCCCACTGTTTCGAGATGTAAATAGCATTTGGAAAGGCAACTGAAGGACTACCTAAACAAAGGAAACAAAACAAACTTTTTAGAATTAAGACTTTTGAATGGGTTGCTTATAGGCCGCGACGGGTAAGATTTGGGTGGAATCCCCAGGTAGGGCGTGCTGTGCTGTACCCGAGCTTAGTTGACCAGTGGGGTGGTCCTCAGACAGGGTGGGTCCTCAATGCCATTTCTCCACTGCCTGAGTGACCTGAAATGAAAGGGCAAGAAAGTAGTCATCATGGGGGTTGCCTCTTCTGTCCTCCAAACAGAAGAGCAGTTATGAAACTGGAGCTAGAGGATTCAAGGGAGAAGCCTTGAGCTGGGCTTCAGACATTTCAGCTGATCTGGCGTCTTACAAGTTCGCAAAGGTATCGGCGGACAAAACGTCCGTCGAATCAGAAGGGCAGTTATGAAATGGTCTCGGTAACAAAACATCTTCACTACAGAAGAACCGTGACGAAATGTGAAATGGTCACAAACTTTTCAGCTGAAAGTCTTGTGGCCAATCCTCCTAGTCTGAACTGATCCAAAAACAAACATAAAACAAACAAACATGAAACAAACATACTGCAGGTTCCATCAGAAAGGACGCCGTTTATCTCTCAAGCGGTTCCTCTTTTTACATCATCTGGACACCTCAATTCTCTTCATTCTCTGCGAACAGGGTCGCAAAGGGGTTGCCATTTCGGGAGTCAGACTTAAAGTCATCCTCTTCTCCTGGATCCCATACCCTTGTATGGATCAGGCATGCTATGAGTGCGTTGTGTGACCGGGGGTATCTCTCGTCATTCCGGACGAGCCTGTAAGAGTTGTCTCGGTGCCAAATGGTCGTGTCCAAATTTGTGTGAACGTTGTCGGGGTCGTCATAGTTGGGCGGTGGGTCTGGGTGTGGGTCTGGTGTCTTAATGTAAGTGATCTCCAAATCACTGTAGTCGGGGTCGTAGTTGGTGTGTGTGGGGTCTGGTGTTTCAGGGCAGTAGAGAGGCGTGCTGTGGCTGTCGTCAAAGTCACAGTCGCTGTCTCTGCTGTAGCTGCTTGCGGGCATTTCGGGGCGTGGTCTGAAGTCAATGGGCGGAGTCGAGGTCGAGTCCGATGAGGTGCTGGTCTGTGAGGGGGAGGGTGGAAATGTGTCTCTTGTGGGTGGGGCGTGGTGCTCTGCTGCATCTAGCAGGACATGGTGGGTGTGGTTGGACTGTGTTCCATATGCCTTTAACTGGTTGATATGGAACCAGGCAGTCTTCCCATTGGGGTACTTTATCTTATACACTGAAGGGCTGATTTTGTCCGCAATTGAGTACGGGCCGGAACATTTTGGGGCCAAAAACGTGCTGGGGTTATAAACAGATAACATTACCTGTTGTCCAACCTGAAACTCTGTGGAATGTACTGTTCTGTCGAAACAAGCCTTGCTCTGTTTCCTTTTCTTTCCCAATTTAACTGCGGCTGCTAACTGAGCCAATCTTACAGTTTCAACTAATTGCTTTACTACTGTCTCATGTGTGAGGGCTGTCACTTCTGGGCTGGTCATGTCGAGTCCTAAAAGGAATTCAGAACCTTTCATGGGGCGTCCGGTCATGAGTGTGTGTGGGGTGAAACCTGTTGATGCTGAAACAGTATTTCTTAAAAACATAAGTGCGAATGGGAGCACTGAATCCCAAGTGGTATTGTTTTCTTGGACCATCTTTCTAAGGGTCGATTTTCGAGCCTGATTCATGCGTTCCACTATTCCGCTTGACTGGGGGTGATACTCAATGTGGAAATTTTGTTTAATCCCGAATATGGTCAGGACGTTCTTTATGACCCGTCCTGTAAAATGAGATCCCTGGTCCGACACAATACTTCTGGGGAGTCCCCATCTAGTAAAGATGCGGTGGGTCAGGATCTTTGCGGTCGTTTTGGCTGTGTTTGTTCGAGATGGGAATGCCTCTACCCATTTCGTGAACGTATCAATGACCACCAGTACGTATTTATAGCCATTCCTGCAAGGGGGCAATGGACCTATAAAGTCAATCTGGAGGTTTGTCCAGGGGCCATTAACGGGGCGAGTGTGACTGAGCTGTGCCTTCTTCGAATACCTCTCCGGGTTATTCTGAGCACAAATCAAACAATTTTCGATGTAATGCGTTACATCCTCTCTCAAATTGGGCCACCAACAGAGCTGTCTCAGGTGGGCTGTGGTGGGGTCTATTCCTTGATGTCCATGACTGTCATGGAATAAGGCAGTCATTTGATTCCTGTCTTTCTCAGGAACCACATACAATTTATCTTTGATAACCACACCCTCGTGTGTGGTCAGAGCGTGTTTAAACTTGTCGTACGGGGCCAAAAACATTCCTCTACTAATCTCCCTGAGATTGCTGTCCTGTTTTTGTGTCTGTACTAGGTCCTCAATGTCTGTCTGTGAGACCTGAACTGAACTCACAGGGGCGCTAGCTGGTGCGCTAGCTGGGGGTGTCCAAAAATGTCCGTGCCTGGAACCTGCTTTTGCCAGTGCATCGGCTTTCACATTTCCGGGGGGGGGGATGACCGATGGTGACTTCTAACTTTAATGATGCCATAAATCCTAAACACCTGTTCTAGGATATGGCGGAGCAATGGGGCTGAGGGAAGGGGCTTTCCATCCGCGGAAACAAACCTCTTGTCTCCCACAGGGGTAGAAAATCTGTCAAACTGTTGCAGACATATAAACTATCCGAATATATATCTGCTTGGCTGGGGAACGAATCTGGGAGATCCACTATGTATGCTATGGCCGCGAGCTCTGCTGCCTGCGCGCCTAAGTGACTGGGTAACTTTAAAGCTATCTCTTCTAATGCGCGTCCCTGCGCATCCTCTACATAGATGCCGCATCCTATAATGCGCTCACCATTTAAAACAGTGGATGAACCATCCACATAAATCTTCAAGGGGGCACACGTGTCTGTGTGCTGGGGGCTTTGAGTTGAACTTCCTATCTTCCTGGGGGGCGTCTTTGCAACAAAGGGTCCTGTGTTGTGCAGGGGGGCTACTATTTCGCAATCATGGGGTTGTCCTGGGTATTGGAGGTTGTCTGCTAAAAAAGTGTGTGTCTTAGTCCATTTCACTGTGATGTCCTGTCCTTGTAAAAGAAGGGTCCACCTAGCTGCTCTAATCTGGCTAACTGAACCGTCCTTCAGTCATCCGTCCAATAGAAGCTGTGTAGGGGGGTGTTCGGTCAGAATCGTTATGGGGTTGAGTCCGGTAATGTACGAAACGTGCTGTACTGCCCAGAATACTGCGAGTAGGTGCCTTTCGCAGGCTGAAAATCCTTGCTCTACTGGGTCTAACAGTCTGGAGGCATAAGCCACTGGTAGCTGCTCGTGCTGTTCCTGAAGGAGCATGGCCGAGAGGGTCAGATCTGTGCTTGCTACCTCAATTGCATAGGGGGAGAGCGGGTCTGGAACTTGTAGTGCAGGTGCTGCGCTAAGGGCTTTCTTTAAATCTTCCACAGCCTCTGTATGCTGCGGAAGCCATTCCCAATGGGCTCCTTTCTTAAGGAGGTCTGAAAGTGGTGCTGCCTTTGTCGCAAAACCATTGATATGGTTCCGACAACACCCAACCAGGAAGGGGCAATTTGACGATTGAGTCAATTCTTTTGAACTCGATCTCGCGTTTGCCGTGCGTGATGATTGTACCCAAATACATCACTTTATTCTCCAATAGTTGGGCCTTTCTGGGGTTAACTTTACATCCAATTGACTGTAAGAGTTGTAGGAGTTCAGACAGAAGCATGATGTGCTGTGCCTTGGTGTCTGTCTGCAGTAATAGGTCATCCACATACTGTACCAGACATTCGGGTCGGGAAAATTTTGATAGTCCATTTGCCAGCAGTCAGTGGAAAATGGAGGGGGAGTTGTGGAATCCTTGTGGGAGGCATGTCCACGTGTACTGCTGACCTTTAAAAGTGAAGGCAAATTTGTACTGGCACGCCTTTGCCAATGGGATTGACCAAAAGCCGTTGCTAATGTCCAATACCGTGAAATACTTGGAGTTGAGTCCCTGCTTGAGCATGGTCTCGGGACTTGTTGCTACCGTGGGGGCTACTGCTGGGTAACTTTGTTGAGTTCCCGATAATCAATGGTCAGACACCATGATCCGTCGGGCTTCCTCACTGGCCAAATAGGGGCATTATTAGTCGAGGCTACTGTCCTTAGTACGCCCTACTCTAATAAGCTCTCTATAACCTTTCCAATTTCTCCCTCCGCTTCTAGGGGAAATCTATACTGTCTTTGTGGTCTCGGGTCAGGTCCTGTAATCTGAACTTGGCCAGTCATTCTGCCGCAGTCGTGCCGGTGACTGGCAAATGCTATCCTGTGCTTGTTTAAAACTGCCCTAACCTGTTTTTCCGTGCTGAGCGTGGTCGGGTCAAAACAATAGTCTCCTACTGCGCTAATCCTATGTGCGTATTCACCTACTGTGAGAGTTGCGGGTGCTCTGTCTGATTTTGCCATTCGCCAGACACACTGACTGACTGGGTCGAACGACAGGCTGTGGGCATTCATAAAATCAATGCCCAGTATGTGTTCTGCTGTGTGGGGCAGATCAACTAAAACAACGGGGTGTCTGGTGGAGATATTCCCTAGCTGAATTGGTACAGGGGCTGTAATGGTTCCCTGCTGTGAGTGTCCTGTAAAGCCGCTGAGTGTTATTGTGGCTGTAGTTGGCCACGTGTTTGCCTGTGGTGTAGTGGAGGAATTAATGGTCGTGCGGGAGCCTCCTGTGTCCCAGAGTAACTCTATGGGCTTTCCCCGAATTTTCGCTGTGACTACCAGTCGTCCGGATCTGTCCCAGAGGGTGTCACAGACCCAAGTGGGGAGCCCGAACACCGTCAGTCCGTTCCGTCCACATTGGTCTGTCCTGACTGCGTCCCTATACTGTGGATTGGCTTTGCTCTGTTCCTGTTCAGAGTGCCTGTCTGCTGGCCTCTCTGAGATTTCTGCGGGCCGTTGCATTCCCTAGCAAAATGTCCTAACTGTCCGCAGTTATAACATTCTTGTGACTTCTGTGGGGGGCTGTTCTTTCCCTCATTTACCCATGCGGGGTTTTGGTGCGTTCTTACTGCTTGGATATCTACCTCGGTTTGCGCCTCCTCGGGCTTCTTAAATGCTGTCTTGTTGTTCACAGATTGCTCCCAAGCGCAGGACAATCTTTTCAACACCCATTTTTCATTATGGGCCTCTTCTGAGGGGTCGTAATTGGAGCAGACTTTCTGTCCTGCATCTGTGGTGCGGGTCCATTTAACCATGTTATCCTGGGTCAAATGTGCGCGGTCTAATTCACCGAAAACTGCAGTGAAGTGAACCCCGGCCTTCCAGCAAATGCTGTGGGGTGTTCAGTCTTTTTCTGCCTACATCTGTTTAGGCCTTTAACTGGGCCTCCTCTGTTATACCCTATCGCATCCAAAATAGCTGTATGCATTTCTTCGAGGGTGCCTCCTCCAACGTTCTGTGGGTCGGGGAGGGCTGCTACTACCGATGAGTCTAAGCTCAAAACTGTGAGCTTAACCTGCTCTCGTGCATCAATGCCGTACATGGTCGCCTGTTGCTTAACTTTTGCAAAGAATTGGTGGGGGTCTGAAGCGGGGAGAAATGGGGTGATTTTCTCACACGCGTTCCTTAGTTGAGTCATGGATAAGGGGGTGGTGTAAGTGATCTTGGGTGCGCCGTCTGCGGTTGCTTTTCGTTGGGTGGTGACTGGGTTCATTGGTGCGGGTGCTATCTGATCTGTGGGGGGTTGGGGCGCTTTCCTTTTCTGCTGCGCTGCTAGTGCACATGTTTCCCTGAACATAACGCTGCACTGTCTCGCTTAACTCCTGCCAATCTGGTGCATTCTCTTCCTCTAATTGCGTTCCAAAGGTTTCATGGAAGCCATTCTGCACAGAAAGCAGAGATTGCAGCTCCGCAATCTGCTTCCTACATTTGCATGGTCCACTGTGCTTTGCCTTTGCTCAGTGGTGGCAGCATGGAGTGCCCTTAAAGCTGCCTTTAGGTCGCTACACTGCTTTGTCAGTGTCTCTACCTGTTTCTCTGATTCTTCTCTTATCAAGACTGCACGTTGCACATCCTGATAGGCTTTTTTGCATTGTACCTGGGAGATGCTCAGATGGGCTAGACAAGACTGGTGTGCCCTCTTGGCATCATCCACCTCTCTATCCTTATCTGCCAACTTTTGCCTTAATTCTGAATTATCTCTCTCGATGTCCCTGACATCCACTTTGCTCATTCTATTTCTCTCCTCTAACTCTGCGCGGAGTGTCCTGGCGACCTCCTCTGTGCCTCGCAATTGTGCCAAGCAGGACACAATTGCCATCGGCTTACGTGCTTTACTCAAACCTTTCTTATGAATTTCAGACAGGTTCTCCCACCAAGTTTGTCGCCACAAAAATCTCTCGGTTTTACCTTATAACCCTGTTAGTTACGCATGCAAAAAACACACTTCCGAATTATGAAGATTGATTTGAACTGCTTGAACACTTGTGGTTTTTCCTTTTCCCAATTGGATTTCTGATTCAAATTTCTGGGTTCTCTCGGAGTGGGGGGGCCACTTCTAGTCGAGTCCCGGCGGAGTCGCCACTAAATGTTGCTCGTTCTGGGTGAGTGTACTTTACACTCAATTTGGCTCTGTTTTATTGCTTAGCTCTAGAGTCGCCAGGTATCATTAAGATACCGCCACAAGTTTCAAGTTCAAGTTCAGACCAATAACTCAATACACCAGTTAGTAAGTTCAAACAAGACACGTTTATTATAATACAGTTTCTTACTAATTATGCATATAAAACTACAAGACTAGGCTAATCCTACCACTAACAGGTCAATACCTATCCGGAATAAGGGAACTGCCGGATCAGGGAACAATGGCCTCTTGCTTTGTCCTGGATCCGCAGGCTTCCAGTCGGTGTGGTCTAAAGGGGTCAGGAGTGTCTACTCTCGTAGCGTGCGTTGTATGACACTTACTTGATGGCGGCTGCTGACCAGGCCTCTCCTTCTCAAGGTTCTTCTACTGCAAAGGTGTTCTGCTGGGAGGGTTGGCTGGTCAAGAAGGCTGGTCAAGAGGGCTGGTAAAGAGAACGAATCAGTCCTGGGACCTGACTTTTATAGGTCCCAGGGGCTTCGCATCCTTCTGGGCGGACCCTCTATAAACCTGCAATCGATTGGGTCTCTTTCCAATCGATTGATTTGAATTTCCCCAATAACGGGGCCGTTTCTCGATCACCGGGCGGTTCCTTACACCTTATTGGTCTCCTTTGTCTTAGACTCTACTGGCGCCGAAATGTCTGGCCTTCCATAGAATGTTTAACTGTTGTGTCCATTGTGCCTGGGAATCACCGTAAATCGCTTCATTAATATGCGCAGCTCGTTAGTTACAATTCTGTCGGGTTTCTGTGGCAGCTAGAATACAGGGGATTCTGCAGACTGCTGGTTTCTTTGCCAATGTCCATTTTACCCTGCAATCTTTGCGTTCTTCCATTTTGTGTGAGGAAGTGGCCAACCCAGGTGGCTACAAGCTACAGTTGGAAATCAGGGAAATGTCCAAACCACCATCACCAGCTTTGAACCAATAAAAAATATAACTTCCATCTGCAGAAGCAATCGAGAAGTGACAGCTTATTTTATTTCAATATATATTCTCTTCTGGGTTCAACATCCAAGGTAGTGGGTATTGAGCCAAAGAAGTGTCATGACAAGTCTCATTAATTCATCAGAAAATCAAGCAGTCTTTACCAGAATTTCCAATGGTCTTTCTTGGTAGGTGAGGTTACCAACTGAAATGCAAAGTTGGAAATTGTGAGCGGGATCTACTGGCCGTGTTGCACCCGAAAGGCGGCATGGCCGGTAGTTGCCGGCAAATCCCTCTTCAGGATCAACCCGCTCGCCACGCTTCATTAGATCTAATGCGATCTTGTGAGATATTACAATCTGAATCCCGCCCATTGTGAGCGGGATCACTCTTTTGCAAATCTGCATGTTAGAGGGCGACAGCTAGCCTCACTGTAATATGCGCTCCCCTGATCTACCCGATATTTTGGGAGCTAACCCCTTTACCTCGAAGACCTCAGGCAAACGCCGTTCAGTGCTAGACCCACAAATAGGGACCAGATGGAACGGCACTTGTTGGGATCTCCCAAGTAATCGGAAATGCCCAAGTACTTGCCCTCTGGCAGGGTGGCACCCTGGCACAGCTGGTGCCACTTGAGCACCCTGGCACCCAGGCACTGCCAGCCTGGCATCCTGGCAGTATCACCTGGGTGCCAGGGTGGTATTTTTCCCACGGCGGGGATCGGGAATGGGGGTGCCCTGTGCATGTGAGGTGGAGTGCGGGGGACAAGAGGGCCCCTTATAGGTGAGTAGGGGGTTCAGGGGTCGTGTCAGGGGGGCGAGTGATCGGGACGCCATTCAAAACTGGGAACTGTGACTAACTGTAGCCCCGGCGGGGAGTTCCCCTCTGAGGTCCTGAATTGAAACAGAGCCCCGATAGATAGTGTGGTGTTTCTCAGTGCTGCGAATGCCAGGAAACACCTGGCTAAACCCACTCATCATGGGACTCTGCTCCAACTTGGTTAGATCGCGCTTTATCCCTCTAGTCTTTTCCTGAGAATCTATCACCCAAATGATCAAAATACCTGGTAATCCCAATCCTTATCAAAATGATTGTCGGTGCATTTGGTGAGGAAATAGTTATATTACTTCTCGCTCTGAGCTGGACTTACAGTCAGCATGAGTAAATTAAATTGCACTTCAATTAGACGCACCCTCCATTAATTTGTTTAATTGGCATTCTTATGACAGATTGTACTGACACGGTTAGGATGCCATTACTGGGATTAATGGAGGAGTACTGTTTGAGGACTTTGAAAATCTCCAGAGTGGCAATTATTAAACTGTGTCAAATATTTGAAGTTAACCTACAGTGAGTTTCTGTAATCAGAACTGTTTTCCTGCGCTTGCGAGAATTGCGGATGCTCTGACATTTTTGACTATTGCCTCATTTCAATCCTCTGATCAAGAGCACAGGTCATTAGTGAGAGAAGAATGTCGACCTACACCCATCATCTGCTAATGCCCTTCTCCAGACGGATCAAAGGAGCATCCATTCTCACAGCAAAAACAGCAAGCAAACAACACAAACACATTAGTCAAAAATATATTGACAGTCGGAAATTCATCAGTCTGGTTCATTCCAGAAAACAGAGTCCAAGGCTTTCTGCATGGTAAAATTCAGTTCATCAAGCATTTCTTTCCCCCACTTCCAAGATAGGGACGCAGCTGATAAACACTTCTGCATTTCATACTTTGTTGACATGACAACTATTTCAATGTTGCTTTCATTGCTGTGATTTTCTGATTGCTTTTCACTTTTACTGTCATCTACTGACTAAATCCCAGCATGTCCCAGGCTCAACGATATGTTGAGTTCAATGTTACACCAGTCGGTGGTAGGTTATCATCATGCACTACAGGTACAACAGCACTGTTTCCATCATGTACTTGATCATTCAGACCTATAACTATAAAATCAGTTTGAAATGCATATCTACAAGATTACCCCCAAGAATAACAATGTTGTGTACTGAATTTATTAAGTCAATATGCCGAGCAATTTCCAGTACTGTCACTGTGTCAATCGTTGACTTTAATCATTTAACTGTGAAAGTAGTGTTTTTTGAATACCTTAATGATCCTTGTTCCATTGGCTGTGCTAAGCATGTTATGATTACCGGTATAAACAACACGTCTTATGTGTGAATGTTCACCATTTCAAATAATTCAAAGGTTGGTGATCAGAGAGATCCACAAACATCGGCTCCTTTTTATATCCACAGCAGGTCAATCAGTTCCAATTGCCTCTTATAGATGCTTCCATAAGCTGTGAAATTCTTTCTTGACAGTGAAACATTAAAGGAAATCATTTGAAAATTGATCTTCACAATCAAACACCCATCGATCGCGATATAACTGAGTGCAAGCATCCTCGTATAAATGGGAATGATTATGGAAGGTCTGACAGATTGTTACGACTGTTGTTGCTAGTAACTGGTACTCCAGTAGAAGTTCCAATGTTAATTTTAAGACATGCCTGTAAGGCCTCCCTGATGCACTATCAAATTATGTTGCATTATCCTCTCAAAAGTGAAAATAAAAGAATAGATAGGGCAACAGAAGTCAAAAGAGAGAAAAGCGAAGAGTAAGAGAAGCAGATAAGAAGAGGGAGATATGAGCTGGAAAGGAGAGAGACAGACAGGGCGCCAACAAACTAAAATGAGGCAGACAGAAAAAAGAAAATTAGACTCACCAACTTACCTCGGGAAAGCCCACAGTGAATCCACTGTAATATACACGGTAGCATGGTGGTTAGCATCAATGCTTCACAGCTCCAGGGTCCCAGGTTCGATTCCCGGCTGGGTCACTGTCTGTGTGGAGTCTGCACGTCCTCCCCGTGTGTGCGTGGGTTTCCTCCGGGTGCTCCGGTTTCCTCCCACAGTCCAAAGATGTGCGGGTTAGGTGGATTGGCCATGCTAAATTGCCCGTAGTGTAAGGTTAATGGGGGGATTGTTGGGTTATGGGTATACGGGTTACGTGGGTTTAAGTAGGGTGATCATTGTTCGGCACAACATCGAGGGCCGAAGGGCCTGTTCTGTGCTGTACTGTTCTATGTTCTATATCAAGGGTCATTTTCACTTTCAATTTCTGGGCATAATGCAGTTACATTACCATTAAAATCAAGTTGCAAAATGAGCCATTGTATTTAGGGTACACTTTCTATTTGTAACAATTAAATCTTGTGTAATGATTTCAGAATGATTTTAGCACGTCATAGGATTTCTAACTGTACATACAATTATGCTCACATTTCACTCCAGATACCCAATGGGTTACTCCTTTGAGCTCTAGCTCTCAGGATTATTTCTCTAAGTATCCTTACATATAACTTCTATTTTGATTTTAATTTAATCTAATCCCATAGAAAAAGTAAACTAAGGTAAAAAAAAAAACCTTTAAGTTAATACAATATGTTGATGTAACCCATTTATCCCATTGTCCCTTTTCTGGCCATTTACTTCACACCCCACCCGCCCCCCCCACCACTCCTTCACACCTCCCCAATCCCCCCACAACTCCTCCACACACACCCTCTAGACCACCACACCAGTTTCAACCCAGTTTTCCTGCACTTTTGGCCTTTTCCTCACCCCTCAGGACTTTAATGCATAAAATCAACTAATTACTTAATAGCTTTTATATATAATGATCGAGGCCAGCAATTTAGTTTTGCATTCAAATATGAAAATCAAGAATTTGATTCCAAAATGGCCATTTAAATGCCCACAATACTGTGTGTAAGTAAAGCGGACCTACAGGAACCTAGGGGCAGAGCAGCCACGTATGTTAAAAAACTAGTGCCCTGGGAGTAGGTCTCAATTGAAAAGTCCAGTTGAAAAAGGAGAACAAGCCTAAAGGAGTTTGGGGTTAGAACTGTAGAGTGGAGGGAGAGCAAACATCAGGGAGCAAGGTAAAATAAAACTAAAAGTGGTGTCAACACAAAAAAAAATGCTGATTTGTGAGTAGATTTTAAAATACAAGTTTTAGCACCGATATGTGGCAATCACCGGTCTGCTCCAGGGGGGCTGAACGGGGGGTTTCGGGGGTGGCAGTGTGAGGGCATCAAGCTCTTTGCGGATTTGTTTATAGGCAGGGGCTTTCCATGCTTGGAAAAGTTGGAGGAGGAGTTTGGGCTGCCTGGTGGGAATGGGTTCCGTTACTTGCAGGTAAGAGACTTTGTGCGGAGGCAGGTAACGACCTTCCCACACCTGCCGCCCCAGGGGCTACAAGACAAGGTAGTTTTGAAAACGGAAGTAGGGGAGGGGAAGGTATCGGAAATCTATAAGTAGCTGATGGACTGGGAAGGAGCCCCAACAGGGAAGTTAAGCGGAAGTGGGAGGAAGAGTTTGATTTGATTTGATTTGATTTATTATTGTCACATGTATTAGTATATAGTGAAAAGTATTGTTTCTTGCACGCTATACAGACAACGCATACCGTTAGATAGGGAAGGCAGGAGAGAATACAGAACGTAATGTTAAAGTCATAGCTAGGGTAAATAGAAAAGATCAACTTCATACGAGGTAGGTCCATTCAAAAGTCTGATCATAGCAAGGAAGGAGCTATTCTTGAGTCGGTTGGTACGTGACCTCAAACGCTTGTATCTTTTTTCTGATGGAAGAAGGTGGGCGAGAGTATGTCTGGGTTACGTGGGGTCCTTAATTATGCTGGCTGCCTTTCCGAGGCAGTGGGAATTGTAGACAGAGTCAATGGGATGGGAGGCTGGTTTGCGTGATGGATTGGGCTACATTCACAACCTTTTGTAATTTCCTGCGGTTGTGGGCAGAGCAGGATCCATACCAAGCTGAGTTACAACCTGAAAGAATGCTTTCTATGGTGCATCTGTAGAAGTTGGTGAGAGTCGTAGCTCTAATGCCACATTTCCTTAGTCTTCCAAGAAAGTAGAGTCATTGGTGGGCTTTCCTAACTATAGTGTCGGCATGGCAGAACCAGGACAGGGTGTTGGTGATCTAGACACCTAAAAACCTGAAGCTCTGGACCCTTTCTACTTCGTTCCCATTGATGTAGACAGGGGCATGTTCTCCACTACGTTTCCTGAAGCTGATGACAATCTCGTTCGTTTTGTTGATACTGAGGGAGAGATTATTGTCGTCGCACCAGTTCACCAGATGCTCTATCTCATTCATGTACTCCGTCTCGTCATTATTTGAGATCCGACCCACTACAGTGGTGCCATCAGCAAAGTTGAAAATCGAGTTGGAGGGGATTTTTGCCACACAGTCTTAGGTGTATAAGAAGCAAAAGATGCCAATTTCAGGTGATTGACAAAGAAGGGAAACTGTCTAACATTTCGAAGGTAACTATCAGGATAAGTCTCACATATCTAGCCCAATCCGCCCCAAGCTCAGGGTCAGAGACAGTCTTGCAGAGTCCCCGGCAATAGGGAATCAACCCATCGGAAGTTTAAACTTCTCAGGCAATTCTCACATATAAGGGTGGCATGGTAGCACCGTGGTTAGCACTGTTGCTTCATAGTGCCAGGGTCCCAGGTGCAATTCGCGGCTTGGGTCATTGTGTAGAATCTGCACATTCTCCCCGTGTCAGCGTGGGTTTCCTCCGGGTGCTCCGGTTTCCTCCCACAAGTCCCGAAAGACGTGCTGTGAGGTAATTTGGACATTCTGAATTCTCGCTCTGTGTACCCGAACAGGCACCGGAATGTGGCGACTGGGGGCTGTTCACAGTAACATCATTGCAGTGTTAATGTAAGCCTACTTGTGACACACTAATGAAGATTATGGGCTGGATTCTCAGCACACTGTCGCTGAAATCGTGGAATCGGGACCAGCACTGGTTCCCTGATTCTGCGGCTCCGAAAATCAGCGTACTCAGAGAGTGCACCGTGCCGTGCAGAACCTACCTGGGGCAATTGCTGGAGGCCCGCACCGCCATTCTCTGCCCCCAACCGGCCGAAGTCTCAGCGGCGCGGATTACTCATGGTCCAGCCAGTCAGGAAACTAGCGTGGTGGCTGCGGACTCAATCCGCGACCGCCCTGGTCGGGGGCGGGCCGATCGGAGGGCAGGGCGGCCTATTACGCGGCCAGGCAATGTTTGGGTGGGCATTCAGGATCGGTCGTGCGGCTGATCGGAGGGGTCTATTTTCAGTGTCCAGCTCTGCGGCCTGAGTCCGCCATGGTGCACAGCACGGCCGCTGGAGGCCACCGCCGTGCGCATGCGCGGCCTCTGACCCGGAAGTGCGGGGGCCTGTACCTGCAGCAAAAGCTGCTGGTTTTACGTCGGGTCCCTGTTACCCCCCTGCAGGGCTAGGAATATGTGGCCCTTTCACGCTAGCTTTTCTGGCGGGTAAGTCCACAGTTTTGACGCCGGCGTGGGGACATTGTCCCAAAAATGGAGAATCCAGCTCTATGTATTTGCATGGCACGACTTCAACAGGGTCCTGGTGTGTCCATCCCAACTCCGACAATCCAGAGAACGGAAGATATGGGCCCAGGTATTACAAATATTCTGGAGCTTTGAACAGATGATATTAAAAGTGTCAAATGCAGATGAGTTTTGTACCATGTTGAACTTAATGAGCCATGATGTGGAGATGCCGGCGTTGGACTGGGGTGAGCACAGTAAGAAGTCTTACAACACCAGGTTAAAGTCCAACAGGTTTGTTTCAAACACGAGCTTTCGGAGCACGGCTCCTTCTTCAGGTGAATCAGGTGAATTCACCTGAAGAAGGAGCCGTGCTCCGAAAGCTCGTGTTTGAAACAAACCTGTTGGACTTTAACCTGGTGTTGTAAGACTTCTTACTGAACTTAATGAGAGACAACCAAAGGTTCACTTTTCAGTTCTGGGTGGTATTTTCATTTTAGTGAAATAAACATTCCTTACCAATACGTGCATGCTGCTCTAACATGGAATCATGAGAAGCAGCAGCCAGAACAATTGTCTGTCTTGGAGGGTGTGAGTGAAAGCGCAGCATCATAGTAAAAATCAGCAGATACACAAGGGCAAATATTTGATTAAATAAAGAAGAGGAGAATGCACTATCATTTTGCAGCCCTTTGAACATAAGGGGGAAAGAAGCACAGGACAGAAAATTGAATGCCTTGGAATAGGAGCGAGGTGATAAATTGCATAGAAGGAAATATATCTTTATTGAAGACAATGATTTATTGGTCAATAATTTGATTGAAATGATTTTTATTCTCAGAGGGATGCATTTTGTGAAATAGTTGGAAGGAGGGAGAATTACTGTGAGTATTGTATCACAGAGAAAACATCTTGGGCTGGATTCTCTGATCTCCGACACCAAAATCGCATTCAGCGACGGGGCGGAGAATCGCCAATGACACCGAAATCAGGGGCAGCGGCACTTTCGTGATGTTCTACCCCCTGAAAAGCGCCGTACTCTGTGAGTACGCCACATGCTGTATCCACAGCTTCCGTCTAAGGCCCGCCCCGCGATTCTCCATCCCCAAATGGCCGAGTTCCCAACGGCAAGGGTCTCTCATGGTCTCACCCATCGGGAACTCAGCGTGGAGTCTGCAAGATCAGTCCAGCGTCTCCACAGTCAAGGCAGGGCCGATCCGCGGGCAGAGGTGGACATATTCGGGGCTGGGGGCACTGTGGTGGGGCGGCCCAGGGTGCGCAAGCCGGCCAAAGGTGCGGTAACTATTTTTCAGGCCTGGTTCGTGAGCGGCACCCACCATGAAGCACGGCACGGCTGCTTCAGGCCACCAGCGTGCGCATGCACGGCCACCGACCCGGCAATTCTCCACACCGTATTGGCAGCTAGAGCTGGGTGCTCTACGCTGCCTCCCTGCAAAACAGGGAATCAGTGGCAATTTGTGCCAAGTTTCCTGGCGTAAAACACCATCATTTTCATGCCAGCGTGGGGGACATAGTCTCCAAATCAGAGAATCCAGCCCAAAGCCAGACACATCTACTGCAGTTCTGAAACCTCTTCAGGCTCCCTACTGTCCTCTGGGTTCAAGACTTGTTCCTCCTCTTTTGGATGCTTCATGAGATTTATTTTTCTTTTCCTGCAGTTGTACTCCCTGCCCAATGACAAATGATGACAGCAGTAGACAATAATAATAATCATGGGAAATGAAAACAGAAAATGTGGGAAATTGGGTACTCTAAATTTATATTTAAAAAAGAACACCCGACGGCAAGAGGAAGCCCAGAAAAGGAGTCTGAGAAAGAATACCCGCGACCTCGATTCCAAGGACTGATCCCACCTTTTGGAAACTCTTGCCAGGTAATATATTGAAGATGTGGCTCCAGGATCGAGCTCATCAGTCAAACAAGGACCCACAGAACCCCTTGGCGAGTGATTACCGAAAGACTATATATTCTCCAAACCCATTCTATCCATTATTGTTCCTTTAATGGAATAACATATTCATGGCAAACAAAATTTTTTAAAATGTTCTTTCACTTTCTATGACTCCAAACTCACTTTATACAGTAAAGTATCTTTTTAATGGAATTAAAAGCCTCATGACAAAACAAAGTTTTTAAAAAAATCTTCTTTTCTCTTTATTTGCATTTTTTTAAATTTAGAGTACCCAAATTATTTTTTTCCAATTAAGGGGCAATTTAGTATGGCCAATCCACCTGCCCTGCACGTCTTTGGGATGTGGGGGCGAAAGCGCACGCAGACACGGGGAGAATAAGCAAACTCTACACGGACATTGGCCTGGGTCCGGGATCGAACCGAGGTCCTCAGCGCCATAGGCAGCAGTGCTAACCACTGCACCAGCGTGCCGTCCCTATTTTATTTGCATTTTAAACATATTTATATTTAGGCTTAGTATCAGTGTCCATTTGTGCCAATGGAGCTCCTTTTCCCTCTGCTCTGTAAAAAGGTTATTTGAATAGGATAATTGGGCAATATATAACACTATAATTGTTGAGACTTTGGCATGGCTATCCAGAAAACTCGTCATTCTCCTTCTTCTCTGCCTCCCATATCCAGCCAGGGATCTGAATCTTTGTTCTAACTTTCTGATAGTCATGATCCATAGATTATAATTTCATAGAATTTACAGTACAGGAGGCCATTCAGCCCATCGAGTCTACACCGGCCCTTGGAAAGAGCACCCTACCCAAGCCCACACCCCCACCCTCCCCATAACCCAGGAACACCATCCAACCTTTTTGAACACTAAGGGCAATTTAGCATGGCCAATCCACCTAACCTGCATATAAAGATGTGGGAGGAAACCGGAGCGCCTGGAGGAAACCCACGCACACACGGGGAGAATGTGCAAACTCCGCACAGACAGTGACCCAAGCCGGGAATCAAACCTGGGACCCTGGAGCTGTGAAGCAACTGTGCTAACCACTGTGCTACCATGCTGCCCTAGTCCTGTTGGCTATCTTACTTCATTCTATGACTGGTTAAGTTATTTGCTGTTTCCAGGGTGTCATGAACCAAAATTGGTTATAATATTGCAACTTTACTCTCACCTCCAGTAATCATGATATCATGGATTGCAGTAAAATGAAGGCCCTATTCTGCTAATGAGTAACCAATATTCTCATCCATAATTAAATGCTGATTGTCATGAATGCTGATGAAGTGGATCCTCTTTCTGTGCAAGACACCTGTGTGATTGAGGGTTGAGACTTGTCAGGCCACTTGTGTGTCAGTAATGTCCTACGCTTTGGGAAACCTGCCACACAGTAAAAATGTAGGGTTCTGTCATGCTGATAACAGTGATCCATTGGGAAAGTAATTAAGGAGTTAGCCCTGGCAAACATGGCATCTGTCGCATGATTGATACATTAGTGCATGGTTTCTTGAGAAAATTTGGCAGATATCCCCAGCTATTACTCAAAAGTTGCATAGATATTCAAGGCTGTAGTCACCTTCACAGCCACTGTCAGAGCTGTCCTAGAACGTAGCTGAAAATATTTCAAAAGGGGACAGCATTTTGCTGTGACTGTCTTGGTAATGAAGAGCGAGTGACAAAGGCAGATCTCCCCAGACACGTTTAGGTAAGTAAGATTTGGCCTGTAGATGCAAAGGATTACGTAAGGGCAGATGGGCCATCTGCCTCTGTATAAATATATTTTCCACTCATTTCCTTAATATTATTTTGTTCCTCTTCCAAAAGAAATAGGGAAAGATCTATTTCGAACAAGATGCCCATTTTCAGAATTGTCGTTGTTTTGTCAACTTGTATTACAGCTGCAACAAACAATAGGTAGGAAATAAAAGACAAAGGAATTCCCATAGAACATTCATTATCCAAATTGGATGAAGGTATTTACAATGTAGAAGCTACCCTAATCAGCAGATCAATGATTTCAGCTCACTCACAATGAAAGCTTCAGTTTACTGCTAACCAGTCACATCTTAGACCTTAATAGGGGCACACGAAGGGCACATTCCATTACCCCAGTACTATTTACAAATTAATCATATAACATCTCTCGCAATTAACTCATTTTATTTGATTTAGTTTTCTAAATGTGTTTTTATCGCTGTCTTTCTCAGGTTTTTATTAAATCACGTCCCTGTTTATATAATTTCTCATGAAAGACTTTGTGCCCAGATTTACAATTGTAATAAAATCTCAATATTAATCGCACTTATCTCTATTTCCCAAACTGTCGTGAAACAATTTCTTTTCCTTTCACTACAAGGCTCTTTTGGGATTGGTTGCTTGTTACTGATTGTTTTCAACAATCCTACCCGGCCCACGATTCTGCGATGTGGACTCGTGGGGGGCAGAAACAACTGCTGGTTTTCAATCTTGAAACAGAAGCAATGTTAACAACAATGCAACTGTACCTTTAAAAATTCTGAGTACATAACTTTAATTTTGAGGAAACAATCTACCCTGGGAGAAAAATGAAGTTACTATTAGAACGCAGCCTGTGTTTTAGATGGGAGATTTTTCCCACTAATATTTTTGTCCTCTTGCTTGGTTGAGCTTCTGATATTATGGAGAGATGTGTAAACACTTCCTTCTCTTTCAATAAACCGTCCAATTTTCATCTTCCTTACTAGCACACTTGACTGTGTGATCAGAGCATGTTCCAGTCTTTTTCCCACTTATCTTATCGTTGCCCACTCCTGTTCCATCCTGCCATGGATTTTCACTGTATCCTCACTTGCTGTCATCTTTGCTACTTTTATTTAGCTTCAAGTTCGTCATTTTCTTTTAAGCTATGCTAAGTTTGTGACACAGATACAGAGGGCTATCCTTTCATGTGCCCTAGCTGTTGGGTGAGGAAGCCACAATTCATGATCTTCCTGCATCGGTGCCAATCGACGTGAGCCGCACAAGTTACTGAATTCATGCCTTTATCTGCTTGAATGTAACCAATGGTCAAAATAGATCCTGCAGTGCTCCCTTCTCCTTTGTGCTGCTAGCTGCCCCTGCACTTGTTGAGCTGAAGAGCCTTGTGCAGTTGCTTTGTGCAATTGTGTAGCCTGCCTGCTCTTCTCAAAGAAGCAAAAGCAAAATATTGCAGCTGCTGGAAATCTGAAATAAAAACAAAAATGCTGGAAAAACTCAGCAGTTCCGGCAGCATCTGTGTCGGGAGAAACACAGTTAATGCATGCCTCTTCTTCAAAGGAAGGTCGTCCTCCTGAAGGGAAGCTGCACTGAGTAAAATTGATTGAAATTAAATGATGGAAAATTGAACATCAGGGCAGTGCTAGCTTCGAGCTGGAGGTATTATTGGTGGAAGTGGACAGGATAACAGAGGCCATGGTTCTGTGGGTGGGGGGAGACAGAGGCATCATCAGACCCTCAGCTACCTTCTTTAGAAGGGAATCGGAGAAAATGGCCAAAGAGGTCAATCCCATGCATCTTGGCTCAAGAAACTGCTCGTAGTGCCACAAAAGATCTACTAACCTAACATAGATGGTCAAATTCAGAGACCTCTCCTACTCACCAGACAACAAACCTGTTGTGCTACTGAATACCTCACACCCCCATCAGTCATCCAGCAGAACTGCCTGACACTAAAGACTCAAAGCCAATATCCAGATACTTCACTTCACCATCACAGACCTACCAATGATTCCAGACTCACGCCCATCTCTCACAGTCTCCACATCCCTCCAGCTATTCAGCCAAGGCAGGTACATCCCCCAAACACAGTATTGCACAACGGAAAGTGGGCTGGAGACCCAGGCTAGAGAAGGCCTTGACAGATCAGAGTGACAGAATCACCACATGAGAGATGGAAATGGCAAGGTTGGTGGTGATGCAAGAGACACTAAGGGGAAAGGTGAGGATCAGCAAAATCAATTGTGATGCGTAAACCTCTGCATAGTGGGCCTACTGGAGGGAACCAAGGGCAGGAACCCCACAGAATATGTGGCCCAAATGCTGGGTAACCTGGTGGGAAGAGACGTCGTCCCCAAGCCACCAGAAGTAGACAGAGCCTACATGTCACACCAACCAAGGCCCAAGGCCAGGGAACAACCGTGGGCCGTCATCGTCAAGCTGCACCAGTACCAAGACCGGGAAAGAATCCTGAATTGGGCCAGACAGACAACGTCCTGCATCCGAGAGGGTCACTCACTCAGGGTGCTTCAGGAGCTTGAGGGAGACCTGGCAAAGCGGGGGGCAGAAATCAACAAAGCCAAGGCAGCCTCTCTCAGAATAATGTGATGTTTTTAATGCTGTATCCAGCCAAACTCTGGGTCACCTTCCAGGACAGAGAATATTACTTCACCGCATCGACAGACACAGATGAATTCATCCACAAATATGCGCTTCGAAGACAGCAACAGAACCAGCGATGAGCCAGATACCCCAGTGTATTGGGACATTGAGAAACTGTTTGCGCGGGACTGTGCAGCATTGTTTTGCACACTGGAGCTAAATATCAGAAAGGAGGCGATGAGAGCAGCAGGGTGCAGCAGGGGATGAGGAGGAAGAAGGGGGAAAAGACAAACAGCAGTCGTGGGGGAGGGAGATACAGATGAACCCCGGAAGGGGACCACCACACTAGCAGGTGGGGGGGGGGGGGGGGGGAGGCGGTGAGGACACTATAAACCGGGGGCTATCAAGGGAGTAAATGGGAGGGGGAAGAACAGGGGGAGGCGGAGGCAGCTGCGTGGGGGAAAGGAAGCAGGAGAACAGTGGGACAAGGGGAGGGGAGGGCTCGAGGCTGGCTACAACGGATCACATGACAGGAAGGACACACAGGCACCACAAATAGCCACTTTGGAGAGGCCCCAAACAAAGGGAAATCCCGGAGTGCAGCGGTTCACCTACATGGCGTACACATAGGTGGCGAACATCTTGGGTGGCCCTGGACAAAGGGAATCCTCAGAACGCAGCGGCATGGCCTCATGGTGAGTATGGTGACCACGGATATTTTTGATGGCCCACTAACAAACGGAAACCCTGGAGTGCAGAGACTCACCTACATGGCGTACACATCAGTGGCGGACATCTTGGGTGCCCCTGGACAAAGGGAAACCCCAGAGTGCAGAGGCGTGGCCTCATGGTGAATACGGTGGCCACAGACATTTTGGGTGGCCCCCTCACAAAGGGAAACCCCAGAGTGCAGGGGCTCACCAACATGGCGTACACATAGGTGGCTGACATCTTGGGTGGCCCTGGACAAAGGGAAACCCCAGAGTGCAGAGGTGCATCCACCAGGTAAGTATGCTTGATCCCACAGTAGGTGGGAACAGAAACCCACATCAGAAGAGTCAACTGAACATCAGAGGACTGAATGGCCCAGTGAAAAGATCCAGATTCTTCGCCCACCTGAAAAGTATGAAGGCTGACATAGTCTTCCTCCAAGAGGGAGAAGGATCGGCTGTGGGCAAGAAAGGGCTGGGTGGGACAGTCGTACCATTTGTGCTGCAGGAGGAGGATTGGGGGGGTGGCCGTACTGCTCAATAAGAGGACAATGTTTACAACGATGAAGAAGGTTATTGTGGTGACTGTATTCACCATAATGCATGCATGATACCATAACCTATGACCTGGAAGTGGTGATATGAACTGCTTCCAGGTACTGTACTGTAACCTTGGTATGGTTCCGCCTCTGGCTCCGCCCACACCGGGGCTGTTCTCCTACTATGCCCCAACTATGCGGACAAAGCCCGCCCACTTATTCAAACAACCACTTTTCCCCTGACGGATGAGGCCCCGCGCCTTTCAGCCGCATCAAGGCCGATATCACCAAGGCCGCAATGCACGCGATGGATGAGTCCATCCCCTTTCAGATAGAGAGCGATGCGTCAGACGTCACACTGGCCACCACTCTCAACCAGGCGGGCAGGCCAGTAGCATTTTTCTCTCGGACCCTCCACGCTTCCGAAATTCGACACCCCTCGGTCGAGAAGGAAGTACAAGCCATAGCGGAAGCCGTGCGGCACTGGAGGTGCTACCTAGCCGGTAGGAGGTTTCCCCTTGTCACCGACCAACAATCGGTAGCCTTCACATTCGATAACGCACAACTGGGCAAAATAAAAAATGATAAAATCTTGACGTGGAGGATCGATCTCTCCACCTACAATTACGATATCAAATATCGTCCTGGGAAGCTCAACGAGCCCCCAGATGCCCTGCCCCACGGCACATGCGCCAGCGCGCAAGATGACCGACTTTGGGCTATCCACACTGACCTCTGCCACCCGAGGGTTATCCGGCTTACCCACTTCATTATGGCCCGCAATCTGCCCTTCTCCTCCGAGGAGGTCAAGGCCATGACCAGGGACTGCCAAGTCTGCGCGGAGTGCAAACCGCACTTCTACCGGCCAGACAAAGCCCACCTGGTAAAGGCCTCCTGGCCCTTTGAGCGCCTAAGTATTGACTTCAAAGGGCCCCTCCCCTCCACCAACTGGAATATATACTTTCTCACTGTCATCGATGAGTACTCCCACTTCCCCTTCGCCGACCCTGCCCCGACATGACCTCGGCCACCATAATAAAGGCACTGCACTGCATCTTCACGCTGTTTGGTTTCCCTGCCTACGTCCACAGTGACCCGGGCACATCATTCATGAGCGATGAGCTGCGTCAGTACCTGCTGTAGCCACCTAAAATGGACGCTGAGCTACAAAGTAAGCCAAGCGCTAAGACTGCAGGGAAAAAGGCAGTTTAGCCAAAACAGCAGTCTGCAAAGACAGCATTTTGCATTCTGCAAGTAGCAGAAACCAGTTTGGGCTCAGGTGAGAAGACCTTAGTTAGGTGCAAATGGCAAAACGCTTTGCATACTAATGAGGCAATCAGACCTGAACACCCACACAATAGAAACATTTGATTCTGAATGGACACATTTGAACCAAGGCCCAGACATCGAGGCACCAGAAACCTCCAAACAAAAGGAAATAAGAAACGCCCCCCCATCACGGAGACCCCCTCGCATTGGGGAATTCAAACAGTATCGATGAGGAATTGACCCAATAGATAACCAAAGGTTAAAGCCCGCCCAAGAAGAGGGAAGGACATTGGGATCCCTATAAAAGACAGGGACCTCGTGTTGTCAGGTCTGTTGTTCCGTGCTCCGGCCCTGACCAAGACCTTGAAGCTATATCCTGACTCCAGCCGTTGAGCACCAGCCGCCGAACCGTAAGTGCCAGTACGATGCTCGCTACGCGAACTAAGCCCGCTAAACCCCCCAGTGACCAGCACGCTTTCTGAAGGTTGCAGCCCAAGACCGGGACGAAGGCCTCGCTCCCTGACCTTGCCTGTTCCTGTTAGATAAGTATTCTGATTACTTTAGTTTAGTCATAGCTTAGTCTCTTAGTGTGTGCATGAGTATTTATTATAATTGTATAATAAATATTGATCGTTTGGACCTTACTAATTGGTGTATCGTCTTTATTACTTTGAACTTGACCTTGGAATACTCGTGACGGTGTCTATACGGCACCTGGCGACTCCTGAGCTGAATAAATACATAGAACAGAGCCTAGTGGTGTTAAGCACTTGGAAGTTAATACACCCCAATAAACGCGTTTTACACTCATAGCAAAACGTGCAACATTTAGTGGCGACTCCGCCGGGACACGGTTACAAGTGGTACCCCCACACCGTCCAGGACCCTGAAATTTGAATTGGAACTCCAAATTACAGAGAAAGTAAGAAAGTAAAGAAAATCACAAGTATTCAAGGTGTTCAAACTAATAAGCGTAATTCGGAAGTGTGTTTAGTGCATGCGTACTAACAGGGCTGTAAGGTAAAACTGAAAGCATTTTTTTTGTTGCGACAAACTTTCGGTAGTTTTGTGAACGGAACATAGTGTAAGCCGTACCCGTTTCTTGAAACACAACCCCAGCAACCCCCTGTTCCAAATTAACTAAAAGAGAGTCAGAGGAAATGGCCATGCAGGCAATGGAACGTCTGATGGATCCAGAAAGGTTTGTGGTCGCAGCGACCAGCAGCAGTAGCAGGGTAGGTCAGTGTCCCACGTGGGAGCTGGAACTCCGCAAGTATCTGCAAGGAAAGGGATGGCCCCTTTGGAAAGAGTTTTGTTCAAATGAGGAGACAGGTCCCGGAAGTATAGGTCATACTTGGTGGGAGAACCTTTCTCAAATTCATAAAAAGAACATGAGTAAAGCACGTAAGCCGATGGCGATTGTGTCCTGTTTGGCACAATTGCGAGGCACAGAGGAGGTCGTCAGGACGCTCCGGGCAGAATTAGAAGAAAGGAACCGAATGAGTAAGGTCGATGTCAGGGACATTGAAAAGGAAAATATGGATCTAAGAGGGAAGTTGGCAGAGAAAGGTAGAGAGGTGGATGATGCCAAGAGGGCACATCAGTCTTGTCTAGCCCATCTCAGCAGTTCCCAGACCCAGTACGAAAAGGCCTATCAGGACGTGCAACGTGCCGTCCTGATAAGAGAAGAATCTGACAAGCAGGTAGAGGCTTTGCAAAGGCAATGCTCTGACCTTAAAGCAGCTTTGAGAGCACTCCATGCTGCAACTACCGAACAAAGGCAAAGTACAGTAGACCACGCGAAATGCAGGAAACAGATTGCAGAGCTGCAATCGCTGCTTTCGGTGCAAAATGGGTTTCAAAGCACCTTTGGAACCCAGTTGGATGGAGAAAATGCCCCAGATTGGCAAGAATTAAGTGAGACAGCGCAGCGTTATGTTCAGGGAACATGTGCGCCAGCAGCGCAGCAGAAAAGGCAAGCACTCCCACCCCCCACAAATCAGATCATAACCGCACCCATGAATCCCGTAACCACACAGAGAAAAGCTACAACAGAAGGCGCACCAGATATAACCTACACCACCCCCTTAACTGTAACCCAGCTCAGGGACGCATGTGAGAAGATCACTCCGTTCCTCCCCACCGCAGACCCCCACCAATTCTTTGCTAAAGTGAAACAGCAGGCGACCATGTACGGCCTGGATGAGAGAGAGCAGGTTAAGCTCACCGTGCTGAGCTTAGACCAGTCAGTGGTAGCAGCCCTCCCCGACCCACAGAACGTTGCCGGAGGCACCCTAGAGGAGATGCACACCTCCATTTTAGATGCCATAGGGTATAATCGAGGTGACCCCGTAGAAGGACTTAATAAGTGCCGGCAGAAAAGATCCGAACACCCCACAGCATTCGCAGGAAGGCTGTGGATTCATTTCAACGCAGTTTTCGGCGATTTAAATAGAGCACATTTGAACCAGGAAAATATGGTTAAATGGACGCGCACCATAATCTCACACGCGACAGAGGCAGGACAGAGCGCTTGCAACAGTTATGACCCCTCAGAAGAGGCCCATAATGAGAAATGGGTCCTGAAAAGGTTGTCCCGCGCTTGGGAGCAATCAATTCAGGGTAAGAGTAAGGTTAAATCCCCAGAAGAGGCTCAGGCTGCAGCAGATATTCAGGCAGTGAGAGAGCACCAGAAACCCGCATGGGTAAATGAAGGGAAGAGCAGCCCACAGCAGAAAGGACAGGAATGCTATAACTGTGGACAGTTAGGGCATTGGGCAAAGGAATGCAATGCACCCCAGCGATCTCAGAGAGGCCAGCAGACAGGCACTCTGAACCGCAGTAAGGCAAAACCCATCCACAATATAGCAGTACAGTCAGGACCCACCAATGTGGACGAGACGAACTGACGGTGTTCGGGCTCCCCCACTTGGGTCTGTGACACACTATGGGATCCATCAGGGAGACCCGTAGTCACAGCGAGAGTAAAAGGGAAGCCCATAGAGTTACTTTGGGACACAGGAGGGTCCCGCACCACCATTAACTCTACGACCACGGCACACGCAGACACGTGGCCGACCACATCCACCATTACACTTAGCGGGTTCACAGGACACTCGCAGCAGGGACACATTACAGCACCCGTAGCAATCCAGCTAGGGAACATTTCCACAAGACACCCCGTAGTTTTAGTAAATCTTCCCCGGACAGCAGAACACATCCTGGGGATAGATTTTATGAACGCTCATAGCTTGTCATTCGACCCAGTGAACCAGTGTGTCTGGCGAATGGCTAGATCAGACAGAGCACCCGCCACCCTCACAGTAGGAGACTACGCTAATCGGATTAGCGCAGTGGGAGAGTACTCATTTGACCTGACTACACTCCACACCGACAGACAAATAAAAGCCCTACTGAACAAACACAGGACAGCATTTGCCAGTCACCGTCATGACTGTGGCAGAATGACTGGACCAGTTCACGTTACCGGACAGGACCCCCGACCACAGAAACAGTATAGATTTCCCCTGGAAGCAGAGGTGGAAATAGAAAAGGTGATAGGAAGCTTATTGGAGCAAGGTGTGCTCAGAACGGTAGCCTCGACCAATAATGCCCCTATTTGGCCAGTGAGGAAGCCCGATGGATCATGGCGTCTGACCATCGATTATCGGGAACTCAACAAAGTAACCCCCGCAGTAGCCCCAACGGTAGCTACTAGTCCCGAGACCATGCTCAAGCAGGGACTCAACTCCAAATACTTCACGGTATTGGACATCAGTAACGGATTCTGGTCAATACCATTGGCAAAAGCGTGCCAGTACAAATTTGCCTTCACCTTCAAATCACAGCAGTATACGTGGACATGCCTCCCACAAGGATTCCACAATTCCCCCTCCATTTTCCACCGACAGCTGGCAAGTGGTTTAGAGAAATTCTCCCGCCCCGAATGTCTGGTACAGTATGTAGACGACCTACTACTGCAGACAGACACAAAGGCAGAGCACATTACGCTTCTGGCCGAACTCCTGGAACTGTTGACTTCAATTGGATGTAAAGTTAACCCAAGAAAGGCCCAGATTTTGGAAAATAAAGTGATGTATTTGGGAACAGTCATCACACACGGCAAACGCGAGATCGAATTCAAAAGAATTGATTCGATTGTCAAATTGCCCCTTCCCCAAAATGTTTCGGCCCTCCGGTCGTTTTTAGGACTGGTTGGCTATTGTCGGAACCACATCGACGGATTCGCGACAAAAGCCGCCCCACTCTCAGACCTCCTTAAGAAAGGAGCCCCCTGGGAATGGCTTCCGCAGCATACAGAGGCTGTGGAAGAGTTAAAAAGAGCCCTTAGCGCAGCACCCGCGCTGCTAGTCCCAGACCAACTTTCCCCCTATGCAATAGAGGTAGCGAGCACCGATCTGACCCTCTCGGCCGTGTTGCTTCAGGAACGGCACGAGCAGCTAAGACCAGTGGCTTATGCCTCCCGACTGTTAGACCCGGTAGAACAAGGATTCTCTGCCTGTGAGAGGCATCTCCTTGCTGTCTTCTGGGCAGTACAATACTTCTCATACATTACCGGACTCAACCCCATTACTATTCTGACCGAACACACACCCACACAGTTACTCCTAGACGGTCGACTGAAGGACGGTTCAGTTAGCCAGATTAGGGCAGCTAGATGGACACTACTTTTACAAGGACGGGACATTACAGTAAAACGGACCCGCACACACACATATTTAGCAGACAACCTCCAATACCCCGGACAGCCCCATGACTGTGAAATTGTAGCTCCCCTGCATAACACAGGACCCTTTATCGCAAAAACACCCCCCAGGAAGATAGGGAACCCAAAACAAAGCCCCCAACCCACAGACACGTGTGGACCACTGAGGATTTACGTAGACGGTTCATCCACAGTTTTAGAAGGTGAGCGTATCACAGGATGCGGCATCTATGTCGAGGACGCGCAGGGTCGCGCTCTCGAAGAAATCGCACTAAAACTACCAGGTCACTTAGGCGCGCAGGCAGCAGAGCTCGCGGCCATAGCTTATATAGTGGACCACCCCGCTTCTTTCCCCAGCCCAGCAGACATATATTCAGACAGCTTATATGTCTGTAACAGTTTAACCGATTTTCTGCCCCTGTGGAGGACACGAGGTTTTGTCTCCGCAGACGGGAAACCCCTTCCATCAGCCCCTCTACTCCAGCATATTTTAGAAAAAGCGAAGGACAGGACCTTCGGCATTATAAAAGTAAGAAGCCACCATAGGTCATCACCCCCTGGGAATGTAAAAGCCGACGCACTGGCTAAGGCAGGTTCCAGGCGAGGACACTTATGGACCCCCCCAGCTAGCGCACCAGCTAGCGCCCCTGTGAGCGCAGTCCAAATCTCACAGACCAGTATTAAAGATTTAGTAGACGCACAAAAGCAGGATGAGGATCTCAGGGAGGTTTTCAAAGGCAACTTTGTGCCAGAGTACAAGAGATTTAAACACGCACTGACCACACATGAGGGTGTGATCATAAAGGAACAACTTTATGTGGTCCCGCAGCACGACAGGAATGCAATGATTGCTTTATTTCATGATAACCACGGGCACCAGGGAATTGATGCAACCACGAGGCACCTCAGGCAGCTCTGTTGGTGGCCTAATCTCAGGACTGATGTAACGCATTATATTGAGAATTGCCTTATTTGTGCTCAGAATAACCCGGAGAGGTATTCTAAAAAGGCACAACTTCGGCATACTCGATCAGTTAACGGCCCCTGGACAAACCTCCAGATCGATTTTATAGGACCATTGCCCCCTTGTAGGAATGGCTATAAATACGTTCTGGTGGTCATCGATACCTTTACCAAATGGGTAGAGGCATTCCCCTCTAGAACAAATACAGCTAAGACAGCTGCAAAGATCCTGACCCACCACATCTTCACGAGATGGGGTTTACCCCGAAGTATTGATTCGGACCAGGGATCTCACTTCACAGGACGGGTCATGAAGAACGTCCTGACAATATTCGGCATAAAACAAAATTTCCACATTGCGTATCATCCACAGTCCAGCGGGATTGTGGAGCGCATGAATCGGACCCTAAAAACTACCCTTAGGAAAATGGTACAGGAGAACAATTCGACATGGGATTCAGTGCTCCCATTTGCACTCATGTTCATAAGGAACACTGTTTCCACTTCCACAGGATACACACCACACACACTCATGACCGGACGCCCTATGAAAGGTACAGAATTCCTTTTAGGACTGGACATGACCAGCCCCGAGGTGACGGCCCTCACACACGAAAAGACGGTTAAAGATTTGGTTGAGACTGTGAGGTCTGCACAGATTGCAGCCGCAGTTCAGCTAGGGAAACGCCGTAAACAACGCACAGCTTGTTTTAATAAGACCGTACACCCCACAGAATTCCAGGTTGGGCAACAGGTAATGTTATCTGTTTACAACCCCAGCAGGTTTTTGGCTCCAAAATATTCCGGCCCATACTCAATTTCGGATAAAATTAGCCCCTCAGTTTATAGGATAAAATATCCTAATGGTAAGACCGCGTGGTTCCATATCAACCAGTTAAAGGCATATGGAACACAGGCCAACCATGCACACCACGTCCTGCTAGATGCAGCAGAACACCTTCCCCCACCCACTAGAGACACGTTTCCACCATCCCCCTCACAGACCAGTTCTTCATCGGACTCGCCCACGACTCCGCCCACCGACCACAACAGACCACGCCCCGAAACGCCCACAAGCTGCCGCGGCAGAGACAGCGATGCAGACACTGACTCTGAGGACAGCCACAGCACACCACACTACAGCCCACATAGCAGCGACTATGACCCCGACTACAGCGACCCCATGGAAGTCACTTACATTAAAAACCCAGACCCACCACCCGACCCCGACGACCCCGACAATACCCATTCACTTTTGGACCCAACACTCTGGCACAGGGACAATTCGTACCGACTTGTCCGCAACGATGAAAGTGACCCCCGGTCACACAATTCAAAAATATCATGCCTGATCCACACAAGGGTGTGGGATCCGGGAGAGCAGGACGACACGGTGTCTGAATCCCGATACGGCAACCCCTTTGTGACCCTGTTCACAGAGACAGAGGAAAAGTGAGGTGTCCAGATGATGTAAAATAGGAATCGTTTGAGGGAAACGATGTCCTTTCTGATGGAGCCTGCACGTATGTTTGTCTATCGTTTTATGTTTGTTTGTCTTTCAGGAATGTAAATGGTTCAGTTGGAGGATGGACATCTTCTTTTCAGCTGAAAAGATTGTGACCACCTCACATACACGTTAGTTTGTCCGCCGATACCTTTGAGAACTTCGGTTCCAAAAAACCAGTTTGATTGGAGATCTTTTCAAAGTTGTAAGGCTTGTGACCACCTTACACGCACTTTAGTTTCTCTGCCGAAACCTCTGAGAACTTCTATGGTGAGCAGCTCACCTTATCAGCTAAATTGTCTGAAGCCCAGCTCATGTTTTCAGCTGAAGGAGTATCTTGGCTCCTCCATTGTTTTTAGGTGCCCCTCTATTCGGCGAATAGAGGCTGCAAGTCACGGTGACCACATTTTTACCCGTTTACTCCAGGTTACTCAGGCAGTGGACAAACGGCACTGAGGACCCGCCCTGTCTGAGAACCCACTTTGGTCAGCCAAGCTCGGGTATGGCACAGCACGCCCTACCCGGGGATCCCATCCAACTCGTACCCGTCGCGGCCCATACGCAACTCATTCGGACGTTTCTTTCAAAATTTTGTTTTCATTTTTCGTTAGGCAGCCCTTAGGCCGCCATCCCACATGCTATTTACATCCGGGAACATCCGGATGGTAAACTAGCTAAGCCTGCGAGACGGCTCGCAGGAGAAGGATTGTTAGGTGTATTCTGGTCTTCAAATTCGCTTTTGAAAAAAAAAAAAAATGAGGGGAGTCACAGGGTGTGACTTGGCCAGTCATTTTTAAAGGGTCAATTGGAATTTAAAAGACAGATGCACTAACAGGTAAAGATCTTAAACTGTGTATTGACAGATACTGTGCTTGATCCCATAGCTTTCGAAGGACGAGACAGGGATCGAAGCAAGGATTGTCCATACAGGAGGAAGAAAGAAGGAAGAACAAGTTGAAGATGATGAAAGCTCACCTATTGCTTTTACATGTTATATTTGTATGTGTGGAAGCAAGACACGTTTCCCCCACAACCCCCACCGTAAATGTTTCCCTTACAGCAACTCCCCAGTGCTCAGCTCTGATCAGTGAGGTTCAGACCTGGTGCACAAAATTTATGACATGGTACTCCATGTCATACGTAATCGAATCACTGCTAGTGATTGCGATCCTCGCCATACTTGTACAGACCCTCAGGTTGAGGAAGTGGAAGAGGAGAGCCTCCCGTTCCTGCCCCTCCGTCTATGGAGTTCGATCTCCTATTTTCCGATTTCATCAATCCCCTTTGCCCCATGATGAATAAAGTACTGTGTAATAAAATGAAAAATTATACCCATGTATTATATTGTCCTATACTCGACTGCCGAGTTAGGAAATGTGATGTTGTGGTGTGAATGGTTAAGGTTTTAGAGTCTGTAAGGAAAGGTTTAAGTTAAGTTAAGGATAATTGTGATAGGTAGAGGTTCCCAGTTTGTGGTAATGCATGTCCCCTTTGACGTAGCGCCAAGTAGAGATGGCAGTTAAAAAAATTTTCTTCCCATAGTTTAAGATAGAGTAGCCCAGGAACTGGCAAGAGGTCAGGGAACACAAAGAAGGCAACCCAGATGCACTCAAGGCGACGTACATAGGTGATCCTTCACAATATTTGGATTGTGAGGATCACAAGGAGGGAATGTAGCCACCTAAAATGGACGCTGAGCTACAAAGTAAGCCAAGCGCTAAGACTGCAGGGAAAAAGGCAGTTTAGCCAAAACAGCAGTCTGCAAAGACAGCATTTTGCATTCTGCAAGTAGCAGAAACCAGTTTGGGCTCAGGTGAGAAGACCTTAGTTAGGTGCAAATGGCAAAACGCTTTGCATACTAATGAGGCAATCAGACCTGAACACCCACACAATAGAAACATTTGATTCTGAATGGACACATTTGAACCAAGGCCCAGACATCGAGGCACCAGAAACCTCCAAACAAAAGGGCATAAGAAACGCCCCCCCCATCACGGAGACCCCCTCGCATTGGGGAATTCAAACAGTATCGATGAGGAATTGACCCAATAGATAACCAAAGGTTAAAGCCCGCCCAAGAAGAGGGAAGGACATTGGGATCCCTATAAAAGACAGGGACCTCGTGTTGTCAGGTCTGTTGTTCCGTGCTCCGGCCCTGACCAAGACCTTGAAGCTATATCCTGACTCCAGCCGTTGAGCACCAGCCGCCGAACCGTAAGTGCCAGTACGATGCTCGCTACGCGAACTAAGCCCGCTAAACCCCCCAGTGACCAGCACGCTTTCTGAAGGTTGCAGCCCAAGACCGGGACGAAGGCCTCGCTCCCTGACCTTGCCTGTTCCTGTTAGATAAGTATTCTGATTACTTTAGTTTAGTCATAGCTTAGTCTCTTAGTGTGTGCATGAGTATTTATTATAATTGTATAATAAATATTGATCGTTTGGACCTTACTAATCGGTGTATCGTCTTTATTACTTTGAACTTGACCTTGGAATACTCGTGACGGTGTCTATACGGCACCTGGCGACTCCTGAGCTGAATAAATACATAGAACAGAGCCTAGTGGTGTTAAGCACTTGGAAGTTAATACACCCCAATAAACGCGTTTTACACTCATAGCAAAACGTGCAACACTGCTCAACAAAGGCATCGCCTCGAGCAGGACTATGAGCTATAACCCACAGGGAAACGGGCAGGTGGAGAGGGAGAATGCAACGGTTCTTCTGCCCCTTAGGTCTGGAAGTCTCCCAATCCCCTCCACTCCATCAGATCGCTCCTCTGCATGGCCACGAATGAGACCCCTCACGATTGTTTGTTTATCTTCCCCAGGAAGTCCATCTCCGGGTCTCGCTTCCATCTTGGCTGAAGACTCCGGGACCAGTCCTTCTCCGGAGGCACATGAGGAGCCATAAGACCGACCCCCTGGTTGAAGGGTCCTGCTGCTGCACGCCAACCCCCAGTACGCCTACATCACGCATCAGGACGGACGGCAAGATACAGTCTCCCTACGGGACCTGGCGCCAGCTGGTTCCCCCACCAACGCTCTACTCCCCCACCCCCCACCCCGGCCTGCATCCTCCCCCCTCCCCACTGTCCACCGCCACTCACAGCGCCCCATACGCCCCCCTGGGTCTCCTGTATTGTCCCGCGCCGACACTGCCGCCACCCATCACCCTCCACCCTACCACTGCACCCCAACCGTCTCCAACACCCCGGACTGAGGCTCAAGCTCCAGACACAACGCCCCTGGAGTCACCACCTGCGACAACAGTGCCCGCCGCACTGCCAGCGCTGCGGAGGTCGAAGAGAACGATCCGGCCTCCAGATAGACTGAATATATAATGACCCCACGTCACCCCCGCCGGATTTGATTTTTTTTAACAGGGGGTGAATGTGGTAAATGTATTTACCATAATGCATACATGGTACCATAACCTGTGACCTATGACCTGGAAATGGTGATATGAACTGCTTCCAGGTATTGTACTGTAACCCCAGTATGGCTCCGCCTCTGGCTCCGCCCTCACCGGGGCCATATAAAGGCTGGCCTCTTGTGGGCGGCATTCATCTGTACTACTGACTCTGGCTAGGCAGGTTCATGACTAATAAAGCCTACTGTTCACTTGCTCTCTCTGCCTCACTGTGAATTGAAGGTATATCAGTTATGGACCCAGGATGACGGTACGTCATGGCCAGTGGTGTCATGAAAGAGCACCAGTGGTCTGTGTTAACGTGTACGCTCCCAACTGGGACATCACGGAATTCATAAAGAAGACCATGGCAGAAATCCCCGACATAGACACACGCTGACTCATTATGGGGGGGGGGGGTGGGAATGAACTGTGTACAGGACCCACGGACAGTCAAGACGAACCCCAAATCAGGGGAAATATCTAACATGGCAAAGAAACTAGGCACATTCATGGAACAGATGGAGGCAGTGGACCCCTGGAGGTTCACGCACCCAGGAGAGAAGGAGTTCTCCTTCCTCTCCCAGGTCACCGGGTCTACACCAGAATCAACTTCTTTATGGTTGGGAAAGCAGTGCTTCCAGGGATGTGATAGTAGGAGCAGAGTACACCGAAATTGTAATCTCCGACCACACTCCATACTTCATGGATGGGAGGTCGAAGATGGGCTGGGCCCAACCCCACCCCCTCCCCCTCCCCCGCCAATGGAGGTTGAAGATTTTAGGTTAGACGGGCAGCATGGTTGGCGCAGGCTTGGAGGGCCGAAGAGCCTGTTCCTGTTCTGTACATTTCTTTGTTCTTTGAACTGGAATGTGTAACCTAAAAATGTGAAAACCAATAAAAACATTTCAAAAAAGAAAAGGCCAGTTCTAATCTGGCTGAGGGCATTGCCCATAGCTTTCTTTTTCCACAATTGCTGCTGCATTTTCTTGTCATGCTGCAGACCCTGGAGCATTACCGCTGCTGCCCCATATCTGTATTGTCTCGGGGACAGGTCACAGAATTCTTTCCCTTCCTGTGAGAATCCAGCAACTCTCTGGAAGATCAAGGGACTCACCACAACCCCTCCAAAGTTGCACAATACATCAAACAGTTTTAACGAGCAGAAGTTCTTAAAAATCATTGAATTTTCAATCATAGAATTTACAGTGCAGATGGAGGCCATCCGGCCCATCGAGTCTGCACCGGCCCCTGGGGGGAGAATCACACCTCCACCCTCTCCCCGCAACCCAGCAATCCCACCTACCCTTTTTGGACACTAAGGGCAATTTTGCGTGGCCAATCCACCTAACCTGCACATCTTTGAACTGTGAGTCTGATCGCCCACCGTAAAATCCTGTTTGGCTGGCAGTCAGCCGCACCACCCAAAGACTGGCTGTCCGACCTCTCGGAATCTCGCCAAATGGAGAAAATCAAATTCGCCATCCGAAGGTCAGACGACGGCTTCCACAGAACGTGGGAGCCATTCATCCAATTTTTCCGGGACCTGTGAGTTCCGGGCCAATGAACAAGCAGAAGAATAGCCAGGTAGGCAAGAATCAGGGGAAAGTAGCCAAGGCATGAGAGGGAGAGATAGACCGGGAGGGGGAGGGGGGGGGGGGGGGGCGGACAGCTAAACCTAAGAGGAAAGAAAGGCAAACCAGAGAAGGGGGGGAAGAGAGAAGAGACAGGGAACACTAGAGGAGAACCAGAGAGATGGGGGGAAGGCAGGGGAATGATAGCCGGAAGGGGGGGGGCACGGGAAACAATAACAAACTTGCCATCTACAGGAACAGAGAGCAAGGAGAATCCAGGCGAAAGATGGAGGAACGGCTGAAGCGGAGGTGAGCGCGATACGACAACGGCAGCAAAATGCGGCCGGGAGAAGCAAGTGACAACACCAACACCAGACCCATTCAAGTATTGCCCTCTGTAATTGTTTCTCCGGCACCCAAATGTATATCTACCTCCCCAGTCTCCCTACCACACCCCCCCCCCCCCCCCCCCCACACCCCCGCCACAAACAGATGCCTACTTATATGTTGTAAATAATATTTCCAATTGTACAGAGTTGCTGCTGTTGAGCTGGTGCATAAAACCTTACGAGTTACTTTATTTTATTTTTTATTTCTTTTTTATTTTATTTTTTTGCGGTATGTTTGTGTGTGGCCTTCTCTTCCATATGTAGATATATATCTTATTCTGTGTACATAACGGTAAATATACTTTGTTCAAAAACCCAATAAAAAACATTTATATAAAAAAAAATCTTTGGACTGTGGGAGGAAACCGGAGCACCCGGAGGAAATCCACGCAGACATGAGGAGAATGTGCGGACTCCGCACAGACAGTGACCCAAGCCGGGAATCGAACATACCCACTGTGCTACCATGCCGCCCAATCGTCTTCTTGGCCCTTTACGAAGGTAAATGTAGGGCCCACCTTGCAGCTTCACACTTGTTTGCTGAGTGGTCCCAACTACTAAGAAGCATGAAATGAGGTAGTGAGCGCAATTTGCCTGTTGCTTCCCGACGGCCAACCTGGTGAGTCAGCGACCGGTATATAACACCATTTAGGGCTAATAATGATCCTCCCCAGGCTTCACAGCAGAAATGATTGTCCTGCCACTGCATTCGCCTGCCCGGGTCTGGCAGCTCAACAGTAAAAGGTGGAGCAGCAAATAAACTACTCCCCAGCACACCACCATGCCACCACGCAGATCAACCCCTTATTTCGGTGATACAGACCTGGCCAGAGTTTTGGATGCAGTGGAGTACAGTAGGACACCCTGTTCCTCCGTGTGGGTTGGAGGGTCAGCCACAGGCCAGCCAGTGCCACCTGGGAGGCAGTGGCCGTCAGCTCAGGGAGCATCACCAGGAGGACTGCCACCCGGAAGCTCAACACCTCCACTAGGCTGTAGGGGCGAGTTGACATCAAATCCCTGGCACCGGCCCCACCTGCCACCGCCAGAACTCCCCCCCGCCCCCCCCGCAATGAGTCAGAGACTGGCACCCCACCCTCCCCTAGCATAATACCATACTGTACCCCAGCACACACTGGTACCCATCAGCACAACCCACCCATGCCCAGCAGCGGGGCGCATGCCTGTTGCCCGCCATAAACACACCCCAATGCATGAAGTGTGCGTCTCACAATGCCCTCTCTTTGTCTCCGCAGGAGACGTTAGCCCACAACTGGTAGGAACGGGTCCAGACGGTAGTGGGGTGCCAGCATCAGAAACCTTACCCACGCTGAGGAACGGGACCCTGGGATTGCGGGGGTGACAGAGCAGTCCTCAACAGCGAGGTTGACATGCATTGCCGAGGTAAGGATCCACTGTCCCTTCACCCAGATGATCTGTCTCAAGTGAGTTACACATGTGAGACAGACAAAGAACAAAGAAAAGTACAGCACAGGAACAGGCCCTTCGGCCCTCCAAGCCTGCGCCTACCAAGCTGCCCATCTAAACTAAAATCTTCTCCACTTCCTGGGTCCGTATCTCTCTATTCCCAACCTATTCATGTATTTGTCAAGATGCCCCTAAAACGTCACTATTTTCCCTGCTTCCACCACCTCCTCCAGCAGCGAGTTCCAGGCACGTACCATCCTCTTTGTAAAAAGACATGCCTCGTACATCTCCTCTAAACCTTGCCCCTCGCACCTTAAACCTATGCCCCCTAGTAATTGACCTCTCTACCCTGGAAAAAAGTCTCTGACTATCCACTTTGTCTATGCCCCTCATAATTTTGTAGACCTCTATCAGGTCGCCCCTCAACCTCCGTCGTTCCAGTGAGAACAAGTCGAGTTTATTCAACCTCTCATCATAGCTAATGCCCTCCATACCAGGCAGCATCCTGGTAAATCTCTTCTGCACCCTCTCTAAAGCCACCACATCCTTCTGGTAGTGTGGCGACTAGAATTGAACTGAACGCTATACTCCAATAATGATCCTTCTCCCTCGCTGACCACATGTCCATGTCCAGTCTCCCGGAGGATCTCCATCGGATGATACCGACCCATCCAGGGTGGCCCCCCTACCTCAGCTTTCCAAAAGAATACCTTGGAGGAAAGTTCTGAGAATGTCACCATCGATGCATCACAGCCAAAGCCCTCCAGCCCTCCCAAGGACCCCCCCTCCTGACAATGGCACTTCTCGAGGTCAGCAAGCAGAACACGGTGCCATGGCGAGGCAAGCGCGACTAGTAAGGTGCCCAGGGTCCTCTGGCGCCAGGCGAACCAGAGGACGCTAGCGGCATCAAAGGCCACAGAGCATGGAAAGCAGCATGCTGTCTCCACCACTGCTGTGCATCCTAGGGAAGTGATCTGGACGTAGTAGCAAAGAACAGAGAACGAAGAAGATTGGGGATCACTGAGAGGGCATGAGGCACTCTCAATTACGACGTGAGAGTGAGGTCAGTAATCAAAGGCTTTAATATACAGAGAACAGGACTGCATTCGAGAAAAGTGTGCTCGCCACATGGAGCCCTATCCTATATACTGTTTCCTGGGGGCGTAGCAAGAGGCGGAGTCCCCCAGGGTTCCAAGCCTCTTAAACGGGCAAGGTATTAAAGGTAAATACCGATCATCACATTCACCCCCTCTTTAAAAAAAATCACATAGTCCGTCGGGAGTGAAGTGTTTTAAATTATAAGTTCAGTCTTTGTAGCGGTCTGATCGTCCGTGCTGACTTTTGCTGCTCCGGTGGTGGCGCCGTGGATGCGGTCGGTTCCGATGGTGGTCTATCCGGGAGCACGGTTGACTGAGCCCTTGCCCGCCTTGGAGGGGGGGTATCAGGGGTGATTAGGGTGGTCGGTGCCGGCGCCGGCTGGGGGGCAGGGGGCACTTTGGGGGGGCGCTTTCGGAGTCGGCGGTCAGTGCGGGGCGGGGAGCGTCGGTAGAAGGGGAGGGGGCTGGTGGGGAAAGCGTTGGGGTCGGTGGGAGAGTCGGTTGGGTCGGTGGGAGAGCCAGCGGGTGCCAGGTCTCACAGGGAGACAGTATCCTGCCTGCTGTCGGGGTGCTCGACGTAGGCATATTGAAGGTTTGCGTTCAGCAGGTGGACCCTCTCGACTATTGGATCCGTTTTATGGCTCCTCACGTGCCTCCGGAGTAGGACTGGAACCGGAGTCGTCAGCCAGAGTGGAAGCGAGACCCCAGAGGTGGACTTCCTGGGGAAGACAAACAAACGATTGTGTGGGGTCTCGTTCGTGGCCGTACAGAGGAGCGACCTAATGGAGTGCAGGGCATCGGGTAGGACCTCCTGCCAGCAGGCGATAGGGAGACTCCTTGGCCGTAGGGCTAGGAGGACAGCCTTCCAAACTGTTGCGTTCTCCATCTCCACTTGCCCGTTTCCCTGCGGGTTATAGCTCGTAGTCCTGCTCGAGGCGATGCCCTTGCTGAGCAGGTACCGACGCAGCTCATCACTCATGAACGATGTACCCCGGTCGCTGTGAATATAAGCGGGGAAACCAAACAATGTGAAGATGCTGCGCAGTGCCTTGATCACGGAGGCCAAAGTTGTATCGTGGCAGGGGACAGCAAAAGGGAAGCGGGAGAATTCGTCGATGACGGTGAGGAAATAGATGTTGCGGTTGGTGGATGGGAGGGGCCCTTTGAAGTCCACGCTTAGTCGCTTGAAGGGCCCAGAGGCCTTTATCAGGCGGGCCTTGTCTGGTCGATAGAATTGCGGTTTGCATTCCGCACAGATCTGGCATGCCTTAGTCATGGCCTTGACCTCCCCTGTGGAGTAGGGTTGGTTGCGGGACTTGATGAAGTGGGCAAGCCGGGTGACCCCCGGGTGGCAGAGGTCATCGTGGATGGATCTCAGGCGGTCCAATTGCGCGTTGGCGCACGTGCCGCGAGACAGGGCATCTGGGGACTCGTTGAGCTTCCCGGGGTGATATTTAATATTGTACGTATAGGTGGAGAGCTCTATTCTCCACCTCAGAATTTTGTCGTTCTTTATTTTGCCCCGTTGTGCGTTATCGAACATAAAGGCGACCGACTGTTGGTCGGTGACGAGGGTGAACCTCCTACCGGCTAGGTAGTGCCTCCAGTGTCGCACGGCCTCCACAATGGCTTGTGCCTCCTTCTCGACTGCAGAGTGCCGGATTTCCGAGGCGTTGAGGGTTCGGGAGAAGAACGCTACTGGCCTGCCTGCCTGGTTGAGGGTAGCAGCCAGGGCGACGTCTGATGCATCGCTTTCTACTTGGAAGGGAATGGCTTCGTCCACCGCGTGCATGGCGGCCATGCTGATGCCGGCCTTGATACGGTCGAAAGCTGACTGGGCCTCATCTGTCAGGGGAAAAACCGTGGTCTTAATGATTGGCCGGGCTTTGTCCGCATATCTGGGGACCCACTGGGCGTAATAGGAGAAATGCCCCAAGCACCGTTTGAGTGGCTTGAGGCAACGGGGGAGGGGGAGTTCCTTAAGGGGACGCATGCGGTTGGGGTCTGGGCCTAGGAACCCATTTTCCAAGACGTAGCCGAGGATGGCTAGCCGGGCTGTGTGGAACACGCATTTCTCTTTGTTGTACATGAGCTGGAGGGCCCGGGCAGTCTGGAGGAACTGCCTCAGGTTTGCGTCGTGGTCCTGCTGGTCATGGCCGCAGATGGTGATGTTGTCCAAGTACGGGAAGGTAGCCCATAAGCCGTACTGGTCCACCATTTGATCCATCGCCCTCTGGAAAACGGAGACTCCGTTTGTAACACCAAAGGAGACCCTGAGGAAGTGAAACAGCCGACCGGCTGCTTCAAAAGCCGTGTAGGGGCGGTCCTCTGAGCGGATAGGGAGTTGGTGATAGGCCGATTTTAGGTCAACCGTGGAGAATACCCGATACTGGGCGATTTGAGTCACCATTTCTGCTATGCGGGGAAGTGGGTAAGCATCGAGGTGTGTGAAGCGGTTTATGGTCTGGCTATAATCCACTACCATTCGTTGCTTTTCCCCGGAGCGGACTACCAATACTTGAGCCCTCCAAGGGCTGTTGCTGGCCTCTATGACCCCCTCTTTTAGTAGCCGCTGGACCTCTGACTTGATAAAAGTCATGTCTTGGGTACTGTACCAGCGACTCTTGGTGGCGACGGGCTTACAGTCGGGAGTAAGGTTCGCGAAGAGGCGGGGTGGCGCAAATGTGGTGGTATGATTAGCATAGCTGCCTGCCATTGGTGCAGAACACTGGCTTACCATTGGCCCTGGTCGGTCATGTGCCTCTCGACCGGTTGGTTGAGACCAGTCATGTGACGGTTCCCCGATTGGTCGAGAGGCTAAGTTAACCCCGCCTCCAGGGCGGGATATAAATACCCAGTACTCCCGGCGGTCGTCCTTATACTGTAATCGACCGCAGGGCTAACATCTAGCTGATTAAAGCCATACTTTTGTCCAGCAACTCGTCTCGCGTTCAATTGATGGTACATCAGCAACTTTGAGTGTCGCCAGGCTGCATACCGTTAGTTAGGGCAGGGGTCCGCCGAACTTCAGTGTCAGGCTCCGGTGGCTGCACTGAAAGTCCAGGCCGAGCAGCAGGGGGGCGCAGAGTTGAGGAAAGATGTAAAGTTTAAAACGGGAGTATTTAGCGCCTTGAATTGCGAGGTCAGCGACAGAATACCCCGTGATTTGAACCAAATGGGACCCTGAGGCAAGGGCGATAGTTTGGGAGGCGGGGTGGGTGCGCAGGGAGCAGCGCCTTACCATGTCTGGATGGATAAAGCTCTCCGTGCTCCCGGAGTCGACTAGGCAGGGAGTGTCGTGGCCGTTGATTCGCACTCGCGTCATTGAGTTTCACAGGTGTTTTGGCCGCGATTGATCGAGCGTGATCGCTCCTAGTTGCGGGCCGTCAGAGTCGAACTCACAAAATGGCCGCCCGGAGTCACAAGATGGCCGCCGCCGCCGGTCGAACGTGTCGGGTTTCGAAGATGGCCGCCGCCAAGATGGCTGCTCCCATGACTCGCACGAGGTCGATGACGCGTCGGAAGTGGGCGTGCCCGGCCGCACGCGGCCGCATTGCGGGGTCTGTCAGACCGGGAGCTTGATTTCTGGGCCTGATGAGGGTTTTGTTTGTGGCCTTTTGGCCCAGCCAGGCAAACTTTCGCAAAGTGCCCTTTCTTCCCGCAGTCGTTGCAGATCACGGATCAGGCCGGGCAACGCTGAGGTGGGTGCTGGCCTTGCCCACAAAAATAGCATGGGGAACCCCCGGAGTGAGTGGACCGTCGCGTGGCACAGGCCTGTTGCGTGGCCGAGTCTGGAGGGGATTGAGAGGGGTTTGCAAGGTCCGCGGAGTACGTACGGAGGTTAAGGTGAGCCGTTTAGAGAGAAGAGGCGAGCGTTACCGTACCCTGGAGATCCTTTGCCCCGTCTTCTAGGAGCCGCTGCCGGATGTACGAGGACCTGATACCAGACACAAGGGCGTCGCGGATATATAAGTTCCTGTGCTCTTCTGCCGTCACTGCTTTGTGGTCGCAGTTCCTCGTGAGCGCAGTGAGTCTTTCCACGAACTCGTCCAGCGTTTCCCCGGAACGCTGGCTGCAGTTTGAGAGCAAATGTCTGGTGTGTACCTCGTTAGTAGTTTTTATGAAGCGTTTCTTCAATATTTCGATCGCCGCCTCATAGATCGTAGCAGTTTTGATCACGGCGGAGAGTCAGTGGCTCACCCGGCCATGTAGTAAGCGCAGCTTGCGAGTGCTGTCGACATCAATCGTTGAGGAGTCCAGATAGTCCTCGAAACACTGGAGCCAATGTTTAAAAATTTCCGGGGCTTCCGGCGACCTGGCGTCCAGGTTGAGTTTCTCCGGTTTTAGGGCGCTGTCCATCTTGATGTGTCTGTAGATTAAATTGAGGCACCCTCAATTACGACGCGAGAGCGCGGTCAGTAATCAAAGGCTTTAATATACAGAGAACAGGACTGCATCCAAGAGAAGTGTGCTCGCCACATGGAGCCCTATCCTATATACTGTTTCCTGGGGCGTAGCCAGAGGCGGAGTCCCCCAGGGTTCCAAGCCTCTTAAAGGGCAAGGTATTAAAGGTAAATACCGATCATCACAGGACACGAGGTGGGAGAGGGGGGCATACCATCGGTAGCTGGAGACAGTTAAGGTTTCAATTGTTTACCATTAAAACAAGTTACACCCAAGACACGTAAAGCCTCTGTCACATTATTGTGCATAGCAGACCAGCCTGCACCCTCCTTCCCCTGTTGCCCTCCACCCTCCCCCAGCCCCTGCCCCTGAGCACAGTGATCCTAGATCTGGGCGTCCCCCGCCCAGGCATACTATTTGCAGGTTTTGAGTGTGAGAGCGCTGTGAGCAGAAAGACCGGAAACAGACTATGACATAGATTGAGGAACGCCAAAGCTCACCTCACAGTGAGTTATCATCACCATTCTGCCTTGTAATTGACCCGTAGATGGTGCCAACACAGGTCCATCACCCTGGAGTGATGTTACACAGACCCTGGGAGGTGTGGCAGGGAGATTGGAGGGGGGTGAGTGTGATGGGTGGGTAGGGGGGAAATGGGTGGGAAGGTGGTGGGAGGGATGGGATGATGGACAAAGCCCCGTCCTATGAGAAGCGAGCAAGGATGAGGGTCTCCAGGCATGCAAGCCCCTCGCCATCGCCATGTATCCTCCATCCTCCGGCTGCTCCCACGGGTCTCCCTCAGACTCATATCCAGCCCCTCCTGGTCCCGATCCTCTTCAACCTCCTCCTCCACCTCCCATACCTCGCCCCACTGCTGCGCCAGATTGTGGGGAACAAAGCAGATCACCACATTACTTGGACTGGACTCAGGTTCCCTCCATGATCCAGACACACACTGACCCTCTGGGCGTGGGGATGAAATGAATTGAAATGAAATGAAAATTGCTTATTGCCACAAGTAGGCTTCAAATGAAGTTACTGTGAAAAGCCCCTAGTCGCTACATTCCGGCGCCTGTTCAAGGAGGCTGGTACGGGAATTGAACCTGCGCTGCTGGCCTGCCTTGGTCTGCTTTAAAAGCCAGCTGTTTAGCCCTGTGCTAAACCAGCCCCAGTGCTGCAGCCCAGCTCCAGGGCATTTGTTTGTTGGCTGCTGCCTCTTTGGTATTGACACCCCAGAGTTCAGGCAAAGTGTCCAGGCCTCACAGTTTGCTTGGGATTCTAGACAATAATACTCACCTGAGACATGGCAATGTACCCACGGGATTCCACTCAGATGCTGTGAAGTGCTCGTATATCTAACGATGCCAATTCCCTATTAGCAATAACCTTCAGTTGTGTGACCCGAGGCTACTCGCTGTCAGAGGGAATTAAAGTGACCTGCACCATATTACCATGGACAGGACTCCGACCCTGGGATACGCAATGGGACGGATGGGCAGCAGCTGCTGTTGCCCTGTAATGGGCATACATGATCTGGGGGGGGTGCCCTTAGGACCCCCAGGCACCCAGCCCCTCACCCCTCCAGCTCAAGGGTGACCATCGACTGATGGCGCCCAGCCCACCCCCCCCCCCTTGCCCCCGAGCATTAGGGTAGCAGCTCCAGTGCCCCCAGGCTGATTGCCCAATTTTGAAGATCGCTACTCACCTCCTCCGACCCCCTCAGCAGCCATTCGGCAGTTTCACATTTTTAAATGGGTGCGCTAAACAGTACTCGCGTGACCTCTGCTGGGGAGCCAGTTAGATCACGTGAGATAAGGGGTCCGTCTTGTTAATGATCTGGATCTTTCTCTCCATTGTTGTTAATTGGAACCTCACGGGATCCGTAATCCATCAACGGTTAGATTGAAAACCAATCGACGTCTGCTGCAGATCCAGATTCCAGCCTCCCCCGCGATCTAACCGGATAGCACGATCCGTGCTGGACGCATTGCAGCTGTTAGATTGGTCCCCTGGTATTGCAGTCAGGATAATCACTGCCTTCCCAAGCACACTGCAGACATACCTGCTGTTTAGCACAGGGCTAAATCGCTGGCTTTGAAAGCAGACCAAGACAGGCCAGCAGCACGGTTCAATTCCCGTACCAGCCTCCCCGAACAGGCGCCGGAATGTCGTGACTAGGGGCTTTTCAGAGTAACTTCACACAGGGGACAGACACACGGGACAAACGCACAAACGACCACAACCCAGCGACAAACATACAGGGGGCAGACACACAGGGGACAGACATGATGTGTTGGGTACTCTGGATCTGTGGAGACTGTGTTTACCTCAGCAGTAACATATACAGGCTACCAACACTTGAAATAGTACAACACTGTTTTATTAAGCTAGGAACTGTTGTACATACTTTCACTGTGGGTGGACACTATGTTAGATTAAACTGAAGACCTGTGCCTACCCTGACCAGTCTACACTGTTAGCACATGGTGAAGATCTGTGCTACAAGCTGTGAGCTCTGTCCTTCTCAGAGGCTCATCCCGAATGAACGGGAAAACTAGTGCCCTCTGGCTTTATCCTGAGTGTGCTCTAACTGGTGATTGGCTGCTGTGTTGTGTGTGTTGATTGGTCTTGCAGTGTGTCAGTCAGTGTGTGTCTGCACCATTATATACTGATGTGTATAGTATGACAAGACACACAGGGCACAAACACACAGGGGGCAGACACACAGGGGACAGACACACGGGGGACAGACACACAGGGGACGGAGACACAGGGGACAGATCCACAGGGACAGACACACAGGGGACAGACACACAGGTGGAAAACAAACAGGAGACAGACACACAGGGATAGACACACAGGGGACAGAGACACAGGGGACAGATCCACAGGGGACAGACACACAGGGGACAGACACACAGGGACAGACACACAGGGGATAGACACACAGGGGACAGAGACACAGGGGACAGATCCACAGGGGACAGACACACAGGGGACAGACACACAGGGGACAAACACACAGGGACAGACACACAGGAGACAGACACACAGGGACAGACACACAGGGACAGACACACAGGGGGCAGAGACACAGGGGACAAACACACAGGGGACAGACATTCAACGGACAGGCACACATGGGACAGACACACGGAGGACAGACACACAGGGGATAGACACACAGGAGACAAACACACAGGGGACAGAAACACAGGGGACAGACACACAGGGGACAGACACACAGGGACAGACACACAGGGGACAAACACACAGGGACAGACACACAGGAGACAAACACACAGGGGACAGACACACAACGGACAGGCACACATGGGACAGACACACGGGGGACAGACACACAGGGGACAGACACACAACGGACAGGCACACATGGGACAGACACACGGGGGACAGACACACAGGGGACAGACACACAGGGGACAGACACACAGGGACAGACACACAGGAGACAGATCCACAGGGGACAGACACACAGGGGACAGACACACAGGGGACAGACACACAGGGGACAGAAACACAGGGGACAGACACACAAGGGACAGACACACAATGGACAGGCACACAGGGAACAGACACACAGGGGACAGATACACAGGGGGCAGACACACAGGGGACAGATACACAGGGGACAGACACACAGGGGACAGACACACAGGGGGCAGACACACAGGGGACAGACACACAGGGACAGACACACAGGAGACAGATCCACAGGGGACAGACACACAGGGGACAGACACACAGGGGACAGACAGACAGGGGACAGACACACAGGGGACAGACACACAGGGGACAGAAACACAGGGGACAGACACACAAGGGACAGACACACAATGGACAGGCACACAGGGAACAGACACACAGGGGACAGATACACAGGGGGCAGACACACAGGGGACAGATACACAGGGGACAGACACACAGGGGACAGACACACAGGGTGTGGTAATGCTCGCCTCTTCTCTCGAAACGGCCCACCGTAACCTCCGTACGTACTCCGCGGACCTTGCGAACCCCTCTCGATCCCCTCCAGACTCGGCCACGCTACAGGCCTGTAAGGTTAAACTGAGAGATTTTTGTTGTGTCAAACTGTCGGAAGTTTTATAATCGGAACATAGCGAAAGCCGTACCCTTATTTAAAAGCATTACCTGATCATCCCCTGTTCCAAATTAAAGAGAGAAAGAGGAAATGGCCAAGCAGGCAATGGAACGCCTCATGAACCCAGAGCAGTTCGTGGTCGCAGCGACCAACAGCAGCAGAGTCGGCCAGTGTCCCGTATGGGAGCTGGAACTCAGGAAATATCTCAAAGGGAAAGGATGGCCCCTTTGGAGTGAGTTTTGTTTGAATGAGGATACAGGTCCCGGGAGTATAGGACATACTTGGTGGGAGAACCTTTCTCAAATTCACAGGAAGAATTTAAGTAAAGCACGTAAGCCAATGGCAATTGTGTCCTGCTTGGCACATTTGCGAGGCACAGAGGAGGTCGTTCGGACGCTCCGAGCAGAATTAGAGGAAGGGAATAGAATGAGCAAAGTGGATGTCAGGGACATCGAAAAGGAAAACCTAGAGTTAAGAAGGAAACTGGCAGAGAAGGATAGAGAGGTGGATGATGCCAAGAGGGCACATCAGTCCTGTCTAGCCCATCTGAGCAGTTCCCAAACCCAATATGAAAAAGCCTATCAAGATGTGCAGCGTGCAGTTCTGACAAGAGAAGATTCAGAAAAGCAGGTAGAGGCACTGCAAAGGCAATGCTCTGACCTAAAGGCAGCTTTAAGAGCACTCCATGCTGCCACCACTGAGCAAAGGCAAAGCACAGTGGATCACGCAAAGTTTAGGAAGCAGATTGCGGAGCTGCAATCTCTGCTTTCCGTACAGAATGGGTTCCAAAGGTGTGGAACCCAGTTAGATGAGGAAAATGCCCCAGATTGGCATGAATTAAGTGAGACAGTGCAGCGCTATGTTCAGGGAACATGTGCGCCAGCAGCGCAGCAGAAAAGGAAAGCACCCCAACCCCCCACAGATCAGATAGCACCCGCACCTATGAACCCAGTCACCACCCAAAGAAAGGCAACCATAGAAGGAGCACCCGACATCACCTACACCACCCCCTTAACTGTAACACAACTCAGGGACGCGTGTGAGAAAATCACCCCGTTCCTCCCCACTGCAGACCCCCACCAATTTTTCGCAAAAGTAAAAAAAGCAGGCTACCATGTGCGGCCTGGATGGGCGAGAGCAAGTGAAGCTCACAGTTTTGAGTTTAGACTCATCAGTAGTTGCAGCCCTCCCTGACCCACAGAACGTTGGAGGAGGCACACTAGAGGAGATGCATACATCTATATTAGACGCGATAGGGTACAATAGAGGAGACCCAGTCGAAGGCCTAAATAAGTGTAGGCAGAAGAGGACAGAGCATCCCACAGCATTCGCAGGAAGGCTGTGGATTCATTTCACTGCTGTTTTTGGCGATTTAGACCGAGCGCATTTAACCCGCGATAATATGGTTAAATGGACCCGCACCATAATCTCCCACGCCACAGATGCAGGACAGAATGTCTGCAGTAGTTATGACTCCTCAGAAGAGGCCCATAATGAAAAATGGGTTTTGAAAAGATTGTCCCGCGCTTGGGAGCAATCTGTCCAAGGCAAAGTAAAAGTAAAGACCCCCAGAAGAAGCTCAGGCTACAGCAGATATACAGGCAGTAAGAGCGCACCAAAACCCCGCATGGGTAAATGAAGGAAAGAACAGCCCCCCACAGAAGTCGCAGGAATGTTACAACTGCGGACAGTTAGGACATTTTGCAAGGGAATGCAACGGCCCACAGAAATCTCAGAGAGGCCAGCAGACAGGCACTCTGACCAGGACAAAGCAAAGCCAGTCCACAGTATAGGGACGCAGTCAGGACAGACCAATGTGGACGGAACGGACTGACGGTGTTTGGGCTCCCCCACTTGGGTCTGTGACACCCTCTGGGACCAATCCGGAAGGTCGGTGGTCACTGCAAAGATTAGAGGGAAGCCCATAGAATTACTTTGGGACACAGGAGGGTCCCGCACAACAATTAATTCCACCGTTACAGCACAGGCAGACACGTGGCCGACCACATCCACAATTACACTCAGCGGATTTACAGGACACTCACAGCAGGGACACATTACAGCCCCTGTATCAATCCAACTAGGGAATATCTCCACCAGACACCCCGTTGTTTTAGTTAATCTGCCCCGCACAGCAGAATACATACTGGGGATAGATTTTATGAATGCCCACAGCCTGTCATTCGATCCAGTCAATCAGTGTGTCTGGAGAATGGAAAAATCGGACAGAGCACCCGCAACGCTCACAGTAGGAGAGTATGCAAACAGGATTAGCGCAGTAGGCGACTATTGTTTTGACCCGACCACGCTTAGCACGGACAAACAGGTTAGGGCAGTTTTGAACCGACACAGGACAGCATTTGCCAGTCACCGGCACGACTGCGGCAGAATGACTGGACAAGTTCAAGTTACTGGACCTGACCCGAGACCACAGAGACAGTACCGATTTCCCCTAGAAGCAGAGGGAGAAATTGGAAAGATTATAGAGAGCTTATTAGAGCAGGGGGTACTTAGGACAGTAGCCTCAACTAATAATGCCCCTATTTGGCCAGTGAGGAAGCCCGATGGATCATGTCGTCTGACCATAGATTATCGGGAACTCAACAAAGTAACCCCAGCAGTAGCCCCCACGGTAGCAACAAGTCCCGAGACCATGCTCAAACAGGGACTCCACTCCAAATATTTCACGGTATTGGACATTAGCAATGGCTTCTGGGGCGGCACGGTGGCACAGTGATTAGCATTGCTGCCTACGGCGCTGAGGACCCGGGTTCGATTCCCGGCCCTGGGTCACTGTCTGTGAGGAGTTTGCACGTTCTCCCTGTGTCTGCGTGGGTTTCACCCCCACAACCCAAAGATGTGCAGGTTAGGTAGATTGGCCACGTTAAATTGCCCCTTAATTGGAAAAAATGAATTGGATATTCTAAATTTAAAAAAAAAGCAATGGCTTCTGGTCAATCCCATTGGCAAAGGCGTGCCAGTACAAATTTGCCTTCACATTTAAAGGACAGCAGTATACGTGGACATGCCTCCCACAAGGATTCCACAATTCCCCCTCCATTTTCCACCGACAGCTGGCAAATGGATTAGCCAAATTTTCCCGGCCCGAATGTCTGGTACAATATGTGGATGACCTATTACTGCAGACAGACACCAAGGCAGAGCACATCATGCTTCTGGCCGAGCTCCTGGAAATTTTACAAGAGATTGGATGTAAAGTTAACTCCAGAAAGGCCCAGATATTGGAGAATCAAGTGATGTATTTGGGTACAGTCATCACGCACGGCAAACGCGAGATCGAGTTGAAAAGAATTGAATCGATTGTCAAATTGCCCCTTCCCCAGAATGTTTCAGCCCTCCGGTCGTTTTTGGGACTGGTTGGGTACTGTCGGAACCATATTGATGGTTTTGCGACAAAGGCAGCCCCACTCTCAGACCTCCTTAAGAAAAGAGCCCCTTGGGAATGGCTTCCGCAGCATGCAGAGGCTGTGGAAGAGTTTAAAAAGGCCCTTAGCGCAGCACCCGCGCTACAAGTTCCAGACCAACTCTCCCCCTATGCAATAGAGGTAGCTAGCACAGATCTGACCCTCTCGGCTGTGCTCCTTCAGGAACGGCACGAGCAGCTACGACCCGTGGCTTATGCCTCACGACTTTTAGACCCCGTAGAACCAGGATTTTCAGCCTGCGAGAGGCACCAACTGGCAGTTTTTTGGGCAGTTCAGTACTTCTCGTACATTACCGGACTTAATCCCATCACCATTTTGACCGAGCACACCCCCACACAGTTACTTTTAGACGGTCGACTGAAGGACGGTTCAGTGAGCCAGATAAGAGCAGCTAGGTGGACACTTCTGTTACAAGGACGGGACATAACAGTAAAACGGACCAAGACACACACATTTTTAGCAGACAACCTCCAATATCCAGGACAACCCCATGAATGCGAGATAGTAGCACCCCTACACAACACAGGACCTTCCATTGCAAAGACGCCCCCCAGGAAGATAGGGAATTCAAGCCTGAGCCCCCAACACACCGACATGTGTGCCCCATTGAAGATATATGTGGACGGTTCATCCACAGTTTTAAATGGAGAACGCATCACTGGATGCGGGATTTATGTTGAGGATGCGCAGGGTCATGCACTAGAAGAGATCGCATTAAAACTCCCAGGTCACTTAGGCGCGCAGGCAGCAGAGCTCGCGGCCATTGCTTATATAGTGGACCACTCAGATTCGTTTCCCAGCCCAGCAGACATATATTCGGACAGTTTATATGTCTAAAAGCTTTCTATAGTTATGTCAGGAATAAAAGAATGACTAGGGTAAGAGTAGGGCCAGTCAAGGACAGTGGTGGGAAGTTGTGTGTGGAGGCTGAGGAGATAAGCGAGATACTAAATGAATACTTTTCGTCAGTATTCACTCAGGAAAATGATAATATTGTGGAGGAGAATGCTGAGACCAAGGCTATTAGAATAGATGGCATTGAGGTGCGTAGGGAAGAAGTGTTGGCAATTCTGGACAAGGTGAAAATAGATAAGTCCCCGGGGCCTGATGGGATTTATCCTAGGATTCTTTGGGAAGCCAGGGAAGAGATTGCTGAGCCTTTGGCTTTGATTTTTAGGTCATCATTGGCTACAGGAATAGTGCCAGAGGACTGGAGTATAGCAAATGTGGTCCCTTTGTTCAAGAAGGGGAGTAGAGATAACCCCGGTAACTATAGGCCGGTGAGCCTAACGTCTGTGGTGGGTAAAGTCTTGGAGAGGATTATAAAAGATACGATTTATAATCATCTAGATAGGAATAATATGATTAGGGATAGTCAGCATGGTTTTGTGAAGGGTAGGTCATGCCTCACAAACCTTATCGAGTTCTTTGAGAAGGTGACTGAACAGGTAGACGAGGGTAGAGCAGTTGATGTGGCGTATATGGATTTCAGTAAAGCGTTTGATAAGGTTCTCCACGGTCGGCTATTGCAGAAAATACGGAGGCTGGGGATTGAGGGTGATTTAGAGATGTGGATCAGAAATTGGCTAGTTGAAAGAAGACAGAGAGTGGTAGTTGATGGGAAATGTTCAGAATGGAGTTCAGTTACGAGTGGCGTACCACAAGGATCTGTTCTGGGGCCGTTGCTGTTTGTCATTTTTATAAATGACCTAGAGGAGGGCGCAGAAGGATGGGTGAGTAAATTTGCAGACGACACTAAAGTCGGTGGAGTTGTAGACAGTGCAGAAGGATGTTGCAGGTTACAGAGGGACATAGATAAGCTGCAGAGCTGGGCTGAGAGGTGGCAAATGGAGTTTAATGTGGAGAAGTGTGAGATGATTCACTTTGGAAAGAATAACAGGAATGCGGAATATTTGGCTAATGGTAAAATTCTTGGTAGTGTGGATGAGCAGAGGGATCTCGGTGTCCATGTACATAGATCCCTGAAAGTTGCCACCCAGGTTGATAGGGTTGTGAAGAAGGCCTATGGTGTGTTGGCCTTTATTGGTAGAGGGATCGGGTTCCGGAGCCATGAGGTCATGTTGCAGTTGTACAAAACTCTAGTACAGCCGCATTTGGAGTATTGCGTACAGTTCTGGTCGCCTCATTATAGGAAGGAAGTGGAAGCTTTGGAACGGGTGCAGAGGAGATTTAGCAGGATGTTGCCTGGTATGGAGGGAAAATCTTATGAGGAAAGGCTGATGGACTTGAGGTTGTTTTCGTTAGAGAGAAGAAGGTTAAGAGGTGACTTAATAGAGGCATACAAAATGATCAGAGGGTTAGATAGGGTGGACAGCGAGAGCCTTCTCCCGCGGATGGAGGTGGCTAGCATGAGGGGACATAGCCTTAAATTGAGGGGTAATAGATATAGGACAGAGGTCAGAGGTGGGTTTTTTACGCAAAGAGTGGTGAGGCCGTGGAATGCCCTACCTGCAACAGTAGTGAACTCGCCAACATTGAGGGCATTTAAAAGTTTATTGGATAAGCATATGGATGATAAGGGCATAGTGTAGGTTAGATGGCCTTTAGTTTTTTTCCATGTCGGTGCAACATCGAGGGCCGAAGGGCCTGTACTGCGCTGTATCGTTCTATGTTCTATGTCTGTAACAGCCTGACCGATTTTCTACCCCTGTGGAGGACAAGAGGTTTTGTCTCCGCAGATGGGAAGCCCCTTCCATCAGCCCCATTACTCCTAGGGAAGGCAAAGGATAGGACGTATGGCATCATTAAAGTTAGGAGTCACCATAGGTCATCCCCCCCTGGAAATGTAAAAGCCGACACACTGGCAAAAGCAGGTTCCAGGCGAGGTCACTTTTGGACACCCCCAGCTAGCGCACCAGCTAGCGCCCCTGTTAGTGCAGTTCAGGTCTCACAGGCAGAAATCAAAGATTTAGTACAGGCACAGAAGCAGGACGAATATCTCCGGGAGATTTTTAAAGGAAACTTTGTGGCCCAGTACGATAGATTCAAACACGCTTTGACCACACATGAGGGTGTGATCATTAAAGATAAATTGTATGTGGTTCCTGAACAAGACAGGAATCAAATGATTGCCTTATTCCATGACAGTCATGGACACCAAGGGATCGACCCGACCACAAGACACCTTAGACAACTCTGTTGGTGGCCCAGCTTAAGACAAGATGTTACCCACTATATAGAGAATTGTTTAATTTGTGCGCAGAATAACCCGGAAAGGTATTCAAAGAAGGCACAACTCAGCCACACTCGCCCCGTTAATGGCCCCTGGACAAACCTCCAGATCGATTTTATAGGACCATTGCCCCCTTGCAGGAATGGCTATGAATATGTTCTGGTGGTCACAGATACCTTTACCAAATGGGTAGAGGCATTCCCTTCACACACCAATACAGCTAAGACAGCTGCAAAGATCCTGACCCACCACATCTTTACGAGATGGGGGTCTCCCCAGAAGTATAGAGTCAGATCAGGGATCTCACTTTACAGGACGGGTCATGAAGAACGTCCTGACCATATTCGGCATAAAACAAAATTTCCACATTGCGTATCACCCCCAGTCAAGCAGGATAGTAGAACGCATGAATCGGACCCTAAAATCGACCCGTAGGAAGATGGTACAGGGGAACAATTCGACTTGGGATTCAGTGCTCCCATTCGCACTAATGTTCATCCGAAATACAGTTTCATTATCTACAGGTTTCACCCCACACACACTCATGACCGGACGCCCTATGAAAGGATCAGAATTCCTTTTAGGACTGGATATGACCAGCCCAGAAGTGACGGCCCTCACACATGAGAAAGCAGTCAAAGAATTAGTTGAGACTGTAAGGTCTGCACAGTTAGCAGCCGCAGTAACATTGGGAAAATGACGACAACAGAGCACGGCCTGTTTTAACAAGAATGTACACCCCACAGAATTTCAGGTTGGGCAACAGGTTATGCTATCTGTTTATAACCCCAGCACATTTTTGGCTCCTAAATTTTCCGGCCTGTACTCAATTTCGGACAAAATCAGCCCCTCAGTTTATATGATAAAGTACCCCAACGGTAAGACTGCGTGGTTTCATATTAACCAACCTGGGGCAGCAGGGTAGCATGGTGGTTAGCATAAATGCTTCACAGCTCCAGGGTCCCAGGTTCGATTCCCGGCTGGGTCACTGTCTGTGTGGAGTCTGCACGTCCTCCCCCTGTGTGCGTGGGTTTCCTCCGGGTGCTCCGGTTTCCTCCCACAGTCCAAAGATGTGCGGGTTAGGTGGATTGGCCATGCTAAATTGCCCGTAGTGTCCTAATAAAAGTAAGGTTAAGAGTGGGGGTTGTTGGGTTACGGGTATAGGGTGGATATGTGGGTTTGAGTAGGGTGATCATGGCTCGGCACAACATTGAGGGCCGAAGGGCCTGTTCTGTGCTGTACTGTTCTATGTTCTATGCTCTAACCGAAGGCTTATGGAACACAGTCAAACCACTTGCACCAATGTCCTACTCGATGCAACAGAACACCTCGCCCCGCCCACAAGAGACACATTTCCACCATCTGCCTCACAGACCAGTTCCTCATTGGACTCGACCTCGACTCCACCCACTGACTTCAGACCACGCCCCGGAACGCCCACAAGCTGCCACAGCAGAGACAGTGACAGTGACTGTGAAACTGAGGACAGCCACAGAACTCCACCCTACAGCCCCCACTTCAGCGACTGCGACCCCGACTCCAGTGACCCCATGGAGATCAACTACATTAAATATCCAGACCCACACCCAAACCCACCACCCAGCACTGACGACCCCGACAATGCTCCTTCAATTTTAGACCCCACGATTTGGCACAGGGACAATTCTTGGCGACTTGTCCGCAATGACGAGAGTGACCCCCGGTCACACAATGCAAAGATTGCATGCCTGATCCATACAAGGGTATGGGATCCGGGAGAAGAGGGGGACTTGATGTCTGACTCCCAACACGGCAACCCCTTTGCGACCCTGTTCGCAGAGAATGAGGAGAAGTGAGGTGTCCAGATGATGTAAAAGAGGAACCGCTTGAGAGAACCTGCACGTATGTATGTTTGTTTGTATGTTAAATGTTTGATTGGAGATTGGCCACTTACTTTTCAGATGAAAAGCTTGTGACCACCTCACATGCACGTTAGTTTATCCGCAGATATTTCTGAGAACTTCACTCAGTTGAAATGTCCTCTGGTGAACCGACAATGTTCACGACTTGTCTTCTGTTTACAGATGTTGGAGCATCTTGGCTCCTCCCTTTTTTTAGGTGCCCCTCTATTCTGGGAATAGAGGCTGCAATTCCACTACGACTACATTCTTGCCCGTTCATTTCAGGTTGCTCAGGCAGTGGAGAAACGGCATTGAGGACCCACCCTTTCTGAGGATCCCCCTTTGGTCAGCTAAGCTCGGGTACAGCACAGCATGCCCTACCCGGGGATCCCATTCAAATCTTACCCATAGCGGCCCACACGCAACCCATTCGGATATCTCATTTCTAAACTTCGGTTTCATTTTTGTTTAAGGTAGCCCTTCAGCAGCCATCCCATATGCTATTTACATCCAGGAACATTCGGATGGTAAATCGCAAAACCTGCGAGACGGCTCGCAGTGGCAAAGTTGTTAGGTGTATGTCTGGTCCTAAATTCGCTTTTGAAAAAAAAATGAGGGGAGTCACAGGGTGTGACTTGGCCATTCATTTAAGGGACAATTGGAATGAGAGGACAGATACACTAACATTACAGGTATTAAACAAATTATTGACAGATACTGTGCTTGATCCCATAGCTTTCAAACGGTCGAAGGAAGGATCAGAGCAAGATCAGCAATACAGAAGGAAGAGAAGGAAGAAGACCACGATGAAAAACTACATGCTTTTAGTTACCGTTTTTGTATTTTTGCACGCGGACGCAAACCATTTTTCCCCTATGACCCCTGCCGTTAATGTTTCCCACACACCGACTTCTCAAAGCCCAGTAATGAACAGCAAGGACCAGACCTGGTGCACAAAATTCATGAACTGGTACTCACTTTCATACGTCATTGAATCACTTTTGGTGATTGCAGTTCTCTGCATCATAGTGCAGACCCTCAGGATGAGGAAATGGAGAAGGAGAGCCTCCCGCTCTTGCGCCTCAACCATTTACAGAGTACAATCCCCTATTTTCGGATTTCACCAATCCCCCCAACCCCTTGATGTATAATAAAATATTTAATTTAATACGATCTGTAAATAAAGATTATTGTGGATGTATTATAATGTTCTGCGCTCGACTGCCGAGTCAGAAAATGAAATGTAAAGATACTGTGGTATGAATGAGTAAGGGTTTAGAATGTTATAGGATGTTTAAACGTGAGATGAGAATAGTTTATTGCGATAGTTAGAGGTTCCCGATTCGAATTGGTAATGCATGTCCCCTTTGACATAGCGCCAATCAGAAAATGTTAGTTAAAAGTTTTTTGCCATAGTTGAGGAAAGAATAGACGCCATGGAACTCGCTGAGGTCAGGGAACACAAAGACACCGTACTTGGGTGATCCTTCATGATTTCTCATGAGGATCACAAGGAAGGAGTGTAGCCACCTGGGGTGGCCACTGCCCAACACAAAATGGAAGATTGCAAGGAATGCAGGGAAAATGGACATGTTGGAAAGCAAGCAGCTTGCAAAACGATTGTATATTGGGACGACTGCAGAAACCGGTTTTGACTGCTGCAGAGACCAGACAGCACTGTGAAAGAAAACCCGTTAACATACAAATGAGGCAATACCGGGCGAGTCCCAGATACAATGGACACAAGTTAAGCACGAATCGATACATTCTATGGAAGGCCAGACCCAGTGGCGCCAGAGAAGCCCAAAACAATAGGTCTCAAGAACCGCCCCAAAACCAAGGAACTGCCCTATGATTGGGGGGTTCAAACATATTGATTGGGAAGAGACCCAATCGATTCCAAGCAGGTAAGGGAGTCCGCCCAAAGGGGCGCGGACCCCCTGGGACCTATAAAAGACAGGTCTCACACATGGTTCTGTCTTCTGTCTCCGGCCTCCTGTCTTCTACTCCAGCCATCGAGCAGCAGCCACCAACAAGTAAGTGCCTAACGACAACCACTACCAGAAATAGGCACTCCTGACACCCTTTGCAATTGATAACAATGCAAAGTCTGCAGACCAGAGCAGAGCAAGAGGCCTTGTTCCCTGACCCAGCAGTTCCTTCGAGATAAGTATTAGTTGTTTAGCAGTAGGAGTAAGTTTAATCCTTTAGCGTGTGCATGGGTAGTTATTATAATTGTATTATAATAAACTCTAGTTGTTTGGACTTACTAATTGGTGTACGGTTTTATTGCTTTGAACTTCACCTTGAAGCTTGTGGCGGTGTCATAACGGCACCTGGCGACTCCAGAGCTTAGAACGAGAAACAGAGCCAAATTGAGTGTTAAGCACACTCACCCAGAACGAGCAACAAGGCACACAGGGGACAGAGACACAGGGGGCAGAGACACAGGGGGCAGAGAAACAGGGGGCAGACCCACAGGGGACAGACACACAGGGGACAGACACATAGGGGACAGGCACACAGGGGACAGACACACAGGGGACAGACCCACAGGGGACAGACACACAGGGGGCAGGCACACAGGGGACAGAGACACAGGGGGCAGGCACACAGGGGACAGACACACAGGGGACAAAGACACAGGGGACAGACACACAGGGGACAGACACACAGGGGACAAAGACACGGGGGCAGACACACAGGGGACAGACACACAGGGGACAGACACACAGGGGACAGAAACACAGGGGACAAAGACACAGGGGGCAGACACACAGGGGACAGACACACAGGGGGCAGACACACAGGGGACAGAGACACAGGGGACAGACACACAGGGGACAGACACACAGGGGACAAAGACACAGGGGGCAGGCACACAGGGGACAGACACACAGGGGACAAAGACACAGGGGGCAGACACACAGGGGACAGACACACAGGGGGCAGACACACAGGGGACAGAGACACAGGGGACAGACACACAGGGGACAGACACACAGGGGACAGAGACACAGGGGACAGGCACACATGGGACAGACACACAGGGGTCAGACACACGAGGACAGACACACAGGGGACAGACACACAGGGGACAGAGACACAGGGGAGAGAGACACAGGGGACAGGCACACAGGAGACAGACACACAGGGAACAGAGACACAGGGGACAGAGACACAGGGGACAGAGACACAGGGATAGACACACAGGAGACAGACACACAGGGGACAGAAACACAGGGGACAGCGACACAGGGGACAGAGACACAGGGGAGAGGCACACAGGGGACAGACACACAGGGGACAGACACACAGGGGACAGGCACACAGGGGACAGGCACACAGGGGGCAGGCACACAGGGGTCAGACACATGAGGACAGACACACAGGGGACAGGCGCACAGGGGACAGACACACAGGGGACAGACACATAGGGGACAGGCACACAGGGGACAGACACACAGGGGACAGAGACACAGGGGACAGACACACAGGGGACAGACACACAGGGGGCAGACACACAGGGGACAGACACAGGGATAGACACACAGGAGACAGAGACACAGGGGGAAAACACACAGGGGACAAAGACACAGGGGACAGAGACACTGAACAGACACACAGTGGACAGATACACAGGGGCAGAAAAACAGGTGACAGACATACAGCACATCATGACCAAGGAGACCCCAGACTTCAGGTCAGATGAGAACACTGACTTTCCATCACAGCTGCCTCATACACCCTCCACCATCTCAGACACTATCACCTTGACTGGCCCCAGCAACCAGCTGCCGCCCAGATGGGTTCCGGGTTCCTGGAATATCCACTCCCACCCATAGTTCAGGTGCAGTCAGAGAACCAGGGACATGACGGATGACGGCCGGCATCCAGCATCTGCAGGCGCAGATGGAGGAGTCCAATCGCCTGCAGGAGCAGGGAGTGGTGCCAGTCGTGCATGCCACCCAGTCTGAAAACGCACGGGTGGCATCCACGGTGGATGCAAGGGGGGGGAACAGTGTCGGACATGGGTCAGGTTTTGCAAGGCCTGGGGCATTCTGTGCAGGCGGGGGCCGTGGTCCAGGACAGGGCTGCCCACTCACAGGCAACCATGTGCCTGAGCCAGCTGGAGATTGCAGCGGCGCTCTTCAGCGTGGCCCAGTCACAGCAGGCCATTGCTGAGATCATTGGCGCCATTGCCCAGGTGCTGGCCGGCGTCGCACAGACCCAGAGCGAGGTGGCGCAGACCCAGATGGAGATAGCCCACTTCCTGTGCTCCATGGCCACTAACATATGGACCCTTGTCGATCTCAGAGCGGGCACAGAGGACTGACAGTGCCATGTGGCGGGGGTGGGGGAAGGGGCGGGGTGGTGTTAAGTAATGGGTTAAGAGACATTGCAATTAGTTGTCTCATTTATGTTAAGTGTTCAATGTTTCCTGTATCAGCCTCCCCGGACAGGCGCCGGAATGTGGTGACTAGGGGCTTTTTACAGTAACTTCATTGAAGCCTACTCGTGACAATAAGCGATTTTCATTTTTCATTTCATTTCATTTCATTTTTATTTCATTTCATTTCATTTTTCATTGTCCCATTTATGTTAAGTAATCAATGATTGACACTGATATGTAAAGGGGCTTCAGGTGGCCTCTGGAGCTGGTGATGTGTAGAGTTCTGTGCAGAGTCAGTTGCAACAAATAAAAGTGTGTTGGTGAAAAAGGAGCAGAACTTTTGCCTCTTCATACCACAGCATTTAATACGTCTAACAATTGGTAGCAGAGGATGGTTGCTGTGTAAATGTGAAGGGTTAAAAGATACGATTTTTCCAGATCAAACCAAGGAGTGAAAAAAACCAAAAAGGGGAGATATGGCTGAACCCAGAACAAAGATGGCTGGTTATGATTATCCTCCCTTATTTTCTGAAAGGGAATCATACGGCCAATGGAGAAGTGCAGTAGTTATGTGGACTAAGGTGACTGCTTTAGGAAAGAGAAAACAAGGTATGGCATTGGCTCTTTCTTTACCATATGGCAGTAAAATCCGAAACAAGGTGCTTTTTGAGCTGGAGTTGGAAGAGTTAGACTCAGAAGAAGGTCTGGCGACTTTATTACTTTATATGGATAAGATTTATAAGAACGATGACTTGTTAAGTGCGTATGAAGCATGGTCGGATTTTGATAAGTTCCGGAAAATGGAGGATTTATCTATGGAAGACTATATAATGAAATTTGGCAGACTATATAAAAGGCTGCAGAAACACAGGCTGGAATTTCCACAGTCTGTGTTCGCCTTTAAATTACTTGACTGTGCTAGAGTGAGCAACATGGATAGGCTCTTGGTTTTGACAGGAGTTCAGTTTACGGATAACGATACCTTATTCGAACAGATGACAACAGCTTTAAAAAAAAATTCTGGGGAAACATTCGATTCCAATGGCTCTGATGACCCAAATAGGTCAGCCTGCTATAAGGCAGAATATGGAAGATACAATACTAACAGGATGGCAAAATCGTATGGCTACGAACAGGCTTCAAGACTATAAAAGGAGACCGAGACAAGGAAATTATGAAGACAGAAACCCAATTAGAACCTACAATAGGAGGATGAACCCCAGAAATGCACGGGGCATGATAAATCGATGTTTTCGATGTGACTCTCAATACCATTATGCTTTCAACTGTCCAACTCGTTATGATAGAGTATTTGAAGCGACACATGACACGGAAGAGTCAGAAGAGGAAAAAGATAGTGACCAGAAAGAAGGAATTGTCCTATTAACAAGCTGTTTTACGCCGGTAATGAGGGTGTTGGTTGCAGAATCTTTTAACTGTGCTGTATTGGACAGTGGCTGCACATCTGTGTGTGGGATTGACTGGTTAAAATGTTATCTGGACTCTTTGGATGCTGAAAATCGTAACAAGGTTAAGGAATTTAAAAGTTCCACAAGTTTCAGGTTTGGGGATGATAATACTCTGAAGTCACTGAAAAGAGTGGTGATCCCTTGCAATATTGCTGGAGTGAATCATTTGATTAGCACGGATGTTGTATCAAGTGAGATACCTTTGATTCTGAGCAGACCGTCGATGAAGAAAGCACACATGAAGCTGGATATGGAACAGGATAAGGCAACAGTTTTTGGAAAGACGGTGGACTTACAATTTACACAGTCGGGACACAATTGCAGCTGCTGCAGGTCGCGTTACGGGCTGGGCAGTACTGCCATGGGTGCTAGGGCTGCCCGCAAAAGTGGCACACTGGGGCTGCGTGATGGCTGGGTGGCCGCGCGGCGCAGGCCTGGGGCAGTCGCTGGTCGGGGGCCCAGGATGGGGTCGCTTGGTCCGCGGGGAACGAGGTGAGGCTGCGGAATGAGACCTCCATAGTGGTAGCTAGTTCTACCATGTCCTCTAAGTTCTGGGCCCCTTTTTCTAATAACCGCTGGTGCACATAGTTCGATCTGAGGCCTGCCACGTACACGTCTCTAACGGCAAGTTCCATGTGCTGTTCGGCTGATACAGCCTGGTAATTACAGTCCCGAGCTAAAATCTTTAACTCCCGCAGGCATTCTTCTAACAACTCCACGGGGCGCTGGCGGCAGGTCGTAAAAATATGGCGCGCATAGACCTCGTTGAAAGGCCTCACGTACATTCGATCTAGCATGGCTAGGGCCCCCGTATACGTGTTGGTACCATTTAGTTGAGAAAATATACGGTGGCTCACCCTGGCGTGCAGTAGGTTGAGTTTCTGCTCCTCGGTAGTTTCACCAGTACTTTATTCAGCCAGGTAGGCCTAAAACATCTGAGCCAGAGCTGAAAGATTTCTCTTGCCTCTGCAGCCATCGGGTCGAGTTCTAGCCGATCAGGTTTGAGGGCTGATTCCATAGTTGTTTCTTTGAGTTGTTTCTTCGATTTATTCTTTTCGATTTCTTCTTGTTTCCTGAGATTATTAAATTGATGCGACCATCAATTCACAAGACACATGGTTGGAAGTGGACAGTGGTTTTAATAATCTCACAACGGAGCCTGCCTGCAACGAGATGAACTGGCCTGCAGGCTCAGACTGCCAAGCTTTATACAACCAGTTGGTGGGAGGAGCCATGGGCGGAGCCAAGGATGGAGCCCAGTACAAACTCCCGTACACTCCCAGTACATCTCCCCCTAGGGGCAGAGCTGCACAACTGCTCGTGTGCCGAGCTTACACATACATAGTACATCATATGTAATAACAGTGTGAATTACGCTACTGTGATTCACCACACACCTACAGCAGGAAAGGTTATTTTAAAGATCTTCTTGGCTCTATTAGCCACAAAGGCATGGGAATGCAAATCTATAGATATAAAAGCTGCCTTTTTGCAGGGGCATCAACTCCAGAGAGACATTTTTCTCTGTCCTCCTGAAGAAGCAGCTAACAAAGAAGGGGTACTGTGGAAGTTGAACAAATGTGGGTATGGATTAAATGATGCATCTAGAGTCTGGTACTTTTCGGTAAGGTCAGTCTTGTTAAAGTTAGGCTGTTGCCAGTTGAAAGCAGATCCTGCAATGTTTTACACTATAAAGGAAATCTTGCTGGCATCTTTATGATGCATGTTGATGATTTTTTGTGGGGTGGGTCTAGTGATTTTGAAGCTATTGTAATCTCTGGTTTGAGAAAAGAATTCAGGGTTGGAAGTCAGGCTTCCGGTGCATTTAAATATATTGGACTGGAAATCGGACAGACTAAGTTAGGGGTAACTTTACGTCAGCAATCTTATTTGGAAAGCATCAGCCCAATAGCAATTAGTCGTGGCCAGGATTCACAAAAAGACGCAATGGTTTCGAAATTAGAAAAAGAGCAACTGCGGAGTTTAATTGGGCAACTGAACTGGTTGGGTAGACAGACTAGACCGGAAGTGAGTTTTGATGTCTTAGAGTTGAGTACAAAAATGAATGATCCCAAAGTGGAAGACATAATAAGAGCAAATAAAGTGTTGGCCAAACTAAAAATTCAGGAGTGTGTTTTGAAGTTCCCGGTTTTAAGTGATCTTCGGCATTTGAAACTCATAGTTTATAGTGATGCGTCCTGTGCAAATTTATGTGATGGAGTTTCAAGCGCAGGAGGTTTTATAATTTTACTTTTGGGGAACAATAGTAAATGTTGCCCTCTTGTGTGGGAAACAAAGAAAATAAGGAGAGTGGTCAAAAGCACTTTGGCTGCTGAGACATTAAGCTTAGTGGAAGCGGTGGATATGGCTTTTTATATAAGTCAGATATTGACAGAAATTTTGGGATTAGGGGATTTGGGTAATATACCTATTGACTATCACATTGACAATAAATCCCTGTGGGAAAATGTGCATTCTACAAAAAATGTCAATGAAAAGAGGTTACGGATAGACATCGCAAGTTTAAAGCAGATGTTGGACAGAGGGGAAATAATAAAAATTAAATGGGTTGACAGTAGCTATCAACTATCAGACTGTTTTACGAAAAGAGGGGCCAGTTCACAGAAACTTTTAGATATCGTGAATGAAGGGCGCCTGCTTCTGTGAATGTTGTTTTTCTTCTACTCAAAAAAAGGGGGAATCAGGTGTGTGTTTTAGTTTCTTGAAATTTTAGTTTCTTGAAATTTTGTTTTCACCTAATTGTTTTTTTTCTCCAAGGAAGGGGAGACTGTTAAGTAATGGGTTAAGAGACATTGTAATTAGTTGTCTCATTTATGTTAAGTGTTCAATGATTGTCTTATTTATGTTAAGTGTTCAATGATTGACACTGATATGTAAAGGGGCTTCAGGTAGCCTCTGGAGCTGGTGATGTGTAGAGTTCTGTGCAGAGTCAGTTGCAACAAATAAAAGTGTGTTGGTGAAAAAGGAGCAGAACTTTTGCCTCTTCATACCACAGCATTTAATACATCTAACAGGGGGGCCTCAGGAAATGGCATCTCTCGCACCCCCGTCCCATTGAGAAGCCCGGGGGCAATCGGGCAACCCGAGGGAGGAGGAGGTGCTGGGTCCCCTGCCGGTGAATCCTCCAGGGGCAGTCCCGGAACACCGCAGTATCTCGGACACCCCCCTCCTGCCCCTGGTGCATCTGGTGGGCAGCAAGCAGAACAGCACGGCACCACGCCACCCGGGATGTCTGAGGAGCAGCCTGACCCATCCAAGCTGGGCCGCCCCAGGAAACGAGCACCAACGGGGAGCCAAGTCGCAGGGCAGGCGTCTCGGCAGTCTGCCTCCACTCCTGCTGTACCGTCTAAGGAATCACCTAGGCATAGTGTTAGGGCCCATAAGGTGAGAAAGCTATACACCAGTTAAGTTGGCACGAGTGCAGGGAAGTTCGTTATAGGGATGAGGGCACAGACTGTATATGCCTATCGTAGCATACTGGTTAGCACAGTTGCTTCACAGCTCCAGGGTCCCAGGCTCGATTCCCGGCTTGGGTCACTGTCTTTTTCATAGAACAGTACAGCACAGAACAGGCCCTTCGGCCCTCGATGTTGTGCCGAGCAATAATCACCCTACTTAAACCCACGTAACCCGTATACCCGTAACCCAACAATCCCCCCATTAACCTTATACTACGGGCAATTTAGCATGGCCAATCCACCTAACCCGCACATCTTTGGACTGTGGGAGGAAACCGGAGCACCCGGAGGAAACCCACGCACACACGGGGAGGACGTGCAGACTCCACACAGACAGTGACCCAGCCGGGAATCGAACCTGGGACCCTGGAGCTGTGAAGCATTGATGCTAACCACCATGCTACCGTGAGGTCTTTGTGCGGAGTCTGCACGTTCTCCCCGTGTGTGTGTGGGCTTCCTCCGGGTGCTCCGGTTTCCTCCCACAGTCCAAAGGTGTGCAGGTTAGATGGACTGCCCATGCTAAATTGCCCTTAGTGTCCAAACTACAAGGTTAGCTAGGGTTACTGGGTTACGGGGATAGGGTGGATGCTTGGGCTTAAGTAGGGTGCTCTTTCCAAGAGCTGGTGCAGACTCGATGGGCAAAATGGCTTCCTTCTGCACTGTAAATTCTATGATTCACATTAAACACCTGTTAACACCGTTCAAACCTGCCTCTGTGCTCCGTCTGTTGGGTGCGGGGGTGGGGTGATCAGTGATGGCCACTGGGGGTGAGGGGCGGTGGACGAGTGAGGCCCAGTGGGTGAACCGTGTAGCCCCTCGCCCCCTCCTATGACCATCCCCATCACTCCATCCCCAGCTATTCGACAGGGCCATGTGATGGACTGGCCAGCCCGCATGCAGGGATTACACAGGAGGAAGGTGCTACTGTGGGCATGAGTCAGACATTGTCTACCGATGGTGAGCATGGAGCTCATCAAAGAGCGGGCTGTCATCATCCTCCATCCCATGGACCAGACCCGCTGTCACTGTCAGCCCAGTGCCCCCAGCTCGTTGTGCCGCAGGTATATATAATGGAGGGGGTGTGCATGCGGGTGGTTCAGTGGTGTGGGAGGTGAGGGTGTTCGGTGCTGAAGGGGTGTGTTATTGTGGTGTCCGTGCCTCTGCCGAGCAACCCCCCTCCCCTCCCCAGTTGGTGAAACGTGTGTCGACTAATGCGTCCCGTGCTCGCTGGCCCAACCGATAGCATAGTGTGGCCTCCTGTGCCTGGCCAGCCTCAACGTCCCGCTCATTCTCCCCCTGATATGACCATCAATTCATGTGAAACTGAGAGTAGATGTAAACTGTGGCTTTAATCGACTAGAACAGTTCCTGCCTGTGACTGCTCTGCTAAGGAGAGCCACCTACAGGGCTGCTGCTCTTTATACCTCCCCTCAAGGAGCGGGGCCAGGGGCGGAGCCCACAAAGGCACCAACATCGCTGGCTGGTGATCTACAGGGGCTGAGTGGAGAAAATGTTACCATGGCCCAGACATCCGTGCACAACCAGGTGCCATGGGCTACATGGTCGTCCCGGTCGGCACCGTGTGCCCTAGCCACGCATGTCCCCCACACCCGAACCTAAGCCCCGTTGGTGCCCCGGCTCCTGGCGCCTGTCCCTGCTGCCAGGGCCACCATTTCATGGCACTGCCACACTGGGGGCTGCCATCGGTGTGGCCCTGGATGGTCCCCCCGGTGGGTGTCGCCGGTTGAATGGGGTGGCTGAGGAGGGGGACAGCACCCACCCACACGGTCGTTAACTGTGTCACCCAGTGCCCGGGGTGGGTGGCCATCAAGATGGCTGCCTTAATGGCGCTCGTTACATGGGCACCGCCGTGTCATGTCGGGTGCTCGCCGACTGCTCGGCCTGTTCCACATACTTCCCCTCCCCTCCTCAGCGCTGGCAGGGCCCCCTCCCAGAAAGCACGGCCGGTGTCCATTACGGGAACCCGCAGTGCCCCCATGCCAAATCCTCTCGCAGCTATCTCAGCCAACACGCCGGTATCATGATTTTTAATAGGTGATTAGAACCACGCCATCGGGAAATCGGCCCATCCAACCCGCTGAACCTCTGAGGCCGGGGAGAATCGATCGTCGGGGTGGATAATTAATGAGATGCTCCACGCCGCGCGGCGGGAGCCTCAATTTCATCGGGTTAAGGGATTTGGAGAATCCAAAATTGGCCCAAAACCGGCTTCAAACCCGATTTCGGCGTCGGGCCCGATTCTCCTGCCAATCGCGTTGCGATTTCGGCGCAATGTCTCGGAGAATCCAGCTCAACGAATTTCACATCCAAAGAACGGAACAGATGAGGATATGACAGCGAGAGAAAAAAACTTGAAATGGTGCAAAGAACAGCAAAGGAAAACATGACAAATATAACAAATACTCTTAAGCCAATTTTCCAACTGGAAAGGCATGGCAAGGAGCCTCACTGGCCATGAGATTGTGCTGGAAATTGCATGCACATTCACCACTATTTTCTTTCCATTAAGGAGGTAATATCTTGGGAAGTGCACCCACAGTTTCTCAATCTACACTCTGCAAGGCTTCGCATCACTACCATGTAGTTGCCAAATTGGTTCTTTTATCTTGTTCACAGCTAAGTTGTGGTTGAAGTTGCCCCTTCAGGCCATTTCATCTCATTCTCCCAGAATGTGATCTGCACTGTCTGCCCATTACAGTATCTTGCTGTTTTGTAACAAAGTCCAGTTTCTTGGACAGAACAAATCCTACAGGTAACCAGCTCCAGGAGTTGATTAACATCATGTGACAAAATACTTCCAGCTGTCGGCTAGGTTTGCTCTTCATAACTTCAAGATGTGCTCTCTTGTCCTGCTGTGTTGGTGTATCTGAAAGCAATCATCCAGGTTCAATTTCTGTATCCTGTTAAGTATTCTGTGTACAGACATAAAATGCCCTCTGACGAGTATCTTTTCAGTGCTGGAAAACACTAGCTGATCAAACATTTTCTCAAAGATCTTTTCTCTAACCATGTTGTGAGTGGGGCAGCAGGGGCTTGAATTTTAATATCCACTGCGCTTCCTTACAATTCGCTCTGCCAGTTTTCCAATAACGGGCAGCAGACATGCCTTCTCAGCCTCATTATTTTATTTTCCTTTCTGTCATATTCTAATCTTGACAACAATATTTTTTGCAACTGGTGTTCATAGCACATCGTTAAACCGTAAAAGGTTCCAAGACATCACACAGGGGTGTTATCAATCAAAATGTGTTAAGTCAGATGACCAAAAGTATTGTCAAATTGTTGGTTTGATGGAGAAGAGAGATGTTGAAAGGCAGAGAGGTTTAGGGAGGGAATTCCAGAGCTCCCCTTAAGTGTCACAAATCCAATCTTGCCATGTTTTGTTTTGCCTTTCATCATTCCGAGGGTTGGCCATACTAGGAACTATCTTTCTCCAGTCATTTCTATTCTCCGCTGCCCTCACAACCTGCCACAGAGAGAGGCCAATCCATGTTCTGATATTTTCTATCCGTGTAATTTTTAGTATTCCTTGTGCACATTGTCCAGGTATTTGGTCTTCCATTACCGCTTTTTCCAAATACTCCACATTTATTCACATTGTGCAAAATATTTGAGCTTCCTTGATCTCACTGCCTCAGATCAGTTCCTTTTGACACTAGCTTTCTCAAGAACCCACTTGTTTGTCCATTTGGCTGTCCAGGGCACACACAAGCCTGGATTTTCATTGAGACAAGTTGACGCGGGAGCCCTTTAAAAATGATGAGCAGGCCCCAATTCCGGGATTTTCAACCCCATTCCCGGGCTGTCTCAGTTTTGTGAGTGTCCTGAAAGAGTGTGGGCTCGTTCCTGTCAGAAGTGTGCAACCGGCATTCCAGACTTGGCTGACTCCACTAATTCCCTGGAGTTGGGCCTGGTTTAGAAGAGTCATGATTCAAAGCCCCTTAAAGAAGGCATGAACTCTGATCTGCTAGATGGGACCTTTAAAAGACAACTTCAAAAGGTCCCCTCATGCTGCCTATGCCAAGGTATGCCCCCCCCCCCCCACTCACTTCCTATGTTCTCTCATGCACCCTATGCCATGTTCTGCCCTTCCACCCACCTTCTACCCATTCATGCCTCTGGTGCCAAGTTAAACCCCCTCACCGCCCCTTTATATCTTCCCATGCTCCCTCTGGCAAGCTCTGGCCCTTCCACGTCCTTAACCCACTGTACATTTTCTAAGACCAATGAACACTATGGTGTAAAGTGGTATATGTAAAAAAGCTAGCTTTGAAAAAATGTAATCCATTTATAACTTTCTTCTATGCTTGAAACAAAAGTCTGGCCCAGGGCGGCATGGTGGCGCAGTGGTTAGCACTGCCGTGGAGTTTGCACATTCTCCCCTTGTCTGCCTGGGCCTCACCCCCACAACCCAAAGATGTGCAGGGTAAGTAGATTGGCCACGCTAAATTGCCCCTTAATTGGGTACTCTAAATGTTAAAAAAGTCTGGTCCAAACTAACAAGAATGCCAATCAGCCAGGTCCTTTCTAGGTTCAAAAACCATAAAGAATTTACACCATGGAGATCAGAGAGACTGAGATATCGATCAACTGTTTGAGAGACTATGGGCTGGATTCTCCGATTTTGCGACTAAGTGCCGACACCGGTATGGAAGCTGTGGCGTTTTACGATGCCAAAATCGACACTGAATCCTCACCGATTCCGGGACCGGTGAGGGATTAGCAGCGGCGCCGGGTAAAATTCCTGGCTCATGTGCCAAAACTGGCCGGAGAGCGGCCAGGTCCTGCAGTGGTCGCGCCGTACGGTCGCGCCAGGTCCTGCAGTGGTCGGGGCAGCACGGTAGCATGGTGGTTAGCATCAATGCTTCACAGCTCCAGGGTCCCAGGTTCAATTCCCGGCTGGGTCACTGTCTGTGCGGAGTCTGCACGTCCTCCCCGTGTGTGCGTGGGTTTCCTCCGGGTGCTCCGGTTTCCTCCCACAGTCCAAAGATGTGCGGGTTAGGTGGATTGGCCAGGCTAAATTGCCCTTAGTGTCCTAAAAAATAAGGTTAGTGGGGGTTGTTGGGTTACGGGTATAGGGTGGATACGTGGGCTTGAGTAGGGTGATCATTGCTCGGCACAACATCGAGGGCCGAAGGGCCTGTTCTGTGCTGTACTGTTCTAATTCTAATTCTAATATGCGCCAGCCGCGCACAGACCTGACCTAGCAGATAGTGCCTCCCTGGGCCCCCCTCGCCAACCCCTCGCCACCACCCACCAGTCCCCCCAGCACTCGCCGATGCCCCCTCCAGCCAGCGGCATGACTCCCCCCGATTGTGGTGGCGCTGGACACAGTCATCAGTCGCCATGCTGGGTTCACGAAAACTAAGAGCACAAGTGGTCCGTGCCTTCATAAACCCAACACATCGGGGGCGGAGCATCACGGGAGGGCTTTCAGATGATGCCCTGAGGCATGCGGCATACTACCCTATGACGCCGTTTTGGAGGGGGCGAACCGTCCGAAAATAGGTGCATAGGTGCCGCTCCTGATTCGGTCGTAAAAAGGGATTCTCCGCCCGATCAACGATTACGATATCGGCATCGGTCAATGGAGGATCCCAACCTATGTTCTCCCGCCCAGGCTGAATTGCTTAGCAATTTAAATTTAGAATAATTTTAATTTAAGTACATTTTCATACTCAAAATTGGCTTAACGCAGATCTTCCAGGAACACCAGGGGCTGGATTCTCCGCCGGCGGGATGCTCCGTTTTTCTGGCAGCCCGGGGGTTTCCCGACGGCGTCGGACTGCCCCACAATGAGAAATCCCATTGACCAGCTGACAAAATGGAGCATCTCGCTAGTGTGCTGAACCAGAAATCCTGCGCGGCGGGACAGAGAATCCAGCCTCAGATGTTTCCACCCGCCGCTGTGAGGTAACACTTGGAAATCACTACTGGTTTCCCAAAACGTAGACCAGAGGTGATGACCAAGCCGTGGGCTCGGAGGGCAATGTAGACCCCAAGTGGTCAGGGACATAGCAGGGCAATGCTGGCACTGCCCACTGGCACCCTGATACTACTGCTGTAGATGACACCATAGTGAGGGTTCACTTCACGTGGGGGGGAGATTGATGGGGGGCACCAATGACCTGGAGTCCGAAGATTAGGCAGGGTGTGGGGGGGTCCGGCCAATGCCCGAAAGACTCCTTCCAGCAATTGTTGGGGGGGGGGGGGCGATGCCAGCGATGATGGGTAGGGAAAGGGTCTTTAACCTGGATTAGGGAACCCCCCCCCCCCCCCCCCCCCCCCGGGTTGCTGCTGCTATTGACCAAGATACCTATCTTTGAGCCAGAAAGTCCAGAAAAGGCTGCCACCGTTTATAGAACCCTTGTATTGATCCTCTCAGGGAAAATTTGACCCTCTCCAATTTTATAAATCCCGCCATGTCACTGATCCAGGTCTCCACACTTGGGGGCCTCGCATCCTTCCACTGCAGCAAGATCCTCCGCCAGGCTACTAGGGACGCAAAGGCCAGGACACCGGCCTCTTTCGCCTCCTGCACTCCCGGCTCCACCGCAACTCCAAAAATCGCGAGTCCCCACCCTGGTTTGACCCTGGATCCAACCACCCTCGACACCGTCCCCGCCACCCTCTTCCAGAATTCTTCCAGTGCCGGGCATGCCCAGAACATATGGGCATGATTCGCTGGACTCCCCGAACACCTGGTGCACCTGTCCTCACCCCCAAAGAACGTACTCATCCTAGTCCCGGACATGTGGGCCCGGTGCAGCACCTTAAGTTGGATGAGACTAAGCCTCGCACATGAAGAGGAAGAGTTGACTCTCTCCAAGGCATCCTCCCAAGTCCCGTCCTCTATCTGCTCCCCAAGTTCCCCCCTCCCATTTAGCCTTCAGCTCCTCCACTGACGACTCCTCCACCTCCTGCATTACCTTATAAATGTCAGACACCTTCCCCTCTCCGACCCATACCCCCGAAAGCACTCTGTCCATCGCCCCCCGCGAGGGCAGCAAAGGGAATCCCTCTACCTGTCGCCTAGCAAATGCCTTTACCTGCAAGTATCTGAACATGTTCCCTTGGGGGAGCCCAAATTTATCTTCCAGTTCCCCAAGGCCCGCAAACCTCCCGCCAATAAACAGGTCCCTAAATTTACTGATGCCCACCCTTTGCCACACCCTAAATCCCCCATCATTGTTCCCCGGGATGAACCGATGATTTCCACCCAATGGAGCCTCCATCGAGCCCCCCGTTTCCCCCCTATGCCGTCTCCACTGTCCCCAGATTCTTAGGGTCGCCGCCACCACCGGGCTCGTGGTATACCTCTTAAGAGAGAGCGGCAACGGCGCCGTTGCCAAGGCACCCAGGCTTGTACCTTTACATGACGCCATCTCCATTCTTTTCCATGCCGCCCCCCTCCCCCCTCCATCACCCATTTACGCACCATTGACACATTGGCCGCCCAATAGTACCCCAAAAGGTTGGGCAGCGCCAGCCTGCCTCTATCCCTCCCTCGCTCCAGGAAAACCCTCTTCACTCTCGGAGTCCCATGTGCCCACACAAAGCTCAAAATACTGCTAGTCACTCTCCTAAAGAAGGCCCTGGGGATGAAGATGGGCAGGCACTGAAAGAGGAACAAGAACCTCGGAAGCACCATCATTTTGAAGGACTGCACCCTCCCCGCCAACGACAATGGCAGCCTGTCCCACCTCTTGAACTCCTCCTCCATCTGATCCACAAGCCTGGTGAAATTATGCTTGTGAAGAGACCCCAGTCCCTGGCCACCTGCACCCCCAGGTACCTAAAACTCTCCCCTGCCCTCCTAAGCGGGAACCTACAATTCCTTCCTCCTGGTATCCAGGGTGCATCACAAACACCTCACTCTTGCCTAAATTTAGTTTATAGCCTGAAAAGGTCCCAAACTCAGCTAGCAGCTCCATCAGCCCCCGGCATCCCTCCCACCGGGTCCGCCACATACAGTAACAGGGCATCGGCATACAACGACACCCTATGTTCCTCCCCACTTCCCACCAAACCTCTCCACCTCCCTGAATCCCTCAACGCCATTGCCAACGGCTCGATTGCCAATGCAAACAACAAGGGGGACAGGGGCAACCCTGCCTGGTCCCTCGGTGAAGCCGGAAGTACTCCGACCACCTCCCATTAGTGGCCACACACGCCATCGGGGACTCATATAGCAGCCTCACCCATCTAATAAACTCTTCACCAAATCCAAACTTCCCCAACACCTCCTATAAGTACCTCCATTCCACTCTATCGAAGGCCTTCTCTGCATCCAGCGCCACCACTATCTCAGCCTCCCCCTCAATCGCCGGCATCATGATGACATTCAACAATCTCCGCACATTCGTGTTCAGCTGCCTTCCCTTCACAAACCCTGTCTGGTCCTCGTGTACAACCCCTGGCACACAGTCCTCTATACTGGTGGCCAGAATTTTTGCCAGCACCTTGGCATCTACGTTGAGGAGAGATATGGGCCTGTATGAACAACACTGCTGGGGGTCCTTGTCCCTCTTTAAGATTAACAAAATCAGCGCCCAACCCTCCCCGCAAGATACAAAACTCAAACAATGCCCCACAACAAAAAACAGAACAACACCCCAATAAATAACCACATCAAAATTACAAAAGTACAGAAAAAGAGAACACAGCAACAGCAGAAACCAGCAATAAAGTATTACAACCGACCCCGCAACCCCCAACCCCTAGTTCGAGTCCAGTTTCTCCGTCCGCAGGAAGGCCCACGCCTCCTCCGGGGAATCAAAATAATAATGCCGGTCCAAATAAGTTACCCACAGCCGCGCAGGCTGCAACATTCCGAATTTTATCTTCTTCTTGTAGAGCACCTCTTTCGTCCGATTAAATCCAGACCGCCGCTTAGCCACCTCCGCACTCCAATCCTGGTAGATCCGTACTACCCCATTCTCCCAGTTGCTGCTCTTCATCTTCTTGGCCCAGCGCAGCACAAACTCCCGATCACTGAACCGGTGGAACCTTACCAGCACCGCACGCGGGGGTTCATTCTCCTTCGGCGTCCTGGCCAGTACCCTGTGGGCTCCCTCCAGCTCCAGGGGCAGATGGAAAGATCCGGCCCCCACTAGCGAGTTCAGTATCGTAGCCACGTAGGTTGTCAGATCCAACCCCTCCAGCCTCTCCGCAGGGCCCAAGATCCTCAGATTTTTCCGCCTCATGCGGTGATCACGCTCCTCGAAACGGTCCTGCCACTTCTCATGCCCCTCCACCTTACTCACTCGTTCTCCTCCTCCTCCTCTCGTTCAGTGGCCTGCGTCTGCAACGCCTTGATGGCAGCACCCTGGGTCGTCTGAATCTCCGAGAGCCTTTTGTTCATTTCCTGCAGAGAGCTCAGTACCTCAGCCTTGAAATCTGCAAAACAGCACAGGAGAGCAGCTTGCTGCTCCTGGGCCCACTGCTTCCACTCCTCTGGTGCTCCGCCGGCCGCCATCTTGGATTCCTTCCCCCGTTTTTTCTGGGGAGCTGCTGCCGTTTTTTCCCCCTTTCCACTCCGAGTTCGAGTCATGAGATGCGGAGAATATCGATCGGCACACCTTCTCCCACCGGGAGACGTCGAAAAAATTCCGTTTGGGCTCTAAAAAGAGCCGAAAAGTCCGTTTGAAACGGGAGCTCCCAAATGTGCAGCTTCCTACATCATCGCCGCCACCGGAAGTCCATGTGGATTTACCCATAAACAGCTGCTCCCAATCCACATTCCCTAGTTCCTTCCGAATTTTGTTATACTTGGCCTTTCACCAATTTAGCATTCTTCCTTTAGGACCACTCTCGTCTTTGTCCATGAATATTCTAAAACTTACAGAGTTGTGATCACCATTCCCAAAGTAAACACCGACTGAAACTTCACCACCTGGCCGGGATCATTCCCCAATACCAGGTCCAGTATGGCCCCTTCCCAAGTTGGACTATTTACATACTGCTCTAAAAAACTCTCCTGGATGCTCCTTACAAATTCTGCTCCCTCTACGCCACCAACACTACATGAGTCCCATTCAATGTTGGGGAAATTAAAATCTCCCATCACGACCACCCTATTGCTCCTACATTTTTCAATAATCTATCTACATATTTGTACCTCCACTTCATACTCGCTTTTGGGAGGACTGTAGTAAAGTCCCAACAATGTCACTGCACCCTTCCTATTTCTTAGCTCTACCCATATTACCTCAGTGCTCGAATCCGCCATGGTGCCCTCCTTAATCACAGCTGTAATATCGTCTCTGACCAGTAATGCAACTCCTCCACCCTTTTTACCTCCCTCTCTATCGCTCCTGAAGCATCTATACCCTGGGATATTTAGTTGCCAATCTTGCCCTTCTCTCAACCAAGTCTCAGTAATACCAATGACATCATATTCCCAGGTACTAATCAAAGCCCTAAATTCATCTCCCTTACCTGCTACACTTCTCGCATTAAAACAAATGCACCTCAGCACCTCAGACCTGTCCCTTTGCGTTCATCATCTCTTCCCTGTCTACTCTTCCCCTTAGTCACAATGAGTTTATTATCTAGTACCTTACTGGCTTTAGTTCCTGCCTCTTTACTGACCTCTAACTTCCTAATCTGGTTCCCATCCCCCTGCCACATTAGTTTAAAACCTACCCAACAGTGTTAGCAAAAGCAACCCCAAGGCCATTGGTTCCATCTTGCCCAGGTGTAGACCATCCAATTTGTAATGGTCGCACCGCCCCCAGAACCGGTTCCAATGTCCCGAAAATCTGAACCCCCCTTCCTTCTGCACCATCTCTCTGACTGTCTCGTGGCACTAGTAGCAATCCTGAGATTACTACTTTTGAGGTCCTACTTTTTAACTTATCTCCTAACTCCCTAAATTTTGATTGTAGGACTTCATCCAGTTTTTTATCTATATCATTGGTGCCTATGTGCACCACGACAACTGGCTGTTCACCCTCCCCCTTCAGTATGTCCTGCAGCCGATCTGAGACATCCCTGACCCGAGCACCCGGGAGGCAACATACCATTCGGGAGTCTCGTTTTCGACCACAGCAACGCCTGTCTACTCCCCTTACGATTGAATCCCCTATGACTATAGCCCTGTCAGTCTTTTTCACGGCCTTCTGTGCAGCAAAGCCAGCCACGTGCCATGAGCCTGGCTACTACTGCCTTCCCCTGATGAGTCATCTCCCCCAACAGTATCCAAAATGGTATACCTGTTTTGGAGGGAGTTAACAGCAGGGGACACCTGCACTGCCTTCCTGCTCTTTCTCTGCCTTTTGGTCATCCATTCCTGTCTCCCTCAACAATCCTAATCTGTGGTGTGACCAACTCACTGAACGTGCTATCCACGACCTCCTGAGCATCGCGGATGCTCCAAAGTGAGTCCATCCGCAGCTCCAGAGCCGTCATGCAGTCTAACAGGAGCTGCAGCTGGACACACTTCCTGCACATGAAGGCGTCAGGGGTATCGGCCGAGTCCCTGAACTCCCACATTGAGCACGAGGAGCATAACACGGGTCTGGGATCTCCTGCCATTTTTACACTTTACCTTAACTGATTACAAATACAATATCAAATAATGAATAAGTGAAAGGAATAAAGATTTTACTTACCAGTCACAATACTTACCAATACACGAAGGGTTAAATTTCTCCCAGCTGCTGCTAATTGGAGCATTTTCCTTACCAGCCAATGAGGTCACTGCTTTGCTGTGATGTCACTCTTCAAATTTATCCCCAAAGACCCTGTGGCCGCTGTTTAAGCAGCGAAGCAGCTAGTTTAAATACTCACCGCTTGGCTCTGTAGGTCCGCCCACTCCAACAGCTGAATTCCCGCCGAAATTATGGCAATTAGACATTATGATCTCCCATAATGCCACACATATTCTAAATGCCCTGTCCACTAGTGATTCTCCTCCCATCTCAAGTCATTCTGCTGATGTATAATCCAGGCCCATAGCTATCTGGTTGATTCTAATCCATTCCTCAATAAATTCAGGTGCTCATACTGTTTGTAAAGGTGATCAAGCAAATGCATTTCACAAAAAATCATCAAATCACGCAGCACAGAGGCTATATAGCCAATCAGTTTTTCCTTTTTTCTTTCATGTGATGTGGACATCGCTGACAAGGTCAACACTTGTTGTCCATCCGTTATAACCCTTGAAATGTGGGGCTTGCTTGGCCATTTCAGAGGGCAACTAACAGTCGACCACATTGCTGTGGATCTGGAGTCATATGTAGGTCTGACCACATAAAAGGGCATTCGTTTTTTTTAAATTTAGAGTACTCATTTCATTTTTTCCAATTAAGGGGCAATTTTGCTTGCCCAATCCACCTACCCTGCACACCTTTTTGGGTTGTGGGGCTGAAACCCACACAAACACGGGGAGTATGTGAAAACTCCACACGGACAGTGACCCAGAGCCGGGATCGAACCTGGGACTTCGGCACCGTGAGACAGCAATGCTCACCACTGCGCCACCGTGGTGCCCTTTAAAAGGGCATTAGTGATACAATTTCTTTTTACAACAATCAATGATAATTTCATGGTCACCATTAGACTAGCTTTATATTCCAGATTTATTCATCAACTTTAAATTCTACCAAGTTCCCAGGGCATTGGGCTGGTCTCTGTGTCAGTGGCATTACCACTGCATCACCATTTCCCCAAAATGCCTCTTCCAACACTTTGAAAGAGTTAATCCATTAATCGCACTCCGCTATTATTTCCCTATACCCTGAATTTTTTGCTCTTTAAGTAACTATCCAATTCCTCATTGGAAGTTACTATTGAATCTGCTTCCATTACTCTTCCAGGCAGAAGTGCGGAGAATAAAACCTGAGGGTGTTTATAAAAACAGAAGAAATATCAACTCTCATATACCGGTCCCAGCATGCTGCAAATGCTTCCACTGCCAACAGATTTAGCAATCTTTCAGCACAGATAGACTACGCTTATTCATTCCAACTTCATAACAACATGAATGCATTCATCAGTGGCTTTATAGAATGAAAGATAAAAAGTGACAATTAAATTTTCTTTTGAAATGTTTTTTAAACACTCAGTTATCTCATAATAAAAGCTACTTTCATTACCGTGTGCCTTTTTTTCAGTCTATACACTGAATTGGTTCCTCCACCACATTGCTTAATCCCCTCTGAAAAAAGCAGCAAGATTTCAAGACTATTGAAGAAGCTTTCTTTGGTTCCTTCATAACTGTAATCAGCAATGTTGGTCAAGCTCTCAAGCTGAAACAACAGCTCAGACATTGATTTTATCGCTTACTGCATTAGGAATACATTAAAGTTAATCCTCAGTGTGAATTATAAACAACTAATTTGTGAGGTTCTGACAAATAATGATTCCCTGGTGGATTATATCATCCAATTTGTGGACATGTTTGGATGAACTTGATACCAAGAAAAACTTTGGGATTGCTGGACCTCAAGCTTTTACATTCTTCTTTGTAATTTACAAGAATCATTGCCATTAGAATCATTAAGATCCAATTAAACCACCCAATTATGATGTTCAAATATAAATGGCAGCGTTAAACATGGGTAGTGTTGAAGCTAATTGCAAGTTGACTTTATAGTCTGCCATTGACAACTATAGTGCAATAGGAGCATGTCTTGTACAATGCTTTTTGGTGCACCTTTGGACTAAATTAATGCCTGGTATGGGGAAAACTTTATGCTTGGTTATAACGTACCCACATTTTAGAAAGAACTTGCTTCTCCTTGAGACTATTGCAATAGATCAGCATTACAGCATATCTAGGAAGAGGATGAGAAGATGGGTTTGAGGTTATTTGACTGGAACTATCACTGATTAAGCCAACCCTACAGTAGATGTTAGTTGAAAGTGTCTTGGCAGCAAATGGCACAGTCCTACACTGGCTCTCTGCTGATTCAAACTCTGAAAAAGCAACTTCAGGCCTGGCAGAAGAGCAGCAAGGCAGTCCACTGAATGAAAGCAGGTATACTGTCCAAAAGTTCAGCAGAAATAGGGCCTACTCAGGAATCCAGGCCAAGACCCCACTAGCTCTTCAAGATTTTGGCTACATATTTTAGACCCCTTCTTTGTCCTTTAAGGGTCTTTAAGGCTAAATAATGTGTTCCACAGACAAAGTGACACCTGTACTGATACCTTACAGCCCACCGATAGTGACACAGGCTTCAAGGAGATATTGATTGGTATCAATACAGATCAGGTCGATAAAAGCGTCTTGCCCAAAGCAACACTTAGCTGTGTTTCTAGAAGCCACCCATGTTCTGCAAAGCTGTTCCTTGCAGTTTGATGCCACAGAAATCTCCCTAGCAGTCTTCAGTAGGTTCTGTGCATCATAGAAATCTCTCACAATGTATTACAGATGCAGGTTGTTATGTATTTAAGTGGGATGCTACGTGATCTGTAGTGATGTCTTTGATTTGATTTGATTTATTATTGTCACATGTATTAGTATACAGTGAAAAGTATTGTTTCTTGCATGCTGTACAAACAATGCATACCGTACATAGGGAAGGAAGGAGAGACTGCAGAATATAATGTTACAGTTATAGCAAGGAGTAGAGAAAAGATCAACTTAATACGAAGTAGGCCCATTCAAAAGTCTGATGGCAGTAGGCAAGAAGCAGTTCTTGAGTCGGTTGGTACGTGACCTCAAACTTTGGTATCATTTTCCTGACGGAAGAAGGTGCGTGCGGTCCTGGCTGCCTTTCTGAGGCAGCGGGAATTATAGATAGAGTCGATGGATGGGAGGCTGGTTTGCATGATGGACTGGGCTACATTCACGACCTTTTGTAGTTTCCTGCGGTCTTAGGCAGAGCAGGCTCCATACCAAGCTGTGATACAACCAGAAAGAATGCTTTCTATGGTGCATCTGTAGAAGTTGGTGAGGGTCATAGCTGACATGCCAAATTTCCTTAGGGTGTTTGCGCAGACTTTTGTTTTTCTCTTCCATCTTAGTGTTGTATGAAGCAACATCTGCAGAATAAACCTTGCGTCACGTTTTTAAGAAAACCCAAGTGTGTGACACCTCCATACTTTTTCTCTTTGCAATGATTTAAAAATATAACACAGATAATACACCTATCCATTGTTCAGTCATGTGCATGGGCATGTCCATTGCTATCCATTGATCCTCCTGAATCATTGCTCTTTTGAAGACTGGACCCTAAAATATGGGCGCTGACTGTGTCAGCTAAACATGACAAAATTTTCATCCTCTGTAGAATCATGACACTTCAGGGAAAGACTACTACAAAGTGAACCTACTGGCACACCATTGCACCTAGACATGAGTCACTTTAGGGCTCTGAATCTCCAGGGTAACCACCTCAGTCACACAGAACCCAACTTTGCCTCACAACTCACCAAGGCTCCTTCAACAGCATCTTCCAAACCCACAGCCTCTACCATCTAGAAGGACAGGGGAGCAGATGCATGGGAGCACCAGCCCTTGCAAGTTCCCCTCAAAGTCAAACACAATGGAACCATATTGTTGTTCCTTCACTGTTGCTGGATTAAAATCCGAGACCCCTTCCTAACAGGACTGTGGATGTACCTACATCACATGGACTGCAGCAATTCAAGAAGGCAGCTCACCATCACCTTCTCAGGGGCAATTAGGGATGGGCAACAAATTGTGGCCTTACCAGTGACATGTCCAATGAAAGTATTTTTATAAAGTCAACCAGACTGATTCCTGAGATAGTGGGACTGATGTGTGAGGAGAGATTAAGTTGGCTAGTATTGTATCCGCTAAGGTTCAGAAAAATGAGGGGGAGGTGATTTCTTAGAAACTTAGAAAGTTCTAACAGGACTAGACAAGGTAGATGGAGGAGGGAAGTTACAATGGTGGGGAGTCCAGGACCAGGGATCACAGTCCAAGGATACGGAGTAACCATCTAGGACTGAGATGAGGAGAAATTTCTTCACCCAGAAAGTGGTGAATCTGTGGAATTCACTACCACAGAAAGCAATTGAGCCAAAACATTTTATGTTTTCAAGAGGAGTTAGATATAGTACTTGGGGTTAAAGGGATCAAAGGATATGGGGGAAAGTGGGAACATTTTACTGAGTTGGATGATGAGCCATGATCATAATGAATGGCCGAGCAGGCTCAGAGGGCCGAATGGCCTACTCCTGCTCCTATTTTCTATGTTTCTATGTTTGCTTGTACAGAACTTGAGTATCGCTGAAAGAAGACATTTTCTTGAAGCTTTTTATCTTGCACTCATCAATACCAATGTCAGAGGAAACAACTTTATATTGTATGAGAAGAGGGTGCTGATCGGTTGGCAAGTGGACTCTGATTTGTTGAGGTGTTGCCATGGAGAATGGGGACTGACAGTTAACTGCCAAATTGTTTGAAATTCCAAACAGATAACCTGATTCTGATTGGTTAAGAATAAACCAGTAAATGGCTATCACTTATTCTGTTTAGTTGAAACATGTGCAAGGAACAGGGCCCTGTGTATTCATATATGTAGCTTCCTGTACACGTAAATGCATCACTCTACCAGTCCAACTGACAATCTTCAACTGGTTGTCAACATAATTCTTAGCACACTGAGAATCATTTAGCAAATATTGTGCAATTGCAGGATCACATCTAATGTTGGACATTTTGGAGGCGATTTTAAAGCCACACTTGCCATCCATAGGATCAACGGTGTGGGTGCAAAATTTCACTGGAGAGATTGCTTTTCCTGATTTTACCTGCCCCTCGCCGGGAACATTATGGGGTTCATGCCCACAAATGGCAAGAGCCTAAGTTTAGTAACGTTACATGTATTTAAATATTATGAACTGTCCCTCGCCACATGATTCCCCTCTTCACAAAATATTCATACGTCAGTGAGGTTTCCAACATGTTTGGCAAAACAAGAAGCAGTTGAGGCGTTTCCTCTGGGGCTGCAGAGGTATAGCCCCCAGTGGGTAGAGGTACATGCCTGGGTAATGCCCTGGCTCTGCACTTGGCACATGTGGACACTAGCAATGCCAGCCTGTCAGTGCCAAACTGTCCTAGCGGGCAGTGCTGGGATGGCCGCTTGTGGGTACCTCATGGGGCTGCATTAATGTGTCGTAGTGGGGATGGGGGAGAGAAAAGACATGGGGGTGGCTGCTTCCACGGTGTTGGTGGGGAGGTTTCACTTGAATTTAAATTGGGAGATAGCGAAGGATAAGTGGTCAGTTACGAGACCATTGTCAACCTGAAGGTGACAAAGGCATGGATGAAAGGTTCAGCATCTAATAGACTTATATTCTTATATGGAAGTAGTTCTTTTTCATAATAATGATCTTTATTAGTGTCACAAGTAGGCTTACATTAAAACTGCAATGAAGTTACTGTGAAAATCCTTGAGTCACCACACTTTGGTGCCTGTTCGGGTACACTGAGGGAGAATTCAGAATGTCCAATTCACCTAACAGCACATCTTTTGGGACTGTGGGAGAAAACTGGAGCACCCAGAGGAAACCCATGCAGACACAGGGAGAACGTGCAGACTCCGCACAGATAGTGACGCAAGCCGGGATTCAAATCCGGGTCCCTGGCGCTGTGAAGCAACAGTGCTAACCGCTGTGCTGCAGTAGCGCCCATAATAGAGATAATATGAGATCAGAAGGTTAGATAGAAACCAAATAAAAGACCAAGGTTGCAAACAGCCTGACCACTATGGCCAAGCACAAGAACAGAATCAGTGGCAAGGGTGAGGAGTTTGTGGTGAGGTCAAAGGCAATGTATTTCTCTTCCCTGTGCTCAACTGTTGAAAATTGTGACTCATTCAAGACTGGCAATCTCTTCCTTTAAGGAAATAAAAACTCAATGAATGAGGAGGAAATATCTGTTATTACTTCCAGATGCTGTGGATTCATCATAGAATTTACAGTGCAGCAGGAGGCCATTTGACCCATCGAATTTGCACCGTCTCTTGGAAAGAGCACCCTACTTAAGCCCACACCTCCACCCTATCCCTGTAACCCAGCAACCCCATCTAACCTAAGGGCAATTTAGCATGACAAATCCACCTAACCTGAACATCTTTGGACTGTGGGAGGAAACCAGAGACCCAGTGGAAACCCACACAGACATGGGGAGAACATGCAGACTCCACACAGACAGTGACCCAAGCGAGAATCGAACCTGGGGCCCTAGCGCTATGAAGCCATAATGCTATCCACAATGCTACCGTGCTGCCCTATTGGATCTGCAAAGTTTTACAAGTGCTTCCAACGCACAGCAAGATCATCCATAATGGTAGGTGCTGTGCAATACCCAATTGCAAATATTAGACATGGTAATCTGAGATTGGTAGCGTCAACATAATCTATGTAATATAGGAGCATGGGAATGAATTGAAGGATAAGTTAAAGTAAATGTATAAGGCAATGTGAAGGAAGCGTTACTGTGCCCAGCCCATTCTGTACCTGGATCATCAGCACTCGTTGTTGACTCAGCTGTAAAGTGTGGGAAAGTGCTCCTTTTCCCAGTACAGATAACCCCCATGAGTATAGAATCTACTCTAAGCATGCTCATTTGTAAGGTACATATATAAATGCTTGGCATTTATATGTAAAAATGAATGGACAGAAAAGTACAGGCTAGTTATACAATTTTATATAGTACTATACCTTTACTCCTTAATCACATTTACTGCTCATATGTTTGATATCGTCCATATAGGAAGACATCAGCAAAGTGAAAACAAATCTCCAAAGATGTGACTATCAGCCATTCTGAACACTACACATGCAAGTACATGAGGTGACAATAAATGTCAATGAGTGTTCACACATTCTTTAGCAAGATTAACAGGACAGAGATGTTTACTTTTAGTAATTAGAATAGCTAATTAAACAACTATTGCTTTCAGTTCTTCCTTAAAAAACCAAATAAAACCTAATATCTCTTGCAGAACATGCTGAGCACTTAGGATAGAATATTCATTAATGCTTCTTTTTTCAACTGCTTAATTTTTTTGATATAACATACAAACCCGTGCTTATAGACCCATTTCATGTGACAACACTTTACACATATTTTAAATTCAATCTCAATCCATCAATTTACTTTCGGGTCCATATTAGCACTTTGAGTTAATCCAGTGCTGACTTTTAACTTAATTACTTTCCACAAGCCTTAAAGCCCTATTTTCCTCTGTGAGTATTAGATGCGAAAGTAAATGTTCCCTGAGTTCAAAAACAGCAAACAGCAGAAGTAGATATGTAGCTGTGGTTGTTTTACTGAATTGGAATCTAGAATACATTTTTAATAATAAACTTAGAGTACCCAATTCATTATTTCCAATTAAGGGGCAATTTAGCGTGGCCAATCCACCTACCCTGCACATCTTTTGGGTTGTGGGGTCGAAACCCACGCAAACACGGGGAGAATGTGCAAACTACACACGGACAGTGACCCAGAGCTGGCATCGAGCCTGGAAGCATGTGACAGCTTCCCGGTCAGGCTAGACCAGGGGAGGCAGATTGTACACCAGGAGAGGTTCAGCAAGGGTATGTTTTAAAATATCATTTGGAGAATCCTTGGAGACCAACAGAACTTGAGTGCCTCACTTGTCCTCGGCGCTCCTGATCACGTTCAGAGCCCTGCCCCTCACCACTTTCCTGTGGACAGACCCCATTCCTGGCTATGGGCAGGCGCCTGCACTGAATCCTCACTGCCTTCTGCCAGTCAAGTTACTTGAAAGGGAATTAGGAAAAGATATCATGGAAAATTAAGTCCTATCATTAAAACTGACCTTTGACTTGTGTCCGGAGGCAGCATTTTAGAGTTTGCACACACCATTCCCCCACCGCTCTTCCGATTAAAATCAGGGCTCATAAGTTCAATATGCAGCAAATCAGAACAAAAGCGTATTTTATAATTACAGCTCCTTTATGATTACAAATATTGGCGGTTTCTAGGGACACTCTGCTTCCCGGGGAAGGGAATCTAGTTGATTTCCTCCTCCCAGAGCCAGCTATTTGTATTAGAAAGTCTTCTCTGTGAGACATTGCTAATGCTCTAATGCCAGGCCAGGGGTACAGACACCCACCATTCACTTACATAGCAGGAAAACACTTCCCGATCCCACAGGTTTATGCTGAAATGCACAAACTTACAGCATCTGTGTCTCTGACTGCTTTCACCGCCCTCCACCAGCAAGCAACAGAGTATAGCATTATGACTGACCCAACCAGTTCCTTAGCTAACATCTATAGACATGCATCTTACAGCAAGGGTTCCCTTATCAGCATTCAAGATTGTAACATAACAATCATTTCCCCAAGTGAGTTCTGAAGAACAAATTTACTTTGCCCTCATTAAAAATAGTCTAATAGCAGTTAACTTTTTGGAAATAAGTAACCAGCACAATAATCTGTTAGCCTCAGGCACTCATAAATTCTGATCCCAGTTGGGTAGTTTTCATCGCAAATGGTTTGTTTTTCCTCAGTTCTGTTGCAGCACCTGGCTACACAGGGAAGTAATTAAAGTCAATTCTTGAATGTACAGAAAACAAATTGGACTCATATCTATTCAGACCCACCATGATGCATATGTTCATTCAAGCCCATACAAAACGGGGAGAATTATTTAACCGTCCACCACAGCTTAACGTGAATTACACCAGTACATACAGATAGATCCTGTTGGCCACTCTCTTTCTCTGTACCGTTACTCCAGTTAAACATTCCGGCTGAAAGGCAGTTAATTGGTTCAATGCACTGACCAATGCTAGGCCGTGCACTCATTTACTCGGATCATCCTGGGAGGATGTGGTACGCTCAGCATAGTTCTGCCAGATGATTTTTCTCCGGCCTTGTCAGGCCCCGGTATTAACACTTAACGTCTACATCTTCCTCTGCCCTCCACAGATATGCCTTCATTCATATAGGAATAGATAATTCCTATCTATTCACAGCCAAATTTTCCACGTGCACACCTAGGGTTCAAAACTTTCCCAAGGTCACTAAAGTTACAAATGTACTCCTTTGTGCTTTCATCTGTGTTCAAATTCTATACAATACTTACAATACTAAAACACAAAGTCACCCAAGACCAGAATCAAATTTGCGTCCCTGGCACTGTGAGGTGACAGGGCACTTTGCCACCGTGCCACCCTTAATCAAAGTGGAAATGTGGGCATCGATCCCACTGCCTCTCACCTCTTCCATTTGAGCTAATTCCCCCAAATTGGCAGTCTCGTGCAGTCCCTCAAAAATAGCAAGAATGGGCAGCATGGTGGCGCAGTGAGTAGCACTGCTGCCTCACGGCGCCACGGTTCGATCCCGGCTCTGGGTCACTGTCTGTGTGGAGTTTGCACTTTCTCCCTGTGCTTGCGTGGGTTTCGCCCCACAACCCAAAGGTGTGCAGGCTAGGTGGATTGACCACTCTAAATTGCCCCATAATTGGAAAAAATTTATTGGGTACTCTAAATTTATAAAAAATAATTTAAAAAAATAACAAGAAATGAACTTTCTGCACCATCCATTACAGTGGTTCAAGCTGCATTTAGTTTGAGCCCTGAAATAACAATAAAAATCATAGGATCCTATTTGCATGTTAAATGCTTTACTGCCTGATGTAACCATCAATTCACTCGGAACACGATTGGAAGTAAACTGTGGTTTTAATAGTCTTACAACTGAGCCGGCCTGCGACCAGAAGAATTGAGAGCAGGCTCACGGCTGCAGCACTTTATACTTCCGGTAGTGGGAGGGGCCATGGGCGGAGCCATGGGCGGAGCCAAGGGTGGAGCCCTGTACAAGCTCCTCATCTCCCCCTATGGGCAGAGCCACGCAACGGCTCACAGACAGAGCCCACAAGGGCATAATACTATGCAATACAATACAGTGTGAATCACAATACAGTATGAATTCACCACACTGCCTTATTCAGATGGGGACTCAAACCCATCAGCAGTTGACCCTTGGGAATATAGCATTGACGACACTATTTGTGGGAATAGGGCAATATAATTCAGACCCCATCATTTTATGGATGGCATCTCCCTATTTAGTACTGGCTGGGAGGCCTCAAAATCTCTTGCCATAAATTGCCAATATTATTCAATGACGCCTCAGAGGGAATAGGTAACGTGATAATTGGAAAATACGCGTGAATATATTGGGCACGAGTTAACCCAAAGGTTTCAAAGTGTGGTGGTGAGTGGGAACCGCCGCGAGCTTCCCGACACGGAACCCAGTGAGGCTGTTGCCGCTATAAAACGGGCTTCATGCCGCAAATGATGGTCCCGCCGGCTGATTTTCCGGGACTGTGCTTGCTGGCCCCCTGCCAGCAAGGGAGAGCAGCACTTACATTGATTGTGCACAGCCAAACCTACACAGCACGCAGCCATGCCAGTGAGGAGACCAACCCCACAATTCGGGGATGCCGATCTGGGACGTGTTCGAGGCCAGACAGAATGCCCTATTCCCCCGAGGGTCTCAGAGGGTCAGCCACAGGGCAGCCAATGCCGCCTGGGAGGAAGTGGCAGCAGCCGTCAGCTTGGGGACTGTGACCAGGAGGACCGGCACCCAGTTCCGTAAGAAGATTAATGACTACCACCGGGCCACATGGCCACACCAGATTGCCACCCCCCACCCCCACCCTCCGCCACCACGAGTATGCACCTGGCTCCGCCCCGCCCAGCACAATTCTGTGCCCCAGCCCACCTATGTCCAGCAGTATCCCCCACGCCGCGTGCCCCATACTCTCCATTTCCCCCCCGCTAGCATACAGGCCATCTCCCCAAACCCCCTCCATCAAACCGCCTCCCACCCCCTCACTCCGGATGATGAACAACGTTTCCTGCTAACGATGCCCCCTCTGCGTCCCCGCAGGAGACGTTGGCGGGAGAGTGCCCAGATGGGTGGCGGCTGCCGGACATCAGTGTCATCACCCACTATGAGGAATGTTCCTGGAGCTTATGGGGGTAGCCAAGGACAGATGTGTAACCAAAGTAGCAATTGGTGTCCGGCGCAAAGGTGACAGTACGCTGGCCCCCACCCTGGTGAACTGTTACACATAAGTTGTTAATGCCGTACAGAATGACCCATCACACCCCTGACCACCTGTCCATTCTCCCCAGGATCTCCAACCCACAGCACCGGCCCAACCGGGGTGGTTCCCTATTTCCCCCCACCCCCCCATTTCCATGACAACACCTCAGAGGCGAACTCTGAGGATGTCACCGTCGATGCGTCACAGCTGTAAACCCCACCCTCCACCAGTGCAGAGACATGCACCTCGGTGGGCTACGGTAATAAACAGGGTTCTGGGGCTCATTCTGGTGAGCACCACACAGTTGCTGATGCACATAGGGTGGAGGCAGGAATATCCAATGGAGTCAGCAGTCGGAGGTCTGTTGGATCCCAGGATCCAGATGGGTCAGATGCTGAACCTCAGAATAGGTTTACCTAGAATTGATACAGATGCTGGGGATGTGGCCATGAGATTCAGAGAGGAATATCACCGACCCTCCAACAGGTCCATAGCCGATTGGAGGACTCCTAGAGGCTACTGGTGCAGGATAACACACTGGCAATGCGTGGCACTGAGGCCACCACTGCTAGGGTGGAGAGCCTGGTGCCTGTCCAAAGCATGGCTCAGTCAGTGATGGCCATGGCTGAGCATCTTCACGGCGTGTTCCAATCACTCAGTGACGTGACCCAGTATCAGATGGACCTTGATGAGGTGGTGGGGGGCATGTCCCAGTCTTGGATGGGCATTGCCGAGGCTTCCCAGAGCACGTCCCGGTCACTAGGGGAGGTCTCCAAGTCCAATGTGGGCATAGCAAAGGCGCTGCAGGACATTGCCATTCTCAGGTGGGCATAGCCGAGGCTATGGAGAGCATGTCTCAGTCGCTGAGGAGTATCACCGAGGACATTGACACTGTGCTGCAGACATTGGGGAGCCACCAGGGCTGGCATAGCCAGATGTTGCAGGGACAGCTGGGGCTCGATCCAGCTCCCCCTCTGTTCTGAGGTAAACCCCAGGGCACTACAGGCCCCAACAGGAAGGTGCCCAATTGGAGCCACACTATGGATTGGCACAGTGGCCACCACTCCCCTGAGACCTATCCCACTGAAAGCGGCACATCTCGGAGTCAGCACCCGGAACAGGGCAGCTCGGCATGGCATGACCTGCCGGCAATTGCGCCGGTTCCCTTCGCCACAGAGCCCCCAGAGGATATGGCCAGTGTCTTCAAAGGCCGTGGGACGAGATAGGAAGCAACCTGCCTCGACCTCTGATGTGCATCCTGGGGACACATTTAGATGCAATGGTAAAGTATGGAAGGTTGATTCGACTTCCGGGCGGCGAGTTGAGCGGTCGCGCTAAAAGGGGCTCCCGCAGAGTGAAGAGGCCGGGGCCTTTATCTCTGCAGCGGGGAGAGCAGGGAAGGGGAACCCCCCCCTCCCCCGAACGATACGGCCATCGGATCCTCGGCGTCGGCGGCAGCATTGGCGGCTTGGCGGCAGCATCGGCGGCTCGGCGGCAGAGGTGGTGGCAGCATCGGCGGCGGCAGCGGCAGGTCCACACCCACCCCCCCCCACACCCCCCAGCGGCACCAGAGCGCATGCCAGGAGCGGAGCGGCAGCGGCCCGGTCGGAAGCGGGGCCCAGCCTGCGGCAAGAAGGGAGCGGAGGAGCAGCGACCTAACCACCCCCACCGGGAGAGCGCGGGGTGCGACCAGCGGCGACCCGAACGGAGCAGCGGGGACAGCAGCGGGGACCGACCCAACACCCCCCCGCCACAACCGGCAGCGTCCACCACGAGGCAAGAACAAAGAGACTCTCTCTCTCTCTACCCTGGGTGAGTGAGGGGAAAGGAAGAATAAGAGAAGAACTTTTACAAAAACAAAACTCAAAAGAAAACTGTTAAAGAGAGGGGAGGGGTAATATATACATATATATATTTTTTTTATATTTTTTTTTTCTGTCTCTCCTTGCACTCTCTTGTCCTATCCAAAACAAGCCCACCTAAGAGGATGTGGTGGTATGAATGTGAGCACTGCCATTTGTGCAGAGCATGGGTTTCCCATTGGCTCTGGCTGGTCATGTGCCTCTCGTCCGATTGGCTGGGACTATTCATGTGACTGCTCACCAATTGGTCGAGAGGCAAGTAGACCCCGCCTCTGAGGCGGGGTATAAGTACCCAGAGCTCCCGGCGGTCGGCCTTACTCTGTAGTCGACCACCAGGCTAACAACTAGCTGATTAAAGCCACAGTTCGGATCCTAATCGTGTCATAAATCCAATTGATGGTACATCAATTTAATCAGCTAGAATTTTGGAATGGAGCTAACCATCAAGCCTGACTGCCTCCGCACCAGCCCGCATGCTGCAAATGCGTCTGCAATCTTTAAACACTGGCAGGCGTGTTTTAATAGTTACCTGACGACTGCAGCCAGCAAGCCCACCAAAGAGCAGAAACTCCACATCCTCCACTCATGCGTGGGCACAGCGATCTACTCTATGATTGAGGACGAAAGCGATTATGATGCGGCCGTGGAGATTCTCAAAGGACACTTTCTCCAGTCGGTCAACGAAGTATACGCACGGCATCTCCTGACGACTAGACAACAGTTCCCTGGCGAGTCACTCAATGAGTTTTACCAGGCCCTCGCAGCTCTAGGGAGAACGTGCGCATGTCTCCCAGTTTCGGCGCCGGAGCACATGGAACTTTTAATCAGAGACGCTTACGTTGCTGGCATGCAGTCCCCTTCTATCCGCCATAGATTGCTGGAAAAGAACACCCTCAGCCTAGTTGAGGCACGGACTCTTGCAACCTCCCTGGAGGTTGCTGACCTGAACGCCCGCGCATACACCCCCGGCCGCGCAGAAACCCCCTGGACTTCATGGCACGCGCCACCCCCATCCTCCGTGGACCCCGACCCCGCAAGCCTGCGCTGCGGGTCGCCCCAACAAACTAGCGGGGCCCCGGATTGAGTGAAGGGCGTCGGGGATAACCTCTTGTCAACGGGGGATAGGGAGATCTCTGGACTGTAGGGCCAGCAGGATGGTCTTCCAAATGGTGCCATTCTCCCGCTCGACCTGACCGTTTCCCCGGGGGTTATAACTGGTCGTCCTGCTAGAGGCTATGCCCTTGCTGAGCAGGAATTGGCGCAGTTCGTCACTCATAAAGGAGGACCCCCGGTCGCTGTGTATGTACGCGGGGTAACCGAACAGGGAGAAGATGGATAGGAGGGCCATAATGACGGTTGTTGTGGTCATGTCGGGATAGGGAATGGCGAAAGGGAAGCGGGAGTATTCGTCAATAACTCTCAAGAAATATGTGTTACGGTTGTTGGAGGGGAGGGGACCCTTGAAGTCTATACTGAGACGTTCAAAGGGGCGGGATGCCTTGATCAGATGCGCTCGTTCGGGGCGGTAGAAGTGCGGTTTGCACTCGGCGCAGACGTGGCAGTCGCTGGTGACGGCCCTGACTTCCTCAACGGAGTAGGGCAGGTTGCGGGTCTTAATAAAGTGGTAAAAACGGGTGACCCCTGGATGGCCGACGTCCGTGTGGAGGGAGCGGAGGCGGTCAATCTGCGCGCTGGCGCAGGTACCACGGGATAGGGCATCGGGAGGCTCGTTGAGCTTACCAGGATGATACAAGATAGCGTAGTTGTACGTGGACAACTCGATCCGCCACCGCAAGATCTTGTCGTTCTTGATCTTGCCCCTCTGTGCATTATCGAACATAAAAGCCACTGACCGTTGGTCTGTGAGGAGGGTAAACCTCCTGCCGGCCAGATAGTGCCACCAATATCGCACAGCTTCGACTATGGCCTGTGCCTCCTTTTCCACGTAGGAGTGGCGGATTTCGGAAGCGTGGAGGGTTCGTGAGAAGAAGGCCACGGGTCTGCCCGCTTGGTTCAGGGTGGCCGCTAGAGCTAAGTCAGACGCGTCGTTCTCGACCTGGAATGGGAGGGACTCTTTGATAGCATGCATCGTGGCCTTTGAGATATCCGCTTTGATGCGGCTAAAGACCTGGCGGGCCTCCATCGACAGGGGAAAGGAGGTGGACTGGATGAGGGGGCGGGCTTTGTCGGCGTAGTTGGGGACCCACTGGGCGTAATAGGAGAAGAAGCCCAGGCAGCGTTTGAGGGCTTTGAGGGAGTTGGGGAGGGGGAGTTCCATCAGGGGGCGCATGCGTTCGGGATCGGGGCCTATCACTCCGTTACGCACTACGTAGCCGAGGATGGATAGACGGTCGGTGCTAAACACGCACTTATCCTTATTGTAGGTTAAATTAAGGAGCTTCGCGGTTCGGAGGAATTTTTGAATGTTGATGTCATGGTCCTGCTGGTCGTGGCCGCAGATGGTGACGTTATCGAGATACGGGAAGGTGGCCCGTAAACCGTGCGAACCCGAGGCCAATTCGATTTTATGCTTAACTGGGTGGATGGGGAATGCGCAGCGTCTTACCGTGTCAGGGTGGACGAACCTTTCCGTGCTCCCGGAGTCCAGTAGGCATTTCGTCTTGTATCCGTTGAGCTGGATCGTTGTCGTAGTCTTGGCGAGCGAGCGTGGTCGCGACTGGTCGAGTGTGATGGAAACAAGTCGTGGCGAGAGTTCCAGGTCATCCTCGGTGGCAGAGTAATCGCTGGCAGGGCCTTCCGTGTTGGCCCAAGATGGCGGCGCCCAGGACCCGCACGTGGAATCGGGGTCCCAAGATGGCGGCGCCCATGGGAACCTCGTAGCAGCTGGGGGCAGTGTCAGTGGCGTCTGCAGGCTGGTCGGGGCAGCCGGGAGCGGGGGCCGGGAGGACCGTGGGCCTGTTGCGGGGGCCGGGAGGTGGGCCGGAGAGGTCGGTGCGTGGCGCGGGGCCCTGGGGGGGTCCGGGGGGGCGATCCGCGGTCGCTGCGCGGAACAGCAGCGACCGACTTGGTCTGGCAGACCACCGCATAGTGGCCCTTCTTCCCGCAGCTCTTACACAGAGCGGAGTGGGCCGGGCAGCGCGGTGGGGGGTGCTTTGAGAGGCCACAGAAATAGCAACGGGGCCCCGCTAGTTTGTCAGAGCGTCCCGCAGCGCAGGCCTGGGGGGGGGGTCTGGGGTCTGGGTCAGTGGAGGACGGGGATGGCACGTGCCACGAGGTCCAGGGGGTTCCTGCGCGGCCGGGGGCGTATGTGCGGGCGTTCAGGTCGGCGACCTCCAGGGAGGTTGCAAGGGTCCGTTCCTCAGCTAGGCTGAGGGCGTTCTTCTCCAGCAATCGTTGGCGGATAGAGGAGGATTGCATGCCGGCAACATAAGCGTCTCTAATTAAAAGTTCCATGTGTTCGGTCGCCGAAACTTGGGGACAGGCGCACATTCTCCCTAGAGCTGTGAGGGCCTGGTAGAATTCGTCGAGTGACTCACCGAGGAACTGTTGTCTAGTCATCAGGAGATGCCGGGCGTTTACTTCGTTGACCGGCCGGAGAAAGTGTCCTTTCAGGATATCCATGGCCGCATCATAATCACTTTCGTCCTCAATCATTGAATATACCGCCGTGCCCACGCACGAGTGGAGGATGTGGAGTTTCTGCTCCTTGGTGGACTTGCTGGCTGCAGTTGTCAGGTAACTGTTGAAGCACGCCTGCCAATGTTTAAAGATTGCAGGCGCATTTGAGGCATGCAGGCTGGTGCGGAGGCAGTCAGGCTTGATGCGTAGCACCATTCCAAAATTCTAGCTGATTAAATTGATGAACCATCAATTGGACGCAAGACACGTTGAAGATCCAAACTGTGACTTTAATCAGCTTGTTGTTAGCCCGGTGGTCGACTACAGAGAAAGGCCGACCGCCGGGAAACCTGGGTACTTATACCCCACCTCTCGACCAAATTGGTGATTAGTCACATGACTAGACCCAGCCAATCAGACGAGAGGCACATGACCAGCCAGATCCAATGGCAAACCAATGCTCTGCACCAATGGCAGTGCTCCCACTCATATCACCACAGTACCCGAGGTGGTCACAGAGGACCAGGCGGGCTTTGTCAAAGGTAGACAGCTTACCTCGAACATCAGGCGCCTGCTGAACGTGATAATGACCCCCTCCGGGGAGAGAACACAAGAGGTGATTATCTCCCTGGACGCAGAAAAGGCCTTCGACAGAGTCAAATGGAAATACCTCATAGAGGTACTGGAGCGGATCGGGCTTGGAACAGGGTTCACCGCTTGGGTAAAGCTCCTATACAATGCTCCCATGGCGAGCGTACGGACCAACAATACCAACTCCCAATACTTCCAGCTGCACAGGGGCACCAGACAAGGATGCCCACTCTCCCCGCTGCTGTTCGCACTAGCAATCGAACCGCTAGCAATCGCGCTCAGGGCAGCAAAAAATTGGAGGGGGATCCGAAGGGGAGGCAGAGAGCACAGAGTCTCACTCTATGCAGATGACCTGCTCCTCTACATCTTGGACCCACAGAGCAGCATGGACGGAATCATCGCGCTCCTGAAAGAGTTTGGAGCCTTCTCGGGCTACAAACTCATCATGAGCAAAAGCGAGATCTTCCCAGTACACCCGCAAGGTGGGGGGGCAGCATTAAAGGGGCTGCCGTTCAAACAAGCCCGACACAAATTCCGCTACCTGGGGATCCAAATAGCCCATGACTGGAAAGAGATCCACAAATAGAACCTCACCAGTCTGACGGAGGAAGTAAAAAAGGACCTGCAAAGATGGAACACACTCCCACTCTCCCTCGCGGTGAGAGTCCAGACGATCAAAATGAACCTACTGCCCAGGTTCCTCTTCCTCTTTTGATCCATTCCAATCTACATCCCAAGGCCTTTTTCAAAGCGCTGGACAAACTAATCATGGCGTTCGTATGGGGGGGTAAAAATGCTAGGATCCCAAAGAAGGTCCAACAAAAAACAAAATCCGGGGGGGGGGCTAGCCCTCCCGAATCTACAATTCTACCACTGGGCGGCAACAGCCGAGCGAGTAAGGGGATAGATCCAGGAGCCAGAGGCCGAGTGGGTGCGCGCGGAGGAGGCCTCCTGCATGGGGACCTCCCTCCGGGCCCTCGCCACGGCAGCACTCCCATCCCCACCCAAAAAACACTCCAGCAGCCCAGTGGTGACAGCCACTCTCCAATCCTGGAACCAACTGCGGCAGCAATTTGGCCTGACCAAAATGTCGGACAAGGCTCCCATCTGCAACAACCATAGGATCACACCAGCACTGACTGACGCCACCTTCAAAAGGTGGAGGCAGGACGGGGGGACACTGACAGTCAGGGACCCATACACGGACGACAGGATCGCAACACTGGACGAACTGACAGAGAAATTTCGGCTACCATGGGGAACGAGCTAAGTATCTGCAGCTCAAAAACTTCTTACAAAAGGAGACAAGGACGTACCCACAACCGCCACGACAGACACTACTGGAAGACCAATTGGACGCAAGTATCCTAGATAAAGGGATCTGTAGCAACATATATGACCGACTGGTAGAAAGGGACGACACCGTACTGGACGCAACAATAAAGAAATGGGAGGATGATCTGGGGATTGAGATAGGGTGGGGACTCTGGAGCGAAGCACTTCATAGGGTCAACTCCACCGCCACGTGCGCAAGGCTCAGCCTGACGCAACTAAAAGTGGTACATAGAGCCCACTTAACAAGAAACCGTATGAGTAGGTTCTTCCCAGAGGTGGAGGACAGATGTGAACGGTGCCAAAGAGGCCCGGCCAACCACGCCCACATGTTCTGGTCTTGCCCCAGACTTGTGGAGTACTGGACAGCCTTCTTCGAGGCAATGCCCAAAGTGGTGGGGGTGAGGGTGGAGCCATGCCCGATAGTGGCGGTCTTCGGGGTTTCAGACCAGCCAGATCTATTCCTGGGGAGGAGGGCGGAATCCCTTGCCTTTGCCTCCCTGATCGCCCGCCGTAGAATATGACGCCTCTGACACTTCCTTCCGCAATGCAGGCTGAGCACCAATCCCATGCCCATCTCCATGGACACAGAGGTCCTGGTGCCTCTTTACACACACTCCTCCTCCAACCTAGCATGCCCTATCTGCAGTGGGGTCCCTTGCTCACCAGACCCCAAGCCCTGTTCCCCAGACACTTGCACGTAACGTTACCAGGAGAGATCCCTTCCCCAGTGCACACACCCAACTCTAGTTGCTGAAATGTCCCCAGCACTGGGGCCCAGCCCCTAGATGTTCAGATGTTGGCCACTGCGTCCATGGTGTTGCCTCCCGCAGTGTTCAGGCACAGTGTCCAGGCATCACGGTCTGATTTTGATTCTAGGCAATAACTCCCACATGCTGCAAGGCATGCCCACCCACAGGGATCCACTTGGGACGTGTGAAGTGCACACTAACTACGATTGCCAATTTCCAATTAGCAATAGCCTTCAGCTGCATGGCCAGAGGCCTCCGCGGTCTGTGCGAGTTATGGGTGGCTGGTGGGGAAGGCGGGCAGGGACTGGGGTTGCCCTCGGAACAGGATCACATGATCCTGAAGTTAGTGCATCAGAGCCGCAGGTGTAGACACACCCATCTCTTCCCCCCCTCACCCCCCCCCCCACCCCGATCCCAGCCCATCCCAGGTCAAGAGCGGCCACACCCCCCTGCTGCATATCCCCACCCCCCACTGATGACCGATGGCAATCTACCCTGACCGAAGATGGTTCCCCCAGGGGTCGCCCCACCCCGATCCTCAGGAGCTCATTGCCCAGGAGCGAAGATGGCTACTCGTCTCCTCAGATCCCTGCAACAGATCTTCTGCTAGCTTCACGTATTTAAAAAGGAGTACTAATTGGCAATCGCGTGACCACGTGCTTAGTCGGCCATTAGCTCACGGGCGGCCATTAGCTAGGAGGTCGCTCCTGTTAATAGTATGGAGATAGTCCTTAAGTGGTGATTATTGGTTTCTCGTGATGCTAAGGTGGGATTCTGATTTTGCCAATGGGCACGGCTGGTTAGATCGCAAACAGATCTGCACCCTGCGCAGTTCTCGACTTTGGTGTTTCTCACAATTTAACAGTCTCTTTACACTCTCACTTAAGCGCAAAGCGGCCATTAAATCGCGCCATTGATTTCTCTTCTGAGGGACATCTTTGGAACACATGGGATAGAACTAACAAGTCAAAAAATGTTTAAAAAGCACAATATAAGACGGCGCCGAGGACCCCGGCCGAGGACCCCGGCCCCGGCCCCGGGTCATTGTCCGTCTGGAGTTTGCACATTCTCCCCGTGTCTGCATGGGTCTCACCCCCACAACCTACCTGCAGGGTAGGTAGGTTGGCCACGCTAAAATGCCCCTTAATTGGAAATAAAAGAATTGGGTACTCTAAATTTAAAAAGCACAATACCCACCAGAGGACCTTGTTAGTTACAAATATATAAAGCAGTTTTCTCATTTAATCTCCCATGTCACCATGCCGTCGCCCCTTGGCTATAACTACACTACAAGAATAACTTTATCCTGGAATAAAAGCAAAATATCGCAGATGCTGGACATCTGAAATAAAAACAGCAAATTCTGGAAAAACTCAGCAGGTCTGGCAGCATCTACGGAGAGAGAAACAAAAGTTAGCGTTTCGAGTCCAATATGACTCTTCTTCAGAACTACTCTATTGGACTCAAAATGTTATCTCTGTTTCTCTCTCCACAAATGCTGCCAGGCATGCTGAGTTTTTCCTGCACTTTCTGTTATCATTTTATAGCTTTATCTTTGAATTTGGATCCGTTCACAGGGAATTCACTGCCTGTGCCTATAGTCACTGTGACTAAGGTGTCAATAACAGATGCTGCTGGTGTTGTACTCAGGCAGCTCAGTGCGTGAAAACCACCATTATTAAATGCCTTTCTATAAAATCCATGACTCTAATCAGTATGGAATTGGTTAGGAGATAGAAGACAGGGTAGGGATACTGGTCATATGCTTAAATTTGCAGGATGTGATGGGTGGTGCCCCAACCAGCTGTGGAGTGGTCTCAGATTTGCATTGTGTTTATAGATGACTTCTACAAAGGAATTGAGAGACATTTTTCCAGGTTTTCTGATGACATGCCATTAGGTGACATTGTAAATATTGTAGAAAGGAACAAAAATTTGCAATGGTACACTGAGAAATTAAATGATTATTAAACTGGGTTTATTAATTATTGCGATTATTAAAAGGGGCTTTTCACAGTAACTTCATTGAAGCCTACTCGTGACAATACGCGATTTTCATTTTTGTTTTTCATTTCAACTGTGGCAGATGGAGTTCAATATTGGAAAGTGTGAGAATATTCACTTTAGACTTAAGAAGGATAGACCATGAGAAAGCAGGCAGCCACCAGAGAAATTGCACAAATCAGGGATACCAGAGGCACATTAGAAACAGAACCAGAAAAGATCAACAAAACCTTCAAGACCTTCTACCAAAGGCTGTACACCTCAGAGCCCCCAACAGGGGAGTCGGGATGAAATGGTTCCTTGATGGACTGGACATGCCAGTCATGGGGGAGTGCAGAAAACGGGCCTGGAAGCACCACTAGCACTGGGAGAGATCATGGAGAGCATTAGCTCCATGCAGGCGGGGAAGGCGTTGGGACCGGACGGGTTCCCGGGAGACTTCTACAAAATATTTACGACAGCACTGGCCCCATATCTGCGGGAGATCTTCACAGACTCGCTGGCTAGGGGCACACTGCCGCCTACGCTAGCACAGGCCTCAATCTCGCTGATACCTAAGAAGGATAAAGACCCCACGGAATGTGGGTCATACAGACCCATCTCACTGCTAAATGCAGATGCCAGAATACTGGCCAAGATCCTACCCAAAAGGCTAGAAGACTGCGTACCAGAAGTGGTCGCAGAGGACCAGACAGGCTTTGTCAAAGGTAGACAGCTAACCTCGAATATCAGGCGCCTGTTGAACGTGATAATGACCCCCTCCGGGGAGAGAACACCAGAGGTGATCGTCTCCCTAGACGCAGAAAAGACCTTCGACAGAATCGAATGGAAATACCTCATAGAGGTACTGGGAAAGTTTGGGCTTGGAACAGGATTCACCTCCTGGGTAAAGCACCTATACAATGCTCCCATGGCGAGCATACAGACAAACAACACCATCTCCCAATACTTCCAGCTGCACAGGGGCACCAGACAACGATGCCCACTGTCCCTGCTGCTGTTCGCTCCAGCTATCGAATGATAAGCAATTGCTCTCAGAGCAGCAAAAGCTAGAGAGGGATCCAAAGGGGAGGCAGAGAGCACAGAGTCTCACTCTATGCAGATGACCTGCTCCTCTACATTTCGGACCCACAAAGCAGCATGGACGGAATCATCGCGCTCCTGAAAGAGTTTGGTGCCTGCTCGGGCTAGAAACTCAATATGAGCAAAAGCGAGATCTTCCCAGTACACCCACAAGTAGGGGGGGCAGCACTAACAGGACTGCTGTTTAAACAAACCCGACACAAATTCCGCTACCTGGGGATCCAAATAGCCCATGACTGGAAAGGGATCCACAAATGGAACCTTACCAGTCCTGACAGAGGAGGTAAAAAAGGACCTGCAAAGATGGAACACACTCCCACTCACCATCGTGGGGAGAGTCCAGACGACCAAAATGAACGTACGGCCCAGGTACCTCTTAGATCTAAGTTTCCTACTTAGATCTATCCCGATCTACATCCCCAAGGCCTTTTCAAAGCATTGACGAGCTAATCATGGCGCTCGTATGGGGGGGGGACTAATGCTCGGGTCCCAAAGAAGGTCCTTCGAAAACAAAATCAGGGGGGGTCTAACCCTCCCAAACCTACAATACTGCCACTGGGTGGGGACAGCCGAGCAAATAAGGGGATGGATCAAGGAGCTAGAAGCCGAGTGGGTGGGCACAGAGGAGGCCTCCTGCAAGGGGACCTCCGTCCGGGTAATCGCCATGGCGGCACTCCCATCCCCGCCCAAAAAACACTCCAGCAGCCCGGTGGTGATAGCCACCCTCCTGTCCTGGAACCAACTACGGCAGCAATTTGGCCTGACCAAAATGTCGGACAAAGCCCCCATCTGCACCAGAGGAGACAAGGACGTACACACAACCGCCATGACAGGCATTACTGGAAGAGTTACTGGACGCAAACATCCTAGATAATGGACACTGTAGTGACATGTATGACTGACTGGTAGAAAGAACCAGGCAGCACGGTGGTGCAGTGGTTAGCACAGCTGACTTACGGCACCAAGGTCCCAGGTTCAATCCCGGCTCTGGGTCATAGTCCGTGTGGAGTTTGCACATTCTCTCCGTATTTGCGTGAGTTTCGCCCCCACAACCCAAAGATGTGCAGGGTAGGTGGATTGGCCACACTAAATTACACCTTAATTGGAAAAATTAATTGGGTACTCTAAATTTACAAAAAAAAAAGAAAGGACCGACACCATACTGGACACAACAAGAAAGAAATGGGAGGAAAACCTGGGGATTGAAATAGGGTGGAGACTCTGGGGTGAAGCACTGCATAGGGTTAACTCCACCTCCACGTGCGCAAAGCTCAATCTGACACAACTGAAAGTGGTACATAGAGCCCAGTTAACAAGAACTCGAGTGAGTAGGTTCTTCCTGGAGGTGGAGGACAGATATGAGCGGTGCCAAGGAGGCCCGGCCAACCACGCCCACATGTTCTGGTCTTGTCCCAGACTTGATGGGTGCTCGACAGCCTTCTTCGAGGCAATGTCCAAAGTGGTGGGGATGAGGGTGGAGCCATGCCCAAAAGTGGCGGTCTTTGGGGTATCAGGCCAGTCAGATCTATTTATGGGGTGGAGGGTGGATGCCCTTGCCTTTGCCTCCTTGATCACCACCGTAGAATCCTGTTCAGTTGGCAGTCAGCAGCACCACCCAAAGCTGCAGACTGGCTATCTGACCTCTCGGAATCTCTCCAAATGGAGAAAATCAAATTCGCCATCCGAGGGCCGGACGACAGCTTCCACAGAACATGGGAGCCATTCACTCAACTGTTCCGGGACCTGTTTGTGGCCAACGAACAAGCAGAAGAACAGCCAGGTAGCCAAGAATCAGGGTAAAGTAGCCAACGATTGAGATGGAGGGAAAGACCTGTGTGGGGGGGGGACCAGCTAAACCTAAGAGAAAAGAAAGGTGAACCACAGGAGAAGGGGGTGGGGGGGAGGGAAGGAGGTGGAGTCAGGGAACAATAGAGGGTTACCAGAGAGGGAGGAGAGGCGAGGGAATGGAAGCCGGAAGGAGAGCACGGGAAATGACAACAAACTCGGCAGATACAGTAACAGAGAGCAAGAAAATACGGGCGAAAGATGGGACGAACGGCCGAAGTGGAGGTGAACGTGCAACAACAACGGCAGCGAAGGCCGTCCGAGAGAAGCAAGTAACAACATCAACACCAGATCCCCAGATCCTTTCTCGTATTGCCCACTCTGTACTGGACATAACTACTATAATTGTTTCTCAGGCACCTAAATGTATGTGTACCTTCCTAGTTTACCTCGTGCTCCCCCGTATCATCCCCCCCCCCCCCCCCCCCCCCACACACAAACATGTGCCTACTTATTTGTTAAACATAATATTGCTAACTGTATAGAGTTGCTGTTTTTGAGCTGGTGTACAATATCGTGCCAGTTTTTAAAAATATATATTTCAATCTGTGTACATAACTGTAAATATACTATGTTCAAAAACCTAATAAAAACCATTTATAATAAATAAAGAAGAAGGATAGATCAGTCGTATCCTGGTCACTGTCCGTGTGGAGTTTGCACATTCTCCCCGTGTCTGCGTGGGTTTCACCGCCACAACCCAAAGATGTGCAGATTAGGTGGATTGGCCACGCTAAACTGCCCCTTAATTGGAAAAAAAATAATTGGCTACTCCAAATTTTAAAACAGCAAAAAAGAAGGCTAGATCAGAGTGTTTTCTAACTTGTGAGATGCTATGAATTGTGAAAGAAGAAATGGAATTTAGGGTCCAAGTGCAGAAACTACCAAAAGCCAGTAGACTAGTACAAAATCTAAAAGTTTAGTAGAATATTGGTCTCTATCCCAAGGGGGCTGGAATACAACGGTGTAGAAGTTCAGTTACAGTTATATAAAACTCCAGCTAGAGTACATCTGGGAGTAATGTTCTGTTCTGGGAGTCCCAAAGTCCAAGAAGATATATCGGCATAGGAAGAGGTGCAGCGTGGATTCATTAGAACTTTAGCACAGCTAAAAAACTTTAAGTTATGAGGACCAGGTTACACAAATTAGCCTCGTATTTCCTTACATTAAAAAAATTAGGGACTTATCTAACAGGTGTTTAAAATGATTAAAGTTTAGTTAGCGACTATTCCCTCCTGTGGGGGAGGCCAAAAGCATTAAAATTAGAGCTACACAACACAGGGATGATGTCAGGAGGCACTTAACATAAAAGGATAAGTGTCAATCTCAAATTATCTCCCGCAAAAATCAGTTAGGTCAGTTGAAAATTTCAAAACAGAGATTCTTGTTCGGCAGGGGTATTGACGGTTACAGAACTAAGGTGGGTAAATGCAGTAAAGATAAAGATCAACCATGATCAAATTGAATGGCAAAATAGTTTGATGGACTGAATATCATAATACTGTTCCTTTTTCTGCTATAAAGCCACTATTATTAAACTCACTCTTTTCAACTTCATTGACAAAATTCACTGCTGCAAAACTCAGTTATAAAAAATCCACTGATTTAGATCACACTGCTGTAAATATCATTCCTACAAAGGCCAAGAATGCCATCTGTAAATTCAACACTGTGTTAAGGACCAAAGCATCAAAGGATTAACATCTCCATATCCATAACACAGGTTAGAATTTCTGAATACTTCATTATTATCGCTGACATACAGGGCAGTGCCCCAGCACATGTGCAAGTTAAGAAGATTTAAATATATTTACATAATAAATGCCATGAACTGGTGGAATGTATGAAATTAAATGATGCACTGAATGATATGAGCCTACATCGTGCACACCCCAAAATAAACGCTTTAGGTTGTATGGTAGGTTATTGTGCTCGCCTCAGATGCTGAATTATTTACATTTACACCACTCTGGTAAATGTAGACCGTGACAATAAGTAAGTGTCAGTGCTTTAAATGTATTTTCACTCCATTTACATATTTTCTTAAACATTAGCAAATTTATAGATACTGGCAACACATTTGAAAATCCTTCATGGATGACCCTGGACAGTGACTGTCTACAGGCTATTGGAGCACTAATAATCTAGCCTCATTCCACATAACTCCCAACAAACAGGAGCTAGACCTTCATCTGATTTTGTCCATACCCTACCTCAGGGTTATTTAACCCTGATTGCAGTAGCCCTACCACTGCCAGAAATGGACAACTCAACGGAGATCAGTGATTGGATTGGTTTATTGTTACGTGCACCAAGGTACAGTGAAAAGTATTGTTCTGCGTGCAGCTCAAACAGATCATTCCGTACATGAAAAGAAAATATATAATAGGGCAAACATAAAATACACAATGTAAACACATAGACACAGACATCAGGTGAAGCATACAGGAATGTAGTACTAATCAGTAGAAAAGATGTGTGAAGAGATCAGATCACTCCGTAAGTCGATCAGTCCATAAGAGGGTTGTTTAGGAGTCTGGTAACAGCGGGGAATAAGCTGTTTTTGAATCTGCTCATGCGTGTTCTCAGACTTTTGTATCTCCTGCCTAATGGAGGAAGTTGGGAGAGTGAGTAAGCCGAGTGAGCGGGGTCTTTGATTATGCTGCCCACTTTCCCCAGGCAGTGGGAGGTGTAGACAGAGTCAATGGGTGGGGGGCAGGTTCATGTGATGGACTGGGCTGTGTTCACGGCTCTCTGAAGTTTCTTCTGGTTTTGCGCCGAGCTGTTGCCATACCAGGCTGTGATGCAGCCAGATAGGATGCTTTCTATGGTGCACCTGTAAAGGTTGGTAAGAGTTACTGTGGACATGCCGAATTTCCTTAGTTTCCCTGAGTAAGTATAGGAGCTGTTGTGCTCTCTTGGTTGTAGCATCTATGTGGGTGGACCAGGACAAACCTACTCCCTAAGAGGGAAGCACATAGCTTCCTTTATTTACTCACTGAAGCACCAGGAAGCTCAAGATAAAAATCTTATTAAATTGATGCATTTGATGTTGCAAGAAGTAGCTTATACTTCAGCTGCAAACAACTAATTGTAAATAGTTATTCTGTTTTTAGCAGATTAATTAGATTTTAATTTTGTTTTCTCATACTATCAAAGACCACCCCTACGCCTGCCTCCATTGCCCTGAGCACACCCCTGCTAGCTTCCACTTGCTCCTCCCCAGTACAAAGAGATCCAATTGTAAAGATAGAAAAGAGACCATGGGACAGCCTTGTGTCAAATAAGCTGTCGAGGGAAATGTCTGCTTTATTCACACAGGCGTCAACCCAGTTACTTTCAATGGGCTAATGTAGTCATAATGGACCGAGGGGTAACGTATTACCACAGAAATTTCTAGCTGTCTGCAAAGAAATATAGATTGGCTAAGAAAGCAGGCATAACATTTTCCAGATGGAGTACAATGTGAGAAAATGCGAGGCTGCCCACTTTGGCAAGAAGAATAGAAATGCTGGATATTATTTGAATGGAGAGTCATTCCAGAATGCTGTGGTACAGAGGAACCTGGGTGTCCTTGTGCAAGGATCGCAAATAAAAGTCAACGTGGAGGTACAATAAATATTGGTCTACATTGCAAGGGGAGTAGAATATAAAAATAGGGATGTCTTGCTACAATCCCACAGGGTATTCATAAGACCACAGCTAGGGTACAATATACAGTTTGGTAACCTTGCTTAAGAAAGGACACACTTGCCTTGGAAGCAGATCATAAGGGTTCATTAGGCTGATTCCTGGGATGAAGGGATGTCTTCTGAAGAAAGGTTGAGTAGGTTGATCCTACATCCTTCACGGGACCTCGGTGCTGTGAGGCAACAGGGCTAACCCACTGCACCACCGTGCTGCCCTCCATCCCTGTCATCTTCATCTCTAGTCCCGACTGGAACTCCTGCCTGCCATCCTTTCCTCGTCTTGTCCGGTCCCCTATTTTTAAGTTTGTGTCCTGCAAAAAGGCCACATCTGTCTTCAGACCCCCTCAGCTGTTCGAACACACATGACCATTTAACTGGCCCATTCAACACCGTCACGTTCCATTTGACCAGCCTGGTCAGGGGGCTCCCTGGCCCACTTCCCAGTCGATCAACCAGATCCCTTTTTGGGCCAGCCCCCGGCCTGTGTCACGCAATCCTCAAGGCCCACCCTCAGATATCCACTGTCACCGCTCCCTTTCCAGCTGCGGCACATCAACCACACCCTAGTCAGCAACCCTCCTCCCCCACCCCACCTCTTCCAAACAAAATGGCAACCTCACCCCCTCCCCTACACCTACCTCCTGACATCCCCCCCACTGCACTTCCACTAACTAGCCCACCCAGCTGGCATGGTGGCCCTCGCTCAAGACCTCTGAACCCCCTACACCCCCAATTTCTCCCCCCCACCCATCCTGCTCCCCCAAAATGCAGAAAAGGTGTAGTCACCCTTTATATTTCCCCCACGGAGGGGCCTACCCTCCAAACATGCCGCCATCAAAACCAAAAGAACATTTCTGGGGGAAATGTTTTCCAGGATCAAAGAAACATCCTCACAAACTCTTCATAAGTTCAACGTCCTCCTTCTCCTGCCAATCCATGAACTCCATGAACTTGCTCATGAACTCCATCGCCTCTTCTGGTGTACCAAAATGATACTCACGCTTCTGAAAAGTCACCCAGAGACAGGCTGGGTACAGCACTCCAAACTTCACCCCCTTCTTGAAGAGGCCAGTGTTGACCCGATTAAACCCGGCCGTCCTCTTTGCCAGCTCTGCACCCAGGACTTGATACACCCGCAACTCGTTCCTTTTCCAGGAGCACTTCCTTGTCTGCCTCGCCCACCGAAGAATCTTCTCTTTATCCAGAAAACGGTGCAACCGCACCACCATCGCCCTTGGCTTGCGGCCTCCGCATCAGCGCCCTTTGCGCTCGGTCGACTGCCAGGGGCTGATCAAAGGCCCCCTCACCCATCAACTGCTCCAACATTTTGGACATATATGTGCCGGCCTCCACACCTTCAATGCCTTCGGTCATCCCCGCGATCCTCAAGTTTTGTCTTCTGGAGCGGTTCTCCAGATCCCCCACCTTCTCCTTCAACCTCATCAACCTCATCACCCCCGCCTCAGCCACCAACGAGGCTAGCTGCTCCTCATGCTCACCCACCGCATCCTCCACTTTCTTGATTGCCCCGCCCTGGGACTCCAGCCTCTGCTCCATTCTCTCGATACCTGCTTTAATCGGCTCCACCACTTTGGCCAGGGCCCTTTGCCCGCCACCATCTTTACACGTGGTGCACCACAAAGACTCTCCTGCTCCAACAGCTTGTTTCTTCTCGTCCCACTCCTTGTTCATGGATCTATCCACCAGCAAACACCAGAGGAGTTACACCTTCTTCAGGTACTCCCACACCTCTTTCCATCCAAAATGTCACCCTTCAGACAGGGAAAGGACCAAAAAAAGCCACCTTGAGCGGGAGTCATCAAATGTGCAACCACTCATTCCATAGCCACCACCAGAAGTAGAATGGACGTACTCTGGAATAGCATTGCCAAATTATAAAGCAAATGTTTGTAAATTAAAATCATACAGTTTTGAAATGTACCATTTAAGAGAATGCAATTTTGCTCATGACGCTTTAATTATTTCACCCTTTTTTATGAGATTTTACCCAAATCTGCTTCAAACACATCGGCTTAAATCACATCGTTCAGCAAATGTAATTTTTTTAATACTGTGGTACACCCTTAATATTGGAGATGGTGGGCGGCATGGTGGCGCAGTGCTTAACACTGCTGCCTCACGCCGCCGAGGTCCCAGATTCGAAAAGTATTACTGAGTATAATTCACCCCAGTGACCTTGCTGTTTAATGAATAGCCTGGTGCAGGTTGGAGCAGCCTGTCTCCAGACTGTGTTGTCACTGGTCTAAAGCTGCAAGCCGCATTTATTAAAGCTGCTGCTTGAAATGTTCGATAAATCTAAAAACACAACAGAGAATGGCCTGGACCGTTTATCGGAGATTGGGACAATGAAAGTTGACTTAGTTATCCAGCGCCAAAATGAGGTCATTGCCTGGCATGGCTTTCTCCGTTGTGTCAGAGGTTATCAGTTTTACAGTCGGATGAGGAGCTGACAATTGAACTCAGCAGGGGAAAATAAACAGTGTGTCAAACCAAATGGGCCATATAAATACAGGCCTGCCTATGCAGACAAACCTGTTCTTGCTAGTTTAATGGCCTAGGAATGGTGCAAGAGCAAGCAGGAAATTTGAAGTTGTCATCATTCGAATCTAAAACTCATGCAAGGCTGTCACAGTCTTCGTCCTAATTGCGAAACCGAAAACGCACAATGCTATAATCTTTTTTAAAATAAATTTAGTGTAACCAATTCATTTTTTCAATTAAGGGGCAATTTAGCATGGCCAATCCACCCACCCCGCACATCTTTGGGTTGCAGGGGGAAATCACCGCAAACACGGGGAAAATATGCAAACTCCACACGGTCAGTGACCCAGGGCCGGGATCGAACCTGGGACCTCGGCGCAGTGAGGCAGCAATGCTAACCCACTGCGCCACCGTGCTGCCCTGATGCCAAAATAATCTTAACCCCAATCCTAAAATAAACCTGTTATAATCCAAAACCTGCACACTAATTTAAAATTTAATATGTCATCTTTCTCTTAAGTGAAATAGCCCAAAACCTTCAGAAAGGAAGGAGCAAATACTAAGGTGAGAGAGGTGCACTGGGAGAGGGCTCTGAGGAGAGGGGCTTAATGAGAGGTATCTGTGGAGAGGGGCCTGAGCAAGGAGGTAGATAACAAGAAGCCTTTGAAGATAGGAATTAGTGTGGCAAGGCAAAGAGATTTCCAACAGGCAGGGGTACGCATCCTGTACACCAGATGTGGAACTCGAGGAACCAGAGAGAGGGGTATTGGAAAGGTTCAGCATGAATAGGAGAAAGGGAATGTATACAATTAAAACAAGATGGCAAGTGTTGCAAGGCAAAGAGATTTAGGAAGGAGATTCCAAAGTGCAGCAGTACAAATCCAGTTCTATTTACATTTTTATTCCTTACTCATTGGTGATGTAGCCATCTGAGATGGCCACCTGCAAAGGACCATGGGAATTATGGCCAACCCAGGACTCAGACAGATACAGAGCTTCTGTGTATTTGAACGCAGGTAGCTAGACCTGATCGAAACCCCCGCTCATTTGCATTTTAATGGCCCGTTCCCCAGAACAATAGGACTCCAATCAAGAAATTGATACAGACACAGACTGATCGGCGTCACCCCCCTTTACTGAGAGAGCCCAACCGCCAAGGTCAATGCCTGCTAAGGACCCGCCCAGCCACCAAGGCACCCGCCCCTTTATTGGCCAAAATCGAACGCAGTGATCGAAGTCTGTCGAATTATTGGGTCTGGGGAGGTGGGACCAGTACAAACTGGACGGTCTGCACCTGGGCAGGACTGGAACCGATGTCCTAGGAGGGGTGTTTGCTAGAGCTGTTGGGGAGGGTTTAAACTAACGTGGCAGGAGGATGGGAACCGATGCAGGAAGTTGGAAGGTAGTAAAACAGGGACAGAAGCAAAAGGCAGTAAGGGGAAAGTGTAAGGCAGAGAAGACATAGTCAAAAATCAAAAAGGGCGACAGTACAAGGTACAGTGACTGAGGGGAGCTCAGTGAATAGGCCCAGTAATACTAAAAGGAATAAATCTGGAGATGTTAAGATTCAAAACAGAGGTAAAAAAAAACATAAGTGTACTTTACCTGAATGCTCGTAGTATTCGGAATAAAGTAAATGAGTTGATGGCACAAATCATCGTGAATGACTATGATTTAGTGGCCATTACTGAAACATGGTTAAAGGATGGTCACGACCGTGAGTTAAATATCCGAGGGTATCAAACTATTCGAAAGGACAGAGTGGATGGTAAGGGAGGTGGTGTTGCTCTGTTATTTAAGGATGACATCCGGGCAAAAGTAAGGGATGACATCAGTGCTATGGAGGATAAGGTTGAATCCATTTGGGTGGAAATCAGGAATAGTAAGGCGAAAAAGTCGCTGATAGGAGTAGCCTATCGTCCACCAAATAGTAACGTTATGGTGGGGCAGGCAATAAACAAAGAAATAACTGATGCATGTAGAAATGGTACAGCAGTTATCATGGGGGATTTTAATCTACATGTCGATTGGTTTAACCAGGTCGGTCAAGGCAACCTTGAGGAGGAGTTTATAGAATGTATCCGCGATAGTTTCCTAGAACAGTATGTAATGGAACCTACGAGGGAACAAGCGGTCCTAGATCTTGTCCTGTGTAATGAGACAGGATTGATTCATGATCTCATAGTTAGGGATCCTCTCAGAAGGAGCGATTACAATATGGTGGAATTTAAAATACAGATGGAGGGTGAGAAAGTAAAATCAAATACTAGTGTTTTGTGTTTAAACAAAGGAGATTATAATGGGATGAGAAAAGAACTAGCTAAGATAGACTGGGAGCAAAGACTTTATGATGGAACAGTTGAGGAACAGTGGAGAACCTTCCAAGTGATTTTTCACAGTGCTCAGCAAAGGTTTATACCAACAAAAAGGAAGGACGGTAGAAAGAGGGAAAATCGACCGTGGATATCTAAGGAAATAAGGGGGAGTATCAAATTGAAGGAAAAAGCATACAAAGTGGCAAAGATTGGTGGGAGATTAGAGGACTGGGAAATATTTAGGGGGCAACAGAAAGCTACTAAAAAAGCTATAAAGAAGAATAAGATAGAGTATGAGAGTAAACTTGCTCAGAATATAAAAACAGACAGTAAAAGTTTTTACAAATATATAAAACAAAAAAGTGTGGCTAAGGTAAATATTGGTCCTTTAGAGGATGAGAGGGGAGTTTTAATAATGGGAGATGAGGAAATGGCTGAGGAACTGAACAGGTTTTTTGGGTCGGTCTTCACAGTGGAAGACACAAATAACATGCCAGCGACTGATAGAAATGAGGCTATGACAGGTGATGACTTTGAGAGGATTGTTATCACTAAGGAGGTAGTGATGGGCAAGCTATTGGGGCTAAAGGGCAAGTCTCCTGGCCCTGATGGAATGCATCCCAGAGTGTTAAATAAGATGGCTAGGGAAATTGCAGATGCACTAATGATGATTTACCAAAATTCACTAGACTCTGGGGTGGTCCCGGTGGATTGGAAATTAGCAAACGTGACACCACTGTTTAAAAAAGGAGGCAGGCAGAGAGCAGGAAATTATAGGCCAGTGAGCTTAACTTCGGTAGTAGGGAAGATGCTGGAATCTATCATCAAGGAAGAAATAGCGAGGCATCTGGATAGAAATTGTCCCATTGGGCAGATGCAGCATGGGTTCATAAAGGGCAGGTCGTGCCTAACTAATTTAGTGGAATTTTTTGAGGCCATTACCAGTGCGGTAGATAACGGGGAGCCAATGGATTTCCAGAAAGCCTTTGACAAGGTGCCACACAAAAGTTTGCTGCATAAGATAAAGATGCATGGCATTAAGGGTAAAGTAGTAGCATGGATAGAGGATTGGTTAATTAATAGAAAGCAAAGAGTGGGGATTAATGGGTGTTTCTCTGGTTGGCAATCAGTAGCTAGTGGTGTCCCTCAGGGATCCGTGTTGGGCCCACAATTGTTCACAATTTACATAGATGATTTGGAGTCGGGGACCAAGGGCAATGTGTCCAAGTTTGCAGATGACACTAAGATGAATGGTAGTGCGAAAAGTGCAGAGGATACTGGAAGTCTGCAGAGGGATTTGGATAGGTTAAGTGAATGGGCTAGGGTCTGGCAGATGGAATACAATTTGACAAATGTGAGGTTATCCATTTTGGTAGGAATAACAGCAAATGGGATTATTATTTAAACGATAAAATATTAAAGCATGCTGCTGTGCAGAGAGACCTGGGTGTGCTAGTGCATGAGTCACAGAAAGTTGGTTTACAGGTGCAACAGGTGATTAAGAAGGCAAATGGAATGTTGTCCTTCATTGCTAGAGGGATGGAGTTTAAGACTAGGGAGGTTATGTTGCAATTGTATAAGGTGTTAGTGAGGCCACACCTGGAGTATTGTGTTCAGTTTTGGTCTCCTTACTTGAGAAAGGACATACTGGCACTGGAGGGTGTGCAGAGGAGATTCACTAGGTTAATCCCAGAGCTGAAGGGGTTGGATTATGAGCAGAGGTTGAGTAGACTGGGACTGTACTCGTTGGAATTTAGAAAAATGAGGGGGGATCTTATAGAAACATTTAAAATTATGAAGGGAATAGATAGGATAGATGCGGGCAGGCTGTTTCCACTGACGGGTGAAAGCAGAACTAGGAGACATAGTCTCAAAATAAGGGGACGTAGATTTAGGACTGAGTTTAGGAGGAACTTCTTCACCCAAAGGGTTGTGAATCTATGGAATTCCTTGCCCAGTGAAACAGTTGAGGCTCCTTCATTAAATGTTTTTAAGGTAAAGACAGATAGTTTTTTGAAGAATAAAGGGATTAAGGGTTATGGTATTCGGGCCGGAAAGTGGAGCTGAGTCCACAGAAGATCAGCCATGACCTCATTAAATGGTGGAGCGGCTCGAGGGGCCAGATGGCCTACTCCTGCTCCTAGTTCTTATGTTCTTATGTTCTAAGTGATGCTACATTTGTACAGGGCTTTGGTAAGACCGCATCTGGAGTATTGTGTGCAGTTTTGGTCTCCACGTTTAAGAAAGGATAAAATCGCATTGAAGCAAAGATTAATTACATTGGTCCCTGGTATGAGGGGCTTTTCCTATGATGAGAGCTAAGTAAATTGGGTTTGTATATTCTCTGGAATTTTGTAGGATGAGAGGCAATATCATTCAAACTGACAAATTTCTGAAGGGGTTCCATAGGGTGGACACGGAGAGATTGTTTCTACTACTCAGGGAATCTAAAAACACTGGGAGAAGGGGCTGATTATTTTGTACTGAGATGAGGAGCAATTACTTCACTCAAAAAGTTGTGAATCTTTGGAATTCTCTACCCCAGAGGGTTGTCGATGCTACATGATTGCATATATTTAAAGCTGGGGTAAGCAGATTTTTGGTCTCTCAGGAAATTAACGGATATGGGAAGGGGACAGGAAAATGTAGTTGAAGCCCAATATCAGCCATGATCATATCAAATGACACAGCAAGCTTGAGGAGCCATGTGGTATACTCCTTCTCGTACTTCTTGTGTTCATGTGGATGATTCTCCACTGCCTGATGCAGGATTCCCAATTGGGCAGAGACTGGAACGCCAAGGAAAAATGGGTTTGGCCTCCCCGATACAAAGCCCTTCAGTGGCCTCAGTGCGCTACCCACTCCACACCGGTGGGACCATTTGATTAAAGGGCTGTGTTTGATTCACCAGCCCCCTCCCCACGCCCGCTTTATGCACCAAACCTACTGCTAGAAATTCTCCAGGCGGGCTTTGGTGCAAGTTTGCCCAAGCGTGGCCCTGACCTGGTGGACCCCAAAGCATAACCAAGTTGCCCCCCAAAGTTCATTGGAGCGCCCCCCTCCCGCCAATGAAAATCCTCCACCAGCTGACAAATAGGGGCATCTTCCCCATCCTGGGGGCGAGTTTAACTCAGTTGGTGAGGCAGTTGGTTTGTGATGCAGATTGAATTGATTTGAGGATTGGTTTTGGTGCTGATTTGGGATACAATTTGGGATCTGATTTTGGGACTGGTTTTGGTGCTGAATTGGGATACGATTTGAGATCTGATTTGGGGACTGGTTCGGATCTGATCTGTGGGCCATTTTCGTGCTTAGTTGGGATTGATTTTGGGACTGCTTTTGCATTGATTTGGGAACTGATTTAAGGACTGTTTTGGTGCTGATTTGGGAACTGGTTTGGGGACTGGTTTTGATGCTGATTTGGGGACTGATTTTGGTACTCATTTGGGAGCTGATTATGGTGACTGGCTTTGGGTACTGGTTTTAGTGCTGATTTGAGATCTAATTTGGAACTTATTTGGGATCTGACTTGCAGGTTGTTTTTGGTGCTGATTTGGGATCTGATTTGAGGACTGGTTTCTGTGCTCATTTGGTTACTGGTTTTAGTGCTGCTTTGGGGACTAGTTTTGATGCTGATTAGGGATATGATTTGTGGATTGATTTTGGTGCTAATTTGGGGACTAGTTTTGGTACTGATTTGGGGACTGGGGCAGCATGGTAGCACAGTGGTTAGCACTGTTGCTCCATAACTCCAGGGTCCCAGTTTCGATTCCCAGCTTGGGTCACTGTCTGTGTGGAGTTTGCATGTTCTCCCTGTGTCTGTGTGGGTTTCCTCTGGGTGCTCCAGTTTCCTCCCACAAGTTCCAAAAGGCGCGCTGTTAGGTGAATTGGACATTCTGAATTCTCCCTTTGTGTACGCGAACAGGCGCCTGAATGTGCTGACTAGGGATTTTCACAGTAACTTCATTGCAGTGTTAATGTAAGCCAATTTGTGACAATAAAGATTATTACAAAATAAAAATTTGTGCTTATTTGGGGACTAGTTCTGGCACTGATTTGGGATCTGATTTGATGATTGATTTGGGATTGGAGTTTGGATCTGATTTGCAGACTGTTTTTGGTGCTGATCTGGGATTTGATTTGGGGAGTGGTTTTGAAGCTGCTTTAGGATCTAACTCAGGATCTGATTTGTGGCCTAGTTTTGATGCTGTCTTCGGATCTGGTTTGTGGCCTAGTTTCGGTGCTGATTTGGGACCTGATTTACAAAGCTAGAGAATGTGAAAGTATCCCAGGGCAAGCTTTGTGATTAAGGCCATTTTAAAAAATCTGTGATTTGGGGGCTGTATTGGGATATGATGTGTGGATTGGTTTTCAGAGTTGATTAGGAGACATTTGTATGGCTGATTTGAGATCTGCCTTTGGGGTCTGAATTAAGGGATTCTTCAAAGTTGATTTCAAGCAATGAAATTCCACCCCACCCCCATATTCCATTGTTTTCACTCCCTAAAAAATGAAAACACAAAGGAGCTTTTGCAATTCTGGGGGCAAACAGAATTGGAGAAAGAATGGGAGAAGATCTTTACATAATCAACATTGGTGTTTTAATTGTGTATTTTGCATGTAGTTAAGAATGTGGTAATCAAGATATACATGACAATTACGTAACTTTATTGATGATTATTTTTTTTTATATTTCTTTATTCTCCTTTTTCGCATTTTCTCCCAAATTTACACCCACCAACAATAAGCAATAATCAGTAACAAGTATGTCAATCCCCATATCAATAAAAACGATCCCACCCTCCCGCCAAACCCAAAACATTTGCCCACATGTTCGCATAAACAACTGACAAAAAGGAATCAGGAATCCCCCATAGCCCCCATTAACACCCATTGCCCCCTTCCCCCCCCCCCCCCCAACCCTCCCACCCACCCCGATGTTCGATGTTATCCAGTTGTTGGAAGTGCATAATGAAGAATGCCCATGAATTGTAGAACCCTTCTGTCCTTCCCCTCAGTTCAAACATAACCTTCTCAAGAGTCAAGAATTCCAACAGATCCTCCGCCACGCCAGGGCACAGGGTGAAGAGGTTGCTCTCCAACCCATCAGGATTCGCCTTCGGGCGATCAACGAGGCGAAGGCTAGAACATCTGCCTCCGCAGGTCCGACACCCCGAATATGGCCCAGGTCCAGTTTCACATGCACCACTTTAGAAATTACCCTAAAACCTCCTTCCAGTAATCGTCTAGCTTTGGACAGGACCAAAACATATGAATGTGATTAGCGGGGGCCCCGCAACGCTCACACACATCTTCAACTCCTTCAAAGAATCGGCTCATCCTCCCTCCTGAGGTGTGTTCTGTATACCACCTTCAGCTGTATCAGCCCCAACCTCACGCACGAGGTGGAGGCATTCACTCTCCGGAGCACCTCACACCAGACCCATATCCTCCATATCCTCTCCCAACTCTTCCTCCCACTTTGCTTTGCTCCCCTCCAGTGGTGCCTTCTACTCTTTCAAAATAGCCCCGTAAACCACTGCTACTACCCCCTTCTCCAGTCCCCTTGTCGTCAGCACCTCCTCCAGCAATATGGAGGCCAGCTCAACCGGGAAGCTCTGTATCTCCTTCCTGGCAAAATCTTTATTGATGATTATGAGGTGATTTTCAAATTGGTTGGATAAACGGAAAGCCGACAAAAGCAGCGGTTCAGCAAACTGCTCATTTCCTGGACTGGCTGAGATTCTAATCTTTAAGTCATAAAAGTCAAGTATTTAGGAAGTAGCATACTGCCAGTATGCGCCTTGCAGCAAGATGCCTGAATATTTTACCGATGGCAATAAACCGGATGACCTTCTTTGCTGGGTTTCCATTTCCTTAATATAAACGTTGTGTTTGGTGTCTCTGCCGCCATGAGATATTAAATACATAACTCACTGACATTTTGAGACCCCAGGTCTGTTTTTTTGGGCGAGTAATGGAAACACCGGACTGTAAATGTCTAAGTGGAAGGAGAAGAGTTTAATTCGGGGTTGATACACTGTCCTGAAATCTTTGCGCCTGGTACAACGACAACATGTCATTTCTGAGATGTGTCCATAAGGAAACACACAATGTGGAGATAACATATCATCTTGTGGATATTTATGCTCTTGAAGACGCTTTAATAGTTGATGATAGCTGAATTCAGATCACAAATCAAGCAGGCGTCTTATCGGAAATAAAAACGAATGCCTGTTCTATTTAATATTCGAGTCATTATTTTTAGGTCGACTTAAATTTCAGAAGCTGCCGTGTTTGTATTTGAAACTCACCCCATTAAAATAGTAATCTTGCGTTTGAAATAAGCAAAGGAATCACATTCGTTATGAGCCCTTGTTCTTTCGGTCTGAACCCTGTATTGGAGGCGAAATCTAATTAAGAGGTGAAGGGCAAAGGTGAACCCCGAAGACCTGTTGTGTTATCGTTTTTTTAAAGGGATTTCGGGATGGGCAATAAGTGCTCACATTGCCGGCGACACACCCCAGTAATTAAGAAACAACTTAGCGGAGAACAAGTGTTCAACAAATTTAACTGAGAGGAAATCAGGGAGCTGTTTATAGATTGGAAGTCAACAGTTTCCAAACACTGGGTGCTGGAGGACCACCCTGCACTAGTCACTAGTCTCTTCTCTTGTCACTAACTGTGTAAGACATTGACAATGGATATTTCCTAATGTTGGACGTGCGTTAGGAAGTTTTTCTTCCCTCTCCGTTAACTGTAAAATGGGAGTTGAGGATGACTCCTTCAACTCTGAAGGATCGGCTGAGACGCTGGAGGAATGGGTAGAAATAGGATTATTGATCTAAAACGATTCCACCGAGTCCACTGATTCGACATCCTGCAATTTGTCTTAATCTGACTTACTTAAATGCTGCTCAAGTGATCTCTGATCCAGGATTTAATAACTGCGCGCTCTGTATAACGTGTTTGAATGTGGGTCAAGGATCTTTATCACGGTGGGGTCAGAAGGAAATCCGCTCTGAACCTTTTGCCATATCACACTTAGGGAACTGATGGGTGACCTGTGAAGCAGCCAGTGAGTTCTTTCATACTGTCTGGATTGTTGTCAGCTCCCGCTAAGGCGTGTGTATCAAATGATTTATTTGCATTCTAGCCCCGCGGTGTTTGCTTTGCTTACATCTCCCGCATTACCTTTCTCACAAGTGATGTTCAGGAGCTCCAGCTAATTTTACGTGTTGGCATTACGCCTCCGACTGGCCCATATGTTTGCACAAGCACGCTTTCATGTGGGTTTCTGATTTGAAGTGGGATTGTGTCATTGCGGCTGGCGTGATTCTATGCATTTTAGCCTAGGCAGACAATAAAACCTCAATTTATGCATAAATTACATTGAAGATTCTGCAGCGGGTTGGATTTGCCTGTGAAATGACACAGAATTGACACCACTTCACGGTGTTTTATTTCACCTGAACAAACTTAAATCAATTGCGATCACGTTTCCGAAAATGTTCGCTCACGTCTGCTTAGATGAATCTTCAGAAATTGTTGACCTTATCCCAAGTTTCCCTTCTGTGTGTTGCCGTTTGCTACATTTGTTTACATTTAATTCATCCCTGTTCTCTTACTGTATTTATACATTCTATTTATCTACACTCAGCCTCCTGAATAAATAAATCCTTGCCAGCGTTTATCTTTTAGATGTTTACCCTGTATTTCTATCCTCACTCTCCTCAGCTGAAAAACACCGACAGGCCCACGTCCCCGGGGCAATGCACTGGTTTTTGGAGGTTTCGATTCCACAGGTTAACAAAAACAAACATTTATAAAGATAAATAGATCGAGTGGGTGGGAGAGATGGTGCACAGGACATTCGCTAGCGTAAATCATTTTAAAGTATTTCTTTTTTTGGATGTTTTATCTGAAATGCACATGTTACTACTGGCTGTATGTTATAGGCAAACTTGATATTACAGCTTTTTGTTAATCAAATCAGCAGTCGTTAGGAACATTTGACAAATTATATTTGTGCAGTTCATGTTTCCCTGTGCAACACTGGAAGTACAGATTTTATCTGATAATCTTAAACTTGCTTGACACCTGCAATTTGGGAACTATAGTTTCTGATGGGGCAATATTCCGATCTTGTACTTATGTGAAACATGTCTGTATTAATGGAATCAAATTAATGCACAGGCACTGGAATATAATCAAATATTCATCTGATCTAAAGTAAATAGAGCTCACATTTCATGCAGATGGCCTGATTTTAGTGAGAAATATGAAAACAGTCCGATTTGCAAAATGTGAGCATTCCTTCAGTGTTATCTGAAATGAATCATTGTTTCTGTCCATTAGAAATATATCCACCAGGCTGTTATACGTGATGGGAAATGAATTGTACATTTTATTTCAATCCATGCAGCATGCATTTGAATAAATTCCTCCAAAGTCAATCATCTGGCTGATCGATCAGGCACATGTGCTGGGGGCACAACAGCAAAATATGGCAGTGGGCTTTATTAATGTCCTGCATCGTTTACTTTAGTTGGAGATTAAGGTGGTAAAGATTAATACGAACAGAAGGACATTTACGCACTTTAAAACGTATGTCAGTCTATCTGAAAATGAATAATGCTCAAAGTAGGTTGCACCTAAATATTCTGTGACTGGTTCTGTCTCTGTACTGTTCACATAGGTCTGCCATTCCGTCCTTGTGTCAGGATTGAAGCAATGCATTCTTTTCCTGAGTGTTCTGACCTCAGTACGGATGACACGTTCGCCCTGTGATTTCAAACGGCTTGTGGGCGAGTTTGTCAAAACGTTTTTGCAAAATGTGTTAGCTCTACATTGCACTTTAAAGAGCAACTTTCGACGACGCCAATTTTCCACATTTCTCAACGAATTTTGACATCCAAGTTTAACAGCCCCATTCTATTCTAAATACCAAACAAGGAGCAACCTGTATAATAAACGTGAATAGTTAGTGTTTCTGATCTCTTATTGGTAAATTACAGGGGACAGACTGCATCCCCTGGATTATAAAACATTAGAAAACTGCAATGCGCTGTACTATAAAACCGTGGTTTTTAATGTGTGAAAGACAGCTGCTGGAGGTTAATTTTACATTTTAATATATCGCAGCTATAACTTAATCCCATTTCGCACAGGATATAATTTCAGTAGTTCATTTTATTATATATCAAGATCAAATTTAATCGCTAGTTGTAAATTAACATAACATCTGTATGATGAATATGGAATATAAAAGGTTTGTACATGCAAGTGGAGATTCTAGTTCAGTATCGCGCGTTTGTCCTGTCTTTTTTTGTGTGTCCTGGGCATCGAGGTTAGAGCGATGTTGGTGCCTGGGAATTGGATACATTTCTACTTTGATCACATAGTGCAACATCAAGCAATAGTAGATCATGCAGCGACGGGGTTAAGATGTTAACTTCCCTCTACTTCCCCCCCCCCCCTCCTTTAGTCAGAAATAAAACCCTGGATTGTAACACGAGAATTCCATTCCCGTTCTACCAGATGGCTTCCCGCTTGATTTGACCTTTATGGAAAAGTGCGGTGAGTTTTGTGCTGTATGGTCACGGAGGCCATACTGATTTCCCATCGAGAGCCAGTACCCGGGCATAGCAGAAAGGCGATTGCCATTCTATTGTTTGTTTTTAAAGCGTGTGCTGTAATCACCAAGTCGGGCAATAGTTTACGCCTTGGTTCAATGGATCCTATTCGTCCCAGCTGGAAATTCCCAGCAGTGAAAGAGCCATTCAGTTTCTCTCCTAGCTTCTTCACGCGCTAATAGTATGGTTTCAATGTTTTAAAAGTATAATTGCAGAATTTATTAAGCTGCTTTTGCACCCTGGTCATTTTGAATATCAGGTCTCAGGAATCTAGCTATACAGCCAGCTCGATTTCGGCTGTCCTCATGAAAATTCTTTGTTATATTGGTGTTTAGGTTATCGAGTTAGATGCGGATAAAACCTGGTGCAAGTATTTAAATAATTATTCTTTCCCGCAAAATTGTCACTTTTAGAGATTTAGAGACGGGATTTCGTCTTTGAGAGGGAAAGCATAACTCCACATTATCTGAGCATTTTCGTAACAAAACATGATATTTCTTTGAAGAACATTAAGATATCAAGAATGAGACACACTTCTGCCCTTTAAAACATATTTTCAAACTTTTAATGGTCAAAGACACAGAACATTCATACTATTTATAATGATGAATATCTTTAGTTTGATTTATGTATAGTTGCTCAGACACGTGTATATACCAAACAGATGGATAGAGGATCCACATGGCAGCAGACCACAAGGGTCCCCCCCCCCCCCCATAAGCAAGTCAAAAAAGCACTCTTCAATAAGTGCAGAGAATTTGCTTTTCAAGCAGTTCTGGAGCAGGGTAGTACAGGCACAGGACAACAATGAACTGGACTCTAATATCCAGACGCACACACAATGAGTGGCTCTAACGGAGTGTCAAGAGTAAGCATCTAAAACAGATTTAGCAGACTCCATGAGTAACCTTCAGCATGCCAGCATTTATTAAACTGTACAGACAATGGCAGCAACGCTATTGTAAGAAGATTCGTCTCGCATCAGAGCAGTTTGGGGGCGAATGCATGGGAAAAACTTGGAGTTGCCAAATAGAACAGATTTACCCATTCACCGTTCAATGAAGGCTCGGATGAAAGCAGGGAACAGCTGATCTACGTGGAGTGAATAAAGGGGGAGTGGATTAATTTCTATGCTTCTAAAATTTATAGAACCATTTCCATTCCACGAAGCAAGGTAGGTCAGTGAAGTGCCATTGCTTGTTGACAGGTATAGTACACCCCTATTTCTTGCCTTGTCATGAGCTGCTTCCACACAAAGGGGGAAGAAACGGGAGGCGAAATTTACAAAACTATGCCGACAAACTTTTTTTTCTTACTCGAGTCCACGCGCATGCCACAATGATACTGGCAAGATCTTTCCATAAAACATTCACTTCATCTCCGGGAGAGAAAAAAAAAACCAGGAACACAAATCGATCGACTTTCAGGATCAGCATGCCTCTTCACAAAGGACTTTTGTGATCATAATTCCACATCGCCTCAAAACATTTAGGACAAATACGTTGAATGTTAAATCACAGTTTTTGCTCCCCTCTCCTCATCCATAACAAGCAGTTTGCAGGCTGCAACCATATCTTGTTCTTACCGCTCGCTGTAGCGTTTACACTATTCGCTGACACAGCGAGCAGTATTTGTAGTATCTTCCATTCCAACAGAGATCTGTTTGCTTAACCTGCTCAATCAAATCCAGAAATTCTATTGTATTCAGTTATAAAAGATGTAAGAATTGGAATTAATACTTTATCAAACACTATTTACATCATCGGTTGCTAATAATACAGAATTTAAACAAGTGTTTTTCCTTTTGCCCTCGAAGAAGGTACAAATTAATGTACTAAGCTAACACTAATGTTATAGACTATTACAGGATACACAGTATCCACTGAACAGACTGATCCTTATTTCCCTGCTTAAAAAGGCAACCAAAAACGAACAAGCAAGAAAATAGTTGGTCTTAAACGTCCTCCATGATTTCAGGGGCATCCAGTTCTTGTTAGAATTCTCCAGGAGTGTAATAGTAATCGTTTAATAATGAATCCATTCGTGACTAAAATATCTTGGCAATAACCATTGTGGAACAGGTTAAACTGCCAAAAATTAATAATGTCCAATAATGAACTGTAGCTTACAGCTGCTCAGAACAAAATAATGCAATGGCTACATCACTAAAGAGTTGGATTGCAATCCAGTTGTCAGGAAAAAAAATGCAGTATTTTTACATTCTCAGTTCATTAGTTTTTCAATTTTACAACAGTGTTAAAAGAAACTGCAAAATGATCAGTTATGCCCAATATCTGGCCTTATTCACATGAAAATTATCCATATTACAAATGACATCAGCATTTCTATCCTACAATTTTAACCATTATATTTGTGTTTCTCAAATAGTTTTGCAGAATGCTAGTAGCCTATTGCTAACTGCATCACCCTTCGGTTCTGTAATGATTCCCAATTTCTTCAAAGCTTATTCAGTGTACACACATTTCCTACAAAATACAAAGCCCTGCTGAGGGCTTGTGACACAGGAAATGTGTGGAAAATACAAAATATTACAGACAATGTTAGCGACTGCATGAGCACAGAAACTCTCCCTTCAGACACATGTTCAATTATAACTCCCGAGAGGGATGGGGTTATATCTATTCGTAATATCACCCCTCAAGTCCTGACACGGTGACTCGATGCTTTGCGTGATCATCTTACGATATTGAGTGAGAAGGTATAAATATTGCATGGAGGAGGAAAACCCTCTTGGGCTTCTGCTCAATATTCTTATTCTTCAGTGACTGCATCTGCCACTACTGTTTCTCATCTGCACTTGGATGACAAGAGCTAAACCACCTAGGGGTATTTTGAAAGAAGAAATGTACAGGGAAAATAAGAATCATTAGTCTCAAAATATAATTTGGCATTTTTTTTTGGGGGGGGGGGTTTATCAGTTTGGATATATCTTCCCTCTTGAATCACTCTCTACTCTCCTGACAGAAAATAAATCTTGTGTCTGGAATAAACTGAGTGTTCCCCCTCCTCAACAGTGCAGTTACAGAATCTGTGATGTTTCCTGATCCAGCCATGCTGTGTCAGAGGTTCCTTGGATTTTTGAACACTACAATGTTGAAAGCGTTATGAAAAGGAACAGTACAGTCGCCAAAAGTAGCGGGGATATTCTGGATGTCGCAGCGTTGTTCTCACCGCGCGATGGCTCAGCTTCATGTATGGTGTCATCTATAGAAAGAAAAACAGAGGAAGCAATGTGGTTATATTAAAAGACAACAGAAAGAATGCTCCACAGTGCTTCACTTTTAGGTCAGCCAAGCTCCTCAGACAGATACATGTCATTGTCATCCCATTATTGAATGCTCTAACAATCTGCATTGCACTTCAAATTTCCGATTTCTTTCAAACTGCAAAGTCTTTCATTAACTTAGAAGAATGGAAAAACAAAAGCAATGACAGTTAAGAAGCACCAATGAGTTTTTAATATTTTAAGTAAAACAAGATTTCAGCCCACAAACCCACCAGCTGAGATTTGTAATGCCTGGGAGCTGTGCTGTTAATTTCTAAGCAGCTTGTTAAATCAATTAAAATTAAATAATTTCATGCACCACATCTACTGTTGGTTTTCCCATCAAAATATTTCCAAAGATTCTAACATTGAACGGCAAAGTGGATTCATTTGACCCATTATGCACAATTTTAGATTCAATTTATTCCAACTATTTGAAGGTATTTAAACTAAATCAGATGAAGTATTTTCTCTTCTTATTGTGCAAAACTTCATATTCAACTGTATGTGAAAACCAACAGAGCATCTCACAGAGTTGCTGCTAATACAATCACAATGAAACTTTTTTGGGTATCTAAACAGAAACTGACAATAGCTGAATGGCACAGTGAGTGTATTTCTTCAACCAAACTTAGTTTGTAAATGAGGAAATAGTGTAATTATTCTATATTTTGATGCACAGAATGCAAAATTCAAATTGTTAGCTGCAAAACTCTTTCAAAAATCTGTTTCTATTGCTGTCTCTGGAAGTAGAACCCACAAATAGTAGCGTAGTTTTGTCCACTGTTTTGTCTCGGAGTTGTAAGGGTATTATTTACCGGTTCTTAGGTCAGGGAGGGACTGTTCCGATTCTTACAAATACAAAAATTGTAACTGGAAAAACGTCAGTTGTAGCAATTTAGCATTTTTTTCCTTCCTTGTCAAAGTTGTTGATCTGGGAAATTTGTTTAAATTGAATTAGTATTTTGCATTTGAGCAACAGTAAATAACAGAATGTGTTCAGGGTTCCACAGAAGGCTGTGTAATTCTAAAATCTTGCCGTTACTGGGTAAAATTGTTTCCAAAATTTAAGGGGGAGATACTGGGATGTGCTTTTCTATGGCTGCTAGGAGTTAGCAACACTGCAAGCTTGTTCTGTTTAAAGATCTTGATTTATTTGCAAGAGAAAATGTTTGCAGGTACAATTTGTGGAAATCCACTTTTTTCAAAGCATTGAGCAAAAGACAGAATAATCTAACAGCTAATATTTTGGTGTGAAAGTCTTTGATTTTGTGAATCCAATCCTGCCATTCCATTTTGTACATGAATTGATCTATATTTGCTATTATAAGGAACATATTTCTAATCTGATTATTGTGCAACCTTGATGTTCCCTTCCATGTTGCCCTTGCTCCCTGAAATTTTCTTCCAAAACTATTCATCTTCCTACTTTGCACTCTCCTTTCAAAAACCTCCTTAAATCCCAAGTCTTGGATGTCCACTCCCTAAATTCTCTAACTTCCTGACATATGTCCACCTTTCACCCAAGCAAACATACTGAGTTGTTCACTATATACACCTATATAAACCTAAGCAGATATGGTGGTGATAACAGCCCCAAGTACTCTCCATTCACAAAAGACCAAATATTAGGATTGAAGTGATCACCAGTCTCCAACAATCGGCCTGATTTTCTTTCCTTGGCACCAATGTAAACCTAAGCACAGAGTCTGCTACTGATGTGCAATCTGCTTTTCTCCTGCAGCAGTGAGTCAATTTAATATTGCTGGCCATTTTAAAATAAAGAGGCTTTCTTCACTTCTGTGGGCATTGGAAGATATGCAGAGTTGCATTTTCCGTTATATTTCAAATACAGGATTTGTCTGCATTTGATATTTTGATGCATGGAGTCCTATCTTTGTGGGAGGCCAAATTCACATTGCTTGAGTGAGGACAGGTCAAAGATAGAGCTACAACATCAAATATACTGTTAATGTCAAACCTACGGAGTACCGATTGCAGTATTATTCCTTTCTACTATTTTGCCTGCGTGCCCTGAATTTTGAGAATATGGATATGTTAGGATAAGATAATATAACGATTTATTATTGTCTTTCCGAGTCTCAAGTGGCAATGACAATTAGTGTGAAAAGCTGACACTAAAAAAAGCAAAAAGGAATAAAAATACGGCTCATATTCAGTCATAGAGACCAGGGAGGTTCCATCACTCTTAGTGCTGACTTAGCCAATCTCAGGTGACAGGTGGAGGAGGAGCATCACTTGGCGATCTATAGCTCTGCTGGGAAGGGAAGGGGCTAAAAAGGAGAGGGAAAATATTAGCAGGGTTACTGCCCCAATCACAATACGGCAATCATTACTGCAAGTAGGGTCTGCTTGATTGCTGGGTGAGGACAGGTTGGGTTTTGGCTGGGCTGTCCTCCACAATACTCCACTCATACTCACTGTGGAGATCACATGCGAGTAATCACCACTTGGTCAAGGTAATAAAAGAACGGCCGGTACCAATGGAAGTGATAACACAGCAAGTGAATGATTAGACAGGACAGGAGATAGATATAAGAAATAATGAATTTTGCATAATTAGGTTGCGATAGATAGTTGTCAGCCTTTGCTCAGTTGGTAGCCCCCTTACCGCTGAGTCATAAGGTTGTGGGTTCAAGCCCGAATCCAGAGACTTGATCGGATAATTTGAATTGAAATATCAGTGCAACGATGCATGGTTGCTACAAAGTAGGAGATGTTGTCTTTCAGACTAGATGATAATCTGGGGCCCCATCTGGTTAGATGGGCACAAAAAACAGCATAACATTAAAATAAGGCGAGTTCTCCTAGACTCAAGGCCAACATTTATCCTGAAACAGACAACATGGTCATTTATGACATTGCTGTTTGCAAGACTTTGCTGTGCACAAATTGGTCAGTGCGGTTTCGCCATTAAAACAGTGAGCACGCAACAAAAATCGGTGAAGTCAGCATAAGTGTGCTGGTACCTTCTGGTTTCTATGACTTTATGGTTGTACAGTAAAGCACTTTAGAATGTCCTTCGGTCATGAATGGCACCGTATCAATATAATTGTTTCATTGAGAGAGTATGTGAATGAGAACAGAATATTCTCCCATCAATCTGGGTTGAATTTAAATCCAGATTCCAAGGGTGAAAGGTCAGTGTTCTAATCCACTGTGCCACCCAGTACTTCACAATAATGAAATGAACAGCAATACCAAGTTGCATCAATTTTCATGTTAGGTTTGCTAAAATATTGGAAGCAGTGAGTTACTAACACAACTAAAATACTCAGACACAAATGTTGGTGGCAGACTTTAATGAAAAAGGACAACATAAAAAATACAAAGAAACACATAAATATGCTCCAGACAGGTCTGGTATTTCTGTTCAAGGCAATGATGCAGGCAAACAAGAGCCTGGGTTCTACCAAACTGAGGGGGCCATCCGTCACAATGTGACTATTATCAGTTGTCATGGACACATTTCTTGCAGTACATAAGAACTGCAACCCCTTTCAATTTTGGACAAACCCCTCCCTCCCATATATCAATTATAAAATTTAGTTAATTGCATGCTGCTATTTTCAGAAATTGTTAGGCAGTTTTATCAGAGCACTAACAAGATAGGTTAATTTAACTCCTTCCTTATTAAGGCAATTTATTTGAAAAGCAAATGCAATATAGCAGTTAAAAGACAGCATAAACGTTACATCTCATGGATATCCTGTCTCACTACATTTGTATTAAGCAGAATATCCAGCACTGCACTGAATCAAATGATTTTCATTTTATGTCACATGCCTTTAGTTAATGGCGATAATATAAACCTGGAACACCATGCAAGAATTAATGCATCATTCTGCTGCAATATTTACAAAAGGTTAGCAATGTGACCACCACTGAAGGCGGAGGGGGGGTGGGGGTGGGGGGGAGGGGGGCAGGTGAACAATCTTTCAACACTGAACCCATGCAGGGCATGCAAACTGTGACGGAGGGTCAATAAGAAAGGTGGGGGGGGGGGGGGAACAGACGCACTTGTTAGAAGATTCTCTAAGCATACTAACCTGCTGGTTCTAATGAACTGTCTACTCTGTCGTTAGCACCGAAAACACTTTCATGTACACCTACAGTTTTCGAACAGCTGTCTATAACAAAAATAGAAATAATAGCCAAATATGTTAGTGTGACATTTTTTTCTTTTTCCCTGTTTTTCTTTCTTTTTTTAAATCACTGCGCGTTGTGTACATGTCAAAAGTGCTGAAGTCGTCCGTTTGTTCTGACTGTGGAAAACTTGCAGAAAGAACAAGTTAGCAACTGCCATAAAAGCTTGGTGAAGAAATGTAAGAAAAAAAGATGGAAAAAAAATCAAATACTATGTACAGAACAGGTACCACACGAAGTAAACACAGTAAGAAAAAAAAAGTTTTACCAGTGCTTATGACAAAACATGCGCTAAAGTCTGCCTAACAAGTCTGTCATAGGAACTTACTTGATTGTCGCACGAGAACTTTCAATTTTAAACAAGCCTTCTTTCCATTATCCGGGATAGCCGAAGCTGTGAAGTGTGAAGAGAAATCATTTTAAGTCTTTGGAATAGACCTCTTAAAGTTAATATCAAGTTAAAACATGTCTGAAATCTGTAAATTGAAGGCAATGCAACAATGAAGCAGTGTACTGTGGCCTTAGAAAATAATTTAATATTCTGTAATTTTACACCAATACTGAACTCTAGTACCGTAAAAGTAATAGGACTTTTATCAATTTGATGGCAGAAATCACAATTTGTGGCATTAGAGAATTCGGAAAATATACTATTGAATTTTCTACAAAAGAAATCATCTTGACACATCATGAAAAAATGCTCTGCGGTGAAGTTAGTTGATTAAGTTTTGATTTTTCTCCCCCTTCGAGTGTCAGTAAGTACACGTAAACACTTTGAGTTGTGTCATAAATCTTTTGGAGCACAACAGCCTGGCTGAAAGCTCCCACTAAATCACATAACTAAGAGCTGCCTCCTCTATCACTAAATGAAAACACACAACATGCTATTAGGACACAGTGCTTGAGGTTGGTGGTTACAGGCAGGAAATGACCACTTTCCTGTGGGTCCTGCTGTCCCTGGGTTACAAGCGACACTGTGTAAAGCACTGGGACTATTGACTTGTCCGCAGGAAAGTAAATTTTAAAAAAACGTTCACAAATCCTGGGCACAAGCTGGACAAGACTGGATATTCTCTTCACCTTTCACACACCCTTGTCCAACTTTCCTTGAAAAAACCTTTAATTTCAATATCAGCTTAATGGGAGGAAAAGAATTAGGAGGAACACCAAACAAGTTATTAAAAGAAATAAAGAACCAGATAGAAAAATAATGGGGCAAGAAAATTACGATGAAAGTGCTGTACTATACTAAAACGTGACAGTGGAGAGGCTAACATGTTGGCAATTGAAACAACAGAAAAATTCTGTGGATGTTGGAAATTTGAAATAAAATTTTAAAAGGTAGGAAATACTCACGGTCATCGACCTGAAACATTAACTCACATTTCGCTGTCTACAGATACAGTCTCACCTGTTGGGTGTTTGCAGCATTTTCTGTTCCAATGTTGCCAATTAAAATGGGCTAAGCTGTTGCTTGAACAGTTAGATCAACGTAATCAGCTAAAAGAGCTCATAGTCATATTTGTGGACAATTTGATTTGAACAAAAACATTTATGTGAAGAACACACAGCTGGAGTTGTCCACAAATATTGTTGTAAAACCGGAAGGCTGTTCTGTTACCTCGAGCAGCCCAAACTGGTCATTCTGTTTGCAAACTGTAAGAAATTCCTGACAGACTTTTGTTTAAAAAGGGATGTAGGCCAGGGAGAAACAGCAAGGGAACAGAGCGACAAGAACACTCAAAAAAAAAAATTACAGCTATTGAAATTCGGGGGAAGAAAGCAGTGGAGGTGTAAAATACAATGCATGAATGGAAACTTAAAGCTTGTTATGGGCTGAGATTAAACAAATAAGGAGTTGTTCTGTGAGCCATCTACAGCAGGAACGAGACCTAAGAAACCAGACTTAACCAGCTAGATAGGTTAAAATAATTAATAAGATGCACTGAGACCACTTTTGAATTATTCACAGCAACATTATTGAAGGGTCAGAAGTAACTAAGGTCTTGACTACTTTCACACAGAAGATAAATACAGATTACCAAACACAGCCACAAAAGGATTTATCTCCAACAGTGCCTAAACTGAACGTTAGCATCATTATGGTGTGGCAATAGGCTACGTTTAAAAGAAAGGAGCTACATTTCTAAATGCTCCTGATGAGAGAATGGATCAATCAGTCTTTGTTGGGCTCTCTTCCCTATTAACTTGCTCTGTGGAGAGATCAGACCTTGCACAGAAAGAAACCCAACCTGTCAATACTGAGTTTAACCCTGAAGGATAATAGCAGAGATGAAAGCTTTTCCCTGAACTCGCTTGACTATCTTTTGCTTCCTTGCTCACCACTAAAGGCTAACGATGCCAGCCATGACCTTACGCGTTTCTTCCAATTTGTCACTGACTAGCCAATTATAATTTCACAACTACAACTGTCTTTTTAAAAGCAAGTCAGAAAGAGCTCTGGAGCAGTGGAAATCCATGAGCTTGGTTCAAAACTGCATTTAGAAATACAAATATATTTAATATTCAACCTGCAAGTCACAAAGGACCTGATTAACCAAGCAAAGTTACAAAGATACAATCACTGCGGTATGTAATTTGAAAGTTTTAGGATGTCCTTTTGATGTTGGCAGCGTTCTTACAGAACAATAATGATGACCAAGCACCTGGAAATTCCATGAGCATTTATTAATTTTGTCCAGGCATTCTGTAAGGCACAGCAAATCTGAGCTCCATGCAATGTAACCTGTTTGTCCATTGTCAGAAACACAGGAGAAGCTGTTATGTTTCCAGTGAGGCATCAATTGCAAGTGTCAGATTATTAATTAGATATAGATTGGTATAACTGCTGCCCGGGTTAAACAACGAGAACAGCAATGGCAATTCTGAAAAGTACAAGTATCCACTTCAAATAAAAGTTGGCATTCGCGCTCATCTTTTTTGCACATTGGATAGTGTATTATCATCCCCCAACCCACTCATCTGTCCCCCAACACACGTACAAACTGGATTTTCCTCAGGGCACAAAATGACTGGCGATTTGCCAGAATAATTTAAGTCATACTGACAATTTTAAACTAGCTTCAGGTGGTGGGAGTTTCCACTGTGCATTATGACTGAAGTGAAAACAATATTGTTCAGACTGGCAGATTGACTGAACTGTAATATTAGAAATATGCATGTCACAATCTCTAATTAGGATTCACAGGTATTAAATGATCTAGTTGCAACTTGAAAAAAGGTAACAGGAAGTAATGCAGATTGATGGCCGATTCTGATCTTATTTATGGGTTTATTTCTATGCACTTAAACAGGATCATTTTGAGTAACTCTCAAAACCCAGCAAACAAATGAACAAGCACAACTTAAAATAAACATAATCCTTTTAAGATTGTAAATTTTTCAGCTGCATTCATCCCGATCGCCAATCATCCCTATACTTGTCAATTTTTAGTGGCTCTACATCGCCAAATCCATAATTTCAGAACTTTGTTCTTTGTCGAAAACTCCCTCCAAGGCCACAGTCCACCTTAATCCCTGCTCGTTCTTCCAATTCCAGTCCACTGCATTTTCACTTTTAATCAACTCCACCATAAGTGACAATCCATCACATCCTGCACTCTGGAATCCTCTTTCCAAATTCCTCTGACTTGGCGAACCTTTCTCATTTCAAACACGTCCTCAAAACCTACCACCATTCTTATTTGGCATCTTAATCCTTCCCTCATTTGTGAAATGTCATTGGATATTTTCCTATCTTAGTTCATACCATATACGATGCTGTTTATTTTTATGGCAATCCAGCTGAGGGATGCTACTGTAGGATAATGCACCAGCATGAAACCATGCAACTTATTTTGTTTTACGTGGTCAGTCAGTATTTCAGATGTGGAATATATCCGCCCATTGTTGCAGAAAATAAGTGACACTGCCCAATTCTCTCTTCGCCATTGCCTCAAACTGATCTGACACACCAGAACTTTGATACACACTATGGGTGGGAATTCATGGTTGGATAGCAGGGAGGTAAGGAATTCGTGGGGATTAGTATTCATAGCAGCATGTAGCAGAGCTTTGTCTCCCCAGAGCAGCCACTCTTCCAGCTTTAACTGGGGGTACAAAAGTACAGTGTCTCTGTGAACAGGGGAGAGGGTGGTAATGGGGGGGGGGGGGGGGGGGGGGGGGAGAAGCACAGGGTTGAGAAGCGGATCACAGGTAATAATCTGATTTAGCAAAGTCCGAGTTCCAATACATCCCTCCAGTTCCCACAATTATAGCACAAAGAAAATCCTGCTTAGCAGATGGTAGAGTAGGACAGGCTACTCTATGACAATTACATTGCATTCTCATTGCATTGAAATGAAATGTCTGACATTCAGGCTAGTTTTTTGCTGTCCTGTTTGATTAGGCTGTATTCGGGTTTTTTTAACCGGCTTCTCAGCGATTGTGGTTTTCTTGTTTGGCGCGTGTACAAAATTCTTCAAAACCTCTACTTTGATCAAAGAAACCACAAGCCCAACTTCTGAATAGCACCCTCTACTGCATCAGTGTAAATTTTTCCATCTCTCACACAAGCTAATCTTATGTTCTGTCTGAATGATAACTAATTCATGGTAAATTAAATGGTCAGTTTTGGACTGCGGGCTAACATCTATCAGGATTGGTCACATTATGGAAACCCATTTCATATTGGTTCTTGCAGTTTAGCAAAGAAATGAGACTGGGCTGGATTCAAATCAAGGCATAGAGATGCAAGGACAATGTGTTAACACATAGCACCACCCAGTCTAGTATTTTCTTCGGTCACTGTTTAATTAAACTAGATATGTGAATGCTACAAAGCAGCTGGAGTGTGCTGCAGTTCAATTTTCAAGATACATCCATCACAGATAGTTTCGAACATCCCCATTTTCACATAGAAAACATGGTAAGTCACTTAGCAATTTCCGGGATAAATTACTTCGGAGGCAGTTAATTTTAATACAAATGAAATCTGCAAATGGTTGTAAGTGTTCTGACTTTCAGAAAGGGTCCAACCTCTGATAACAAAGGGCGTTTTGAATTAGGTTACAACTTAAAGCAGAATATCTATTTTATTGAGTTCACATAGTAATAATCAAAGACAGATGCGCAATATCACAAATAAATTACTTATTAGGATTGGGGGACTGGAATATGGGCCTGACCTGGCTTTATATTCTGGGAGGCTGGGGTGGTAATGTTCAACCTAATTTCCACATAAAAGAGATGTGGCAGCTGGCTGGGATAGAAAGGAGGTTGGGGGTGTGGGGAGGGGGGTGTTGTTCGTGGGCTTCTCCAGAAAATTCCTCTTTCTGTGCCCTGGAAAGTCCACAGCAGAATGCATGCCAGTGTTGTGTGTCCCCATTGAGGCTACGCAGGATCCGAACATTCATTAGAAAATGTGATTCAATCCTGGAAAGAGGGCGATTGCATTCGCCAGCCGGCGATGAAGTGGTTGAAAATGTCTTTACCTTTGGCCAAAAGATTGAACTCCACCTTCAAAAGACAGTCGGTTTGGATTGGAACGGTCACCAATGTACCCTTGCAGACATCAGCCACCCATTCTTGCCTGATGTTAATAACATTGTCCCCGGAATTTGTTTGCAGTCCCTGACCAAGGTTCTGCTCTGCCACGCACACTTGGGTCCTGAGGAATTTCTGGACCCCTGATTTAGTACTGTTCTGTAGCTTCAGGAAAATGTAATGAGAGGATTTAAACATAAATGGAAAGTAAAGCAGATTATTTTCTTAAATTCAATTGGGGGCGGGGGGGGGGAATATAAATATTTTAATCCAAAAAAATAATTTCATAGTAGTAAATAGCTAATTATCTACAGTCCCAAACTTAGTGTAAGGCTGCAGTAAACAAGAACCTAAGTAATACATAAGCATTTTACTGGACTGGCAGAATTTGGTTCTTAATAAATGCTGCACACAATGTGGAAATGACCAGAACAGCATAGGCTGTGCTCATGTACATTGTTTGCTTGTGCAAAGAATTCTCTTTTTAACCACAATCACAAAAAGATAATTCAATGCAGCACTTTGAACTCTTCCTTGGCAGCTGTCACTATGCATTGAGATTTAAACATTTATGTCAAAGTAATGCTGTGGGGAAGTTTTACAAACTATTTTCTTTTTAAAAAAAATAGATCGGTACATGTAAACATATTGAGGAACCACAATGCTATTTTACATGATTAGGGTGATTTTGCCTCCATTTTGCAGCAAAGCATGATTAAAGCATGCAGAGCTCAGTGAGAAAATCAACAGCACACCTTGGTTGACCTTACTTTATTCCGTTAGGAAAACAATCCTAAGTACTAAAATCTAGACAATGATACATCCCCATTTTAAATATCGGTATACAAAGGGTCTGCAGTATTTAAACTGCATCCATTAAGAAAGTATATTATGATGCTAAGTTTGTGCTTGAATCTAAAACTTTTACGTATCTGTGGTTTTCAAATAAATGATTTATTTTTGGAATTAAAATGGCAGAGAATAACAGCAGTATAACATCCTTGCCTCACTGACTTAATTATTAAGTATTCTTCCATCTAAAAATGCAATAGAAGTAGGGCTTGCATTTATGCAGCATATTCATAACTTCAGGAAAACCAAAGCACTTTACCAAATGAAGAACTTTTGAATTGCTGATATAATGCAGGCAGTGGGCTGGAAACCGCCCTTTACGAGATGAGGAAGGTTTCCTTCAAAAGGGCTACTTGGGTTTGTTACAGCATTTCCATAAATAACTTGAAGGGAAAAGTCAAATTTAAGGCCACCTGAGTAGGATTTTGGTATGAATTTTTCAACTTGGCCAGAGAGCATTCCATTCACTTACAGAACGTGATGTTTTGTCAACATAATATTACTTGTTTAAAAGCACAAAATAATATCTTTCCAGGTGCCACAACTGAATTATTAGGTTTTATCAAATCATCATTACAGACGCTGTATCAAGTCCCGTTCCACTCAGTTCCTAATCGGAGTTGAAGCAAATGACGAGGCACCAACCACGGATGTGTTTGGAAGGAAAGTACAACCAGAACTGCAGGAGTAGCCCCTCTAATTTGGCAAGCTAGCCTCTGTGGAAAACAGATACTTTGTCACAAAGTGCGCATCTGGCTTGAGTGATTGTAAAGTGCTGAGTAATTTATCATAAAACATCCTCCCCTCCCAAGTCCCTAATGGTGCCGGGATTGATCCCCAAATCCAGGGCTTCTCATTCAAGACAATACAATCATTCGTACTAATTTGTAGAAGTTTTGCACAGAGCAACCGAGCAGAAGGTGAGTTGCACAAGAAACCTTTCTATACCCTTCCGTTCAGTCATTCTGAGAAAAGGCTCAAGTTGTGAGAGAAAGGTTTCTAAGGAAAATTTTGGGATCTGGTACTGATGAGCAACTCTGTTCAAAAGAGGTGGATGGAGAGGCGGTGGTGTGTGGAATTGAGCAAGATTGCTGCCTGAGCCTCCTCAATCTACCCCACTGGTTCACGGTCTAATCCTAGGACATTTGGGCCCTGTGGTGGACACGACTGGCAGCAAGCGGCAGGTCACATGAGAGAGGAGGGCGGGATAAAATAACAGAATGGGGTACTCACCTCAAATATCCTGACAAAAAGAGGAAAAATAAAACGTGATCAAGTCTAATTCAATAAACAAGTTGTACTCTATAAATAAGCTGATCTAAAAAGATCATCATAGAATGTACAGTGCAGAAGGAGGCCATTCGGCCCATCGAGTCTGCACCCGCTCTTGGAAAGAGCACCCTACCTGAGGTCAACACCTCCACACTATCCCCATTACCCAGCAACCCCACCTAACACTAAGGGCAATTTTGGACACTAAGGGCAATTTATCATGGCCAATCCACCTAACCTGCACATCTTTGGACTGTGGGAGGAAACCGGAGCACACGGAGGAAACCCACGCACACACGGGGAGGATGTGCAGACTCCGCACAGACAGTGACCCAAGCCGGAATCGAACCTGGGACCCTGGAGCTGTGAAGCAATTGTGCTATCCACAATGCTAACATGCTGCCCGTAAGATATTCCATATATTCCACTGCAGGATTGTCTTTGTAATTAGGGAATGGTAAAATTTATGCAAATACATGTATCCTCATACTAGAGGGAATAATGACCAAAGTCATAATCATTGCACAAAAAGCAAGTAAACTGGCCTTGGAACACCTCATTAGGCAGATGTTAAATGGCCAGGAATAATCCAAGCATGCAGTAGCTGTTGCAAATGGACCTCTTTGCTAAATATTCCACACACTCAATTCCCCACAGGGTAAAATGTGAACTAACCAACAAATGGCCAGTGTTCTATTGCTCAGGAGGGGAAGGAGGACACAGCTGTGCAAGGGAATATAAAAATCAAAATATTTGCCCGTTATTCATTATGTAAGTTTTATAGTGCTGGCTTGAGTGGTAAAATACTGTTGGCATTTATGTTTGTCGGAAGTGTCAATGGACACAAATCTTCCCGAACATCACGGCAACCCAACCAAAACAAATTCATCATTAAAAAGCAAACCAATACTCCATCTGCAAAACATTATGAATTTTGAATGCTGGCAAGAATTAAAAGAGAGGGGGAAAATGAACTCTATACAACCTAAAGTGATTGCTTAAGGGTCTTTATATCTATTATTTGAGAGTATGGTTTACTACACATTAAAAAACTAATTTTAAACTGCCCTAGGGAGTAGATTATTATCTACATGTGACTTTTAAAATTCGAAATACTAATACATGACCTGCATTCTGTACATTTATGAAATAGGTAACTTTTTTTTTTATAAATGTTTTTTATTCAGTTTTCATGTTTTATATTGAACAAATTACAAATTGTTAGGGAGAGAGAAAAAAAAATACGCAAAAATTAACATATATATTTACAGGTAAGCATCTTCGTAATAATAACTGTGGCCTCCCCCCTTTAGCCGGCATACATATTTTACATTCCCCAATATGGCCGAGGCACATGTTTATTGGCATTTATTTAGTTTGGTTTTGGGCCTTAGCTAGCCATCAAACCCCCGTAACGAACCCGTCGCCCCCCCCCCCCCTCCCCCCCCGGGCTACCTTCCCCAGATTCCCGTCCATTTTCCCCTGATTCTTGGCCATCCGACTATTCTTCCTCTTGTACGTTGGCCACAAACAGGTCCCAGAACAGTTGCATGAATGGCTCCCACGTTCTGTGGAAGCCGTCGTCCGACCCTCGGATGGCGAATTTGATTTTCTCCATTTGGAGAGATTCCGAGAGGTCGGCCAGCCAGTGAAATAGGTAACTTTTACAACATAATTCATGTTGTTTATTAATAGTTTGGAGTCTTTTAAAAGATTGGTTGCAGATGTATAGCGCTTGAAAAGTCTTCCTGTATTATAAAATGGCAGCCATTTGATGTCCATGCCCTTTAACATGGGTGCGTTTTAACTAAATGGGAACAAAGTCTCATAGCGAGTGCGTTTAGCCATGTATTCCCGGGTGCTCGGAGTGCCGAGAAACATCTTCCTACCTAACGTTACTCAGGATAGGTAGGGGTCCTCAGCAGGGAATGTGTAGTCGAGGGGCTCTCGATCTCTGGAACCCCCGACGCGAACCTCAACTCCCCTCAAGCCCCAACTCACTATGGTGGGGGGGTGGGGGGGAGAGAGAAGACAGGCCCCTCTCTCGCACCCGTGCAAAGAAATGCCAGCTTTGCATCTTGGCAGTGTCAGTCTGGTAACCTGGCAATGCCCCTGCCAGCCGGCATTGCCAGGGTGGTTCCAGCAGTGCCAGGGTACCACCCTGCTCAAAAGGCAAGCACCTAGGGGCCTTCAATCTCCTGGGAGACCCCCATGAGTGCCGTTGCATTTGGAGAGCAGTACTGAACGGCACTCGCCCGAGGTCTCCGAGGCAAAGGAGATAGATACAAACACCTAAGGAACCACGGGAAACTGCGTATTAGAACGAGATGAGCTGTCTTGCTCTAATACGCAGATTTGCGAAAACCTGATCCCACAATGGGCGGGAGTCACATCGCAACGTCTCATGAGATCTAACGCGAGGCGTTGCGAACCGGATCTCTCGGTTTCCATCGGCCATGTTATGCTGCAGCGAGCTTCTTTGAGCGCAGCATGGCCATTGTATCGCACCCAAATGTTTCTCATGCTTGGTGGGGGAAGGGGCAAGGATACTCATCATAGGTCCAATGCTTAAAGCTGAAAAATGGGCAGTGACAAAATGAAGAAATATTGCCTCAATTTGATTTTATCCCACACAAGCTTTGCTGATTAACTGGTATCTGCTGTTCCAATGAATTACGCCAGCTTCTGTCTTTGCCATCTAATTTTATCAGAGGCTCAACAAATCATCTTTATTGGGATGTCTCGCACTGAACTGGAACACTGAAGTAAAATTGTTTTTTTTCTTAAATGAATCTCCAAAACCGTTAATCTTTATCTAAGCACTGTAATAGCTAATTTGTTTACTGTGGCAGTTAAAAAATGTTTTCAGCATGCCATTTGGCAGCCTGCACATGCGCTAATTTAAAAAACTGTCAAAATGACTTGCAATTATCATGACTACCTTTCTTTTGGATTAGGCTGAAATGAAAGTATGTAAAAGGTCTAATTATGAAGCAAGGCGGAGCTTAAAGGTCACCTTTCTTGTACCCTGGTCCACATCACCAACCCAATAGTAAGCTACAATAAAAATTTTAATTTCTTTGAAGGAGGTCTTGAGTGGGATTTGTGAGCCGGTTATCTAAAGCATTTATATGAGCATAACAGTGGAGAACCGTATTGAACTGCACGGTCAAAACAGTGTTTATACGGATTTTATTATGCTAAAAGGGTTAATGCAAAGCTGACTAAAACTAAGTTTATATTTCCCTCTCTCGCTTCAACAGATCATGATAGTGAATGTCTGAATCCGTACAGATCAATCTACACAGATCTCTGCTTAACCTTCATAACTTAGCTGCTGTGTTTAACAAGGACTTTCTTTTATAGACAGCCTGGGGAAAAGCAGAAACAAAAGCTGCTGTGGGCAATTTTACTCTCTCCACTTTGAATTTTTGTTGAGGTGAGATGCAGCAGGCCTAACTAGCACCTCTGAGAATTCAAATGGAAGAATTCCTTCTACTTCATACCAAGGTGAGGCTTCTAAGATTAGCTTTAATTTCCCAGAGCACATAGTTACACCGTACTTCCGAAAAAATGACTAGCTCCCACATTTATTTGATAGAAAGATTAAATCCAGTTATGATCTTTCTCTCTCCCTCTGTCTAAAACCATATACTTTTCAATAGACTGCCAGTACTGGTTATCACCAAATACACACTTAATTTTATTAAAAAATAAAAAATTTAGCTCAGCACACACTTCATTTCCTCCAGTGGCTATAACCTTTTGTTCTAGGAGCTTATGATATTAATCAGTAAAATAATTTCCACTTGGCTTTTACATTTGAAATATGAAATGTCCTACTTCCAATAGGGTGAAATCATACCAAATATCAAGAACTGTCATTAAAATAGGATAGCCAAAATTGCCACAATATTTGCTAACAAAGCTGGATTTACTCCTCTCCTCCTCATTTTTATGGTTCCCATGGTTCCCAGTCGGATTACTTACTGGGAGATTTCAAACATCCAGACAGTCACACTGGGTCTTCTCAATAACAGAGAACACTAAATACTACTTCCCTCTCCCTCAGCGCCCAAGCAACAAGGACCTTAGGGTCACCTGCGGGGTATCTGGCAGAATTCCATGCTGGGGACAAAATACAAACAACCACACAAGTGACAAACTTGTCTGACTTCAGACTGAGTCCAACCCTTGCTGGCATTTAAAATTGAAACTGTTTTGAAAGATTGACTAGACTCCCTTATAATCTGTGACAGTGGAGTCAATTATTCTCCCCATGCTGTCTGATGGTATGGCAGTAGCAGGAACAACCCAGAGTGTTCAATTTCACAATGTCCTACATGGCTATCTGTGCAAGATGGGCTCGGGGCCATGTTGCAGATCCACTTCCTCACCAGCCTACATATTTGCTAAGGTCTTTTGATCATAGATTTTGGGGCGTGAGACAATTCTCTTGACTTGCGCACGAGGTGTTTTTTGGGGTGGATGAGAGAAGATGGAAAAAATAACCAAATTCGACTACAGCGGTGTTTAGTTTGACAAAAGTGCTTTTTTTCTACTATCATCAGGAGTTGACAGTGAAGCCAAGCACCTCAACCGAGCCTCTCCTGAAATAGATTTTGGGCTGGATGTTCCATTTGGGAGACTAAGAACTGGATTCTCCGATTCTGCGGCTATGTCCGGAGGATGCGTCTGGTATTACGACCAAAAGTCAGCGCCGCCCCCGCACAGATGCTCCGTCTGGTGGGGGAATAGCAGCTGCGCCACTTAAAGCCCACTGAGTGAGGGTCTAATCCAGGACATCAGGACTCTGTGGTGGACACTACTGGCAGCAAGCAGCAGGTTACAGGAGAAAGAAGGGCGGGATAAAATAACAGAATGGGGTACTCACCTCAAATATCCTGATAAAAAGAGGAAAAATAAAACATGATCAAGTCTAATTCAATAATCTTGATTTATTGTCACAAGTATGCTTACATTAACACTGCAATGAAGTTACTGTGAAAAGCCCCAAGTCGCCACATTCCGCCGCCTGTTTGGGTACACAGAGGGAGAATTCAGAATGTCCAAATTACATAACAGCACGTCTTCAAGGACTTGTGGGAGGAAACTGGAGTGCCCGGAGGAAACCCACGCTGACACTGGGAGAACGTGCAGACTCCGCACAGACAGTGACCCAAGCCGGGAATTGAACCTGGGACCCTGGTGCTGTGAAGCGACAGTGTTAACCACTGTGCTACCGTGCCGCCAAATATATTTTTTTAATATAAATTTAGAGTACCCAATTCATTTTTTCCAATTAAGGGGCAATTTTGCATGGTTAATCCACCTAGCCTGCACATCTTTGGGTTGTGGGGGCGAAACTCACATAAACACGGGGAGAATGTGCAAACTCCACACAGGCAGTGACCCAGAGCTGAGATCAAACCTGGCACCTCGGCGCCGTGAGGCAGCAGTGCTGTCCATTGCTGCCAAATATAGAGAAACATGTTGTTCTCTATAAATAAGTTGATATAAAAAATATTCCATTGCAGAATTGTCTTTGTAATTAGGGATAGTAAAATTTATGCAAATACATGTATCCTCGGTGTCGGCAAACGGAGAATCCCACCCTAAGTGTTCCCGCCAGAACTGAACGTGTGTGATTCATTGGGGGCGCTATTCATTTCGTGATTCAGGACACGCAAGTTGGCCAGCACAGTGCCGATGAGAATTGGAAGCAATTCCAGGCCCAGCGGATGGTGTAACCGCTGGGGCCGGAATTAGCACTAAAGAGCCTGACAGCTGGAGCTGTTTTTAAGGGCTCCAATCACCAAGTACTCATTGCTGCCAAAAAGGTGGTTCAAGGAAGACCTGCCTCCTCCCCATCCCCGATTTCAGGAGACAGAGATGGACCCACTGCACAATGCTAATGAGGAGAGGAGGGACACCCTCTTCCCCACAGTGGGTTGCAGACTCAAACCCACCTTCCTGAACAAGGTGGGAGGAGGTGGTAGAGGCAATCAGTACTACCAGCCTCACCAGGAGTAGGTGATCCTGAGGGGTTGGGTCACTGGTTAGGGCTCTGTCCGTAGAGGGGCAGAGAACCAGAGAGGGTTCCAAAGATCACAGTGCAGGTGTCCTTTGTTTGGGGTGAGCTCTGTTAATCCCTGCTTCCTCTGCAGTGGGGCAGCACTTAGAACATAAAAATTAGGAGCAGGAGTAGACCATCTGGCCCTTCGAGCCAGCTCAGCCATTCAGTGAGATCATGGCTGATCTTTTGTGGACTCAGCTCCACTTTCCCGCCCGAACACTATAACCCTTTATTCCTTTATTCTTAAAAAAAACTATCTATCTTTATCTTGGAAACATTTAATGAAGGAGCCTCAACTGCTTCACTGGGCAGGGAATTCCATAGATTCACAACCCTTATAAGTGAAGAAGTTCCTCCTAAACTCAGTGCTAAATCTACTTCCCCTTATATTGAGGCTATGCCCCCTTGTTCTGCTTTCACCCACCAGTGGAAACAACCTGCCCGCATCTATCCTATCTATTCCCTTCATAATTTTATGTTTCTATAAGATCCCCCTGCATCCTTCTAAATTCCAACGAGTATGGTCCCAGTCTACTCAACCTCTCCTCGTAATCCAATCGCTTCAACTCTGGGATTAACCTCGTGAATCTCCTCTGCACACTCTCCAGCGCCAGTACGTCCTTTCTCAGGTAAGGAGACCAAAACTGAACACAGTACTCCAGGCGTGGCCTCACTAACACCGTATACAGTTGCAGCATAACCTCTCGAGTCTTAAACTCTATCCCTCTAGCAATGAAGGACAAAACTCCATTTGCCTTCCGAGGAATTCCAACACCTGGTGAACCACTGATTGAATTTGGGCACCTCCATCCCCTTGATGATGCCGCTGGGTTTTGAGGGTTTCTAGAGGGGTGGCCTAGGTAGCCTCCCACATCATCAGAGGCTCTCTGAACATATACAGGACACAGCGAGCAGTGTGAGCAGCCAGGAAACTGTAAATAGCACCAAAGGGGTACGTTCAACTGCACAGCAGAAATGCTGATCTGAGGCAGGCCACCCCAATCCCAAGGGGTGAACCCGAGTCCACAGTCTTGGCACCAAGTCATTTCCCTCTACTCACCCTGGCCGGGGCAGCCATCCTCCAGCAAGCCCAACAATTATCTGAGTGTTGAGAGTTTATTTTTAAGCCTCTTGCTCCCCCTCAACAGCCTTGGTGCCCAGGCCCCGTTTGTAAATACGTGCACCAATTCGCGGCCACTTGGCCTCCACTTAAGTGGGTGGATCATCATGGAGGGGTGGAGCATGAAGCGTCCAATGCGCTAATGATATTTTAACCCATGCACGGACCCACTGGCACAGGGTGCAAACTTCGATATCGCTGCCAGAGGGGGACCAGAGCATGCAAACTGAATTGAGCCCAGGCGCAAATCGCGTCCTTTCCATTGCGTGATACTGTCTGCTCAATCGCAATTCTCACTGCCGCTGGAGCGGAAAATTGGGCCCACTGAATACCCAAGTACCTATGCTACCGAAAAATCAATTGTCAAAACTTTTTGCTTTGTGATCTTAGCTCTTCTGCAATCACTGTATGTACACTGGAATGGATGAAAAACAATTATATAAGATAGGAATACTTTGCTCTGATACTTTCTGCGAAGAGAAATAAGGAAACTTAATCTTAAAAAGGATTTATTGCTTTGTGAATTACTCTTCACTGGAAATGTTGGCTGAAGTCTGATCTTTCGGGTTGAAGATTCAAGGCAGAAGTTCATATAAATACTGATCCGCATCAACTGCCAATGCTGTCCAATGCCCTGTTTTCTGAGTGAACCAAAATATTCCACATTGTGGGGCCATGACCATTGACTTTCAGATGTTTAACTGCACTTCAAAACAATAATTTTTAAGTTGCCCTGCCTCTGTGGGGGAAAATATTTAATTTGGAGGCGGAGAAAATACAGAATCTTTCATTTTTATCACAATGACATTACATGCAAGATATGAGATATGATTCATTTGTGAGTCATATATTTGTAAAGTAAATATTGGTCAAATGCTTTCTTTGAGCCTTAAAGGAGTTGATAAATAACATTTACCTTGCAAAAACAATCACTTAACAGGTTGCTGTGAAAAAATGAAAATCGCTTATTGTCACGAGTAGGCTTCAAATGAAGTTACTGTGAAAAACCCCTAGTCGCCACATTCCAGCGCCTGATCGGGGAGGCTGTTACGGGAATCGAACCGTGCTGCTGGCCTGCCTTGGTCTGCTTTCAAAGCCAGCGATTTAGCCCTGTGCTAAACAGCCCCTAACATGGCTTTCAAATTATTGGGGAAACTAATGGAAAATGTAAAATACTCACAGATGTAGAAATATTCACGGCCAGGCCTGAATTCAAATCCTAATGAAAATGGAGTAAACAGTTGGAACTTTTCCGAGAATTTTAAAGGACCATTGGATGAGTAAGGCCTGTTACACTCCCATCGCTTGAACCCTTTCGAGGTGTGATCACACGAGCTGTAGCCATCATAATTCACCATGTAGAGAACATAGCGCTCAGTCTTGTCTTCGGGTACAGAGTCATCATAATGAGGGCAGAAAACATCTAAGTAATCATTGATGCACACTTCAATGTGGAAATCACCTTTCAGGAATCTACAAAGAGAAAATGAACATTATTTTATTTCAATAGAGAAACTAGAGCAGTAGGTGTTATATCTCACCTCTGTTAACAATTATTCAGAAGAAACAATATTTCCTTAAAAATCTTACACTGTAATAACTAAACCTACTTTAAAATCACATGCATTTTGATCCACATTACTGTACATTCCAAGGTGCACAGCTTGATAGGAATATCTAGTAACGTCTATGTGTCAGGCTGGTTCCAGTGATCATTCATTCAAGATAATTAAAATGAAAGAACTGTTAGTTTATTTAATGCTGAATAGTTTCTCCCTCCACTCACCACGCCTCGCACCACAACCCCTTCTGCATCTAAGAAGGGGTGTTCTGAGTTCCTTCCAACTGCTCAAGAGGTAGCATGTTTCACACAGGTGTAGTTTATAATCTGCCCCTCACCACACCCCATCCATTGCCCCAACTCCTGTTAGGAGATACTCTAGCTTCCACATTTCTAATTGGAACCTTACTACATACTGTGACTAAGAAACTGAGCAGATTGATGATTGAACATGTTTCCATCCCTCCTCTGCGCCAGGACAAGGTTTTTCAAAAATCAGTTAAAGGGCACAATCAATTTGTCAGTAAAATGTTAAAAACATCATTTGGAGTCCAGGCATGCACGGTAGCATAATTGCTTCACAGCTCCAGGGTCCCAGGTTCAATTCCGGCGTGGGTCACTGCCTGTGCGGAATCTGCACGTTCTCCCCGTGTCTGGGTGGGTTCCCTCCGGGTGCTCTGGTTTCCTCCCACAGTCCAAAGACTGTGACGGGCTGGGATTATCCGACCCCCCGCTGGGTCGGAGAGTCGCCGGGGGGGGGGGGGGGGGGGGGGGGGGGGGGGCGCGTGAATCCTGCTCCCGCCGGCTACCGAATTCTCCGCCACCGGAGATTTGGCGGGGGCGGGAATCGCGCTGCGCCGGCCGGCGGGCTCCCCCTGCCGATTCTCCGGCCCGCGATGGGCTGAAGTCCTGCCCATTCTATGCAGATCCCGCCGGCGTAAATTGGAGTTGGTCCCTTACCGGTGGGACCTGGCAACACGGGCAGACTCCGGGGTCCTGGGGGGGGGGGGGGGGGGGAGCGCGGGGCGATCTGGCCCTGGGGGGGTACCCCCACGGTGGCCTGGCCCGCAATCAGGGCCCACCGATCCATTGGTGGGCCTGGGCCAGCACGAAGGTGAACACCCCCCCCCCCCCCACCCACGCCGGCTGGTGGAGTCCCTTTGACCCCGGCTGGCGCGGGGCCAAAGGCCTTCCACGCTGGCCGGAGGGGCGCAAACCACTTTGGCGCGGGTCTAGCCCCTGAAGGTGCGGAGGATTCTGCACCTTTGGGACGGCCCTTTCTGGAGTGGTTCTCGCCACTCCACTGCGCCGTTTCTGCCCACCCCACCGATTCCCGGAAAATCCCGCCCGGCAGTTTAGGTGTATTGGCTATGCTAAATTGCCCTTAGTGTCCAAGAAAGGTTAGGTGGGGTTGCGGGGTTAGGGTGGAGGTGTGGTCTTTGGTAGGGTACTCTTTCTAAGGTCCGGTGCAGACTCGATGGGCCAAATGGCCTCATTCTGCACTGTAAATTCTGTGCAGCAGTCTCCAGCCCCAAAGGAACTGATCAACATCGGTAGAGCTACACTCATTTGTCTTTATGCTTCCTTGATTCTGTCACAGTGGCTGCAGTGTTACTACAGATCTGAGAATTCGGGACAGTAGCTTGAGAATGTAATGCTTGGTCAGCTGACTGGAGACCTACTGCCGACAATGCTTACGCACAAAGGAGTGAGGTGTCAGCTTGTTTGAATATATGCACAGAGATTGGCCTCAGAGCAGCTAGACCCTAACGCACACTATGACTTCATATTGCAAATGGGGAGCATCACTTCCTCATAATATTCAATACATTAAAATAAATAAGCTGGTAAAGTTTTCACAAAGACTAATGGATCACCTACACACTTTTAAAATGTAGTTATGCATGGAATATTAAACTACAACTGTTGCACACTAGACAGCAGTTACCTGGGAAAAATGTTCTCACATCTCTACTTTAGCTGCATTGATAGTTTATGCAATATTGCCAGAGCCATAGAATTCCTACAGTGCAGAAGGAGGCCATTCAGCCCATCGAGTCTGCACCGACCCTCTGAAAGAATACCCTACTTAAGCCCACGTCCCTCCCCAACCTGGACACTGAGGTGCAATCTTCTCACGGCCAATCCACCTAACCTGCACATCTTTGGACTGTGGGAGGAAAACAGAGCACCCGGAGGAAACCCACGCAGACACGGGGAGAAAGTGCAAACTCCACAGTTACCCAAGATCGGAACTAAATCCGTGTCCCTGGCACTGTGAGGCAGCAGTGCTAGTCACTGTGCTGCCCCAAAAACAAAAATACATTATTGTGAATTATTGGTTAAACATAATACTCATCCAGACTTAACTTTTAGAAGAAATTAGATGGTGAGACTCCTTTTTAAAAGTCTAAATACAGGCTATCTAGATTTGACCCAACACGTTTACTAAATTCCAAATGTGTCTGACATGCAAGTACTAAGAGTCCAGTAGTAATCCTGGAATCTATAATATTCAACAGTTTTTAAAGATAGCCCATGCAGATGCAAAATAAACATGAACAAAATTAGCAATTTTTGACAATCTCTCAGAACATAAATAGTAAATAAAATAAAGGGATTTTGAGCCTCTCCACTCAGTGGCAATCAAAATTCACACCACTGGGACCATCTCTAATTCTAACATCAAGAACTAAGACAGAAATTATTAAAAGAATGCACAACATTAATTACTGCCATAACTGCCTGACCTGAGACCTCCAAATGAAAGCCAGCCACGAAGTTTGGCTTAAGATGCTGACAGAACTGCTTGTGATAGCAAATAATGATTTTTAGATGCACACAGCAGGAAGTTTTTCCAACCCCATGTCTAAAAGATGACTTCCACTTCCACTTGTACCTGCTGACTGAAATGGCTCATTAGGGATAATTAAACACAATAGCTCACATTTCAAACACCTTTGTGATTTTGAAACAGTAAATTGATCATCTTCAATCCTCCAAGAGGTGCACTCTAACCAGAAGATGAAGTCCCTCAGCATTTCCTACAAATTCAATGATTGAATGGCTACCAGCCAAAATGGAAAATTCAAGTGACTAGACCCATTCCAAACATAATTACACCAATTTCCCCACTTCTGTCCCCATAAGACATAATAATTTGATGCCCTTTGGTGATAACTATTTTTATCAGTTATAATCTTTGTTGATGATTTTGAATAACTTTGGTCCTTCCTTGGCTCGTACATTTGAAGCTATTATTATAATACTTTAAAAGTTAGAACAGCTATGCAAAGATTATTTGCTGTGCACTGTACTGTGAAACAAAGTGATTGCATTTTAATAAGTATGTTTTGTAACTGTATTGAAATGTATTTTTAATAGCCTTACAAATGCACCATATGTCTCTCCACCACTCAAGATATACAAAGCATACTGACAATGCAAGATAACAGGTCAGTAGTTCTTGCTGATGATTTTAAGGTTTCATTAGTGATAGTTCCCTTTTACTTTTAAGCTTGAGGATATCTTCTTGACCTTCTAAATTATTATAGTGTCTTTCTCCTTAATATGTTTTACCCCTGTGAGGAATATGCAGGGGGATTTTCCACACCCTCCATGATGTGTTCCTTGGCAGCGGGAAGCGGCACACTGTTGGCAAGATCTATCGGTCCCACAGTTGTCAAGGGAATACCCACTGAATCCACTCCCCACTGTCAGGACACCAGCGGCAGGCTGGTTTGGTGTCAGCGGGACCAGACAATCCTGCTGGCGAGAACAGAAAGAAAATCCCTCCCATGTAGTGGCTTTGAGCTGTGAAGCAACAGTGCTAACGCCTGTGCCACACAGTAGGGAATAGTAATTTCTTGCCGATACTGAGAAACACCCAAGAACTGCTACGTTCAGAACAGGCCATGCAGTTCATTGCTCCCTATTTCACATTTGTTTTATGCACAGATGTGAAGATTGGATTTTCTGCAATATGTTCAGTTAACAACTTGGTATAGTTGGGCAGCATGGTGGTGCAGTGGTTAGCACTGCTGCCTCACGGCGCCGAGGTCCCAGGTTCGATCCCAGCCTTGGGTCACTGTCCGTGCAGAGTTTGCACATTCTCCCCGTGTCTGCATGGGTTTCACCCGCACAACCCAAATATGTGCAGGGTAGGTGGATTGGCCACGCTAAATTGCCCCTTAATAGAAAACTGACTTGGGTACTCTAAATTTCTTTTGAAAAACTTTCTATAGTTAAATAGCATCATGTGTTAATGTTGTGAATTAGGAAGAGAGAGGTCAGGGCATCAGGTGATTCGTGCTAAAATCTGTTAAATTCTACACATAGGTTACTTGGAGACGCAAATACATTACATCGACTGGTTCCCCTTTATCCATCCTTCTTGTTACATTCTCAAAGAACTCTAATAAATTTGTCAAACAAAATTTCCCTTTCCCAAAACCATGCTGACTCTACCGGATTATATTATGATTTTCTAAACGTCTTGCCATTACCTCCTGAATCTTGGGTTCTAGCACTTTCCCACTGATTGACGTTACACTAACTGGACGAATCTTTCGGCATCTTCAACTGTGAAGCCAGATACAAGACACCTGTTCAGAGTCTCTGCCAGTTCCTTATTTACCATTATCAATACCTCAATCTCATTCTGTAAGGGAACAATCCTTAGTTTAGCTGCTCGCTCCCTTTTTATTTACTTGTAGAAGTTTTCACAGTTTGCTTTTATATTTCTTATATTTCAATTTCCCCTGTTTTGTTTCAGTCATCCTTTGTTGGTTTTGAAAATGTTCCCAATCTTCCTACTTTCTGTCTCTTTCCTATCTTGAATATAATGTTGCAATGCCATTTTCCAGAGAGCGCCCGGGTGGAGGGGGAGAGAGAGCGCATGCGTTGAGGGAGAGTGAAAGGACGGCGTGTGGAGGGGGGAGAGCGCGCGCGTGCGTGGAGGGGGAAGAGACCATGCGCATGGAAGGGGAGAGAGCACACACGTGGAGGGGGAGAGAGAGAGCACGTGGATGGGGAGACAGCAGGCACATGGATGGAGAGACAGCAGGCACGTGGATGGGGAGAGAGAGAGCACGCGCATGGAGGGGGGGAGAGCACCCATGGGGAGGGGGAGAGAGCACCCATGGGGAGGGGGAGAGAGCACGCACGTGGATGGGGGAGAGAGCGCGGGCGTGGAGAGGGAGAGAGCATGGGCATGGAGGGGGGAGAGAGCACGCACGTGGAGGGGGAGAGAGAGCGCGCGCGTGGAGGGGGGAGAGAGCATGGGTATGGAGGGGAGAGAGCACGCACGTGGAAAGGGGAAGAGATCGCGCACGTTGAGGGGAAGGAGAGCACGTGGAGGGGAAGGAGAGCCGTTGAGGGGAGGAAGAGCGCATTGAGGGGAGGAAGAGCACGTTGAGGGGAGGAAGAGCGCGTTGAGGGGAGGAAGAGCGCGTTGAGGGGAGGAAGAGCGCGTTGAGGGGAGGAAGAGCGCGTTGAGGGGAGGAAGAGCGCGTTGAGGGGAGGAAGAGCGCGTTGAGGGGAGGAAGAGCGCGTTGAGGGGAGGAAGAGCGCGTTGAGGGGAGGAAGAGCGCATTGAGGGGAGGAAGAGCGCGTTGAGGGGAGGAAGAGCGCGTTGAGGGGAGGAAGAGCGCGTTGAGGGGAGGAAGAGCGCGTTGAGGGGAGGAAGAGCGCATTGAGGGGAGGAAGAGCGCATTGAGGGGGAGGGAGCACCTCCGTTGATGGGAGGGAGAACACGCATTGAGGGGGGAAGAGAGAGAGAGCACACTGAGTGGGGGAGAGAGAGAGAGAGTGAGCGCGCGTTGAGGGGGAATGTTTATTACTCATTTTTTTAACACTCCATTCCTTTGAAATTGAATACCACGCCTTCTCTACTTTTCCATCTATTTTCCCATTTCAAATTAGCCAACTCTTGGGCTCGATCCAACTGAAAACCTTCTCGGTGTCATTTCAGGCGGGTTTGGCTGGGAGTTTCTTCCTGGCTCTATCGGCAAGTTGCCCACCGCTATCTAACCACACTTAGTCACTTTTTTGAGCCCTGAGGAGTTTTTCTACAAGCTAGCCCACACTTGGAATTTTTTTCATCACTGGGGAGCTGAACTCGCTGGGCAGACCAGCTCCTCAGAGATTGGGCCGCCATTTTGAAAGGGTGTCCTGATCTCTAAGTGGGAATGAAGGTCTCCCACATCCCCACCCATGGGCAATGTCACTCCCCCACACATATGGGAAGTACCCCCTTCCCCCCCCAAATTTAGGACACTGCAATATGGTGTCACTGAGGGCCCCTGTTTCAGGCCCCCCTTCCAAGTCTCCGAACTTCGTCACCCCGCCCCCCCAAAAAAACTACTGGAGGGCTCATTCACACCACCATGTGCCTTCTGACATCCCTATTGGACATAAAATATTACGGTGGCCTTTTAATCAGTCACTTTCCATAATACTGCACAGATGGGAAAACTAGTGATATGGTGCAAACTGTACCCAGAAACGGTCCTGAGACTCTGGAATTTTATGAGCCTCGAAGATCCAACGACCATAGAGTAGATTTCAACAGTCAGAGAAGGATGGTGCAGATGTTGAGGAAGATCACAAATTTTCTTGGCTCACCAAAATTTGGATTTGAGCTTTACAGATAAATATGATGAAATAATGGGGGCGGTTTTGCACCTGTGTTTGCAGTTGGTGAGAACTGTGACATGGAAGTAAAACACCGGGTGAGATCTCATTTCCTGCCCTTTGACCAGTGACGTAACGAGGACAGGAACATAATTTTTAAAAACGTCACTACATTTAAATATGATTAATGAGCTGCCTCGCCATATGTTGTTCCCCATCACTAAATATTCATATATCTCCAACGTGACATGGACAGATATTTAAGAACGTGAAGCTGTTGCGAGGAGCCTGCTGGGGATAAGCATAGCCCCCGTCTCCAAACCCCCCCCCCCCCCACAACCCCAGGACGGACACGCACACACATGCAAACACACATACCTGGTAACTGCCCCGGCACAGGTTGGTACTGCCAGCTTGGCACTACCAGATTTGCAGTGCCTGTGCTGGGGCAGGCCCTCTAGGGATCCCCATTAGTGGGGGGTGGTGGCAAAAAGCTCCAAGGCAATACTGGCAATTTATTTGTGGGGACGGGATGGGGGAAGAGAGCCCCCGATAATTGTGCGGTGGTAGAGGGGAGGGTGGGGAGTCCCCCATACAGCATACAGTGGTGGTGCGGAGTTCTGGGGGGAGCCTAATGGGGCGCCCTGATCTCTGGGGAGCCAGCCTTTCCAGCTCTATCAAGCACCGCCCCATCAGACTGATGGCGTAAACTACAGCCCCAGATTAATGTTTTGTCAGAATAGTTCAAGCTCTGGTCTGAAAACTCGGCTGCACATCTGGAGAGATCCTCGCCGCTTTTCAGTCAGAGCCCGACACTGACAAATTATGGGAAAAATCCACCCCATGTTTCTGTACATCTAAACGCACCTCTCAAATTCCAGAGTGGCATGATAGCAGCATGTCTGGACACGCCTAATTTACTGCAGTACAAAGGGAAGTCGAAGTACTTCCAATCAACATGTTGCACCTGCAAGAATAAATGTTATTAACCTTACTGATGTTTTAAAGTCTAATTTCAGATGAATTTCCTGATTTTGCTTACGAAAGACACAAGGAGGGGAAATTTGATAAGGCCAGTTGTTGGAACAGAGATCATGTTACACAATTTGCAGTGATCCAGGCAACATTCAAACTTCATGCTACCTACCAAAAGATAGTGGCATGTAATCTAGCGCTAATCGCACTGCTGCTTGCCCCTGTGGGCCCAAGTTCATGTGAAGCTAGCTAGCATCACTTAAATCAACCAGAGCCTCTTAAAGGGAAGTAACGAGCACAATGTAACTAAATGGGAACAAAGACCCATAGCAAGCACATTTAGCTGCGTGTTTCCCGGTGCTCGCAGCACCGAGAAACACAACACGGCGAGAAACACAACGCGCCGAGAAACACAACGCGCCGAGAAACACAACGCGCCGAGAAACACGTGCAGAGAAACACAACACGCCGAGAAACACAACGCGCCGAGAAACACAACGCGCCGAGAAACACGTGCAGAGAAACACGTGCAGAGAAACACAACGCGCCGAGAAACACAACGCGCCGAGAAACACAACGCGCCGAGAAACACAACGCGCCGAGAAACACAACGCGCCGAGAAACGCAACGCGCCGAGAAACGCAACGCGCCGAGAAACGCAACACGGCGAGAAACGCAACACGCCGAGAAACGCAACACGCCGAGAAACGCAACGCGCCGAGAAACACAACGCGCCGAGAAACACAACGCGCCGAGAAACACAACGCGCCGAGAAACACAACGCGCCGAGAAACACAACGCGCCGAGAAACACAACACGCCTAGAAACACAACACGCCGAGAAACACAACACGCCGAGAAACACAACACGCCGAGAAACACAACACGCCGAGAAACACAACACGCCGAGAAACACAACACGCCGAGAAACACAACGCGCCGAGAAACACAACGCGCCGAGAAACACAACGCGCCGAGAAACACAACGCGCCGAGAAACACAACACGCCGAGAAACACAACACGCCGAGAAACACAACACGCCGAGAAACACAACACGCCGAGAAACACAAGACGCTGAGAAACACAACACGCCGAGAAACACAACACGCCGAGAAACACAACACGCCGAGAAACACAACACGCCGAGAAACACAACACGCCGAGAAACACAATGCTATCAACCGTCACTCGAGTTCAATAGGGGGCCTCAGTAGGAAAAGCACAGCTGAGGCTGCACAGAGCCGGTTTTCTGCGCTGAGGAGCGCTGCTCACAGGAACTCCTCAGTGTAGCGAGAGATCGGGATGACGTGCTGATCCCTGGAGCCCCCGGTGTGACTCCTGACATGACCCCCCCCCCCACCCCTCACCCAAACCTCAACTCACTGAAGGGGTCCGGGGTCCCCGCCCCGCCCAACACAGGCACAGCGCAACCCCGGCCTGATCGCCAATGTGTGAAAAATGCCAGCATGGCACCGTGGCGGTGCTAGACTGGTAATCAAAGGGCGTACGCCTGGGCTTCCGGTCCCCCTGGGTGACCCACACAAGTGCTATTCCGTCTGATCCCCGTTTGTCGAGACCAGTACTGAACGGCGCTCACCTAAGGTCTCCAAGGCAAAGGGGATAGATTTCAACACCTTGGGTGCCCTGAGAAACTGCATGTTAGAGTGAGACTAGCTGTCTCACTCTAAACGCAGATTTGCCTAAAAGTGATCCCACCCCTAATGGGCGGGATTCACATTGAAGCGTCTTGCAAGATTGTGTTTGATCCTGCAAAGCATTGTGAACTGGGTAGATCCCGGGGTCTCCTGGCTCCTACTGACCATGTTGCACCACGACGCGCTGCTTTTCGGGCGCAGCATGGATGTACGGTCGCGCCCAACATTTTGGCTGGAGCAGGTGCTGGCAGCTGTTCAAGAAGAGTTTATGAACAGAAAGAAGAGAGTACCAGGCAGCATGATCCAAGGTTTTCTGATGAGCCCTGGGGCCAGTTGTGCTGGAGATGGACAGGAGGAGGTTGGTGCTCTTCCTCCAGCCAGCCTGAAGTCCCCCCGGGCAGTGGGTGCAGACAGTCATGGTCAATGTCATCCAAGAGGGTCTGGATGCAGAACTACAAAAGGTTCAATGATCTCACATGACTGATCAAGTCAGTGAATGAATGGAGACATGCCATATACTTTAGAAATGGATCACTAGCTTCAAACACTGTTTTAGAATCACCATCACCGCTTCACTTGCCTGCCAACAATCTCTAGCATATACAACTCATATCCAACATGCATAACCTTCCCACTCATCACACACTGAACAGCTCTGAAAAGCTCACTCACATCCTGCATACACTGCCAGCTATTCAACTGTGGCAGGCACATTATCCAAACACTGTGCACCATCCTCACTCACAGTCTCTCGATGGATATCATAATTCATAACTGCTCTGAGGTTGCAGGTCTAATTCCAAGAGCTGGGAGATTTCAGCGAGCATCTTTTTTATCAAGTGCTTCTATCCAGCTGCAATGTACACATGCTCGAGTTTATCTGCAAATATTTTGTGATAAGTCACAAACTTCCAGGGTACCAGGATATGAGCTAAATGGTGGAATCTAATCAACAAACCCTGAGAAAATTGTTTCCTATTTGAGAGCCAAAATCCAGCTATCTTGCTGATGCAGTAAATCGACTCCTCTGAAACATCAGACTCATTGCCCTTAAAAAATCAATTTTCAAACCAGGAAAGGAAGTTTGTCAGCTTCTTCTGTCTTTCTGTAATTTATTTTTAAATACATTCTCTGGCTTTGTCCTAGCCCCAAAAGTATGATTAAGTGAAATGAGATGGAACCAGAATACAGGCAGTACTTTGTCATTCCCCCCAGCTCAGTATGTAAAAATAATTCTTGAATACTGCTGTCAAGACCAGGGATGGTTAAAAGTGAGATTGATGCATAAAAAGAGCGAGGCTGATCACAACCCATTTAAACACTTGCTGTTGTGTTTATTTTTAAAAGTGAGATACTTCAAAAAAGGTGACATTTTTCAACTAAAATTAGTGAGATTTAATCCATACGAGTGAGACTTGGCAGATATGTATAAATCCTAATAGATTTGTTTCAGTGGCCTTGGTAGGCCCAATTATTCAAAGGGTTTACCTGCATGTCAGATAATCAGCATAACAAGTTGGCCTACCATTAAGTGAAAACATTGACTTTCTGAATGAAACCAGTGTTGAAAGAGCTGCTCTGTGCTCAGATCAAAACCACAAATGGAGTTTGCTGACCAAAGCAGGCAGACATACACAGCTGCTTCTAGACATGCTGAAAAGTAGGAAGTCAGTGTTAGCATTGTGACCACAATCCATATCTGTCACACACAGTGCAAGTGATCTGTTCAGTATTCTCTCGTAGGAGCAGAACACTGCATTAGTGTGAAGGTTCCAGCAGTAGCAAGCAACATTTCATTTTTCAAGCCGGGGAAAACACGTCTGCTCTTCAGAGAAGTGTAGCACCTTGGAATAAAACATTCTGCATGCATGCATCCCAATATTAAACATACGTTAGATATCTTACTGTATTATAGTGAAGGGTTGAATTCACAGTCTCACACTCATATTACATGACTGGAACAAAGCAAAAAGTCAAAATAAAGAATACAGAAAGAACTCTCTGATACTAAACTGAAGAAATCCTTTGTTCCAATTTTTTCCCATCCCACCCGCCCCTGCCGCGCTGACTTTGACTGAGGTTTGGTTAATGGACAACCCTTGTACCTTTCCAAGTGTCATACTTCGCAGGTGTGAGCTTGGACAGTTGGTGCAGGATTTGAGACTCCGTCATCAGGACCAAATGGAGGTCCTGAGCCCACACTTGCTGCCAGCAAAACAGGCTCAGTATTTTCCCCAGAGACGGCCTTCTGATCCCAATCACAACACTGGCATTTCCAGAACCAGGAGAGGTGGGTGGTGCTGAGGCAGGTCAGTGATTGAGGGAAGTTTTAAATTAAAATTCAGAAGGGACAAGCAGGCTGACCCCTCTGGATGGCTCACTGTGGCCAAGTGAATGACTTTCCCTGCCTGCTGGCCCCCTCTTTGCACTATCAAGCCTCCAGCTCTATCATCCACGACTGGAAAAATACTAGCAGGCCCAAAGAACTGTCCCGAATATGGTTGATAAATATTTAAACTGACTGCCCACTTCCTTCCCATCAGCGGGCAGCCACTCTTCATCCTGTCCCATCAGGTTATTTTCCTGATTCCAGCTCGCCGTCCGATGGCTGGGAAATCCCTGCCCGTAAGTGTTAACAAGCTATTTATCAGGATTGGGAAGCCATGTCTGATCCTATTCAGAGTCTACAAATACACCTCAATGAAGGAACTTTTGGACAGTGGGAATCTTGACTCCCAGTTCCACTCGGTATCAAATGGGAATTGAAGCCAAGAGCATCAATCCCACTGGCACCATGGCCCAGGATTAATAGAAGGTACATTAATTTCAAATGGTGCAAATGATTGCCAGAACATTTCGAAGACTGAAACAAAGAGTTCACGACAACCTTTTTGTTTTCAGATAAACATTTTACTTGTGACAACATTTCATAGCTAGCCTTTGATAGCCAGCATTATTTTGCCAAAGCATAATTTTTGTTTCTTTAGTTGTTGCAAACAATAAAAAACTCTGCAAGTGCACTGAAGGAGTCATATGGACTCGAAACGTTAATTCTGTATCTCTCTCCACAGATGCTGCCAGGCCTGCTAAGCTTTTCTGGTAATTATTGTAATATATTTATATATTTTGCTTTTATAATAGAAGACAGCCGAGCTTTAATAAATGTATACCCTGCTGGCAAGGTACCAGTATATGAAATATCTATCGCAGTATATCAGCATTATTATTGATACCTAACTTTTCAGATTTCCTCTCTGCTGGAGAAGATGTTCATTCACAAAGTTAAAGTTTACCGATAGTGTCGAATCCTATTTTCAAATACAATTCACGGGCAGTAATTAAAAACTGAACTTGTTGTAAAATTATGCTAATTGTGGATCTTTTTTATGCTACAAATGTTCAATGGGAACTGCAAGGACATGGGAAAGCAAGTCCGCAAAATAAACCTGCTTTGCAATTGGCAGATGCAGCTAATGGAATCAGGTGCTCATTGTTTGCTCATTACAGCATAGGGAGGCCCGTTACTTGTAATCTACCTTTTCACTCATTTTCCTGTAACAAGATTTACTTAAAGTTGCCTGGAACACGAACCCCGATTGGACCACTTCCATGACAATTACACAGCTGAATAAAACTAGCCTTAAACCAAGCCTGAGTTCATCAATTTAAGATTACAGTTTTTAGCTATTACACTTACCGGAGAAAGGGCTTCAATTCAGCCAATTTACTTTTGCACTAACATTGTACACCAACTACTCGGTACTGCCAATTTTCCAAATTTCAATTATACAAGAGAAAAGACAGACTTGAATTTATATTGCATTCGTTTTCAAGATATTTGTACAATGTGCTGAATTCACTTTGTGAGGGTGGCACAGTGGTTAGCACTGCTGCCTCATGGCACCGAGGTCCCAGGTTCGATCCCGGCCCAGGTCACTGTCCGTGTGGAGTTTGCACATTCTCGCCATGTTTGCATGGGTCTCACCCCCACCCGCACAAACCAAAGAGGTGCAGGATAGATGAATTGGCCACACTGAAGAATTGGGTTCCTTAAATTTATTTTTTAAAATTTCACTTTCTGACGTGGATTCCTAGTTTTGTATAAAACACTTCTCCACCAAATTTAAAATCCTTTTTTATGGTTTACAGTTTCTTATCCTCACTCATTGGGATGAATTCTCCCATCTGGAACAAAGTTCCATGGCGAGGAGCAGGAATGTGGGGTGTTGCCTGCTGCAGAGACCGGCTGGAATCCACGCCATATCTTCCAGACCAACCTCATTAATCACGGAGTGGAGACAATTGTGTGATTCCCACCATCATATATGGGTGTCAGATTGAAAAGATGCTCAAAATCACTGTCCCAACGTTGAGGAAAGAAGATGGATCTTTAGGAATAATTGAGGCAGGAAGGTAGACCTCCTCGATGACACGGAATCTGGAGGATCAGGCTGTAGATGCTCCCTCACCCACTGATGTGTGGTTCCAGGTGTACTGGTGGTCTGTATCCCTAATTTCAGAGGCAGCCCCAGGCCCAGGCATTGCTCAGCGAGTCCCGACTTCTGTATGCCACATTGTTCCAGAAGTGTTCTGGAGCAGTGTATTTGCCTGCTGGCATCGCAGATAATTGGGAAGGGGGGGTAGGGGAGAGATTGCATTCTGGCCTTCAACTGCATCTGCAAATTAGTTTCACGCCAGTCTCCAACAGGTTTCCCGATCTGCCATGGCGGGCACGAGTGTAAGATCCTGTGGAAAATTCACACCAGCGTGAAATGGAGTTCTGGACTCCTGCCAAATTCTCAACCCCCACCCCACTCCCTGTGCCCCATTTCACCTGCCAGTGGGACCACGGGTGAATTCTGACTATTGCCGTATGTACTCAAGTCTATATTCAAGCAGGGGTGGCATGTGGTGCAGTGGTTAGCACTGGGACTGCGGAGCTGAGGAACCGGGTTCGAATCCCAGCCCTGGGTCACTGTCTGTGTGAAGTTTGTACATTCTCCCCATGTCTGCGTGGGTTTCATCCCCACAACCCAAAGGTGGATTGGCCTTGCTAAATTGCCCCTTAATTGGGAAAAAAAATAATTGGCTACTCTAAATTTAAAAACAAAGTCTACATTCAAGCTCATCCCAAACACCTATGAAACCCAGTCTCAAAATGCCTCCATCTTACTACTTTTTTCTCCATTTTCAAAGCCTTTCTCTTTGACCATGCATTGATTCATCCCTGCTAATCTGCTACCACTGTTCAGTGTCCAGTACCCCTCTGTAAAGTGCCTTAAGCCTGTTTAACAGATTATGTTATATAAATGCAGGTTGCTGTTGTTATACATTCCTAGCAACCCGGGTTACTACTTTTGCAACAGCTATTATCAGTAGCTAACAAATTATCATTCTTTTATAAGATGACACTGATAACATTACAAGAAATACCGCCTAATCATATTAACAGGTCGCTCATTCCATTGTTGTTTGGTGTATCTTTATACATAAAATAGCAGCTGTTTAACCCCATAACAACAGTTGTTGCATTTCAAGGTAAATTAAATGCTTAGGACACATGTTGTGAGGCATGTGCCATCTGAATGCCAGTCTTTTTCACTTTTTGGTGTTCATGTAATTATGTATCAGTGACAGGGAACAGGTCAACTGGCAGAAATAAACCAAGAATTGAATAAACATGTCACATAAAACATACATATCATAAAAACTTTGTAAGTGGCTTCAAGTCACTAATCTGAGGGTCCAGAAGCAATTTTTTCTTGGTGTCAGCCTTGGCTCAGTTGATAAGTTCTATTCCAGAGACTTGGCTAACACTCGAGTGAAGTATTGAGGGAGAGTTGCACTTTTGGAGGTACCAGCTCTTGGACGAGACATTAGACCAACATAACAAGCAAAGTGACTTGGCTCAACTGTGAATTGCTTCAGCCAACCCCACTCACCCAATCAAGGCATTGTCAGCACAGCCATTACTTAATAATGCATCCTTATAATTCAGTCATGACGATTGTGAACCATTTCTGCAACTTTCAGTTTCTCCAATCAATATTAGACCATCTTACATCTATTCTTTTTTAAACTTCCTTTTTAGATTCTTTTTCACATCCATTTTGTCCTATTATAATCACAGTATCCCAAATATAAGCAACACATTGAATAATAAAAGAACAGAGCGTCACCATACCAGTTTTGAAAATCCTATTTCTTCAAGCACATTCTTAAATATATTGTTTTGTAATTAATATATTTAAGAATGTGCTTGAAGAAATAGGATTTTCAAAACTAGTATGGTGACGCTCTGTTATTTTATTATTCAATCTGTTGGTTATATTTGGGGTACTGTGACCAATTTTCCATTTCCAACACCAACCACCTTCTGGCTTCCTGAGCGATATTTCAACCACTTGTTTCTGTAACGGATACATTCCTTGCTGAAGGCCAACACCGATAAGATTTGTGAGGCAAGTACTCAAAACAATACATGTAGATTTCAAGAAATATAAGTTGTTACAAATATGATGTTTTATAAGATTGTTATATTGGAGACTGTCTTTAATTTGGGGTAAAATGGAAGAATGAAGGAAATCATGTGACCAGCACAGAATTCTGCTGACAGCAAACACCCGAGGCTCGAGTGTTAAGGATTAACAGACACTTTTGTCCGAAAGTAAGTATGCTTGAGGTTTATTCCTATTCTTTCATGGGATTTTGGCTTCACTGACAAGGCCAGCATTTGTTGCCCATTTTTAATTGCCTTTTAACTGAATGGCTTGGTCCACCATTGCAGTGAACAGCACAGTGGATAGCACTACTACCTCACGGCACCAAGGATCTGGGTTCAATTCCAACCTTGGGTTACTGTATGGAGTTTGCACGTTCTACTCATGGCTGCGTGGGTTTCCTCTGGGTGCTCCCGTTTCCTCCCACAGTCCATAGCTGTGCAGGTTCGGTGGATTGGCCTAAAGTTCCCGTTAGTGTCCGAAAGTTAGGTGGAGTTACGGGATGGGGCGGGGGCATGGGCCTAGGTAGGATGCTCTTTTGACGGGTCAGTGCAGACTCGATGGGCCGAAATGTCCTCCTTCTGCACTGTAGGGGATCTCAGAGCCAACATTGCTGTGCGTCTGGAGTCACATGTAGCTCAGACTGGGCAAGGACAGCAGATTTTCTTATCTAAAAGACAATTAGTGAACCAAATGGGTTTTTTACAACAATTGACAATAGCTGCTATGGCCACCATTTCGGAGGCTACCTTTATATTCCAGATTTTATATTAACTAAATTTAAACTCCGCTAGATGCTATGGTGGGCTTTGGGAGCAGCGACATTACCAATAGACCACAGTCTTCCATTTGTTTAAGCTACATTTCCAGTTTTTTGGGGGATAGCCCTTCCTGAAATTGCAAGAATGTGTGTGCATAGTGGAGCCCAGCCAATCTATCAATGAAAGTCAGAAGGATCACCTGTGCCAGCTGGGGTAATGGATGCTGTCAGTGAACCAAATGGTTGCACTATACTGTGAACTTCAAAGAAAGGAGCAGCAGATATTTGAAAGGAGGTATGATCTACACTTTAAACAAAAAAAAAATTACATATTAAAAATAGCATCATCAACTTAAGGAGATATTCTTATTCAACAGGCTAATGTGATGCTGGGACAAACAAAATTTCATAGCAATCAGTTTTACAATGCATCTTTCCATCTCCAAGTGGAAATGTTCCTTAGTGTTACACACCGGCTGCTACTCAGTGTTCGGTTCTTGCTGCAAGTTAAAGGCACATAGATTAAGAAGTAATCATCTTATTTCGGCCATGCCTCCCTAAGCATGGTCTCCTGGGTGAAGGTGGCAATTGTGCACAGCTCGGCAGATGCTGAAGTGAGAGGGCAAGCAAGAGCAACTTACATGTTTTGCTGAAGTGTTAGCAACAAATAAAGCTTCACACTGTTTAAACCGCAGAAAGTCAGAGGTGATCAAATGCGGCAGACACCATAATTAAGGAAAGGGAAGAAAATGGCACGATGCAAATCAAATCAATCAATCGATGCCAAGTTGTAGCCAAAATGTTCATCACAACTGATAGAAGTGGATTAGTCTGCACACAATATCTTCAAAATGTGAGATAAAGTGGAGATGGTCAAGTCATTTGGGCAACCTGGAATTGTGAGTATTTTGGTGATAGTGATCATAATTTCAGTTAAATTTAACATAATTATAGAAAAAGACAAAAGATGAACTGGGAGTAAAGTACTCAGTTGGGGGTACGGCCAATTTTATTAAGCTGAGATGTGATTTTGTAAAAGCGAGTTGGAAATAGCTACTTGAAGGAAGAGATGGTGATGCCATGGTAATGTTACTGGACTGGTATTGCAGACGTCCAGGCTAATGCTCTGGGGAAATGGGTTCAAATCCCACCACGGCAGCTGGAGGAATTTAAATGTAACTAATAAGCCTGGAACTGAAAGCTCAGTATAGTGACAACGAAATGTTGTAAAAACTCATCTGGTCTACTGATATCCTTTAGGAAAGGAAATCGGCCACCCCTATCTGATCTGGCCTAAATGTGACTCCAGACTCACAGCAATGTTGACTCTCAAATGCCCACTGAAATAGCCCAGCATGCCACTCAATTCAAGGGCAATTAGGGATGGGCAATAATTGCCAGTGATGCCCAAATCCCATTAAATGAATAAATAAAAAAAACAAGAGACAGCATTCGAGGATGAAATACCCAGTCGATAATCGCGCCCCGCTGCCGGTTTCCTCATTTTCCGGCGCCGTTTTTCAGGCGCATGCGGGATCGCCGCCACGCCGGTCAGGGGCCGTTGATTCTCGGGTCCCAATGGGTCGAGTGACCAACGATTTTGGCCAAGACCCGCTGGCGTGAATTACTCACCTCCCACACAGCGGGACCTGGAAGGTGAGTGTGCGGGGGCCGTCCTGGAGGAGGGGAGGGGGGAATCCGAACCTGGTGGAGGCTCCCATGGTGGCCTAGCACGATCGGGGCTTACCTATCGGCGGGCGGGCTGGTTCCATGGGGGCCTACTTTACTCTGCGCTGGGCCCCTGTAGGGCTCCGCCATATTGCCCGGGGACCGCGCAGAGAAGGAAACCCCCGCGCATGCGCGAAGATACACCGGCCATTCCACGCATGTGTGGACTCACGTGGGCCATTCCGCACTGCCTAGAGCTTCGAGGACCACTCCGGCAGCAACCTAGCCCCCTAGAAATGAGAGAATTCCTCACATTCGGGGGCCATTGACGCTGGAGCCATTGGCGCCGGTTTTCACGCCTGCGTGGGGACATAGAGAATACCGCGAATCTCCCTCAAAGAAGAAACGGTTACATTCCTAGATTGGATGTCAAAGAGCATACTAGGAAAGACAAAAAAAAAAGGGCAATTCTTTGAGAACTCAATACTGCAAAAAGCCTAGAGGAATGAAGAAAGTACAGGAGGTGAAATGAAAAGAATAAAATTCGGAAAGCAAAAGTGGGTACAAAAACATTGTCAAGCAAAATAAAGGAAAATCCAATGACCTTTTCTAAATACACAAAGAGCTTGAGGATAATGAAGAAAAGAGTAGTCTATTAGAGACCAAAAATGTTACTTGTATATGGAAGTGGAAGACATAGAAGACATTTTTACTGTTTATCTTCACAAACAAGGGGGACAATTAAGATACTTTTTAAAGGGAGGAGTGTGAAGCATTGAATGGGATAAGCGGAGTTATTAAAGCGGTTAGCATCTTTGAAAGTAGATAAATCGTCAAGCCTGGATGAACAGTTTCCGAAGCTGTTAAGGAAGCAGGAGAACAAATAGCAGAGGCACTGAACATCATTTTCCAAACCTCTGGCTACAGGCGTGGTGCCAGAGAATTGGAAGTCTGCAAACATTGTGGGCGGGATTCTCCGACCCCCCACCGGGATGGAGAATCCCCGGGGGGGGGGACGGACGGCGTGAATCCCGCCCTGCCGCCGTATTCTCCGCCGCCAGTTTTTGGGCAAGGGTGGGGATCACGCGGCGCCGGTCGGGGGCAGTTGGCAGCACCCCCCCCCCCCCGGCAATTCTCCGGGCTGCAATGGGCCGAGCGGCCGTCGGTTACTTTGGCCAGTCCTGCCGGCATGGATTGGACATGGTCCCACATGGCGGGACCTGGCTGGCAGGCCAGCTGGTGCGGTCCTTGCGGGGGCACAGGGGGATCCAGTCCCGGGGGGGTCTCCCACAGTGGCCTGACCCGCAATCAGTGCCCACCGATCTGCAGGCGGGCCTGTGCGGTGGGGGCACTCCTTCCTTCCGCGCTGGCCATGGACACCCCCCCGTGCATGTACTAGAATACGCCAGCTGGTCTGCGCATGTGCGGAACCACGCCGGCGGCTCTGCGCACGCGCTAACCCCTCTGGTGCCGGCCTAGCACCCGAAAGTGCGGAGGATTTGGCAACTTCCGGTCAGCCTGACGCCGGAGTGGTATGCGCCGCTTTTTACGCCGTCGTCGAACCATCGTGGGGATTCGGGGGAATCCCGCTTTGTGTTATTGTTGAAAAAGGCAGAAAGGGCTAAATTACGTAGAGCACTTTGCCTTCAGTGCTGGGCAGATTGTAGGAAAACATTTTCAGGGACTGCATTATTCATCATTTAGATAGACACAGATGAATCAAGGAGAATCAGCATGGACTTGGTAAGGGAGGCCATGTATGATTAAGCTGATTGAATTTTGAGAGAGATATGGTAACAAGGAGAGTCGATGAGGGAAGCATGTTTGATGTGGTCTACATGAATCTCAGCAAGGCTTTTGACAAGGTCGTACATGGCAGACTAGTCATAAAAGTAAAAACACCTGGGATCCAAGGACAATGATGAGTTGGATCCAAAATCGGCTTAGTAGCAGGAAGCAATAAGGACCTAGTAGCGGTTTCATGGACCCCCAGCAGATAGTTACACAGGTCACAGAAGAGAAAATAAATCAATGTGAACTTCTGGTTCAATGGTAATTTTCTTACAGCCATTAATGCTAAAACCAGAGATCTTTACAGCACAAAAGGAAGCCTTTATGCCTTTGGTGGCCATTCCAGTTCACTGAAAGATGTATCCACAGTCTCATTCGAGGTAATTGAAGGACAGCTTCAAGTAAAGGAAACAACCCTTATTGTACTGCTTGTGGGCCAGGCAGAGCAGGAATGCACACAAAATAACACATTTGAACACTTTGTAATAGTGTCCTAAACTGCAATATTAAAACTTGATGAGGGGGTTTATGAAATTCAGCAAAACCCATGAGTGAATGTGTGTGTGTTAAACTCATTGGGCAGGATTTTCTACTCCCCCCTCTCCCATTAGTGGTGTTTCCTCGTTGTTTGCACCATCCGTCGCGGCAGAACCTGCAGTGGGGCGTTGCCATCGGCAGAACCAGAAGATCCAACCGGTGGGAAGAGCATGAAAATTCCACCCATTGTTTATGCTATTTATGACCTATATTCTGTAGTCCATTTCTTACAATAAATGCTGTTTTAATCACCATGGGGTTATTGGTAAAAGCCATCTTGATGAAAAGAATGGGGAAAGCTGAAGGTATAATGGACTCACTTTAGAAGAAACACCTTTACTTTTGTCAGAACTTAACTAAATGTTACTAGCTGTTAAAGAACTCATCAGTTATGTGGACGACCTGGATAACTCAATCTCCAGCCTTTGGGCTACGTGCAGTGCGATTCTCCGATTCTGAGACTAAGTGTTGGCACCAATTGGGCAGAATTCATGGACTTTCACGACAGCAAAACTGGCCACACCTGGACTGATTCAGTAACTGTTGAAGGGTGAGAAAAGGCGCGACATGGAACACAATCGATTCTAATGAGAAACGGTGCCAGATTCAACGGTTTCATGATTGGCACTCAGGGGGCTGACAAATTGCAGCCACATATACACACTTCACTCCCCACACACACACCGTCCCAGACAACAAGATAGCAACGAGGAGAGCAGCTCCACGCTTCACTGACGCCGAGCTGGAGATCCTCCTGGATGCCGTGGAGGAGAGGAGGGTGACCCTGTACCCTGGCCCAGGAAGGAGGCTACCAGCTGCTGCCATTTGTTGTGCCTGCGTGCAGGTGACAGAGGCGGTCAGCGCGACCAGCAACTGCACGACCTCCTCAGGATGGCCAGGGTGAGCAGGCAGCACTGTGCCCCTGGCCCTAAACAGTCGTAATCCTAACACCCCCCCCCCCCCCCCCCCCCCCCCCCAACTCGGAGGGTGGCCGTACCCCAGCTTGACCCACATGCCAGTATCCAAACCACACCATGGCCGGGTGCCCTGGTCACTGAGGCTACCAGCTACCCACGCCCTGGGCTGTATATGTCGGACTGTCTAACACTGTCATTTTCTGCTTCTCAACACTCACCTTGGTTGGGCATGTTAGTGAGGAGTCTCCTTGGACACTCTCTGGTGCTCACCACACAGTTGACTCGGTACTGCAGGTGGAGGTAGGAACAGCAGAGAGGCGGACGGTCGGAAGACAGGCCGACCCCAGGACCTAGCTGCTGTCCAGACGGGTCTCAAGCTTCTGGAAGAACAGTCCCATCTATAGTGGGGATGCCTCCCATGCCTGCCTGGACACCATGTCCTGTCCATCCTCACCCCGCATCTTCCAAGTCAGCCGAGGCCTGGCGTTCCTCCTCCAGCACGTCACCTGCGCAATGTTGTGGAGTACGTAGCAGCCACCACAATGCGGGCGACCCTCTCAGATTCATTCTGGAAAGGCCCTCCAGAGCGGTCCAGGCGCCTGATACGCATCTTCAGGAGACCGAAGCACCACTCGATCACATGGTGTCATCAGCCATGACCACAGTGGATAGCCCCTGTCACCCAAGACCCAAGCCCCCTTCCGGGGTGGTGGTGGTAGGTGTTGCAAACATGTCAGGAATTGTCGAGTGTGCCAGGCTGAAGGCATCGTGCACACTGCCCTTGTTTCGGGCGCAGACGTGCATGATGCCACATAACAGCTGCACAGTCATCGAGTGGAACCCCCTTCGGTTGGTGTAGAGCAGCCTGCCATCTGCAGGTGTTCGTAGATGGACATGCATCCCGTCGATCACTCCCTGAACCTGGGGCATCCCGGCAATGCGGCGAATTCCCACTACCCGGGCCCACATTCAAATGGATGTATTGAGCCGCCTGGGCATACAGAGCCTCCGTGATGGTGCCGATGCCCCTGTGAGTCGGGTTCTGTGAGATCCCGGACAGGTCCCCATCACAGCCTGGAAGGACTCTATGGCGTAAAGGTTCAGGGAAACCGTTACCTGAACAGCCACCGGGAGTGGGTGTCCTCCCCCATACCCCCACGGTACCAGGTGTGCCATCCCCTGGCAGATATGTCGCACTGTCTCCCTGTTCAGTTGGAGTCTTAGATGGCATTCCCAGTCTGGCAAGTCCTCGAATGACAGGCAATGCTGATACACACAAGGCTTCATGCGGCGCCGTCTTCGAACCACCTTCTCCTCGGCCCGTTGGGCGGCCAGATCTCCAACCTGGGTGGCTGCCACCTGCCCCTCTGCGGCACACTCTGCTGCTACATGCTCCACTGCTGCAGCTTCCTCCTCCTCCACAGCGCTGACTCGTACAGCCACAGGGCATCCCCAGGGCTGTAATGACTCGCAAGAACTCCACCATTGTTGGTTGAATTCCAATATCCATTGTCTGCACAGGGTGAAAGAACGACATGTTATCATGGTGCACATCCCCGTGCTGAACCAGGCCCAATGGCTACACAGCGGACTCTGTCCCCCCATGTCCCTCCCCACCCCCCAATCGCGAACCCCTGACCCCGTTGGTGCCCGGCACCGTGGGGGCCTCTGGCCCTGGCGCCCGTCCCTGATGCCAGGGGTACCATTGGCTGACACTGCCCTCACCAGAGGTATGCACCGTGACCCCTGTTGGGGATACTGCGAGTGTTGCCCTGGATGGGCCGGTGGCGGGTTTGGCACGAGCGGAGGGGCACCCAAATGGCTAGTGTAACTGCATAATCAGGGGCCAAGGTGGGTGGTCAGTGTGTGCGCAGCAAGATGGCCATGGTAATGGTGGTCCGTGCGCAGGCACCACCCCCAGAGGGGGTCATCCTGACCACCTGACCTGTTTCCCTACCCCCATCCTGGACCCCCCCCCCCCCCCCCCCCCCCACCCCCCCACCACCACCGGGGGCAGGGCCCTCCGCACCCCAGTCAGTATCTGAGCCAGAAGCTTGCAGTCGCTCCTCTCCATGTCCTATCTTCTCCCTCACCCTCAGCAGCCACGCTGGTTTCACGAACTCGGCCTATTGGAGGAGGAGAATTGCGGAGTCCCGGAGATACCAGGTCGGGCCCGCTAATGACATGCAAACGGTGTTCACTGCACGTGCATTCTGGTGTGCATTAACGCCGCTATCGAGGTGATGGGAGAATTGCGATTTGCCGTCAAATCGAACCTTCGCGATTTTGGCGTCGGAACCTATTCTCTGGCCAATTGTGTTTCGTGATTTTGACGTCAGCAAACAGAGAATCCCACCCGTGATCTTTCCTCTTGCGGGAGAATCTAGAACTAGGGGCCATGGTTTACAAACAAGTTTTCGCTTATTTAAGACAGATGGAGAGAATTGTTTTCTCTCAAGAGGATCATGATGTTTGGAACTCTTTTCCCCCAAAGATAGTGAAAGCAGAGTCTGTGAAAGCAGAGTCTTTCAATATGTTTAAGGCTGGCCTAGATAGATTCTTGATTAACAAGAGGGTGAAAGGTTATCAAGGATAGACAAAAATGTAGAGTGGAGGTTTCAATCAGATCATCCATGATCTTTTAGAATGTCAGAACAGGTTCGAGGGGCTGAGTGGCCCACTCCCAGTCCTAATTTGTATGTTTGTATTTTCACAATTTTTGTGCTGACCCCATAATTACTCTTGATTTGGGTTTTAGTAAACACATTGCAGGCCAAAAGCACTGGATCCAAAAGGTCACCAGTGGTTCATATGGACAGTGACAAACACAGTTACTGATGAATTCTAAAGGAACACTAACAGAATAACTACCTCCAGAAAAAACATATCTTGAGCAGAAAGTATTGTTCTCTCTTTAAAGCTCACTCTGAGTAGCTTGTCTTTACAGTTAGAGTAAGTTATTTTATAAAACTGCACAGTGAGTCAATACTGTTTTTATTGCAGCGATCCATAGAGGGAGGGAGGGGGGGGGGAGTGCTCCGTTGGGAGGGTGTGGGAAGACTGAGGCGCGTGGGGTAACGTCTAGTTAATTGCTATTGCATATTCTCTTTCTACACTATGTTAATGTTCACTCTATTTTGTTGTGTTATGATTATTACTATTTATTATGAAAAATTTTGCAAAACTTTAATAAAAGTATTTTTTTTTTAAATACTGTTTTTATTTAAAGAGTACGCAACAACCAATTTAAAAATAGTTCACAAAATATCACAGCCAGGAAAAAGATAAATCTTAACACCAGGCGTAAAATGTAAGCCTTGGGCTATCAAATGGTGAATGTTAAACACATTCATCTGAAATTCCTCTCCCAATGTTGTAGTAGGGGTGTGAACACATGTATTTGAACAGGTTAGCTAAAATAGCAGGAATGTTTCTATTTGTAGCTCACTGAGTAGCTTCAGGGCTGATGTTTGAGATTTTTATTTTTGAACAATTTCCCAGTCGTTGGTCTCCTTCTGAGATATATTTTCACAACTAGGGGTGGGAACAGGACAGGGTGCGGTTTAAGCTGCTCCTTGACCTGTTTTTAAAACCTCAGTTGATCTGAAGTTTAGAAGGAATACAAATGACTGGCCCACTGAGCACAGTTGAGATTTGGAGCTATTCATTTGCGGCTCAAAACTGCGCCCGGGTCCCTTTAGCACCGAACGCTCAAGCATACACACTTCCAGAGTGATATCATCAAACAGTTTGACTTTGATGTGGTTCAACTTTACAAATAAATCCCAGAAAACCATATGAATGACTGAAATAATAAAGTGACACAGCAGAATAGCTGAGTCAGACTAAGGTTATATTTCATGAAACTGATAATGTAATATAATTCATGAAACCTAATGAAGACTTATGGGTTTTTCTGACTTGATAACTGTCTCATACAGTTTTGCTTTAATTGGTTAATTTTGCCTCAGTAATGTGTGATGGGAAATAATTGGAGCTCACTTTCTGACCTCCAGAACTGTTCTGGAGCTGTGCTGAAAATGTGGCCCAACGCATACACTTGGCAGATGAATGGAAAGCTACTCCAAACACCGCTAACCAATCGCCACATGGCATTTCTGCTGCTATGGGTGGAATCTTTTGCCAGTTTTCCATATCAATCACATCCCAGTTTAGTTCTCCTATTGTGTCAGTACTCCCATTCTACTATTCCTAGTCCCTTTCCATAAATGCTCAGTATGTGAATAATGAGTTCTCTGGCAGCTGGGACATCACCAGTGCATCCGTTGAAAGATGTCATTGCATGCCTGAGGCAGAGTCAGCTAATGCCAGCCGCAGGATCACATTCCACTGGGTCTATGAAACACAGGCTGCAACTCTTTCAGCGTCTTAACGCGATCAATTGGGAATTTGTACTCTCGCACTCAGCAGTTTATAGACATCCAGTCAATGATGTTGAAATAAAAAGAAAACTCACCTCCAAAACTAGAAATTTGAAATAAAAACAGAAAATGCTGAAAGCACACATACACAAACAACAGTGAAACAAAAGCATGCAACAAACAGCCTACTCTACCAATCTCCCCAAATTATATCAGTTATATATGAAAATGATCTCAGGCTAACACCTGTTTACCTAACACATTATTGTACCATCTTCCGCTGTACGTTTTTTTTGTCTCCAAGGCTGTAAAGCTCTTGCTGCAACATCTTGTCAGGATTTAAAAAACACCTGCATCTGTTTGGGGACTTAAGCACGCAGCCCAAAATAATCAAAGCCACTCTAGGCCTGCTGTCCTCTGCAGACTCACCTCCACACAGCACAGCTGTATATCCCTTCTCTCACTGATAAACGTCGAATTATTAGCAGAAATTTGCTGAGATGATTATGGTTCCCAAGTTCCCATGAGCAAACACAATTTGGCCTTCACAATATTCTCCACAATATGGTGTGCAGATGGAGATCATTTCTTTTTAATTTCGGCAAGTTTTGTTCAGAGGCTATTGGACAAAATATTGCATCTTGCTCATATCACTTGTTCTTCATTTTGCACAGGTGCCAGTGAATGGCTTCACATCAGAGAGTACTAACTAATCAATTATTTCTGCTGTAAAAGCAGTTTGGTATCAATGAGCAGACATCTAGTACAACATGATGCAGATAGTGGGATGGAAAATATAGACACGACTAGAATTTTAAACAGCACACCCATTTCCTATTAATAGTTCATTTTGTCATCACTTCCAGCAGGTTAGGCAAGGCTGACATTAAGGCTCTCCATCAATACTTGCCAATTGAAGTCCATACGTCCATGCTGTGGAACTACAGTGTCAGTAAACTACATATACATGTTCAAACTAGCATGATGGAAATAAAAGTAGTAAGCTAGGAATATCGTACAGCAGCTATTTTTTATCTTTGATGGGCCTGGTTAAATTGTTTCAACTTTCTTTGCCTGTTCACTCTTTTCACTGAAATTGCAACACAATTTAGAACTTAAGACGGTAATACAACTATGTCTTATACAGAAACAGCCAGCTTCCACTGTAATATTCAAAAAAAGTTTCATTTAAAATGTACTTGGCTATAACACATTCTCCCAGGTAATTTCAAGGAATCCCAGTTACAAAATCTTACTTTTAAATAAAGAATAAGCTTCCTGTGTGATACCATCTTGCCCCTTGATTAAAAAAAACAATGTTTGACAATGTGATGCATTTTCAAAGCATCCAACAGTCAATAAATGGGAATCATATAATGGATCCATGCCGAGCAGTTAACAGGAGAATCAAGGCCACAAGGTATTTTTGAAAGTATCACTGATGTAGTTTCAGAATGTCGTACAAGTGACGCTGCCGACCACAGAAGGAAGCTTTGGAGGCTTAACCCAGCTAATTGTCTCCCTTGATTGTGACTGTACTGATTAGGAAAATAATCAGCTCCCAACAGTCTACATACAGGGATGCCAACTGTTCTTTGATGATGCACAGCGGAAATTGGCCACAAACACCTAATTGCATTTTTGCCCCATAGACAGAATAGACAATATATAAACAAATGAAAAGGATGTCTTTGTCCCTGTGCTTAGATCATTTTATACATGAATAAACACCAATAAATTAAATGCTCCAGTTCATGAGGGCATTATATCGAGGTGCAATGAGGGAAGAGGTGCACAGGAAATCTCCTACAAAGTTACTGCACATTCTTGCAATGTGGTAAATTTTCCACAAATGCAATTGGGTAGGTGAGGATCAGGTGCAAACTAATAGAATATGTTAAAGTGCTTCCGCTCTGTGTTGTGTTGGGTCCAATAACTGCCCTTTAGCTGCTACTGCCAGCTTTTGACCGAGACTGAGCATGTGTATAAACCTTGCAATGTGAATGAATGTGTTTTTGTGCCAGCACGCTCACATAGCAAGTCAGTTTCTAGCAGAGACACACCATGTTGTAATGCCCCTTTCTTCCACACACCAACTGTTCGAGCAATCTGGAGCACCAGCTTAGTACCAGCATCCTTCACAAAACAAAAATCTGACATAGGGTTCCAATATTATTCTGGCTCATCAGTTTTATACAAGGCCAGTTCCCAAAGTTATATTTAGAAACCATCCCAGGGGAAGACTTTTGACATTTCAATTTTACAGACATGTCCTGATAAATCAAATGCTAGTATGCATATAACACTTCAAAACATGATGCAGCTGACTTTGATATGAAATAATAATCTAGAGGGCCTTATAGTATTGATTTTGCCATCTCTTTCGCTCTTCACAAAGCATTTAGTAATACTTCCCTTACATTTTCTCTTTCCCTGATGAAAAGCTCCAACTTTGAGGATGAGATGAGGAAGCTTTGCTGTATGGAGCATGACGCCAAACAGCAATTACACCATCTTAGCAACAATAACCAGTGATAAACAGTATCAGCCACAATTAAATGAATGCAAATGAAGCCTGTGTGATTCCAACTAGCTAATGTCTTAAATTGAGCACACCCTTGCTCTCATGAGAACAAGCTACCAAAAAAAGGGGCAGCGGCCCACAAATCTCTTTAGCTGTGCCAATATTTCATGGATGTTTCCATGTAGCCAAGAGAGAACACAAGATTCTGTCTTCTCAATTCCCATTTTCTAGCACAGAAATAAAAAGCATTATACCTTATGAGAGGCAGTATTTCTTCCCCAAGAAAATACAATTTACACCTCTTCCATAAAGCACTGTAATCTTTCTCTCACAAACTGCCTCACTGTTCCCAATAAACGAAAAAGGCCACAGGAATGAAAATGTGAATTTATTGGTTGCTATTTTTCCAAGAGTGCAATATCTCCTAAATGCATTAAAAATACATTACAATGACTGGGCCACAGTTAACAAGATTATGCCCTTCATTTAAAAGAAGAAGAAAAAAACACTTTCAAAAACAGCCTGCATTGGCTGATAGAGGTGATAACAGACCTCTCAAATTGAACACAAATAAATTAAGCTTTACTGTACAATGCCATTCTTTCAAAGCAAGTCAACACCTTAAAAACAGTGCTCATTAAGTGCATTAGCAAAGTGCTGTGCAGCATGACAAAGGACTGACAGGGAAAACTGCTTCAGGGCTGAGCATCCTGACCTGAAAACTGTCAAAGAACAAAGGAGTCACATCTGTGGTTGCCTTATCAGTGCCCTGTGACTCCTCGGAATCCATCTCTGTTAGAATTCTCATTTTTTTATCTCGTGGCCTGATATGTTATGTTCAGAAAACATTATGAAGCTAATAAATTAATGATGATCGTGGGATTGTTTTGGTGTACACAGAGACTCAGTCCCAAGCTTGGTGTTGAACATTTGCCTCATCCTCATCCACTGCAGCTTATCATTACAGAATGCTTCCCTTGTCAGTGACTAAAACACAACTGTGCCCTCCAGATGCAACCATTAACCTATCACTTTAGTCAAGTATAGGACTCGAGAAGGCCAACCGCAGAAATCACTCAGTTCAGTGAATAGGATTATATTCAGTGAGTGATTACATTCAGGCTGTGCCCTCTGCTGCCAATCAGCCAATGTTAGGACCATTCTTTCTTCTGATTTAACTCTGTGCCTGTTAAATTGTAAAGGGATTGATTTGTGTAAAACTAGAGTGTATCAGCTTTTGACTGGGCAGATGCATCGTACATATAGATGAGAGAGAAAGATCGGATGAGTGAGTATGAAAGATGACCTAGTGCCACACAGCAAAGCATTCTGGGCCCCAGCAGTTCTGCTCCATGTCCCCCATTATTACCTTTTGAGTATTGCTGTTCAGGAGGAAGCATGAACTATCAAAGAGTGCAAAATAGATACAGCTACAATTGGCTGAGTTACATAGCATGGATACAGTGCAGTAATGAGCATCTGTTTCAGTCTGCAGCTCAGCGATACCATCCCTGTCACAGATCTTCTGTTAGTGAAGCTGTACAGTATAAATTTATTTTCCAGCATAACTAAACCTATACTGAATGCATCATGTGTTAAATTAAAGTGAAAATCAATTAGCATGTATCATTCTTGCATCTCCTCAAGAGGAAATACCTCAACGGTCTTGGCTTATTAACTGTCCTATTCATTTTAACTGACAAAAATCAATCACATCCAACAAGTGCATTAGGGCAAGAGGAAAAGGAAAAGCAAAGGTCTTGTTATTTCATTCAGGGGTCTGCAGGGCACGTGAAAGTCAATCAATGCTCAGCTGCTCCCTCGAACTCGAACAAAAGATTTCTTCGTATTCTTGGAACAAGGCATTTTAACACAAGGGGTGACATTCTGCTGCAGGGTGTATATTAGCTAAACTCCAAGTCACGCTGTGGTTGGAAACTCACATTCCCACATGACTAATTCAAGCTTTTAGTGAGTTCCTTGTTTCCAAGCAGGCCTTGGTACGGTAGAGAGCATATTCCTTTAAATATTCTAAATAAGTAGAACCAATGCCCACATGCAATTTTATTTTAAGCTTTGCAAATCGTTGTGAATCATAGAAAATTTGAAAAGGAAGGATTTGTAAAATTACAAGTGTTGGAGTTGCAAATTGTAATATTGAAATGAGGGCTTGTGAAAGATGACAATCACCTTCACCTCCTCAAGATAGAGATGGTCAATGTTGGCCTTGCCTGAGATACCCTCATCTGTGAATGAAAAAAATCTAAATAAATTCCCATTTAAAAGTGTAGGTTTCAATCAAGATAACATTTATTGTTCTCTTTCCCCACATTGTAGATTCAAATTATTAACTTGATTTAAAATAAAGGAACAAGTCAAATTATGATACTCCAAATGCTCATCATTCCTATCAACACAATTTCTTCTGGGTGAATTGCTCATCAAGGTGAACAGTGTTAGCATTGAAGAGAGGAAATTTTGTCACTCAGCCTCAGCAACAAGCATTCCTAGATCAGATATGGTGCAGCCCAACATGTTCACTCCCTTTGCTACCAATAAGCCTCAAATACAATCTTGCCACAAGCAATTATGAGCTCCCCGAGTGAGTTTACTAATTTAGTGCCTATTAAGGAGCAAATTTCCATTTGTGGTACTATGTCTGCTGGGAATTTGATTTAGACAGGTGAAATTCATTTCCTGTAGGACCCTTACATCGAGCAGATAGATGAGCAGACACAGCAGACTTGAATTTGAACCAAGGTCCCAATAGGGAAAGACCAGTGCAAACACAATTAGGCTAAGTTCCTTTGAATGAAACTCGTCTCATGTGAACAGCAGTGTTATGCATGATTCTGCACATATTGCAAACATTACATTATGCAAATAATGGAAACACAAACCAATCAACAAGATAGAACCTGTGAACTGATAATACCTCAAAGTGTTTCAGAGCCATTGAAATAATGTTGAAGTGTAATCACTGTTGCAGCAGAGATACAGAGCATCCAATTTTGTGCTCAGCAGAGTGCCACACATCATAGCGAGATGAATGACCAGTTCATCTGCTTTGGTGATATTAGTAGAAGAATGGATGTTGGCCAGAACACTAGGAGAATTCAATGCTCTTCTGCTCGAATGATACCAGGGATAAGGGACTTCAGAATGTGGAAAGCCTGGAGAATGGAGAATAGGGTGGCAGGGTAGCACAGTGGTTAGCATTATTGCTTCACAATGGGACTACACGGTGGCGCAGTGGTTAGCACTGGGATTACGGCGCTGAGGACCCGGGTTCGAATCCTGGCTCTGGGTCACTGTCCGTGTGCAGTTTGCACATTCTCCCCGTGTTTGCGTGGGTTTTACCCCCACAATCCAAAGATATGCAGGTTAGGTGGATTGGCCACACTAAATTGCCCCTAAATTGGAAAAAAAAGAATTGGAAACTCTAAATTAAAAAAAAAAAGATTGCTTCGCAGTGCCAGGGACCCAGGTTCGATTCCTGGCTTTGGTCACTGTATGTTCTTTCTGTGCCTGCATGAATTTCCTCACACAAGTCCCAAAATACATGCTTGTTAGGTGAATTGGATATTCTGAATTCTCCCTCAGTGTACCCAAACAGGCATCGGAGTTTGGCAACGAGGGGATTTTCACAATAACTTTGTTGCAGTGTTAATGTAAGCCTACTTGTGGCACTAATAAATGTCACATTTATTGGCAATTTATGTTCTCCTCGAAGCCGAGGGGGTTAAGAGGAGATTTGATAGAGGCATTGAAAGTTATTAATGGTTTTGATAGAATCAATAAGGAGAAACTGTTTGCAGAAGGGTCAATAACCAGAGGACACAGATTTAAGGCAACTGGCAAAAGAACAAGGGCAACAAGAGGATTTTCTTTCTTTAAACAGAGTGCGTTGTGATCTGGAATGTACCGTCTGAAAAGCTGGTGAAAGCAGATTCAATAATAAAAGGGAATTAGGCAAATATTTGAAAGGAGAATTGTCGGGCTATGGGGGAAAAGGAGGGCAGTGGGATTAGTTAAGACAGGCAAAATGGGCTGGATTGCCTTCTTTTGGTGCTGTATACTACTATGCTTATTTGAAGCTGTACAATGAAGTATTTTTGGATCACCTGAACAGATACATGATGGGAGTTTCAGTTTTGCATCTGAATATGAGCACCTCCAGCAACTCCCTAAATTTTGTCTTGGTACGGGAGAATCCTGTGTTGAGAGATAATGGCCGGGATTCTGCAATACGGCGGCTAAGTGTTGACGCTGGCGCAAACACCGGAGTGTTTCACGCTGGTGTCAACGGGCCTCCTGGCCCAGCGATTCCGTGGCCCACAGGGGGCCAGCATGGTGCCGGAATGCTGTATGCAGTTCTGCACTGCCGGCCATGGGTCCGCGCATGTACCCATTAGCAGCTATGATACAGCCACTTCTCGTGTCTACAAGTCAGGACATTTAACTGAACAACTATCCCCAACTCAAGGTAATTTTCCGAACAAAGTTGGTAAGAATTATTAGCATGACTGACTCTTCTCGATTTTGCGTTTTGTTATTTTCTGTCATAAGAAAGTCTACTGCCACATAATAATTCAACATATATATAATGTAAAGTGTCCGCATCATATGAATAATCTAATTGTAGTACAGCTGTAGAGGTAAATTATTGACAATTACAGGGGTAACACAGAGTGCTTTATGTTAGGCTTCAAGAATTTATTGCACAGAGGAGATGAATTCTGTATTCTGAGGGGCAATGGTCCGCTTGTAGCTTGAGATCTGGAGCCAGCATTGATTTTATTATTCCCATGGAGTTCATTCACATAAAAAAATGGGACGAGGTTTCACCTGCTCTGCAGAAACTGTAGCCTGCGATTTTTGTTACATCAGCAAAAACAGCCGCTGCTTCAAAGGCAAATATCACTCAGTTAATTGCGGATGCCCATTTTCAGACCTTCACGTGAAAGGTGTGTGCATAAGCTTGAGAGATTCTGGTTAATATAAATATAAAATAGATAAATAGTGCAACTCTCTTAAATATCTGTAAATGGTATATTTTGTAGTTCATGCAATAGTGTAGAATTTGTAACTTAAGTTAATTTTGTTTTATAGTAGTTCAAAGCATCACAAAGTTTGAACTAGTTGTGTTAAACAGTGTAAAAGTTACACAGGGTAAATATCAGAGGGATATATGTGCAAGACAATTAATCTTACTAGCAAAGGTATTTTCAGCTTTACTCAATCCTATGAAAATACCCATTTCAAAGTAAAATAAATGTTATGATCTTGTACAAAAGTGCACATTTCTCTTTCTATATATTTAAGAACCTTTTCTTCAATTTCAGGACTTCTAAAAAAAAAATGCAATCTGTCAAAGTATTCTTGTATTATGTCAATGTCATGGCAATATTAATAATGCACAGCTTTCTACTCTTTTTCTCAATGGTAGCCAAGAAAAGGCCGCTCTTCACGCTCACAATAATTTAATGGGTGAATGCATCGTGATGCATTTAAAAAAATATTAATTTAGAGTACCCAATTCTTTTTTTCCCCAATTGTGGGGCAATTTAGCATGGCCAATCCACCTACCTTGCACAACCTTTTGGGTTGTGGGGGTGAGACTGACATGGGGAGAACTTGCAAACTCCATATGGATAGTGACCCGGGGCCAGGTTCGAACCCGGATACTCGGCGGCGTGAGGCAGCAGTGCTAACCACTGCGCCACCGTGCCGCCCTTTGTGATGCATTCTTGAGCCATGTAGACCAAGAAAGTCCCAGGTTCAATCACTGGTCTGTTCTGTATTTGTGGTTGATGTGGCTTTAAGGTAATTGCAGTTGACCTCAGTGTGCCTATTAGTATTAGAACATACAGTGCAGAAGGAGGCCATTCGGCCCACCGACCCACTTAAGTCCTCACTTCCACCCTATCCCCCGTAAGCCATTAACCCTGCCTAACCTTTTTTTGGTCACAAAGGGCAATTTATCATGGTCAATCCACCTAACCTGTACATCTTTGGACTGTGGGAGGAAACCAGAGCACCTGGGGGAAACCCACACAGACACGGGGAGGATGTGCAGACTCCGCACAGACAGTGACCCAGCAGGGAATCGAACCTGGGACCCTGGAGCTGTGAAGCCACAGTGCTAATCACTTGTGCTACCGTGCTGCCCTGTGTTAAGAAGATGCAAAACAACAACTACTTTTGAATGTTATTCAACGACTCTAGTTGGAAGTAATAAGTTAGGATCATCCCCAGCAGTCTTGCTCCCATAGCCGAGTGGTCAGCAATAAACTGTGACAAGAGTTACACACAAGTATAATTACGAAGGCATATAGAGACTATACCCCATGTATGAGTTTCTAAATCTAGAGGAGGGAAAAATTAAGAGGTAAGGGAGTCTAAAACTAGAGGGCATATAACTAGAGGTATATTATCAAAACACAATTAAGCAAATCAAGACTTAAGTACCGTCAGTTGTGTTGTCATAATAAATTCTCGACAACTAGTACCATATTCCCCTCTCTGTATGGTATTGAGGGATTAATACAATAGATTGAATCCTCAATGTACTGGAGAGAGAATCTAAATAAACTTTAGGTACTCTAATGCTAACACCAGAGATAATAATGTCTACTCTATCATTGGTTTGACTGGTAAATGCCTACATATTTGCAGCCTAAGTTACTAATTGCACCATTCTTCATCTAAACCTTACAACTGGACATGATGTTGTACTTCAGCTAATTTTCAAATCATTACCAGGTGAAACAGAAGGAGGTGGTATCCTCCTTCAGTGCATTCACTGACAAACTGTACTATAGAAGGCTATGACTCCAATAACCATCTGAGATTCCACACACAGAGGGTCCCATATTCATACAGAATACTGAATTACATTTGGAGTACGTAAAAAAGAAAAAATCCCTTCGCCGTAAGCCACTGAAGCCAACCCGGATCGATAATGTTTTCTGACGTGGCACAAATTTCCACATAGCATTGTTTATTTGCAGCTCTCCTTAATCAAAAATCCAGATCAAAGACCTCCCTCAAAAACACATTCTTTAGAAAAACATTTTTCTGAAAAGGATCTACTGTATTTTTAAATAGTTATTGGCAAGGTCGGTGCACATCAACTGTGATGTCAGTCCAGATTGTAACCTTGGTAGAGGATTGACATTTCCCATTGGCACTTTCCTTTTTGGATTGCGAGATTTTATGACAGAGTTTTGGCAAAATGTCACAAGACACAACACTCAGCAGCACTGACAGCCTGTAAACGCAGAGAGTAGGATGCTGCTCAGGATTGGCTTCTTCCCAATAACCTATCAAGAGCAAGTCACCTCACAGGCCGGTGTAAACTGCTACTCTCTAATTCCCAGCCTTTCACATCTTGAAGAAGCTGCACACACATGTAATAATTCTTGCAGATTTTGCATGAAATGAGGAGGAACAATTCCCAACAGAATCACCAAATTATTATCTTTTTTCCAGCCTCACTCACATCATGCACATCCAGTTTGATATTTGTTCCCAGATACTGTCCCAATGAAAACGTTGGAGTCAAAAAAATTAATTTGCATGGAGGAAAGAAAACAGAATTTTACACAATAACAAGAAAGATTAACTGGATTTCTTTTTATCACAAAGAAACCACCATTGGACAATGCAGGATCACTTTGCTCCTCATGGATTTAATGTCTGACTGTAGACTGGATAGAATATTTGAGTTCCGGTCATAGCTTATAAAAAAAAGCATAGAGTAATGCACACAAATGGTCACAATTTCATGAGCTGCCTTGGTAGTTGTATGTAAAATGGCTTCCAAGAGACCACAATTTAATCGGGGCAGTGGTGGGAAGGAGGTGGGGTCTCGCCATGGAGCATTAAATTCCACACTATATGTTCAGAGGAGACACTTAAATTTGACAATCCCAAAAAGCCAATGAAATTACAAGGCAGTCAATTTAGTACTCCTTTCTTTGAAGTGATCAATTTAAAAATTGAACAGCACCACAGAAGCTGCCACCCATAAGCCCCCAAAACATTTTGCTGCAATTCTTTGCCCCTTTCCTTCCAAAACAATCTTTTGGTAGAGACCAAGGAGGCTCTCACAAAAATGCAAGTTATCCTAACCACGAAAAATTAGATGAGGTCAGCAAAGCGTCGTCCTGTGACAGGCAGAACTCCTGTCATGCTCAAAGGCACCTAGATCCCACTGTAACAGCAAATCATGGCTAATTCAATTGCAGTTTATAAACAATATAATCTGAATAAATTGATCTAATACGAGGTTTGTAAATGTTATTCTTTTCCAGTCTTCTGAAAAATCTTGCATTCATAAAGAAATGTTTAGCACAATGGGTGTGCCTACACAAAATGGACTGCATGGTTAAGAAGTTCTCATCGGTATTTAGGGATGGGCAATAAAAACGCTGACCTAGCCAGTGATGCCCATGTCCTGTGAAAGAATAAAGTAAGCAGTTGCTGACTAAAGAGTTTTAACATTATTTATATTCCATGTTTATATTTGAAAGAAATGTGCTATCAACATACCAGATACGTTTGAACATTCTCCCCGTATCTGGGTGGGTCTCAGCCCCACAACCCTAAGATGTGCAGGGTAGGTGGATTGGCCATGCTAAATTATTCCTTAATTGGGAAAAATCAAAAAACCCGAGCAATTACATTTTGGCACACACACGGACATTGATATCAAATGTAGCCTCTCCACTGATATTGTAGGTAAGATCAGCTTAACTCAGCACAAGCCAAGGTTTGAATATGTGACTTTCATATTCTGCAGGGCTGCATACTTGCCAGTCAATTTATCTTGCAAGACACTGAGGGATTGTGGTATTTTTATTAAAGGTGTTTCAGTAACTTGACACTAATTCTCGTAACAGAAAGTATGGAAAAATCTCAGAGGACAGAAGCCAAATGAATCCTGCTTTAGCCGGAGAGCTCCGATTATAACACTAACACATAGGCAACACATGAGAATGCGTTTCAGTGTACCTATAGCTGAAAGACAGTTATGGTTTTCTAAATATTAATGCAATGAAAATGACTTTGTGCAACTTTCTGACTAATATGACGTTTCTGCTAGTAATTATACTAAACATCAAGAAACGTAGCTACAACTATCAAAGGAATCTTACAAAACCAAAACAGTAACATTTCTCTATAGTATACTGAAAACATAAACTTTGAATGTGGACAATGTGCCAAAAAGGAACTCCACTGAATCAGGTAAAAGTATAATCAAAAACTCAAACCAACAATGTCTTCTATTGAGGTTTGCTAAATCAATAGTTTAATTCAAGTATTACAGAATTTGCAGAAGCGTATATTTCTATCCATTTCCCACCGAACTACCCTTTGCATAGAGATGAATGCAAATAGAGATCTCCTAACTACAAACAGTACTCAACATATTGTTCACTATATTTTAAATTCATTACCTTGCAAACCTGGAGACTCTGCTGAGTCTCTTGTTAACTGTAGGGCTCTCCGGACTATGAGCGCCAGTTTCTTTTTATCCTAACACCTTGCTAAGGACAGACATTTCAACTTGGGCTTAATTTAGATCAAGGCTTTGTCCTGCCTGTCAGACAAGACAGTTAATGAAGTGGAAGTCACATCATTTCAACCATCCTTTCTCAATTTCTCCTTGAATGAGGATGTAGTTGTTAACTGCCCACACAACACTCAATATTTGTTCACGTTGGTAACCCATGGAGACGCAATGTCTGGTTTCTTTTCAATAACCGTACACATAGTCCGATAAGACACGGTTAATACCATTCAACATTAATTCTTCAGAAATGTAGCTGAAGGAGAGCAGTATGCAGCACAACTAAGGGTTTTTGTGTCATTCGACGAACAATAATAACTGCAGAGTTGTGGTTACATCACTTCAGTCATGACAGTATTAAAGAGCTTGGTTGTAGTCATGTATTTTTCCTTTCGTTGTTAACATAATTTTAATAGCACACAGTCAGGATACTAGATTAGGAGAGTTGCTGCCATTTTTCTTCACCGTCATCAGCAGTCCAGTGACACACAAGACTCATTTTGGTCTCTGTAATATGAAGCAGTTAGATTGTCAAAGAAGGTCTACTGAAAAGTGAGAGCACATTTATGCCACCCAAAAGTTCGGCAAATCTCATAAATTTCTCTCCAGCCACCAAAATCTAGGGCAGGATTCTCCAGTCTCTGATGCCATAATCATGTTCTGCGATCGGCCCAAGAATCCACGTTGGCGCCAAAATCGGGGCTGCGCTGCTTTTGCGATGCTCTGCCCCTTCCAAAACGGCGTACTCGAGGAGTACGCCACACGCCATCAGGCCAGCTTCAGGATGTTAACCGAGGCCCTCGCCCCAATGCTCCACCCCCGATGGCGTCGGTCATGTGTGGTCTTTATTTTCGGGAACTCAGCCTGGCGGCTGCAGACCAAGTCCAGCGCCGCCACAGTCGGGGGTGAGCCATCTATTGGCAGGGGGGGCTTTGGCGGGGGCACTTGTGAGGGGTGGTCTGGAGGTGGCAAGCCTGGCCAAAGGGGATCACTATTTGGCAGGCCGGATCCACACGCGGCTGCCACCATGTTGCACGGCACGGCCACTGCAGGCCGTCAACGTGCGCATGCGCTCCACGAAACCAGCAATTCTCAAGCTGTATCCGCAGCTAGAGCTGGGTGCTCTATGCTGCATTCCTGCTTCCCCCTCACCACACAGGGGATCGGTGGCCATTTTGTGCCGTATTTCTGGTCGTAAAACCCCACCGTTCCCACGCAGGCGTCAGCACTTAGTCTCAGAATCGGAGAATCCAGCCGCTGTTGGCTCCAGCCACCAAAACCTGTTATCTTTACAAGGTACCTAAAGATTTCAAAGCCACTTGTACACAATGACTTCACAGTCCATAAAGAGGCCTAGGAACCTGTTCGCAATAGATAGTAACTCCAGGAAACAATACCTGAGCAATTCTTTGCTATAGAATGAGATAGCTTGTCAATGCTGAAATAATAGGGGAATGTAAATTGACTGCTCAGCTCAGATAATGGATACATCATTTTCAAAATATATTAACTACATGCATTTTGATGCATGTAGAGTAAATTCTGTAATAATTAGTGTTAGGAAATACAGGAGGGACAAGGTTAGAGTCATATACAGGCCAATCTGAAGAGCTATAGGTTTCCTTCCCTAAACAACATTTGTGAACCAGTTTACAGCTAGTCAATGATACCAGCTTTTCATTTTCCGGTATTATGAACTGAATTTCAATTCTCAAACCATGGTTCTGAAATTTGAACCCACATTTTCTGGATTTCAAATCTATAAGATGAGTACTACACTACCGAAAGTGTATATATGTTTGGTCATGGTAATATTACCACCACACAGAACATGGTGGGTGGGAGGCCACCTAGGAAAACGGCAAACAAATAGGTAAAGATTAGAGGCAAGTGATGGATGTGGAGGAAGAAGCTAAAGAAATTTGGCATGTCTGCATCGACTCTCACAAACTTCTACAGATATGCGATAGAGAGCATCCTATCCGGCTGCATCACAGCCTGGTATGGCAACTGCTTGGTCTAAGATCGCAAGAAACTGCAAAGAATGGTGAACTCAGCCCAACGCATCACACAAACGTGCCACCTCACATTGATTCTGTATACATCTCCCGCTGCCTGAGGAAGGCAGACAGCATTGTCAGAGACCCCTCCCACGCAGGAATTGCCTTCTTCCAGACACTTACATCAGGCAGAAGGTACAGAAGTCTGAAGACGCGCACATCCATACGTAGGAACAACTTCTTCCCCACAGCTACAAGGCGCCTCAACGACTCCCCCTCAGACTGATCTGTTCCCTGTAAAAACCCTATTCACGACACTGTGCTGCTCTTGCCCATGTATTTGCTTTGTTTGGTCCCTTGTTCTGCACTGTAACCAATCATTGTTTGTCAATGTACCATTTGTCAATGTTCTCTGTTGATTATTCTTGTGTCTACAGGGTACGTTCACTTGGCCGCAGAAAAATACTTTTCACTGTACTTCGGTACATGTGACATTAAATCAAATCAATCAATCAATCAGAGCAATCAATGATGGTGGGAGGAATTTTTAATTCTGTAGGCTAAGTGTGGTGATGGGCAGGGAAATCGGCATGATATTTACCTGGCGCGAGGCTGATTTTCACATCAGATCTTCCACTATTCAGCTCATTAATTATGTATCAGTGAGGGGGGGTTTGTCAAATCACGTGGTTGGGTGCACAATGATTCGATCTGCGGTCAAAGATTCTGCTGTTATAATTAAATGGCTCTGCGCATGCATTCACTCACTGCAGGCCAGGTGTGTTGTTTCATTCTAGTTCTAGTCAACGACATCCAAAAGAACCAAAACCTTGTCTCCATGGGGATTCTCTTCTGTGCCGTCCCAGAAAGTGAGAGGTCCTCTTTCATCGGGATGGGAACAGGAGGTCCACTCACTTGATTATGCTGGCATGCAGGGAAGACGTCGCCAGGGAGGTCAGTGCCCATGGCCAAGGAAAATCCACCCTGCACTGCAGGAAAAGGATGAATGATCTTATGCGCTCAGCCAGGGTAAATGAAACTTCTCCTCACTCCAAACTCTCTTACTCATATGGACACCAGGCAGTCTAAGGGTTAAAACCTGCTGGACATCTTGGTGCCACCCACCCAGGAGTCCTGCTGCTCCAAATACACTATGCCAGCTTGTGACCCCATCAATTCCAGCAGATCATTACAAGACTGTGCAATCAGTGAATCAGTGTTCATAGCAAAAATTGATATTTGTGAGGTAGACAATGTCGAGAACTGTAATGGAAGAAAGTGATGCTCTGGGACATAGAAACTAGGAGGTGTAGACTATTTGGCGAGAAATGAGCAAGACCGTCACTGCCGAGAGAGGCCTTCCCTTACCCAAGACTGGGACCAAATTATGTGCATGATGCAGAACACTTTAATATGGCCCACAGAGCCCCAGGACAGTCTGTTCAATATGCCCCTCTGACAGGGTGGCCTCAGCCCTAGGACAGTTTCTCCAATATGCCCCTCTGACAGGGTGGTCTCAGCCCTAGGACAGTTTCTCCAATATGCCCCCGACTGCGTGGTCTCAGCCCTCGGACAATTTCTGACACTTTCTTCGATAGTCTTCTAATCTTGCCCCAGGGCAGATTAACACTGTTCCAATCTGATCGTTGTCTGCTGCTAAACCACCCCATTCCCAGTCCTGCCTCTATCTTCCATTGTTAAAGGATGGTCATGACTGGGAGTTAAATATCCGAGTGTATCAAACTATTCGGAAGGACAGAGTGGACGGTAAGGGAGGTGGTGTTGCTCTGTTATTTAAGGGTGACACCGGGCAATAGTAAGGGATGACATCGGTGCTATGGAGGATAAGGTTGAATCCATTTGGGTGGAAATCAGGAATAGTAAGGCAAAAAAGTCACTGATAGGAGTACTCTATCGGCCACCAAATAGTAACGTTATGGTGGGGCAGGCAATAAACAAAGAAATAACTGATGCATGTAGAAATGGTACAGCAGTTATCATGGGGGATTTTAATCTACATGTCGATTGGTTTAACCAGGTCGGTCAAGGCAACCTTGAGGAGGAGTTTATAGAATGTATCCGCGATAGTTTCCTAGAACAGTATGTAATGGAACCTACGAGGGAACAAGCGGTCCTAGATCTTGTCCTGTGTAATGAGACAGGATTGATTCATGATCTCATAGTTAGGGATCCTCTCGGAAGGAGCGATCACAATATGGTGGAGTTTAAAATACAGATGGAGGGGGAGAAAGTTAAATCAAATACTAGCGTTTTGTGTTTAATCAAAGGAGATTACAATGGGATGAGAGAAGAACTAGCTAAGGTAGACTGGGAGCAAAGACTTTATGGTGGAACAGTTGAGGAACAGTGGAGAACCTTCCAAGCGATTTTTCACAGTGCTCAGCAAAGGTTTATACCAACAAAAAGGAAGGACGGTAGAAAGAGGGAAAATCGACCGTGGATATCTAAGGAAATAAGGGAGATAATCAAATTGAAGGAAAAAGCATACAAAGTGGCAAAGATTGATGGGAGACTAGAGGACTGGGAAATCTTTAGGGGGCAACAGAAAGCTACAAAAAAAAGCTATAAAGAAGAATAAGATAGAGTATGAGAGTAAACTTGCTCAGAATATAAAAACAGACAGTAAAAGTTTTTACAAATATATGAAACAAAAAAGAGTGGCTAAGGTAAGTATTGGTCCTTTAGAGGATGAGAGGATAAAGGTTGGGGGGGGGGGGTTGTTGGGTTACGGGTATAGGGTGGATACGTGGGTTTGAGTAGGGTGATCATTGTTCGGCACAACATTGAGGGCCGAAGGGCCTGTTATGTGCTGTACTGTTCTACCTATCTAAGAAGGGAGTTTTAATAATGGGAGATGAGGAAATGGCTGAGGAACTGAACAGGTTTTTTGGGTCGGTCTTCACAGTGGAAGACACAAATAACATGCCAGTGACTGATAGAAATGAGGCTATGACAGGTGAGGACCTTGAGAGGATTGTTATCACAAAGGAGGTAGTGATGGGCAAGCTAATGGGGCTAAAGGTAGACAAGTCTCTTGGCCCTGATGGAATGCATCCCAGAGTGCTAAAAGAGATGGCTGGGGAAATTGCAGATGCACTAGTAATGATTTACCAAAATTCACTAGACTCTGGGGTGGTCCCGGTGGATTGGAAATTAGCAAATGTGACACCACTGTTTAAAAAATGAGGAAGGCAGAGAGCAGGAAATTATAGGCCAGTGAGCTTAACTTCGGTAGTAGGGAAGATGCTGGAATCTATCAAGGAAGAAATAGCGAGGCATCTGGATAGAAATTGTCCCATTGGGCAGATGCAGCATGGGTTCATAAAGGACAGGTCGTGCCTAACTAATTTAGTGGAATTTTTTGAGGACATTACCAGTGCCGTAGATAACAGAGAGCCAATGGATGTGGTATATCTGGATTTCCAGAAAGCCTTTGACAAGGTGCCACACAAAAGGCTGCTGCAGAAGATAAAGATGCATGGCATTAAGGGTAAAGTAGTAGCATGGATGGAGGATTGGTTAATTAATAGAAAGAAAAGAGTGGGGATTAATGGGTGTTTCTCTGGTTGGCAATCAGTAGCTAGTGGTGTCCCTCAGGGATCCGTATTGGGCCCACAATTGTTCACAATTTACATAGATGATTTGGAGTTGGGGACCAAGGGCAATGTGTCCAAGTTTGCAGATTACACTAAGATGAGTGGTAATGCAAAAAGTGCAGAGGATACTGGAAGTCTGCAGAGGGATTTGGATAGGTTAAGTGAATGGGCTAGGGTCTGGCAGATGGAATACAATGTTGACAAATGTGAGGTTATCCATTTTTGTAGGAATAACAGCAAACGGGATTATTATTTAAACGATAAAATATTAAAGCATGCCGCTGTGCAGAGAGACCTGGGTGTGCTAGTGCATGACTCACAAAAAGTTGGTTTACAGGTGCAACTGGTGATTAAGAAGGCAAATGGAATTTTGTCCTTCATTGCTAGAGGGATGGAGTTTAAGACTAGGGAAGTTATGTTGCAATTGTATAAGGTGTTAGTGAGGTGACACCTGGAGTATTGTGTTCAGTTTTGGTCTCCTTACTTGAGAAAGGACATACTGGCACTGGAGGGTGTGCAGAGGAGATTCACTAGGTTAATCCCAGAGCTGAAGGGGTTGGATTATGAGGAGAGGTTGAGTAGACTGGGACTGTACTCGTTGGAATTTAGAAGGATGAGGGGGGATCTTATAGAAACATTTAAAATTATGAAGGGAATAGATAGGATAGATGCGGGCAGGTTGTTTCCACTGGAGGGTGAAAGCAGAACTCGGGGGCATCGCCTGAAAATAAGGGGAAGTAAATTTAGGACTGAGTTTAGAAGGAACTTCTTCACCCAAAGGGTTGTGAATCTATGGAATTCCTTGCCCAGTGAAGCAGTTAAGGCTCCTTCATTAAATGTTTTTAAGGTAAAGATAGATAGTTTTTTGAAGAATAAAGGGATTAAGGGTTATGGTGTTCGGGCCGGAAACTGGGGCTGTCCACAAAAGATCAGCCATGATCTCATTGAATGGCGGAGCAGGCTCGAGGGGCCAGATGGCCTACTCCTGCTCCTAGTTCTTATGTTCCCCCTTCCCTACCATGTTCCAATACTTCCCCACCACCCCAATCCTGCCTTAGTCTTTCTCCTCATCGCTGGTCTTGCCACAGCTTCTGAATCAATCGGCCAAAGTCTAGCAGCAACACATTTAAAAGTTGGGGAAAGCAATGTCTACGTCCCTCAAAGTTGTAGATGAAGTGAAGTTCGCAAGGTGCATGCCACTTATGCAGTCGGGATACAGACCTTTTGAATTATCTGCTGGCAGGGCACTTAATTTGGAGGGGGTGCATGCGTTGAGCATTTAATGCGTGTTCAAGTGATGCAAGTAAATGCGAATTTATTTCCCAACACAGATGAGTGGGAAACCCAACCCACCTTTAATCCAGAATCAAAGTCAGGGGAACAAACTAATTTTTCACCGGTGGGAAACTGACTTTTTCTATCACGCTAAACGTTGTGCCAGCACCTACCATGATTTCCGCCACTGGCAGGAGCGGAAAGTTCCACCCAGTATTGGTGACAAAGAGGATATAATTTCAGAAGCTCAGCTCAGATGTCAAGCCTGCATACATCTGGTTCAGGATGAGACATTGGCTAGAGAGAGGGATAGAGTCAATGGTGAGGAAACACAGTTTGTTTTAGGGTCCAAAGGTGATGATTTTGATATTTTTGTGGTTAGCTAGTGGAGGGAACGAGAGGTGGTGGAGAAGTTGAACCAAGCTGTTATCGGTATTCACATGCAAGCTGTCACCACACCTGCAAATGATGATACCAAGGGATATGTTGAAGAAAAGGAAGAGAAGGCCAACACAGGATCATCTGGGGGTTCCGGAGCTAACAGCATAGGGAAGGGAAAAGCTATTGCGAGAAATATTGTGGCATCTGACTGGTAAGAATGGAACCAAACAAGACCAGTTCAAAGGAGCAGAATAAGGGAGGAGAGATAGTGGAGGAAGATGGTCCAGCTGAGCTTGTCGAAGTCTGCAGATGGGTCAAGTTTAAATGCACCATGATTATGGCACATAAAACAGCACAGGATACCGAAGAAAATGAGACTGCTTGAGAGAATGTGATTTGTTACAAGATATTCAGTAAGACGTTTAAACAAGACAGTCATCAGAAGAAGCCAGCCATGTGAAGAGAAATACGGTTCAAGGGGGGCACAGGGGTGAGGAAGAGGTCTGGCGGATTAGCTGAACTTGGCAATTTGCGCTGTTTTGAGGTCACAAATGCTCTGTAATGATTCTCATAAAAGTTTGTGCTGCACTTTCTGCTCTATTTTCATGAGTCAGCTATGCTGATGTGTTGTGCAATGTTGGCATTTTCCCACATTACTTGAAACATTTGTCTGGCTCTTAAAGTGAAAATGTATATGGCTTGTGCATTTAAACAGAAAGGGTGTAACATGCCTTCATGCCAAGGTACGAGTGTGCTGGGGCTCCTCAGGTACAGAGCTATCTTTGTCACATTGTCGGATTCAGCATAACCTTGAAGAAAATCCCGAAAGATTGTGATAATGCTCCGATCAGTAACACTAACCAGATTAGGTTTGACTCTAGATTTTTAAATCTGGAATTGATCCCAGTTGTGCCAGAATCAGAATGAGTACTTTTGAGCTATAGTTTATGTTTTACTTCCTATGGAAACATGGTATAAAGTGCACAATCAGTCTGCCTGGGAATTATTGCATTTCAGCCTTTACCCTGCTGAATAAACATAACTACCATCTGTTTAGCACAATAAATGCTGTGACTAACACTTCAAAAAGGTTTAAACAATAATAACCATGCAAGCCAGAAATTCAAGCTTACAAGCATCATGACCCATTTTCATTACCAAAAAAAATTGATTTTTTTTTTTTACAATAAGCAAGTTTCAGAATTTTAAAATGCATGATGTTCAAATGTAATTTGAAATGTGGAGAACATTAATCTGAAATTCTTTCTTTATTGCAAAAAAACACTCCAGACTTCCACTCCTGTTTCCATTTTACTGATTCAGTCTCATTAACATTTTAACAGTGTTGGCTGTTCTGTGCGAGTTACTCCCACACATGCCTCACCCTCTTGCCTCTCCCAATTGTGGACATATTTAAGTGCTGTGTTTTGTTCTAAAAATGTTTCCATCTTCAAATTATTTCTTTACATCCAATTTAGCTTAGCATAAGTGGCAGTGTATTGCTTTAATTGCCAAAAAATAATTGAAAGTTACCTTTATTACAACAGGCCCTGAGCTGAAGATTACAAGAACCTGGACGTATTGCCTGTGCAAAGTACACGAGTAAGTCATTCTTTACAGACAGTATCCATGTTAAAAGCTAATAAAAATTAATAAAACTATTTGTCAAGGATAAGGCTGGGATATATGCAACAATGGAGAGTCTCTCCTTCATTGTGAAAATGGTGCAAGAGACCCGAATCCAGAACCCCATCCTAAACTTGGCACCTACCATTTTTGCAGGGCAGAAATGGCCTGGGTCGGGAATCACACATGTGCATTCGGCGAAGGCAGGTGACCGCACTTATGTATGATTTTGGTGTGAAAGGTGTCTGAAACCTGGGCTGGAAGTCCCCGCCTGTTGCGATTCTGTTCCTACTGGCAGCAAACCCCCTGCCTGCGGTTTTCCCTGCTGCGTGGGATGGCTTCAATGGGAAATCCCATTGCCAAACGGTGGGAGTAGAGAATCCAGTCGCCAGAGAGCGGCGCTGCCAAGAAATACGTGGCTAGGGGACTGGAGTATCTAGCCCCTGATGTGTGCAGATTATACCTGGAAGAAGCCAGTCTGAACCTTGTGGATTCGTTTGGATAGCCAGCATATCCTCTCAGAGAGATGTGGCACCCCTTTGGATATGGGCACAGGCCTCCTTTGGGGGAAGTCATATGCCTTTCCGGATTTCTAAAAGATGTGCATCAAGAGTGTGTAAATCCATTTGAACTGTCAAAAAAAAAAAGCCATCAAGCTGTCAAGTCACTTAAAACTATTAACTCTTTAAAAAACTGTCTGGAGTGTTAAACCAATGATAGTTTGCTATATAATAATAATAATCACTTATTGTCACAAGTAGACTTCAAGAGGTTACTCTGACAAGCCCCTAGTCGCCCCATTCCGGCGCCTGTTCAGGGAGGCCGGTACGGGAATTGAACCTGCGCTGCTGGTCTTGTTCTGCATTACAAGCCCCTGTCACATCAGGGTGAGCGTTACTGGATTACAGCTGCTTGACTTATTTCACAATTGTCCATTATCACAGTAGGGTGCTGCCGTTTCGTAGTTTGATCGACAGCTCCAACTGGTTATGAACTCTGAAGTGGGACTATGAGTTCCAATGGTTGTTTTTATTAAGGATTATAAAAGTTAATGGTGTTTAGGAAGGAACTTAAGCAACGAGTCAGGAGGGCTAGAAGGGGTCACAAAAAGTAATTGGCAAATAGGGTTAAGGAAAATCCCAAGGCTTTTTACACGTACATAAAAAGCAAGAGGGTAGCCAGGGAAAGAGGCCCACTGAAGGATAGCCAAGGGAATTTATGCGTGGAGCCAGAGGAAATGGGTGAGGTACTAAATGAATACTTTGCATCAGTATTCACCAGAGAGAAGGAATTAGTGGATGTTGAATCTGGAGAAGCGTATGTAGATAGTCTGGGTCACATTGAGATCCAAAAAGACGAGGTGTTGGGCGCCTTGAAAAATATTACGGCGGATAAGTCCCCAGGGCCTGATGGGATCTACCCCCAGAATACTGAAGGAGGCAAGAGAGGAAATTGCTGAGGCCTTGACAGAAATCTTTGGATCCTCACTGTCTTCAGGTGAGGTCCTGGAGGACTGGAGAATAGCCAATGTTGTTCCTTTGTTCAAGAAGGATAGCAAGGATAATCCAGGGAACTACAGACCGGTTAGCCTTACATCAGTGGTAAGGAAATTACTGGAGAGAATTCTTCAAGACAGGATCTACTCCCATTTGGAAGCAAATGGACGTATTTGTGAGAGGCAGCATGGTTTTGTGAATGGGGAGGTCATGTCTCACTAATTTGATAAGAGTTTTTCAAAGAGGTCACAAAGATGATTGATGCAGGTAGGACAGTGGGTGTTGTCTATATGGACTTCAGTAAGGCCTTTGACAAGGTCCCTCATGGTAGACTGGTACAAAACGTGAAGTCACACGGGATCAGGGGTGAGCTGGCAAGGTGGATACAAAACTGGCTAGGTCATAGAAGGCAGAGAGTAGCAATGGAAGAGCGCTTTTCTAATTGAAGGACTGTGACTAGTGGTGTTCAGCAGGGATCAGTGCTGGGACCTTTGTTGTTTGTAGTATATATAATTGATTTGGAGGAAAATGTAACTGGTCTGATTAGTAAGTTTGCAGATGACACAAAGGTTGGTGGAATTGTGGATAGCGATGAGGACTGTCAGATACAGCAGGATTTAGATCATTTGGAGACTTGGACGGAGAGATGGCAAATGGAGTTTAATCCGGACAAATGTGAGGTAATGCATTTTGGAAGGTCTAATGCAGGTAGGGAATATACAGTGAATGGTAGAACCCTCAAGAGTATTGAAAGTCGAGAGATTTAGGTGTACAGATCCACAGGTCACTGAAAGGGGAACACAGGTGGAGAAGGTAGTCAAGAAGGCATACTGCATGCTTGCCTTCATTGGCCGGGGCATTGAGTATAAGAATTGGCAAGTCATATTGCAGCTGTATAGAACCTTAGTTAGGCCACACTTGGAGTCTAGTGTTCAATTCTGGTCGCCACACGACCAGAAGAATGTGGAGACTTTAGAGATGGCGCAGAAGAGACTTACCAGGATGTTGCCTGTAATGGAGGGCATTAGCTATGAGGAGCGGTTGAATAAACACGGTTTGTTCTCACTGGAACGACGGAGGTTGAGGAGCAACCTGATAGAGGTCTACAAAATTATGAGGGGCATAGGCAGAGTGGATAGTCAGAGGCTTTTCCCCAGGGTAGAGGGGTCAATTACTAGGGGGCATACGGTTAAGGTGCGAGGGGCAAGGTTTAGAGGAGATGCACAAGGCAAGTTTTTTTACACAGAGGGTAGTGGGTGCCTGGAACTCGCTGCCAGAGGAGGTGGTGGAAGCAGGGATGATAGAGACATTTAAGGGGCATCTTGACAAATACATGAATAGGATGGGAATAGAGGGATACGCACCCAGGAAGTGTAGAAGATTTTAGTTTAGACGGGCAGCATGATCGGCACGGGCTTGGAGGGTTGTTCCTGTGCTTTACTTTTTTCGTATACGGGTAATTAGGAAATAGGGCGGGGGTAGTAGGGGGTTGGTATTTTTATTGCGTGTGACGGCCGCTCAGTTGTTTAAGAAATGTTAAAGTGTCAAAACTGTGAAAATTACAAATGCTTCAAAAAAATATTTTCTTAAAAAAAAGATAACAGGGAAATATTCGGGAAATATTCAGGGAGAATAAATGTAGTAAATGGCTTTTTAAAAAAAAAATCTTATTTATTGTGCGCGTCCGTTGGCAGGGCGCGTATTGCCCATTCCTAATTGCCCTTGATTTGAGTGACATTTCACAAGACATTTAAGAGTCACAAGTCAAGTAAGCCAGACCAGGTGAGGAAGGCAGAAGCCTTCCCTCAGGGCATTTGTGAACCAAAAGGGTTTTTACGAAAATCAACAATTGTTTCACTCTTAATTGCAGATTTTTACTGCATTCAAATTTCACTCGGGTGGGATTTGAATCTTTATCCCCAGAGCATTACGCTGGGTCTCTGGATTACTAGTTCACTGACAAAACCACTATGCTACTGCCTGTTTTACGAAAGAGGGTTTTGTTTAAGAGAATCTACAATAAACACTTGGGGGGCGCGATTCTCCAAGCCCCGCGCCAGGCCGGAGAATCGCCGCAACCGCGCCACGACACCCCGACACTGATGCACGATTCTCCGAGGTGTAGAGAATCAGCGCCATTTGCGCCGGCACGTTTAACTCTGCGCTGGCCGCGGGCCGCTGGAATCGGCAGGGCCGCCGATTCTCCGGCCCGGATTGGCCGAGCGGCTGCGCGGATACAACAGAGTCCCGCCGGCGCTGTTCACCCCTGGTCGCTGCCGGCAGGAACTCTGCTCGAAGGGTTAGGGGGCAGCCTGTCGAGGGGTGGGGGACCCCATTCCCGGCCAGGGGCTGGGGGGCCTCCCATGGGGTCTGGCCCGCGATTGGGGCCCACCAATATGCGGGCCGGTCTCTTCCCCCTTCCGGGCCTACTTTCCTGCATGGCCGGCCCTGAACACCGATGCCATATTGAGTCGGGGCCGCCGCAAGTCAGAAGTACCCCGCGCCTGCGCATGCGCGGGTTGGCGTGGCACCCATTTGGCATGTGCAGGGGACTTCTGATGCGCGCCGACCCTGACTCAACATGGCGTCGGTGATCAGGGGGCGGTCTTAACTTTCAGGGGCCAACCTTAACGCGATGGCGTTCATGACGGCGCAAACACTTGGGCTCCATTTGGGAGAATCGCCCCTTGGAATTTAATGTTAGCATGGGTTCTGAGGACTTCCCTTGGTGGATACTGGATGAGTTGGCATGGTAGGTACAAGAGAAAAGAATGTTGGCTAAGCGGGCATACATTGGTATCAAGTTGATTTTGGGGCTATAAAGGGCCATGGAGGTGGGCATAGGTTGACATGAAGGTATGTGATGGAAGGAGGGGCATAGGGTGTCATGGAAGGTATGAAGGACCTTGGGGGTGGGTGGGGCACAGGCTGGAATGGAGCTGTTTTATGTTACTCTGTTTTGAAAAACAGGGGACGGGGCGCACTTCGGGGCCTCGGAGATCAGGACACCATTTAAAATTGGCATCCCAATCTGTCACTACACTGAGGAGTTCTGGTGAGCAGAGCTCCTCAGTGTACAAAGCTATGTGCAGCCTTGGCTGCGCGTTCCCCATTGATCTCCCTGCAAGTCCCGGTAAAGATACGGCTAAATGTGCTCGCTATGTGACTTTGTTCCCGTTTAGTTAAATCGCGCCCAAACCTAGCCAGGCACTCGATCCATCCCACCTCCTCAGCTGGCATCCTCTGCATTTGTTATTCATTCCAGAACTACCAGGCCCAACCCCCAGAGAATCCCACCACCCCAGAATGAAAATCTGACCTTCTAGGCTACTTTCTCCTGTGTCCCATCTCTGCAGTGAATGTTAAGGCCCAAGTGTCGGGAAGCACCTTTCACAGTAACCAGTAATTAAAAAAAAAAATTAGAGTACCCAATTCTTTTTCTTTCCAATTAAGGGGCAATTTAGTTTGAACAATTCACCCACTCTGCACATATTTCTGGGTTGTGGGGAGTGAGACCCATGCAGACACGGGGAGAATGTGCAAATTCCACACGGACAGTGACCCGGGGCCGGGATCAAACCTGGATTCTCGGCACTGATGCAGCAATGCTAAGCACTGCACCATTGTGCCGCCCCATACAGTAACCAGTAATGATTCTCATTCTAAACAGTAGTAAATCCGACAGTGTTTATTATTAATTAAAACTTGATTTGCCTACTTGAAAAATAATGATTAAACAGTGTCTAGATCATACCGATTTGCAGCCATGGCTGCCCCACCTATTTAGAAATGAATCATCCAATCTTGGTAAATATAGCACAGCAGTGCAAAATTAAAAAGACTGCTTGTTGTCATATAGGTTGTTAAGATTTATTCATCACCTAGTGCTAGTGCTGTTTCCCCATATATCCCTATGAAGCCATTGCATACTTAATCTAATCAGAATTCTGATGACTCAGTTCATAAGTGCACTGCCCAATAGGAAACAGAGTTACACAGGCCAGAGGCCCCAGGTTCAATCCCATGCCAGCGTGGAGTGAATTGGTCGAGTGAATTGGTCAAAGACGGGTTTTGTAGGGGTACCGGATTTGGCCTGTGACCAAGGTTCTAATCCCAAGTGTTATCCATTGGCTCTTCCAGGCAAATATATGAATGCAAGGCAGAACAAGACAGAGTGACGACCTAACCTAGTTGTATAGCCATGTGTTATGGTGATGTTAACATCAAGAATGCTTTTAGAGGCCAGTTGCCACGAGTCTAGGTTCACAATTAAAGAATGGGTGCTTGTGTACCAAAGGGTGGTCAACAACACAACTATACCGCAGGAAGGCTTCATGAATCCAAATTTCCTCTTCTGAATGCCCCATGAGCACTGTTTTCTAACCTACTATGGAGTAGCAAAATCGGCAGAGACCTTTATTTACTTCAAGGGCACTGAAAACATTCCCATGATGTGTGCGCTTTCTCTCATGTGTTAAAAGTGGATTTTATCAGTCTCGGCTTCCATATTTCCAATTACAGAATGGAAAATGAATTATAGGAGTAACTGGGACATGGGTGACCAATATCACTTAATGCCTAAAACGTATCTAGCAATACATGAGCACACATTGAGCATTTCCACTGGAAGACAGATAGGGCGAATTTATCAATGGTACAGGATGCTGTCGCTACCAGAAATCAAACGCACTTTCTGGTTTCCCACAGTCCTATTGAAATGCAGGGTACCTGCCGTAACTAGCAGTCTGATCCTTAGCGGCAAATTGCAATTGCCCGGCTCAGAAAGGTGAAAATCATTAGACTATCTCAGAATTACGGCATATCAAACATCTGTCCCCATTTTTTCATGGTTACCCAGCAACCTAATTAACGTTCTGTCAGTTCAGTCGAGCCCGGACACTGAGCAGCCATCATCTATGCCAAGCAGTTCCTTACAACAAAAGGAATTCCTTTGGGTCTTGTCATGACATCATTTTTGCAATGTAACCTCAGATAGTGTAAAATGAAGCTAGTATTTATACATGGGTATTATAAAGGCTTCCCATGTCAGCCATAATATGACAAGATGTCAGGTTCATTCACTAGACAGGATTAAGGTCATATATTCTGCCTGTTTCTCATGATACTAACAAAAAATATACAGAAAAAGCAATCGGGCAGAGTATATTTAACGGATGGATGGAGATGTTTCACATCTCAAAATCCTAAGAAAACAATGCAGCAAACTAATTAGTTTACAGGCTTTAAGCACCTTGTTTCTGATCTTTAATCTTTGTGTAGTATAATGAACAAAGCTTATTATTACTGTGGACATTGTGTTTGCCTGCTGGTGAAAGGAAAAAAAGCACGCACTGTATTGTCGGGCCTTGATACTCCCTCTCTACACTTTTTGCCACAGCAAACAAGTCTCTACTGATCACTTTCATCATACAGAGACCGGTCTGCATAGCACAGAGAACACAACACAACTCTCAGTGCCAGCTGCACTATATACATCATGGAGTTCTTCTTAAAATGTCAATGCCAAGCACGTCACAATTTATCTCCCACTTGGTGTGACATAAGCCTACTTTAGATGAATTCTATCAAATGAGTAATTCATTTCAGATTTTTCTTTTGTCACTAGTTTCAGGATTATTTCAAACAAATTCTTGATTTCTGCTCTATTGAAGTGTAACCAAAGGTGTAATTATTCTCAACAGGCTATCCTTTCAAATTTTCCAGTAAAGATAAAGGGCAGTCAGAAGTATGGAATTGCTAAGCATTTGTTCAACATATAGACCATGATGTAAAAATTACTATTTCAAGTTCAGTTTTCTGCTAGGCTGTTTCTACCTGGACATGTGAAGCTTTATCATAATTCAATGACCCAATTATCGATTCATGGAATAATAGTCAGCAGGAGGTTATTCTGTCTAATGTGTCTGTGCCAGCTCTTTCAAAGAGTAATCCAATTAGTCCCATTCCTCCACTCTTTCTCCATATCCCGCCAAACATTTGTCCTTCAACTATTTATCCAATTCCATTTTGAAAGATACTACTAAATGTATATCCATCGTGGGATCAGATAGGACATTGCAAAAACTAAATATTCATTGTGCAATAAAGCTTTCCCTCGTGTTACCTCAGGTTCTTTTGCCAATCAGGTTCAATGTGTACCCTCTGGTAATCAACCCTTCCAGTCTTCGTAAAAAGTTTCTCTTTCTTTGCTCCAATTAAACTCATGCTATTAAACACCACCAACAAATCTCCTCAGTCTTCTTTGCTCCAAAAAGGATTCCAGCTTCACCAGTCTGTCCATGTATCCCTCCTCCCTAGGACCATTCTAGTTCTTTTGTATTCTCTATTAAACGGTCACGTCCTTCCTCAAGTGTGGTGCCAAGAGTAAGACAGTATTCCAGCTGGGGCAGAACTAATGTTTAGCGAAATTTCCTGGTTTTTGAACTTATTTCTCCATTTACGTTCAGGCCCGCTTATGTTTTTAGTTAAGGGCTTTGTTAACTGTCCCACTCGCCGTTAAAGATCTGCATGCAAAAATGCCCAGGTTTCTCTGTTCTTGCATTGCTATTATAAATGTTTAACCTATATTGTCTATTCTCTCCCTCCTCCTCCCCCCCACATAATTGTATCACGTCCTCCCCGTGTGTGCGTGGGTTTCCTCCGGGTGCTCCGGTTTCCTCCCACAGTCCAAAGATGTGCGGGTTAGGTGGATTGGCCATGCTAAATTGCCCGTAGTGTACTAAAAAAGTAAGGTGGGGGGGGGGGGTTGTTGGGTTACGGGTATAGGGTGGATACGTGGGTTTGAGTAGGGTGATCATTGCTCGGCACAACATCGAGGGCTGAAGGGCCTGTTCTGTGCTGTACTGGTCTATGTTCTATGTTAACAACTTTTTGTGTTGAATTTCATCTGCCATGTATCTGAACATTATGCCACCCTATGTATGTTGACTGGAATTCATTGTCCATTCACACCGGCAGGATTCTCTGGTCCTGCTGCAGTTAATGGAGTTTTGACTGAGCACCAACTTTTCCATTCTCACCGGCAGCGATGGCGGGGTGCATTCAGGTCAGGGAATCCCGGCCGTTACATTGAAGCCTATTACTACCTTTCTTATGCTTTGCTATAATGCGAAGTTTAATGTCATCTGCAAATTTTGAAATTGTGTCTTCCTACCCGCAAATCCTATTAATATACATTAAAACCAGTAGTGACCTCAGTATGAACCCTGGGGAGCACCATCTCTTCAGTATGAGAAAAAGCCATTCATTACAATTCTCTGACTTCTGGACTTTAGCCAATTTTGTATGTGTGCCACTACTGTCTCTTTTATCCCACCTGCTTCAATTTTGCTAACAAGGCCAATATGTGGATCAAGCACCTTCAGAAAGTCCATATACACAATTTATCGCTTCCCAGCCTTTTGGCTCAGATCAAGCATCAGATGGAGCCTAAGATGAGGTGCCATGCCTTTTCTTGTCAGCTTGGAACGTGTATGTCTCTCTTGTAGAGACCATGAATTGGATTCAATTTATATTGTTTTTTGGAGCAAGCAATGAGATATATGGGCATGCCATTGGCTCTGCAACTTTAAGAATGGAATAAAAATTAAAAACACAAAAAATGTTCTTAAGAAAAAAATCAACTGCATTTCCCTTATCCACCTTCTCTGTTAACTCATCACATAAACTCAATGAACAAATTCCTAGTAGTTCTCCACTGCTAGTCCACATCTATCCAAGTGGCTATTATTTTTTTTCTGGATTGTTTCCACAGCGCCACTATTAAACTGGCTGACATGCAATTGCTGGATTTATCCTTCTCCACTTTTTGAACAGGGGTGTAAACATTTGCAATTCTTCTGTCATCTGCCACTGCTCCTGTGTCTGAGGAGGAGAAAGAAGACTGATTAGCACCGGTGTAATTTCTACCCTTAGTTCCCTAGGATACCTCCCATTTGCCTGAATGACTTATCTACATTAGGTTCTGCCAACCCTTTAAGCAATTCCTCATTCTGTTTTTATCTAACCCAATAGTCTGGCAATCTCCTCTTTTGCCACACCTTTGGCAAAGTCGTCTGCCTCAGTAAAGGTATAAAGGATTAATTTAATACCTCATTCAAACATTCCACCTCCGCCAATAGACCTTCATTTTGGCCAAATTCAATTCCACCAATACTCTGACATTTTTACTGTTAATATGCCTACGACCTATGGTTTCCCTTTTATGTTGTCTGCCAATCAATTCTCGTAGCAGCCCTCATTTCCTTTTCCACTTGACCTTTTTCATGTCCAGCCTGGTTCTTCCTTGCCTTACCAAGCTGCCATATGCTACATAAGACCATAACATTTAGGAGCAAATTTAGGTCATTCTGTCCATCAATGCCATTCGATCATTGCTGGGTGGCACGGTAGCACAGTGATTAGCACTGTTGCTTCACAGTGCGAAGGTCCCAACTTGGGTCACTGTGCGGAGTCTGCACGTTCTCCCTGTGTCTGCGTGAATTTCCTCTGGGTGCTCCAGTTTTCTCCCACAAGTCCCGAAAGATGTGCTGTTAGGTAATTTGGTCAGTCAGAATTCTCCCTCCCTTAAGAAATCCCTTATTAGTCAAGAACACCAGATTTGTGCTTGAGGTGCTGTTACCTACAGGGCTACGGACCAAGAGCTGGAATTAGACAGTATAGTTTTTCTTAGGACATAAGAACATATGAATTAGGAGCAGGAGTAGGCAATTTAGCCTCTCGAGCCTGGTCCACCATTCAATGTGATCATGAGTAATCTCATCATGGCCTCAACTCCACCATCCTGCCCGTACGCCATATCCCTTCAACCTATTACTAATTCAAAATTTACCTAACTCCTCCTTAAATTTACTCACTGTCCCAGCATGCATCACACTCTGGGGTAGCAAATTCCACAATTCATGACGCTTCAAGAGTAGTTTCTCAACTCCATTTTAAAATTGCTACCCCTTATCCAGAGACTATGACCTCTCGTTCGAGAATGCCCCACAAGAGGAAGCATCCACTCCACTTCTACTTTTTATCATTTTTTATATCTCAATTTGTTCTCCACTCATTCTTCTAAACTCTACCTAAACTGCTCAAACTCTTCATTAGACAAACTCCTCATCTCTAGAATCTTGGTGAACCTCCTCTGAACGACCTCCAATGCCACTCCACCTTTCCTCAAATAAGGGGACCAAAACTGTGCCCAATACTCCAGTTACGGTCCCACCAATTCCTTGTATAGTTGCAACAACATTTCCTTACCTTTATACTCAATTCCTTGAGCTATAAATGGCAACATTCCATTTACTTTCTTTATTACCTGCTGTACCTGCATGTTAGTTTTCTATGACTCATGCATGAGGACACCCAGATCCCTCTGCACCAGAGCACCCCAACATCTCTCTCCATTTGGATCGCAAGTTGCCTCCTTTTCCCTCATCGTACTCTTCAAATCCCTAATCATCCAGGTAACTCTGACTTTGGTTATCCTCCCTTTTGGCCTTCTGAAAATATAATTAAGCTGAAACCCAACCATCTCCTCTTTAAAGGTCATCTATTTCTCCACAACATTTCTGCCTGCCAGGGCTCAAGTCAGATTTACCTGGGTCAGGTCCCACTTCACGGCAGAACCTGAAACAAGTAGCGTAATAAAAATGGGAATGAAATTGTTCTTCTGTCATTTAAAAAAGGGAGGTAGAGACAAAACAGGAAATTATAGACCAGTAAGCTGGACGGCAGTAGTGGAAACAATTCTACAATCCACTATCGAAGAGCATATAACAGAGCACTTAAAAAAAAAGTGACAGGATCGGACAGAGTCAGCATTGATTTATGAAGGGGAAATAATGCTTGACAAATCTACTGGAATTCTTTGAAGATGTAACTAGTAGAGTTGATGAGGGGGAGCCAGTGGATGTGGTTTATTTGGAGTTTCAGAAGGCTTTTGACAAAGTCCCGCATAAGAGATTAGCGTGGAAAATTTAAATGCAGGGGATTGGGGGTATTGTATGGAAATGGGTGGAAAACTGGTTGGTAGAAGGAAAAGAGTAGGAATTATGGTGCTTTTTCAAATTGGCAGGCAGTGACTTGCAGAGTACCGCAGGGATTGGTGCTGGGACCCCAGCTATTCACAATTTATATTAATGATTTAGATGAGTGAACAAAATGTAATAGCTTCAAATTTGAAGATAACACCAAGTTGGGTAGGATGGTGAGCTGTGAGGAGGATGCAGAGATCCTTCAGTGTGATTTGGCCAAGTTTAGTGAGTGGGCAAATGAATGGCTGATGCAGTATAATCTGAATAAATGAGAGGTTATCCACTTTTGTAGCAAAAACAGGAAGACAGACTATTACCTGAATGGCCATAAATTAGGAGGGGGAACGTGCCACGACACCTGGGTGGCCTTGTACACCAGTCACTGAAGGTAAGCGTGCAGGTACAGCAGGTGGTAAAGGTAACTGGCATGCTGGCTTTCATTGCGAGAGGTTTAGAGTACAGCAGCAGTGATATCTTGCTGCAATTAGACAGGGCCTTGATGAAGCTACACCAGGAATAGTGTGCGCAGTTTTTGTCTCCTTATCTGAGGAAGGGTATTCTTGCTCAGACAGAATGCAGCAAAAGCATGCGTTCTGGGATGCCAGGATGGACGTATGAGGCGAAATTGAGTCGGTTAGGATTATATTCGCTGGAGGTCAGATGAGGGGGGATCTCATAGAAACCTATAAAATTCTAACAGGACTAGACAGGGTAGATGCAAGAATGATGTTCCTGATGGTGTGCAGGGTCTGGGGGTGTCCAGAACCAGGGGTCACAGTCTGAGGATATGGGGTTGACCATTTAGGACAGAAAGGAGGAGAAATCTCTTCACCCAGTGATGAGCCTGTGGAAGTAGTTGAGGCCAAAATATGTTTTCAAGAAGCAGTTAGATATGGCACTTGGGGCAAAGGGGATCAAAGGATATGGGGAGAAGGCAGGATTAGGCTATCGAGTTGGTTGGCCAACCATTATCAAAATGAATGGTGGAGCAGGCTCGAAGGGCCAAACGGTCTCCTCCTGCTCCTATTTTCTATATTTTTATGTACTATCTACAAGATGTACTGATTTGTAGAATAGTAAAAGAACTGCGTACCTCTTCATACCCATGACCATTTAAAAAACTTTAAAAAAGCAAAGTCAGAAAATCAGACATTCTATAATGATTTTTATTGTTATACTGTTGTTTATCAAAGTGACAAATTTTAGTTCAGGTACATTGTGATAGGTTAGGCAGAGTAAAATCCATTCTCTCACATTATCAGGGGCTGGTTTAGCACAGTGGGATAAATAGCTGGCTTGTAATGCAGAACAAGGCAGCAACATGGGTTCAATTCCCATACCGGCCTCCCCGAACAGGCGCCGTAATGTGGCGACTAGGGACTTTTAACAGTAATATCATTGAAGCCTACTTGTGAAAATAAGCGATTATTATCATCACAAATATGTGGGCTTTATTTTCCATTTTTCATACAAACAACTTTCTGAGTGAGACAAAGAATCTAGTGCCAACGCTTGGCAAATTGTAGTGTGGAACCATGCCCCAAAGAGAAGCTGTCAAAATTCATTTCACACAAAACTGGTAAAAGATAGAGGAGGCTTTAACTCCAGGGCTGAATATGAGCCCAGTCCCAGATATGTGTAATCACAATGAACCTCCGTGTAGGTTGGTTCGAAGCTCAAAGATCAGTTGTATGCCACATGTGTCTTCCTTGTGTTATATGCCACATGTGTGTCTTCCTTGTTTTGCATTCTTAACTTTTTCTACTACTGCCCATGTGCCCATAAGGAATGTGGCACTTAGTTATGTCATATATACATATCTCATGACACTACTCAGAGTCTCAAAATATTTACATGCCTATGGAGGAAGTCGGCATTCAAGAAGCCCAAGTTAAAGTGGGTCACTGTTGAGTTAGAATTACAGGTCAGGATTTTAATATCAGAGGTGGAAATTAGGAGGTGCAATCCCATCCTCACTAGGAAATGTATATTTCCCAGCGGACAGATCTACTTTGTGCCGTAGGCAAGTCTACCCTCTCAATCAGCAGATCTGAGGCAGGAATTATGATGGGACAGCGCTACAGCGAGCCAGCCTCTTCTTCATGTGTTTCAATTATCCCTTAACAGTGCTGGCAAAATGCCTGAGCCTCAATAGCCAGCAGTTAAAACTGCAGAAATTAGCCTCCCGAGCCTACGGAGAAGCCCCATCAAATTTGATGCCTACCCAAAATGTGACTGTTATTCATCCCCTGCTTCTACTCATCTCCCTTACTGATCACCCTCCACATTAACCTGCCTCTAGTGTCATCATTAAGAATTCTCTAACTTGCCTTTCAAGAGGTTTCCCAGTCATCTTTCTTACCTCCTTGGTTACTCCCACCTTTTTTAAAAATTTAGAGTATCCATTTTCTTTTCCCCCATTAAGGGGCAATTTAGATGGTCAATCCTACCCTGACATCTTCAGGTTGTGGGGTGAGACATGGGGGGAATGTGCAAACTCCACAGTGACTTGGAGCCGGGTTCGAACGCGCGTCCTCAGCACCATGTGCCACCCCTTTTACACCTCTTTGTAATTGGGAAATGGAAGGGGGGGGGGGTGCACAGAGAGGACCCAAAGCCTGCCCGGCCCCGTGAAAATCCTGAAAGGTCTGAGCATAGGCCTTTGGATAGGGGTGAGCGGTCTTCCTGCCTAGCGCTCTTTCCTAAGCCCTGCAAAATGGCCAAAGATGAAAATTGAGACAGAGCTCCATTGCTCAGCAGCCATTTTTTGGGCATCTCCTCTTCACTCCACTCCAACACAGATGGAGGCATGTAAACCTGGACCATAGAATCATAGAATGGAAACAGAAGGAGAAATTCACTCATTGCCACTCCCTTATCTTTTTCCCATAGCCTACAAGGTTTTCCTTTTCAAATAACGATCCAATTCTCTTTTGAAAGCCGCAAGTGACCCTGCCTCCACCACAGCCCCAGGCAGAACATTCCAGATCTTCCTCTCAGACGGCTCTTCTCTTTGAAGAACAACCCAACTGCTCCAATTATTCTTGGTAAATTAATATCTGGAATTATTCTCATGAATCTTTTCAGTACCCTTTCCAATATTTTCACATCTTAAAGTATTGTACTCACAATTCGACATAATACACCAGTTATCGCCTTCAATGATTTATGCGCAAAATCGACCCGGGTCTCTCTGCTCCTGCATCTTTTTTACAATTATACCTTTTTTTTTTAATATAGACTGCATTTTTACTGCCGAAATGAATCACTTCATTCTTAGAACCATAGAATTGCTAGAGAAGGAGCTCATTTGGCCCATTGAATCTGCACCGACCCTCTCAAAGTGGGTCTACTCACTCGCCTGCCCCATCCTCATAAGCCCACCTAACCTGCACATCAATGGACATTAAGGGGCAATTTATCATGGCCAATCCACCCAACGTGCACATCTTTGGACTATGGGAGGAAACCGGAGCACCTGGAGGAAATCCATGCAGACACAGGGAGAACATCCAAAGTTCACAAAGTCACCCAAGGCTGGAATTGAATCCAGGTCCCTGGCGCTGTGAGACAGCAGTGCTAACTACTGTGCCACCTTGTGATCCTCCCTGTCCCTCCTCTGCATTAAATTCCATCGGCCATCATCCAACCATCCTACATCCTTTTGAAGTTCTTCACTATCTTTCTCATGGTTCACACTTCCAAGTTTTGGGTCATTGACACATTTTGAAAATATGGCTTGTGTGGCATGGCCTAGGTGATTAGTAAAATCAGCCAGAGTCAGTTAGGTGAGCAGAGGTCAATAGGACAGTATTTTCTAGTACTCCTCACTAGGACTTGAACATCAAGAAATTAACATACCTGCTTGAATGCAGAAACAGCTTCTATTATCAAATATAGGGGATTTGGCACAGAACAAAATTATGAAAATATTCTGGGCACTTTAGCAGAGAGCATCTCTTCTCTCATGGTGAAATTTGTGCTATGATTGACAACACAGCGTAAAGTTGTTTAAGCCTAACACAATAAGTAAGCAATGTCAGATGTCACCTCTCTTGCACTTGCCAATAATTGAGCAATTCGCTCAATGACCAGAGTTTCCTTGCTGGGGACATGTGTGAATTTAGTGACTTTAAACCAAGTTGCTCTCAGTACTTGTAGTTGCTACAAATTTAACTAGGTTATTGCGCAGAACTCTGAAGGTAAAATAATGGACAAACCGGTAGTTTTATAACAAAATAGAAATTACAACAACATTAGAAGTAGACTGAATAAATTTGCAGATCAAATAATTGAATCCAGAAAGCAACAGGTTTCAGTCATGTTGAGCAGTTCAATGAAATACACTGTTCCTGGATGTGAACTAACTTCATACATTAAAAAAGTCTGGCTTCTTTGTGTTGATAAAATGGCACCAGTGCTTTTACAGGTCTGAGTAAAACCGTCAAGTCAGTTCACTTCCTGACTGGCTGCTCGCCAATTAAACAATGAAGAACAAGTTCTGCATTCTAAGTATTAAATTAATTCCCACAAGATCAGGTTTCATGGTAAGAATGTTCCACAGTTAAAAACTTGTCATGTTAATCCTTGTACTGTGGTAATGTCAAAAATGCATCTTAAATATCTTATATATATTTTTAGATGTGCACAATAGCAACATTAACTGGCTATAGTTTGCAATTTCCCTAATATCACTCATAGTAATAATGGATCACTAAAGCCTTTGTCCTCTGCCTCATTACACTGCAGTGAACGAACTGACATTGACATCCTCAAGAATACATGCACCAGCAGAGAAGAGTAAACTGATAGAATTTGTGTGACACCTGCTGCCTAAATAGATGAAGGTGACAGATACATCTCAAAATGTATCTTTTGTTATGTCAGGCATTTTTCGAGATACATCACCTTAAAGAAACAAGAACACAATTCAATAGGGCCCGAATTTATAGAAAACACAGTTTTGGACTTGATCTCATTTAAAAGGTTTCAATTCCATCAGAATACATGTTTTAATATAAATGTAGTTACAGTTTCATTTACACAGGAATGCAATAGTATCCAGGTTTCACCTCAGGACATCATATTTCGGTTCAACTATCTGAATACAGCGACTACCAGTGAGCTCAATAAAGAGTAGGTAAATTTAATATGAATGGGGCTATGGTTTACCTCATAATAATCACAATTTTAGGAACTTGTTTATTCTCTTTGACACCCGATCTAAAGTGTGAATATATTTATCCTGCCACACCTACTGAGCAATGAATGTATAATATTTCAATTGTACAATCAGATTTTTTGTTCTATGTTAAAAATATTTGCAGTAAGCATATACACACTATCCTTTTAAGAGCTTGATTTTATCACCTCCCTGCCTGAGGGATTATGAACCTGTGGTAAGGTGCTGATGTAAAAGGTCAGGCAAACAGAAGCACTGCATACTGGGAAACGTGCTTTCTTCTATTTCGGTCAAAAACCTGTTGTCTGCACTTCACAATGTGTGAACGTTATTAGTTCATCTTTATTATTTCCACCGTGACAGTCTACCTGTTAAATGGGACACATTTTCAGGATATTCATGTTGATAATTTAAAGATTTGACATCCAAACTATGGGAAGTTTCAACTGTCCTGGAAATAATGTCAACAATCTGACTAAAGGAATGATATATAGTTACGCACTCTAAACAGGATGAGATTATGATGAGATTACATCAGCGCTGTCAGTGCCTTTTCACAATATTACAGGTTTACCCATTCAGATCATCACATTTAGATTATTTAATGTTGTCCTGCACACACCTCAATGTATACATTCTGACAAGGTTTGGAATAAATTGCAGGCCATGACGGACTGAAAGGTAGTTTATAAATATAACCTTCCAAATTTTAGATCTGTTCATTGCGAGTTTTCCCTAATTTTTAGGCAAAACAAGCAGACTCTAATGGCTATATGCAAAGGCAGGCATACATGACCTGATGTCAATCCGAAACAGCTGGTGCTAGGTTGATAACTCTACTCTGCGCTTCCTGTACACATGCCTTCTTATTTATTAGAACCTCATACATAAGCAGAGAAATCAGTTCTTACAAGCTGCCAATTGAAGGAACACATTTTAAAATATTTCTGTACCTCATGGATTAAAGTACAATCATAGCAGCACCTCTTTTCTATGACCTTTGTTAACCCATCTGCCATGATATCTGAATTCATTACATTCAAGATAAAAATGCACTCAATCCTTTCTCACTGAAATGATGTGACAAATTTGACTTTGGTCTCTGACAGCAGCAGCAATGGTACAAATGTACAATTTCAATGTCATTTTTCATTTTGACAATTTAGCAAACATTGAATTAATTCAAAAAGAAAATCAGAGCACAGATTTAGTTAAAGGCATCTTTCGAAGAGGAGCTAAGCGTTTTCCCAATGTTTTGGCCCACATTGGGCATGGGAATATTATGTAAGCCACTGGCCCATACAGTAAAAAACACCTACTAAGGTTGAATCATTCCCATACATAAGGCAGATGTTCATATGTTGCACATATTTGAGAAGGACAGTAAGTAAGCCCCCCGAGTTTGAGTTCAATCATACATATATTGTAAAACTATTATTTGAAATATACCAGAAGATTATTCAGAAAGACAAACAATTATTGGGGAATTCCAGCATGATTGTTGGAGAAGCAGGTCTTGTCTCACCAACTTGATGACATTTTTGAAGCAGTTAAAGAGCAGAATGGCTGCATTTATATTAAAAATATAAGATACTTTAATGGTAGATGCACTCCACAGACTCATCATCAGTGGAGTCTGGGACAGAGCAAGTCCACTGTCTATCATAATCCTTATTAATGATCAAAATAAAGGCATCAAAGGAGCAGCCCAGAAGCATGCCAATGACATGAAACTATGTGCAGGAGTATGACCTTTGACAAGGTAATCGCAGAAAAGGCTATGGACACAGGCTGCTGCAATGCTGAAGCCTGGTGCACAATAGCTAGCCACTCCACTAACAAAGTTATTGGATACAGCTATGACATTAGCATCTACCTGACAATGTGGTGATTGTAGAGTTATTTCCCATTCACAGAAGTAAGGCAAATGCAACATGGCTACTTACCGCTCAGGCTCTTCCCAATCAACAGTAACATTTTTTTCCATTCATGGGAGGTGGGCATCGCTGGCTAGGTTATTTACTGCCTATCCTAAACTAGAGTTTATTTATTTTTTTTAAATTTAGATTACCCAATTATTTTTTCCAATTAAGGGGCAATTTAACGTGGCCAATCCACCTACTCTGCACATTTTTGGGTTGTGGGGGCGAAACCCACGCAGACACGGGGAGAATGTGCAAACTCCACACGGACAGTGACCCAGAGCCGGGATCGAACCTGGGACCTCAGCGCCGTGAGGCAGTTGTGCTAACCACTAGGCCATCGTGCTGCCCATCCTAAACTAGAGTTGATCCCCAACTTGATGGTAATGATAGTGTGGGATATGGTGGATCTGGGATTACAGATTAAATATAATTCTGCTGTGGCCGATAGCTCACACTACTCATGGCTGCCCAGTTTTGAGTTGCTGGATCTGTTTGAAATCCATCCCTTTTAGTATGGTGTGCAGTGGTCACCCTTACTGATACTGTCATGGACAGAAATATCTGTGACTGGTAGATTGGTGAGGACAAGGTCAAGTAGCTTTTTCCTTTTATTGGTTCCCTTACCACCCGTCACAGACCCAATCCAACAGCTATGTCATTTAAGTCTCGGCCAGATCAGTCAGTAATAGTAGTTCTGAGGATCCCTTGGTGATGGACATTGAAGTCCCTCATCCAGGATACATTCGGAGCCCTTGCCACCCTCAGTGCTTCTCCCAAGTGGTATTCAACATGGAGGAAACTGGATTCATCAGCCATTGGGAGGTGGAGGAGGTGCAGGAGTTGGTAACTACCGGGAGGTTTCCTCATATTTGACCTGATGCCATCAGACCTCATGGGGTCTGGAGTCAACGTTGAAGACTCCCTGCCAATTGTATATCACTATGCTGCCACCTCTGGTGGGTCTGTCCTGTCAATGGGATAGGACATACCCAGGAATAGTGATGGCGATGTCTGGGACATTGTAAGTACTGATTTGGTGAGTATGGCTACGGCTGTTGCTTGACTAGTCTGTGATACAGCTCTTGACATCGATCATTATGAAATCCTTCGAGAGGTTGGTCATGAGAGACATCAACTCCATACTCTCAAAATGCCATGATACACCGCAATTTGCATACCACCATAACTGGTCCATAACAGACGCTATCTCCCTGGCTCTAAACTCATCCCTGGAGCATCTTCGCAATAAGACTCTTACGTCTGTCTCTTATTCATTGACTACAGCTCTGCCTTCAATACCATAATCCCAGCCAAGCATACAAGAAATCTCCAAACCTAGGAATTGGCTCCTTCCTCTGCAACTGGATCTTTGACTTCTTGAACCCATAGACCACATTCAGTAAGGATAAATAACAACACCTCCCCCATGATAATCCTCAATTCTGGGGCCCCGCAAGGCAGCATACATAGTCCCCTACTATACTCCCTGTACATAGACTTTGGCAAAATCTGGCTCCAGCTCCATCTACAAATTTGCTGATGACACGACCATAGTGGGTCTGATTTCAAGCAATGATGAGTCAGATTACAGGAGGGAGATAGAGAATGTAGTGGCGTAGTGTAATGACAACAATCTCTTCCTCAATGTCAACAAAACTAAGGAGCTGGTCATTTACTTCAGGAAGCAAAGTATTGCACACACACCCTGTCTGCATCAATGGTGCCGAGTGGAGATGGTGGACAGCTTCAAATTCGTATGTGTGCACATCATCAACAATCATCCTGGTTGACCCACATCAACACTACGGCCACGTAGGCACAACAGTGTCAAAACGTCCTCAGGAAACTAAAGAAATTTGGCATGTTCACATTGACTCTTACCAATTTTGACAGACGCACCACAGAAAGCATCCTATCCGGCTGCATTACAGCCTGGAATGGCAACTGATTGGCCCGAGACCGTGAGGAACTACAGAGAGCCGTGAACACAGCCCAGTCCATCACAAAAATACACTTCCCATCCATTGACTCTGTCAACCTCCTGCTGCCTTGGGAAAGTGGGCAGCATAATCAAAAACCCCTCCCACCCAGGTTATGCTCTGTTCCAACCTGTTCATTCAAGCAGGAGATACAAAAGTCTGAGAACAAGCACTAACAAATTGAAAAACAGCTTCTACCCTGCTGTTACCAGACTCCTGAATGGCCCTCTTATGGACTGAACGGATCTCTCCACACATCTTCTCCACAGAGTACCATTATATTCTGTGTGCTTAACTGATGTCTATGTATTTACGTATGTCCTATATTTTTCATGTATGGAACAATTCGCCTGGACTGTACACAGAACAATACTTTTCGCTGTACTTCGGTACACATGACAATAAATCAAATCAAACCTTTCAATTGTGGCACAAGCCCCCAGAGGTTATGAAGAAGGACCTTGCGGAGTTGACAGGACTGGGTTTGCCACTGTTATTTCCGGTGCCTATGGAAGGGGTGGTCAAAGGGGCTTAAGAGTGGCAGGTGGAATTTAACCTTGAAAAGTGTGAGTTGATGCACTTTGGAAGGAGTAATTTGACAAGCAAGTATTCAATGCATGGCCTGACATTGTGACGTTCCGAAGAACAAAGGGACCTTGACGTGTTTGTCCGCAGATTTCTGAAGGCAGAGGGGAAGGTTAATAGGGTGGTGTAAAAGACATATGGATACTTGCCTTTATCAATTGAGGCATAGATTATAAAAGCAGGGACGTCATGTTGGAGTTATATAGAACTTTGGTGAGGCCACAGCTGGAGTACTGTGTACAATTCTGGTCGCCACATTACAGAAAGGATGTAATTGCACTGGAGCAGGTGCAGAGGCGACTCACCAGGATGTTGCCTGGGATGAAACATTTAAGTTATGAAGAGAGATAGATAGGTTTGGGGTTCTTTTTCCTGGAGCAGAGAAGATGGAGGGGCGACCTGATCGAAGTGCACAAGATTATGAGGGGCGTGGACAGAGTAAATAGGGAGCAGCTGTTCTCCCCAGTTCAAGGGTCAGTCACGAGGGGACGCAAGTTCAAGGTGAGGGGGAGGAGGTTTTAGAGGGGGGGGGGGGGGTGATGTGAGGGAAAACCATTTTAACCAGAAGATGGTGAGGGTCTGAAATGCACTGTCTGGGAGGGTAGTAGAGGCGGGTTGCCTCCCAACCTTTAAAAAGCACCTGAATGAGCACTTGGCACATCATAACATTCAAGGCTATCGGCCAAGTGTAGGTGCTGGTAAATGGAATTAGGTAGGCAGATCAGATGTCTTTCATGTGTTGGTGCAGAATCGAAGGGAAGAAGGGCCTCTCTGTGATTCTGAGTGGCTTGTGTGGTAATATGACTCGGGAGATTACGGTACCGTAGAACCATGCTGCCATTGGTGCAGAAGACTCGCTGCCCATTGGCTCAGGCAAGTCATGTGCCTCTCTGCCAATTGGCTGAGGCTAGTCATGTGACTACCTGCTGATTGGCTGAGGGGTTGGTAGCTCCGCCTACAAGGCGGGGTATAAGAACCCGTACCGGCTGGCAGTCGACCTTTCTCTGTACGTCTACTGCCGGGCACACATCTAGTGTATTAAAGCCTGTTGTTTGGAACTACTTCACAACTCGAGTCCAATTGATGGTGCATCAGCTTGCTAGGCCATTTCAGATGACATTCAACAGTCAACGACATGTCTGTGGGTATGGAGTCACATGTAGGCCAGAGATAAAGATGGCACATTTCCTTCCCCAGAGAGCATTGGTTGGTTTAGCTCACTGGGCTAAATCGCTGGCTTTTAAAGCAGACCAAGCAGGCCAGCAGCACGGTTCGATTCCCGTGCCAGCCTCCCCGAACAGGCGCCGGAATGTGGCGACTAGGGGCTTTTCATAGTAACTTCATCGAAGCCTACTTGTGACAATAAGCGATTTTCATTTCATTCATTAGTTGAGACTAACGTTTAATTCCAGATTTATTAATTTTATTTAAATTCCACCAGCTGAAATTTGAACCCAGGACCCCAGAACATTAGCCTGGGCCTCTGGATTATTAGTCCGGTGACATCACTGCCTCCCCCTATAGAAGAAGTCATGAATATGCTATCAATAAATTCTTCTCACCTTCTATGATCCATATATCGAATTTCACGAGAATTATTCAGCTCCAGATCTCATTATTTCTTTGATCCCAAAGCGGATGACGAGCTGAATGGTGGAAGTAAGTTGAGAGTAGCTAACCTCGACATCAAGGCAGCATTCAACTGGTACCAAGGAATTCTAGAAGAACTGAAGTCAATGAGCAATATTGTGATCTACAGGCTTAGACTGGCATGTGGTATTCAATCACGTAAATGCTAGGTACAGGTCCACTTGAACAAAGTAAAGACTAGCCATGTTTCCTTGATCCTAAGCGGCAAACATCAGTATCCTGGGGTTCACGGTGAAATGGTACTGGGCCAACCTCATCAACATGGTGACAACAAGTATGAAAGAGGCTATGTACTCTATGACAGTGGCTCATCTGCTATCCTCTCAAGGCCTATCCACTCAAGTCAGAAATATGATGGAACATTCTACACTTGCATGTAAGCATGCAACCCTAACAACACTAAAGAGGCACAACACCACATTAGGTCAGAACAGTTCAGTTCACTTGGATCATTGCCTGCTACTGAATTTGGTTCTCTTCCCCCTTTACCAACAGGGCACTGCAGTTGCAGTGTGCATTGCAGCCACTTACCGAGGTTATTCAACTGCATCTCCCACCTTGACAATCCCAATCAAATAAGAGTGAAATATTGTGGGAACAAATGTACCTCCAATTTCCCTTCAGATAGCACAACATTCTCACTTAAGACATCGACTGCTGTTCTTTCATCATCACTGGCAGGCCACAGGAAACTGTGTGGAGTTTGCACTTTCTCCCCGTGTCTGCGTAAGTTTCCTCCACGTGCCTTGGTTTCTTCTCACAGACCAAAGATGCGCAGGTTAGGCGGATTGGCCAAGCTAAATTGCCCCTTTGTATCTAACAGATTAGATGGGGATATTAGATGGGGATAGGTTGGGGCCTGACCCTAGGTAGAGTGCCGTTTCAGGGGGTCGGTGCAGACTTGATGGGCTGAATGGCCTCCTTCTGCATTATAGGGATTCTAGAATTCTATTCTAAGACTTGTTCGCATCCTTGGGATTTCCTATCTCGTGTCATTGCAGGAACACTATCACCACAAGGACTGCTGTGTTTTGAGAAGGCCCACTAGCTTATGGAAGTAGCCACGGATAGTCAATAAATATGGGGCGGGATTCTCTCACCCCAGGGCCGGGCCAGAGAATCGCTGCAACCGGCGTGAATCGTGGCACACATCCCCGACGCCGGGACGCGATTCTCCGGAGAGCGGAGAATTGGCGCCATTGGCACCGGCTGGGGTCGCTCTATGGGCTTCCCCCCCAGTGATTCTCCGCACGGGTTGGGCCGAGTGGCCGTACAAAAAAACCCAAGTCCCGCCGGCGCCATTCTAACCTGGTTTTACCCGGTGGGACCTTGGCATGGAAGGATCCGGGGACGGCCTGTTGGGGGGGGGGGGGGGGGGGGGAGGGAGGGGGAGGGGGGGCTCCGCTGTGGCCTGGCCTGCAATTGGGGGCCCAACGATCGGCGGGCTAGCCTCTCAGGCTGGGGGCCTCCTTTGTTTTGTGCCGGCCCCTGTAGCCCTACGCCATGTTGCGTCGGGGCCGGCGCGGAGAAAGGGAGACTATGCACATGCACGGGACGGTGTTTACGACGGCGTCAACACTTAGCCTCAGGATCAGAGAATCCCACCCGCCGTGTCACCCACATCCTGAGTGCAAATAGTGTGGAAACACCTGAGGAAATATTGCAGATCTTTTTCAACGTAGACAGCTGCAACAAGATGTTTTTGGATTGGAGTAATTTCAGACATATTTACATAATTCCAGTTTATAGGGTCAAGGAGAAGGAACTGGTGATTTGTGTTCACAAAAGGTGGTAGGTGCATTCATGGCTGCAAAGATAAAGGACTTTTGGGTGCATAGTTCACAAGTAATCAGTTTGTTGGTCAGTTTGTATTGTCAAGACAGGCTGTTAAGATCTTACTAAACTTTAATCAGTTTGCCCGCTCTTACATCTATTTTGGCAATTTTGTCCCAACCAACTGTGTCTGGTAAATGATCCCAATCAACAGCAATTCAATGCAGCTGTCACTGGACAGCTACTAGCTGCAGAATCTATTTGTTCAGCCAAATACACATCCTAACCCACATGTCACTGTAGTTAGGCAGATGTTCCCATTATTTTGTCCTCATTCAAATGAATCAGAGAAATGCCATTTGGTGCAGATTTTTCTGTTCTATATTTCAAATGAAACGTTGAAATTTCCCAACCTGTCTGCGTGGGAGGCATTAAAATTTTTATTTTAAAGACAGAAGTAAATTGCTAAACAGCACTGAAAAAGTACTCCAACAAATACTGGACTGACCTGCCATGCAAACTTGCTGCAGCAAAGTGTTGTGACTGTCAAATCTCAGTCATTAGCAGATTTTAAAATTCCACATTGACAGATGTTTGGCCATTTAAGTGAAAAGGCCATGCATGCCCTTATGCATTATATTGGTCTCATTTTCATTGCATGGTTTCGCCTACTTCCACCAATTGCTCTTCTCTTTTGCCCACACCCTACACATATTTGATACTTTCTTCAGTCGGGGGAACAAGAAATTGAAGCTTGCAAATATTTAAAAGTTCCCAAAAACAGTTCTGAGATGTTCAAGAGTCACCTCTGAGGACTGCAAGAAGAGATACTCTTCCCTCTCTCTGGGGACAGTTTCCAACTGATAGACAATGAAGGAAAGCTAGGATACAAATATCAGCAAAGTTTGGGATTCAAATTCTCATCTTCTCAACTGTATTAGTCATCGGAGGCTGTATCTACATCACTGCAATCCAATTTACTTGAAATTTAATAACTGTATCTGGCAATGCACATTTGTAATTGAAAGTAATTCAGATTAGGTCAGAATTACCTGGAAATACTCATTAATAGTGCAGAGGGTCCGTGGCATTTTAGGTGGAAAAAAAATCAATGGTGGTCCGTCACCGATGTTGCGACTAGTAAGGGACTCGCAGCCGAGGCACAGATAACTACCGGCCTTCACGAAATAAACGGCCGGAAAATTGCCGGGTTCGTGGCCACGCATGCGACCAGCGACGACCTGCAGCGGTCGCGCTGTATAACGTGGCTTCGGCCGTGCACGGATCCGACCTGCCAGATAATGCCCCACTGGAAAACCCCCTCGCCTCCCCCTGTTGTGGCGCTAGACATAGTCCACAGCCGCCATGCCGGGTTCCCACACAGCTGGGACCACACCTCCCCTACCTTCGTGAACTCGGTCCATTGGGGTCAGAACATTGAGGGAGGGCCTTCAGGTGACAGGTTGAGGTCGTCCCTGCAGCGTGCACCGTGATGATGCCATCTCAGAGGGGGCGGAGCATGCGAAACCTGCGTAAAACAGGCATCGCCTCCGATTTCATCGTAAAAAGGGATTCTCCGCCCAATCACGATTACGAAATCGGCGTTGCGAAATGGAGAATCACGCGCCATGTTCTCCCACCAGAGCTGAATTGCACCTGATTTGAGTTCACAGATCAGGAAGTAATTCCCAATCCTCAGCCATGCAAATTAATGCTTAGCGATGATTGTGAGGAATTCCCAAGGAAATCCTACTACCAGGCCATTTTGAGTAGGCAGCCCGATAAGAGTTGTCCCATGGCTGGCCACCCAGATAGATTTTGGGTGCAATTCCCTTCAGGAGTTGCCCACCATGAGATCCACCACATCAGGGCCACGCCTGTCCATATCTGTAATTTTCGCCCAAGTGATTCCCGGTCCAGGAGAATGGAGAATCACATGGACCTGGAGAATATGGTGCCCGACACGCTAAGTGGATGCAAATGGGTCATTAAGACCCATCTGCACATTGCTGCTGGCTCGTGGCCTGGAACGTAACCAGCAATTGACTATTCACAATTCTCTGGGTTGAATTCCAAAGATTTGCATTCCTCTGACTGAAGATATTTTTTCTCATCTCCGCCCTGAATTGCCAACTCCTTTGACTGAGACTATAACCCCCTACTTGTAGATACTCCACCCAGGGAAAACAATCTACTTTCCAAAAAGACTTAGATTTTTTGCATTTAAATTGGATCATCACTCACTCTTCTAAACTCCACAGATTATAAACCCAGTCTATTCAATCTCTCCTCTTGGACAACGCTTTGAACTCAGGAATTAATCTACTGAACTTTACTGCATCCCCTCCAAGGCAAATCTATCCTTCCTTAAGTAAGGAGACTAAAGCATAATTTAACAGAATACTGGTGTTGTGTTCTGTGAGGAACTCTTCTGCCATTACACTTGCTAATGTAGCTTTATTTTCCTTTGACAAAACAATCAAATTAGCCAGGCATACAACAAGCTGGAGTAAAGCCAGTTAATATAGGAGCACTGGGTGGTGCTAAACTAATGATCTCGTAACACATCAGTTAATATGGACTAAAAAAAGTCTTGTTAAAACTTTCACGGTTTCTGAATAAACATCCAAATTAATCATACGACATTTGGCTTAGAACCAGAGCAACAGTTAATTCCTCCCAGAGATTTTTTTTCATTGAAGGCAGCACAAAATATCACTTTACTATTGGAAGTTTATCCCTAATGACTTCCAGTGGCAGCCATGCAGTAAACGGCCATGTACTAGGTGGCTCCCAAGTGCGGAAACTTTTACTTGCCCGTAACTCTCGATTGGCCGTTTGAATGCGGTCCCGAGGTCCTGATTCTTGCTGATGAAAGTGTCTGCTATACTTTGAGCACGGTCCGGAATGCATGCGTCGAAGAGCAATGGGGGTCAAAATAAGTGGCTACAGGCAGACTGCAGGGCACTGGGGAACGCAGTTGAAGGCGCGATGGCGGCAGGCCCAGAATCTGCAATTCAGGCCCAACTGTGTACTGATCAGTTAGTACACATTTTAAACTGCTCAGTTCCAGAAGCAGCGATTAAAAACCTCCGAAGATCTTGTGGGGCCATTGACCCGATTAAGGCAGCAATGGAGAGGGTTGAGCAGCATCTCGAGGCTCAGGGCATCACCCTCCAAAAAAATGGAGGGGTCTGTCACCGACCATGAGGACCAGCTGGCTTCGATGGAAGCAGAGCTTTCCTTGATTGCTGACAGCTTCAAACAGGTACGGGATAGGGTGGACGAGCTGGACAATTGAGAGCATAGGCAAAATATCTGGTTAGTGGGTCTTCCGAAAGGTTTGTAGGGCTCACAACCCTCGGAGTATGTGGCACAGATGCTGCAGAAGCTGGTAGGCAAGAAATTTCTCAGTTACACTGCCGCCCCCCCCCTCCGGATTGACCGTGCACACAGAGCACTGACAAGAAAGCCAGAGGCAGGTGAGCAGCCAAGGGCAATGGTGGTGCAATTGCATCATTTCGTGGATAAGGAAAAAATTCCGAGGTGGGCCAGGCAGGCAGAAAAGAACTCGTGGGCGGTAAGCATAATCAGAATATATCCCGAATGAGGTACGGAACTGGCTAAAAGTCACGCTGGATTCAATCAAGTCAAGGCAGCCCTGCACATGGAAGTTGTGAGATTTGGAATGCTGTATCTGACCCGTCAGTGGATCACCTTCCGTAAACAGGAGTACTTTATAGACACCCCGGAGTTTCTTCGGAACCAGGGAATTGGGAATCTGTAAATACGTTAAAATGTTGTTCTGTGTTTTTTAGCATTATGTTGTTAGTTTGATTGTTGTGCATTCTTATATCGTTGCTATGCTTTTCTATCTATCACTCTCCATCCAGTTTTTTCATTTTAATGAGGTGGGTCTGATGTTTGGGAACTGGGGAGATGGGGAGGGTGGGCTCGGGGTTATTTATTTATTTGTGGGCTTTTTGTGATCGGGTTTGGGTGATATGGCGGGTTCAGGGAAGTCGCAAGCCTCATGCGGGTGCCACCATACAGGTGTGAGAACCAATAAACGGAAGGGATGTGGGGAACAAAGTGGTGTGTGGAGGGCAAGATTTTAATATGTCTTTTTGGTTTAGCCTGGGGGGGGGGGGGGGGGGGGGGGGGCTGGGGGAGGTGGGTGCAGAGAAGCTGACATTGAAAGTAATGTGTGCGTGCGGAGATATATAAGTCAGTGGCAGTGGATGCCTTGCAGGGGCCCCAAAACGGGAGGCCTAGGGTGAAGAAGGTTTCTTTCTTATCACACGTTCACAAGTGTTTACTCGAATGGATCTTTTTTGTTTTAGAGAAGATATTAATTTCTAGAGTTGTGGGGACAGAGTACTCGGCGATTGCGGTGCCTGACCACGACACACACCGGGTGGACCTGCTGGCGGAAAAGCCGTCCCCTTGTAGACACCAGTGGAGACCGGACGTTGGTCTCCTTGTGGATAAGCAAATATGTTGATATGTTGAATATATAAAACAAAAAAGAGTGTCTACGGTAAATATTGGTCCTTTAGAGGATGAGAAGGGTTTTAATAATGGGAGATGAGGAAATGGCTGAGGAACTGAACAGGTTTTTTGGGTCGGTCTTCACAGTGGAAGACACAAATAACATGCCAGTGACTGATAGAAATGAGGCTATGACAGGTGAGGACCTTGAGAGGATTGTTATCACTAAGGAGGTAGTGATGGGCAAGCTAATGGGGCTAAAGGTAGACAAGTCTCCTGGCCCTGATGGAATGCATCCCAGAGTGCTAAAAGAGATGGCTAGGGAAATTGCAAATACACTAGTGATAATTTACCAAAATTCACTAGATTCTGGGGTGGTCCCGGCGGATTGGAAATTAGCAAATGTGACACCACTGTTTAACAATGGAGGTAGGCAGAAAGCAGGAAATTATAGGCCAGTGAGCTTAACTTCGGTAGTAGGGATGATGCTGGAATCTATCATCAAGGAAGAAATAGCGAGGCATCTGGATGGAAATTGTCCCATTGGGCAGACGCAGCATGGATTCAAAAAGGGAGGTCGTGCCTAACTATTTTAATGGAATTTTTTGAGGACATTACCAGTGCAGTAGATAACGGGGAGCCAATGGATGTGGTATATCTGGATTTCCAGAAAACCTTTGACAAGGTGCCACACAAAAGGTTGCTGCATAAGATAAAAGATGCATGGCATTAAGGGTAAAGTAGTAGCATGGATAGAGAATTGGTTAATTAATAGAAAGCAAGAGTGTGGGGATTAATGGGTGTTTCTCTGGTTGGCAATCAGTAGCTAGTGGGATCAGTGTTGGGCCCACAATTGTTCACAATTTACATAGATGATTTGGAGTTGGGGACCAAGGGCAATGTGTCCAAGTTTGCAGACGACACTGAGATGAGTGGTAAAGCAAAAAGTGCAGAGGATACAGGACGTCTGCAGAGGGATTTGGATAGGTTAAGTGAATGGGCTAGGGTCTGGCAGATGGAATACAATGTTGACAAATGTGAGGTTATCCATTTTGGTAGGAATAACAGCAAAAGGGATTATTATTTAAATGGCAAAATATTAAAACATGCTGCTGTGCAGAGAGCCCTGGGTGTGCTAGTGCAGGAGTCGCAAAAACTTGGTTTACAGGTGCAACAGGTGATTAAGAAGGCAAATGGAATTTTGTCCTTAATTGCGTGAGGGATGGAAGTTAAGACTAGGCAGGTTATGCTGCAATTGTACAAGATGTTAGTGAGGCCATACCTGGAGTATTGTGTTCAGTTTTTTGGTCTCCTTACCTGAGAAAGGACGCTGGAGGGTGTGTCGAGGAGATTCATTAGGTTAATCCCAGAGCTGAAAGGGTTGGATTATGAGGAGAGGTTGAGTAGACTGGGACTGTACTCTTTGGAATTTAGAAGGATGAGGGGCGATCTTATAGAAACATATAAAACGATGAAGGGAATAGATAGGATAGATGCGGGCATGTTGTTTCCACTGGTAGGTGAAATCAGAACTAGGGGGCATAGCCTCAAAATAAGGGGAAGTAGATTTAGGAATGAGCTTAGGAGGAACTTCTTCACCCAAAGGGTTGTGAATCTATGGAATTCCTTGCCCAGTGAAGCAGTTGAGGCCCCTTCATTAAATGTTTTTAAGATAAAGATAGATAGTTTTTTGAAGAATAAAGGGATTAAGGGTTATGGTGTTCGGGCCGGAAAGTGGAGCTGAGTCCACAAAAGATCAGCCATGATCTCATTGAATGGCAGAGCAGGCTCAAGGGGACATATGGCCTACTCCCGCTCCTAATCCTTATGTTCTTATGTTGTTACGTTGAGGGGTTGGAAGGAACCATGTGTAATTATATGGATCAGAACAACACCGGGGAGGTCACTGCCGGGGTGCTTTGGGAAGCACTGAAGGCTGTCGTTAGGGGAGAGTTCATCTCGATCCGGACGCACAGGCTAAAGGTGGGGTGACAAGAGCAAACAAGATTGGTGGAGGCGATCTTGGCAGTCGATCGTAGTTACGTGGAATCGCATGATGAGGCACTATTGAAAGAGCTCCAGATCGAGTTTAATTTGGTCACCTCAGATAAAGCAGTGAGACATCTGTGCAGAGCTAGAGGGTTTGTGCACAAATATGGGGAGAAGGCTGGTAGGATGCTCGCTCACTAACTGAGGAAGCAGACGGCTGCTCGGGCAATAGGTAGGCTTAGGAGTGAGGGGGGGGGTGGGGGGGGAGAAGAGGTGAAAATGGACCAGGAAAGGATTAATATAATTTTATCGTCCTACTATCAGAGGCTATACCAATCAGAGCCACCGCCAGGGGATGATCTGAGGCAAAGATTCTCGGATGGATTGGAGTTTCCGAGGGTGGATCAGACGAGGGCGCAGGGGTTGGAGGCCATGGTAGGGTGCTAGGATATGTGAGTTTGATGCAGTCCGGGAAAGCCCCGGGTCCGGACGGATTCCCAGACAAATTTTATAAACGTTTTGGCATGTTGCTGGGTCAGTTAATGGTGTGGATGTACAATGAAGCACTGGCGTGTGGTTTGCTCCCTCCCACATTAACACAGGCTTCCATTTCCCTCATCCAAAAAAAGGACAAAGATCCTGAGCAATGCGAAATTCATCATCCAATTTCACTCCTAAATTTGGATTTGTTTATTGTCAAGTGTACTGATTTACAGTGAAAAGTATTTTCACTGAGCAGCTCAAACAGATCATTTACTACATGAAAAGAAAAGAAAATGCATAATAGGGCAACACAAGGTACACAATGTAAATACATAGACACTGGCATTAGGTGAAGCATACAGGAGTGTAGTATTAATCAGGTCAGTCCATAAGAGGGTTGTTTAGGAGTGTGGTAGCAGCGGGGAAGAAGCTATTTTGAATCTGTTTGTATAGATGCAAAGCTTCTTGCTAAGATCTAGGCTACCCGCATTGAGGGATGTGTGCCAGATGTAGCTGGACCAAATCAGGTTAGTAAAAGGCAGATTGTTAGTGACCAATATATGGGGGTTATTGGATGCAATTATGATGCCCGCAGGAGAAAGCGAGATGGAGGTTGTGGTGTCAATAGATACCAAGAAGGCATTTGACCGAGTGGAATGGGTGTATTGATTTGACATTTTGGAGCGGATTGGCTTTGGACAGGGATTCGTGGACTGGGTTAAGCTGTTGTTTAAAACCCCCAAAGCAAGCATCTCCCATATCAGGGTTAACTCTTAAGTGTTTCACTTTGCAGCAAGGGACGAGGCAGGGTGCCCACTCTCTTCTCTGCTCTTCGCCCTTGTGATCAAGCCATTGGCAATGGCTCTTCGGGAGTCTGGGGAATGGAGGTGTATTGAGGGGGAGAGAGTGGTGCCCTAGCTCTCATTGTACGCGGATGACCTACTATTGTACATTTCTAATCCCATAGAGTCATTTGATAAGATTCTGGGGATTCTGAGTGAGTTTAACTTCTTCTCCAGGTACAAGCTTAATATGGCAAAGAGCAAGATGGTTCTGACTGACTCCGGAAGACAGGCGGGGTATTCGAATGGGCTCCCGTTTCGCCTCACTTAGAAAGAGCTTTCGCTATCTGTGGATTCAGGTGAGATAGGTCTGGATCCAGCTTCACAAGTTAAATCTGCCAAATTTGGTGGAAGGGATGTAAGAGGAGTTTAAAAGATGGGACAGACTGCCATTACCTCTGACTGGGAGGGTCCAGACAATAAAGGTGGTGATCCTGACGAGGTTCCTTTTTGTATTCCAAAATCTCCCATTCTTTCTGCCCAAATCTGAGCTTCGAGTGGGCGGGGAGAGTCCCCCGTATTAAAAGAGTTTGCCTGGAGACGGGGAGGTGGTCTGGCCCGCCGTAATTTTCAAAGTTACTACTGGGCTGCTAATATTGTCATGGTCCGGAAGTGGATGTTAGATCAATTGTCGGTGTGGTGCAGGGGGCAGGAGGCCCCATGTAGAGAGAACGCCTTATGGGCATTGGCCTCAGCCAGCTCCTCTTCCATTCTCGCCGAGTTGGTACTCATTAAATCCAGTGGTAGTTTCCACTCTGAGGGTATGGAACAATGCGAGCTACATTTTGACCTGGAGGAAATGTACAGTAGGGCTCCGATTTGTGGTAACCATAGATATGTCCCAGCGAGATTGGATGCCAGGTTAAAGGAATGGGACCATTTGGGGATAACATGTTTTGATGCCATTTTTGGATGGGAAGTTTATGAACCTAACTAAACTGATGGAGGCCGATCAATTTCCCAGCAGTATTGAGTTTAGATACCTCCAGATAAGGGCCTTTTTGAACAAAGAGGTGGGGCCGTTCCCAATGTTGCCATCCTTGGGTCTACAGGACAAGTTCCTCTTTGGAGGATGATATTGGGAAGGAATAGATCTCAAACGTGTATGCTGAGTTGGCCAGGAGGGAGGAAGTTCTGATGGTTGCAATGCAGCAAAAATGGGAGGAGGAACTGGGAGGCATGGTGCGGGGTTAGTTTTGGGAGATAGCACTGCGTAGGGTTAATGCATCCTCGTTGTGTTCTAGACGTAGTCTTATTCAGCTTAAAGTTGCGCATGGAGCACATATGACGCCGGCAAGGGTGAGCCGTTTGTTCAAGACGTGGCCGAACAGTGTGCACGATGTGCTGGGTCCATTGCGAATCATGTCCTGGTCTTGTCCAGAATTGGTGGGGTTCTGGGAGGGTATTACGGATGTATTGTTTCAAGTAGTGAGAAAGGTGGTCACACCTTCTCCATAGGTAGCTATTTTTGGAATGGGTGTCTGGTGAGGAAGGAGGCCGATGTTGTGGGTTTCGCCTCCCTATTAGCTCGAAGGAAAATTTTTGCTAAACTGCCGGTCCACCAAGTATCGAGTCATAATAATAATAATCTTTATTGTCACAAGTATGCTTGCATTAACACTACAATGAAGTTACTGTGAAAAGTCCCTAGTCTCCACACTCCGCCACTTGTTTGGGTACACGGAGGGAGAATTCAGAATGTCCAAATTACCTAAAATCACATCTTTCAGGACTTGTGGGAGGAAACCAGAGCACTCAGAGAAAACCCATACAGATACGAGAGAACGTGCAGACTCCACACAGACAGTGACCCAAGCCGGGAATCAAACCTGGGACCCTGGAGCTGTGAAGAAACAGTGCTACCCACTGTGCTACCATGCTGCCTTGGGTGTGGGACCTTGCCAAGTTTCTTCATTTGGAGAGAATTATGTTCGCCATTAGAGATATGGATGAGGGGTTCTTCGTGAGGTGGACTCATCGACTTTTTCCAAGAAGTATTAGAACATCAGCAGGGGGCTCGGGCGGGGGGGGGGCAAGAAGTATTAGAACATCAGCAGGGGGCTCGGGCGGGGGGGGGGGGGGGGGTGATGGGGTACGTAAACTATTAGTTGTTAAGGGGTGGGGGAATGCTCTTTTGTTTTTTAAAATTTCTCTGGGGGTGCAGCTGATATACTTGTAAAAGGGTTCCTGCTGTGTTGTACTATATATGGTTACTATGTTATGCAGTGTTTGATATTGCTCTGTGTTATGCACTGGTCCTGTTTTTGTATTCTCTGGATATACCTTCAATAAATTATCTTTTAGTAAAAAAGAAAACGAAACATGCGCAGGGGAGCAACGCAGTCTTGGGATGGGAAAGTGGAGGACATGATTGAGAACAGAGCAAGATACAAAAAGAAATGTAAATGTCACCACAGTCTCAGAGGACCATAGGCTACTCTCCCCTTTGACAGCTGACGAGTGGCGATTTAACCTGAGGGTCACCCCATCTCAGGTGAGAGGCATGGTTGAGAAAGCAGGGCCATCAATGAATAACCTCAGGCGGTACGGTTTTTGAACCCATGCTGTTGGCATTGCTCGGCATCACAAACCAGCTATCCAGCCAATTGAGCTAAGAACAGAGCTGTCAGGTAGCGAACGGAGCACAACATCGAGTAGAGATGCAGGTTAGGACTCTCATCTGGCAATTGGGATCAGCAAAGATTGATCCTAGTGAAATAGGGTCTTTATGGAGTTGAGGACAAATGATCAACATCTGCCCATGGTTCCACTGTAGACCAGAAGTAGAAATACCCTGTGGTTGAGGTGCGGAGTAGAGGAGATCAGAGTGAGGTTGTGATGGGGGCCAGAAAGACTTGCTGCATTAATTCTGTGCAAAAAATAAAACATTTGCCTATTATTGTACTATATACTATTATACGCTTCACCAGTTTAGCAATGATACCAAAAGGACCCATTGCAATTTAATTGTCATTTAGAAACAGAAACAAGGAAATAGGAACAGCAGTAGGCATTTTGGCCCTTTGAGCCTGCTCTACCATTCAATATGATCATAGCAAACCCTATATCTTTACAGCATACTCCACATTCTCCCCATATCTCTTAACATTTTTGCATTCAGGGCTCTCATATTAATTGGCTTTACTCCAACTTGTTCTATGCCTGGTTAGTTTGACTGTTGGCCAAAGGAAAATAAAGCTACACTATCAAGTGGTGATGGCAAAAGAGAATGTGCCTCTCCAAGTTTCCTTCTTCAATGTATTTGGTGACTTGGCCTTTAAAATGTTCTCTGGTAGAGATATCACTCCTTAAGGGCAGCGCGGTAGCATAGTGGTTCGCACAGTTGCTTCACAGCTCCAGGGTCCCAGGCTCGATTTGCGGCTTGGGTCAATGTCTCTGCGGAGTCTGCACATTCTCCCTGTGTATGCGTGGGTTTCCTCCGTGTGCTCCGCTTTCCTCCCAGGATGTGCAGGTTAGGTGGATTGGTCATTCTAAATTGCCTTTAGTGTCCAAAACATTTGGGTGGGGATACGGGGATAGAGGGGATAGGGTGGAGGCATGGGGCTCAAGTAGCTCTTTCCAAGGGCCGATGCACACTCAATGGGCTGAATGGCCTCCTTCTGCACGGTAAATTCTATGATACTATAATAGTTTTATCTATTTATTATCTTCTGTTTCCTTACTCCATTATACTTGCTCACAGATCCTTGCTTCTAAGCCTCACTGCTTAGCCTGAGACTCATCTAATTACATCACCTTAAACTCAGCTCCTGGCTTCTAGCCTCAACTTTTAACCTGGCCCAGTTTCCAACTCCAGTCTTCAGCATTGTTGATTCAATGTTAAACAACTTTGAGAGCAGACAGGCAAAAAGCAAGACACTTGGATTTAAGGTCATGAGCGTAACTGTCTGAAAAAATGACCAAGTATCAGGATCTGACACAAAACTAGCATGCTTCCCTCTAGAAACACAGCCAAGTCAGACAAGCCTTACAAGCACTTCGTGCACAGAAAATCTGGGGGTGTGATTTGCACCATTACTTTGGCAGGGCGGAGCCTGATAGACGAGATTAGGGCGCCATCTTTAAAGGGTTCCCGTATCTCCATTTAAAATAAGTCTCTCCCTCCACCCCTCCCACCCGAGACATAGAGGACCACCCCGACAAGCTTCGGAGCTCAGCCCCCTCACCATGGAAGTATCGGTGGACACTGTTTCTCCCCCCCCCCCCCCCCACTCTTGCACTGTCATTGGGGTTCTTCAGTCTACCCCTTCCCCGTCGTCATCGGGACTCTCCCTTCTGCTGCATGTCACAATGTCATAGGGGCTCACAATGGAGGAAGATTCCCCCCCCCCCCCAAAAGCCCACTTGGTAGTGCCCACTTAAGTGTCCCTGCCAGTGTCTACTTCAGGGCCAACCTGGCAGTGCCAGCACCAGCCTGGCAATGGGCAGTGCCATGTCTCTCATCCTATATTCACCTCCGTGCCCCCAGCATGGTCATCACGACTGGTTCTCATTTTTGACACCAGTAGTGCTTCGTGCTGGTGTGACATCACACCAACTGGGCGGGAGGATAAGGTATGGAGGGACGTTATGGCATCAAGCCCGGTCAGTATATGTTAAATATTGTAATTCATGGAAGAAAGGGAGTGAACCTGATCACGTCACTTGTGGGGGAGGGAGGGGTGTGCAGGGAAGATCCAAAACTGAGATCTCTCTCTCTCTCTCTCTCTCTCGAGATTTAGCAGCCATAACAGATATATGCCTACAGTGAACAGACCAGCTAAATCCCACCCCATGACTAAATAGCTCATCAAAGTTGCAGTTGGAAACTGAGTTGTGGAGAGACATGCTCACAATATGGTCCAGAAAAGTAGTAGCAGCTGCTGCACATTTCCTATTAACCAAGTGTCGTTTTGCCCATTCCTCAAATTATAATAGTCTGAAATTAAAATCAAAAGTTGGATAAGGCTGTTTCACAGCAGTTAGTCAGGTTGTTGAATCATTAGATTAGTTGATGGTTTCAGTGATGCCATCTTGTTTGGCATCACTTGGTGTTACTAATTATTTTTGAGATTCAGATTTCACTTGTGATCTCTCGCGACAGCAAGATGGAGCAATCTCATTGTTATATGTCCACCGCTCATTGGGTAAAGACCCTCCACACACACCCAAGAAATGGCACCTACACATCAGAAGTCTTTTCATAGAATCATAGAATTTACAATGCAAAAGGAGGCCATTTGGACCATTGAGTGTGCACCGGCCCTTGGAAAGAGCACCCTACCTAAGCCCACACCTCCATCCTATTCAGACATAGCTACCATATCCCCGTAAACTCACTTAACCTTTTTTTGGACACTAAGGGCAATTTAGCATAGCCAATCCACCTAAACTGCACATCTTTGGACTGTGTGAGGAAACCAGAACACCCGGAGGAAACCCACGCAGACACAGGGAGAATGTGCAGACTCCGCACAGACAGTGACCCAAGCCGGGTATCAAACTCGGGACCCTGGACCTGTAAAGCAATTGTGCTAACCACTGTGCTACCATGCTGCCCAAAGTTAACTAGCAGAGAATGGTTCTGATCCATCCACCTCTAGATTATGGGCCCAGCACACTTCCGCTGTGCCACTCTGCTCCCTGTTTTGCTTCACTATCGGCATTTGTAGCGCAATATACATTGTTACATGTTAATGAAGCATTTTCTCTGCTCATCAGCAATGGGATCAAGTTCTTGGAGCATCTCTTTGTTTTGCCAGTTTTGCAGTGGATGGTGACAATTAAGGCAGGTGGCGGGGGCTGAACAACTGGATTAAAGAACATGGAAGTGAGTCAATTCAAGTTAATTTTATGCTACATATTTGTAATGAGAGCAGAGTAAAACAGGAGCTTGGTATCACCATAGTATCCATCATTTTGTTTACTCATGATGGTGTCATTTTTATCGCCTCAAGACTATCCATGTGTGGACTTTTTCCACATTCTCCAAATAATTCACTAGCTTTTATTTCCAACTCTTCAACCTTTCTTGTGCCCTTTGACACAAGATGCTTGGATGACCAGCAGGAAATAGACTGGTTAAAAACTTTAATAATAATCGCTTATTGTCACAAGTAGGCTCCAATGAAGTTACTGTGAAAAGTCCCTAGTCGCCACATTCCGGCACCTGTTCGGGGAGGTTGGTACGGGAATTGAACCCGCACTGCTGGTCTTGTTCTGCATTACAAGTCAGCTGTCGCCCAGTGTGCTAAACCAGCAGATTGTAGCTGTGATTGAGAAAGCTGTCACCAAAAATGAAAGAGTTTCTACCGACATAACTTAAGTGTAAAAATGGACCCCACACAGACATTTTGACTGACATTTCCAATGTATAAGCTCACAATTATATCTCTTCTGCAAAGCATGTCAATGTACTATTAAATTATTGGTGCTCTTCTCAGAACACACACATTGGATATATATATGTTTCTTCAACAAACTGCACATTGTTAATATTCTGATATATGTTTAGAAAAGGAAACACTGATCTCTGTCATGTGAGTGGCATCAATAGCTGTCACAATGATACCCAAAGATTGCTTACACCTTCGTATCAACGTTGAAAGAGATAGCTTTGAGAATTCAGTATATCAGAAACATCTGCTTATTTTTGTGTTGAAAAATGTCTATCTTTTTGAGCTCCCTGCTAATATAGACAAAGAAAAGGATAATTTTTGCAAGGCCTTGTATCACCATCAAGGTCTACAGGCAGCCAGGGCTTATCACAAAATTGTGAGCAAGGCACTGATAGCTTTTCTTCCATTGAAATCAACGGGAGCGAAATTAATCTGCGGCATGGGGGATGGATTTTAACTTAAAATTAGTGATGGCAAATCAACAACCCATTTTCTCTCTCATTGATGTTGGTGCAAAATAAAATTAGGCAGGTGTAAAATGGCCCATTGATCCATTATTGTGGTTTTGCACGAACCATAGCCCACCCAAAACCAATTTCACCCCCAATGTTAAAATGTTTTAACAATTATGCAGTCTGGTTCGTTTATAGCAATGTATATACTTTTTGTTCCAGGAAGCTGCCAGCAGACATTTGTAGAATCGCACCATCTATTTTATCTCCTCACTATTTGAGTTCCGCCTTCAGAATTTCATGCATTTTCTCCTCCATTACAAATATACCCACAATTTAAGTTACAAAGCCAAGCTAACTATGCCAGATCCATTTTTGCATTGTAAGCTGTCTTGATGCAGTTGTTCAGCTACTAGTGGTTTTCTAGGTTGAGGCGTATGTGATCACTGGAGGAAGCAGAGAGCTGCAGACAAAAGGTTTTCACTGAGCTTTCATCATGCAGAGATAGCTTTGAAAATATATTTATGGCCTGAATACATCTTTGCAAACATTTTATTCGATTCATGAAACACTATTGTTCTGTACTACAACTGTGCACAATCCCTTAAAGAAACACCAAAACACACTGAGCTTCATTTACTGCAGAAGCAAAGAGCTTATGGCCTCAACAAAAGATCAAGCCATCTTTTTCTTTACTTCACTTGACGTATGCTTAAATACGTTCAAGATTGTGTTTCTTTTTAAACTTTCCCTTCACTCAGACTAGCCTTTAAGGGAGGTTCAACTCTTGACAAGTATTTTCCCTGCTTCCCAAACCACTAAAGTCAAAAAAAAGTCTAATAATTCTTTCTCTTTGCATTCCTATGTTTGGAAATGTCTTATGAATGAGCCCTGAGTGAATATTTTCTTAAGTCCAAGAACTGAATGAATTGCACATGCACAGCACACCAACATGCTAAGAATGGTAGATTGAATGGGAGGAAGAAAATGAGCATCAACACAGTACTTTCGTCCATTTCTTCCTTTGTGCAAATAGAAAGACCAAAACCCAAATGCCTCCATCCCCAGATGATGGAGCAGGGGCGTTGACAGAGAGGCAGTAAAAGCAAGATGTGCATTACTGAATCTATTTAAGGCTGAGATTAACACATTTTTGGTCTCTCAGGGAATCAAGGAAAATGGGGTGTGGAAGGGAAAATGGAGTTGAAGCCAAAGCTATGACATGATTGTGTTAAATGGCAGAACAGGTGCGATGGGCTGTATGGTCTACTCCTGCTCCTATTTTTGTGTTCTTATTGTTTTTGAGTAAGAATATAATCAGGAGCAGGTTGCACAATTCACCCACAGGGCAGTCATAATTATATCTGTGACTGAGAAAACATAACTCGTGAAGTAGGACATGTAAAATATCAGCATTGATCCAGTTTGCTTAGGCTATTGGCCTCATTGGAAAAAAAAAAATTATTTCTGCTTCTTTCAAGTTGAAACTCCAATTTCTACCTCCAACTTCATTCCCTGAAAATCCACCACTTAGGCTGACCAAAAACAGATGCCATTTTGGATGAAAATGAATCTACAGAGAGGGTTCCAGCAGTCACATCAATTTTTATTCTATGTTTAATAGTTTACACTGATTATCAGTTTACTTTCCCATCAGTATAAAGTGCAGCTGAGATACTGGTTATTAATACTGAACATCTAGGGAGGTTTTACTTAGCTTGATGTTAACAGTGATATGATACAGTATGGAATTCCTTCTAGATTTTGAAAACTGTGGGAGATGGACAGTGTAACTAGACAGATGGTTAAGCGACGATTGAAATATTTATATTTTCCCATTAAAGAGAAGGCCATGTGAAATTTTCCATGTGTGCCAACTCCAGCCATAAAACAGCATTCAGACCTGGACACAGGCTTTCATAAAAGCTCATCATAATTCATTTGATTCAAGTAATTTCTGTTATCCTCCAATTTGCATTCTGGTTTTCACCAGCACCCTTCTTCAGAGAATGCTCACAGAGCAAAGCCAGTCATACAAATTCTGGTTGCCCTGTGCCAAAGTGGCAATGGCTGGCTGTTAGCCTAAATAGAGGTACATTTCCAAATAAAGACTCTGGTCAGTTTTTAGTTAAGAAGTGTGCTTTAGCACAAGAACAATTTAGTAAGGGTGGTGGAAATCACAGGATGGCAGTGGTCCTCAGAAGGGAGGAGCACACCTGCTCCTCCTGTCTCCAGAGGAACAAAATCGCATTAAGGTTGATTTAAGCGACGAGACATAAAGCAGGCATAAGAATAATAATTTGCATTCATACAACTCCTTTTGCAATCTCAGGACGTCAAAGTAACTTACAGCCATTGAAATACTTTTGATACGAAGGGGTGAATTTATATAATGCAGCAGGGTGCAGGAGGCTGATCTGGATGTATGCAATCTATCAAGTCACCACCCTTTATGCACGCTGAATAAAGCATGCTGCAGCCGCACAACGGAAAGCTAACCAATTACAGCTGCAGAGGACGCTTGCTCTCTTCCAAGCTTGCAGTTAGTATCATGGCCAGTTTCTCAGGCCTGTTTTTATATGTCACACCACTGTAAGCTCTTGTGACTCGAGTTAATATAGTAAATATTTGTGTTGAATTTTTGTTGCATTCACTGCAAACTACTTGGAATGAGAATCTGTACTGCAGGCCAATACATCTTGTAGCAGAAGAGCAATGACTCGCTCACAGCTAGAATTTTAAGTACCCCTGCTCTCTGAACAGTCTTTATTAATTATTTTGAAGGAACAAAAAGGGTTTTTCAAAAATTATTACAGAATCTGCTGGCACATTTAGTCACAGTCCTGGTACTAGACTTTGTCTATTGCTCTTGTGCCGCCTCATTTTAGTTGGTGTGAAAGACTTGATGCCCAAAACCCCCCAGCGGCAACATACAATTGCAGACAATTGGGTTATTGACAATCATTTTTGTAAAGTAATCAATATTGGCCAGGACTACAGAATTCCCTTTTTGTATAATGAAATGAAATGAAAATGAAAATCGCTTATTGTCATGAGTAGGATTCAATGAAGTTACTGTGAAAAGCCCCTAGTCGCCACATTCCGGCGCCTGTTCGGGGAGGCTGGTACAGGAATTGAACCGTGCTTCTGGCCTGCCTTGGTCTGCTTTAAAAGCCAGCGGTTTAACCCAGTGTGCCAAACCAGCCCTTATGTGCTAAACCAGTCAGCCTTGGCTGAAGACTCGCGTCTGTGGTGCGGGGGGCCTCTGGAGGAGACCGAGATAGATCATCCACTGGGCACTTCTGGCAAAAATTATTGCAAATGCTTCTTACAGTCTATAAGGATCATAAAGCCTGTTCCAACTAGGAGTATACGACAGAGATTGGCTGTTGTACTGGCAAAATAATTCCCAGAGTTACAACTCTGAAATTCAGACAGAGCACGTGTTTGCTTATAAAGCCAGCAGGCGAGCACAAAGCAGACACACATATATAAATAGCATGGATTTATACAAATAGCATGGATACAGCAAGTGATGGAGACCCAGATATTTAATCTCTATTTCTAAGACAGAAGTTAATGGAATTAGGATCTTATTTGCCGCAGCCGAATCTACCATCTATCAGCTTATTCTAGATTTTAAAATGTTCATCCACTTCACCAAATCTATTACACTGTTCAACTGGCTGATGTGTTGCCAGGATCCCAAATTTGGGCAATGAATGTCCAGACAACCCCTACAATATTTACTTGTGAAACCAAGAGTGAAGCTACAAGATAGGCTCTGCAGTTGCGTTATTTGAAGGCCAGATACCGCTGATTTCAGGCATGTTACATTTTTGGACATTTTCTTTGACGGTGTGATGATTGTATAATGGTGATGTCACTGGACACGTGATCCATAGGTCCAGGTTAATGCCCTGGGGACATGGGTTCAAATCCCACAATGCCAACTTGTGGAATTTAAATTCAATGATTAAATCTGGAATACAAGGCTAGTCTCAGTAATACTGGCCACGTCAACTGTCATCAATTGTTGTTAAAATCCATCTAGTTCACTAATGAGGGCAATCTGTTATCCTTACCCGATGTGGTCTACATCAGACTCCAGACTGGAGACCCACAAATGTGAAACGGCCTAGCAAAGCACTCAGTTCAAGGGCAATTAGGGATGGGCAACAAATGCTGATCTCGCCAGTGAGACCCATATTTCATGAAAGTGTTTTTGGAGGCATTTTGATAATATTTACAGTGCAGGAGGCTATTCAGCCCATCGAGTCTGCACCGGCTCTTGGAAAGAACACCCTACTCAAGCCCACACCTCTACCCTCTCCCCATAACCCAGTTACCCCATCCACCTAACACTTTTGGGCAGTACCTGGATAGTCTGCTTCAACCTTATGGTATGGGCTGGGAAGGACAGACAGGTAGCAACATGGAGGGGGTGGGGGGTTCTAACAGTCGCAGTGCCTGTTAGTCTGCAGAACAATAAGGAGATGGAGCAAAGCTGAAGAGCGGCAGGCTGTGCATGATGCCAGGTTCCCCACAAGGATGGATCGCAGTTCAAACCGCCTTGCCATGCAGGCAGTGGGAAGTATTAACCTACATTGATTACATTTTTACGGTCTTCAGCCGTCATACCAACCCTAACGCACTGCCTTGATACTCCCCCATCCCAAAATAAGCAGCTTGCCAATAAAATGTGTTAGTAACCACAATGCCACGATTGTGGATGGCATTAAGAATGTGTTCAGGAGATGAGAGGAAATTCAAATCAGAACGCTGTCATAGGGATTTCCAGGTTTTCTATAATAAGCCAACAGTTTAGGCCTAAATGCCACAGCTAGAAGAATAATTTTCCAACTTTGCACTCCCAGAAGACAGCTTTGCTTGGCAGGAAGATATATTGAAAATTTACGCACCGCTAGGATGATTGAAAATGAGTCCTCCGCACATGCCCGGATTTCCAATTTGCGTACCTGCTGGACAAGGTTCCCCATCAGAAATGTCTGAAAATAATGTCTATCCACTAATGCTCAGGAAGTGTAAATACTGAAGTAAAAATGTCTCCATGTAGCGTGCTGCATCTCCTGCAGTGTAATGCACAATTTTGAGGGACGTTCATGCAAAGTGAAGAGGGGAAATAGTGGACTGTGTCCATGCTTTCTTTAACTTCAAATACTTCAAATTTAAAAAAGAAATTTTGTCTGGAACAAATGGAGCTTTAGAACAAATGAGGCCAAGATTAGAAGAGAGTCTAATTTACTTTTTGTATTATCATTACAGTGAATAACTGTAACTAGAGTGAACTTTCCTTCCTGCTGAAAAAAATCTAATTATTAGGTAACACTCAAGATATTAGATTCCCCAGTTTTACCTCTGCCATCATTTTGCTGCTGTACAATTTGATTAATTGCAGTTGTTCCAATATCAATTACTTTGGGAAAGCAGCAACTCCCTGCAGAGAAATTATCATACCACAACCCAGACGATAAAGCTCCCCATAAACTGTGGGGATGGGGAAGTGATTTGATCTCTGTGCAGCGTAACTGTTCACAATGAAAGCGATTAAGCCAAACCATGGAGTACTTTAAGGGGGCGCAGATGCCAGACGAGTTCAACAATAGATTTAATTCACATATAATGTTTTTAATGTAAAAATCAATGTCGCAAAGCATTTCACAGATCGGTGCAAGGACAGAGAGCCAGGCAGGAAATAATGGCGATTGAAAGCCTGGTTGACGAGATGAGTTTTGAATTGGTTTTAAAGGAAAAGAGACAGGTGGAGTATGTCCGGGGGGAAGTTTCTGAAATGTAGGAGCCGGGTAGTTAGAGGGATGATGGGAGAGAGAACATTCACACAAGGCAAATGCTTGGGAAGGGGAATGTTGATAAAGAGCTGGTGTGCATAGCAGAGTCAGGATGAAGTGGGTGCTGGAAGGAATTTGAGGAAACAAATGTTAAATTTGGTGCATTGAGGCTGGGGAACCAATGCAGTTGTGCAAGACAGGGTTGATAGGTGAGGGGGCAGAATATGTGTAGCAGAGTTTCAAACAAGTTGAGTTTATGGAGAATGTGACGCCAGCAAGGCGAGTGTCCGAATGCTCAGATGTGACAATGTATAATGGTTTCAGTGGCATTAGATTTAGGACAGCACGGGCACCGCAATGGCACCATGGATACCACTGCTGCCTCACAGCACCAGACACCCAGGTTTAATTCTGGCATTGGGTGACTGTGTCGAGTTTGCACGTCCTTCCAGTGTCTGTGTTGGATTCCTCTGGGTGCTCCGGTTTCCTCCAATATTCCAAAGATGTGTAGGTTAGGTAGATTGTCCATGCTAAATTGATCCTTAGGGTCCAGGTTAGGTGGGGTTACGGAGATAGAACAGGGGCCGAGGTAGGTTGCTCTTTCAAGGGGTGGTGCAGACTCGATGGGCCGAATTACCTTCTTCTGCACTGTAAGTATTCTATGATAGATATAGAACGGATCAACATCGCAGCACAGACCCGTTTGCTTTATTGCCTTTCTGCCTATGATAATTACAATAGCATGCGGTAGCAACTGTCCAACAGGGTTCTACCATCGCAGTCTGAACAGTGTGAGGCAGTCTACAGAGAGAAACCTTCTCTGAGGTCATGCTATTTGAAATCATCAAAATGATAATCATAAAAGCTCAGCCTATGGATCAATACCCCAGCATTCTGTATGCTGTCAGTGATGGATAGTTTACATATATTTCAGTTTCAGTTTGCAGGTTAAGAAATATTTCTGAAGATAATGATCACCATTAATTTGCTGAACTACTACTTCACTGTGAGGATGAATTAAAAACCAAATTATCATTGTTGCATATCCACAAACATACCAGGTATGTTTAAGATTAGACTTAACTGCAATGCCCCCTTATGATTGTACAGCAAGTTAGTATTTACTCCCTACTTTAAGGCAAGGTAAACAGATATTTGAATGGACAAATAAGCATCCATGGAACAAAACTAACTACTGGAAATGGATGGAACAAAATTGAAAAAAGGGCCCCAACTGCAATGAGGGCCTAGAGTATTAGCAGATGTTGCCAGAGACCCAGACTACTTATTACGGTTGATGCTCTGTGTTTGCACACACTTCCACCCAATTAGCAAACTCTTTCTTCTGAGCACATTCAAAAGGGTCATTTCAGTAATGTGTCTGCCCAGTTTGTTTAATATTGTTTGACTTAACTTGATTGACAACCTTGCTGGTATGTGAATCAAGATTGCAATGCACCATATTTCTCAAAGGGAGTGTGTATCTGTTCATTGTCATAGTGTAATCACGAGGCTTCTCTCTCATTTCAGAGATGCTTTGTCTGTTGGTGTGCAGTGGATAATGTTTAAGGAATCAATCACATTTTATATGGATTGGTTTTGTCCAAATTAAAAATGAGTCAAACATGTGGGCACAATAATTGGGCTTCAATCCAATAACAGTGGCTGGTATTAACAAAACACATTTGTGGTGGGGTAGTTTTGCAATACATACATTTCACATGGACTTGCATACAACAGCATACCTATAGAAAGTGTAAATCACACTATTTTGTAGTTACCCTGAAGACAGCTTTCACAATTCAGCTCATCACAACTGGCAGGATTATTAAGCACTCATTTCTGGTGGCATTTGTACACATCACATTACATTATTCAGTTCAGACACTGCTACTCTGCAGGAAAAAAGGATATTGTAAATGTTACAATGCCCTGTGGTGCACCATAAAGCTCTTCAAGTCCATCAGAGCATAACTTTTCCCAAGAACTGGATTGGAGATCAAGACCAAAGATTTCAAGGGGAGGCCATTCCTAGTCACTGAAGGCAATGGACGAGCCAGAAATTCACTGAAGGAGACAATGGGGCCAATTCTCCTGTCCCATTCTGCCTCTCCAGAAGGAAAAACCTGGAAAGCTTTGACTGGTGGTGGACTGGAAATTGTGTTCTATTTTAATGTATACAAGATCAGTACCAGTCATTTCCCAAGTTTTATTGGTTTTTCCTTTATGGCATGCACTGGTGCCCAAGATGTGCCATGTCCACCAAGTTCTCAGAATGCAAATTTTGTGGACCAGACTTTATCAATGCTCTGGTCACACCTTCTCTTCCTTACGAGTAGGAATGAATTGGTCAGGGACCCTCGACCTCCTTTGCTGAAAGAAGGAAACTTCAGAAGGTCCGCTGCTACCTTGGTGGAAGATCGTTGGCTTCCTTCTTTTGCTTGCCAGCAACACAGTAGAAAAATGAGGTGGCGACAACATGAGTGCCCTCCCCCATTTAACTGGCATTGTATCTAGACCTACTGCAATTGCTCTACCTGTCCACGGGGAAATCCAAGTAATGTTGAAAATTTGAACAAAAATGGAAGTTTTGGCAGATATTAATGATCCATGATTCTGAGCCTCTTATGTTGTCCTAGGCCCAGGACGTCCCCTAGGCAAGATGTGGGGTACTAGCCCCTGCAGTAGTTGCAGGCACAGTGATTGCACTTAAATGATACCGTGAGGGGCATTGTCATTCCAACACTTTGTTTCTCTGTCATCCTGCCAATCTAACTTACCTCTCCTCCTGCCAAGTGAAAAGGAGACCACTCAGCCCATCAAATCCATGCTAGTTCTTTGTGAAGCAATCCAGTCAGTCCAACTCACCCATTGATCCCCGTATCCCTGCATGTTTGTGCAACCTGACCATCAAAAGTATACAGCCAACCCAAATTCAAGTTTATTGGGGACTAGGTACATTCCACATCCAGCATAAATGTAGAGATGTTGTAACACCAAAACAGACCATTCAGGCCAACAGTTTTATCCTCTACATAAATAAATAGTCCTGAACACTTCTATTCTAACATCATCTCCTTTTCATAAAGTCTTAAGTCATAGAGCACAGAAAAGGCCCTTCAGCCCATCGAGTCTACACTGGCAATAACAACCTCTTATCTCGCGTTAATCTCACTTACCAGCACTTGTAACATAGCCGCGAATGTGATGGTATTTCAAGTGTTCATCCAAGTGCTTTTTAAAGGTTGTGAGGTATCCAGCCTCCACTACCGTCCCAGGCACTGTATTCCAGACTCCCACCACCCTCAGTGAAAAAAATCTTCCCCAAATCCCCTCGGAATCTCCTGCCCCTCATCCTAAAACTATTCCCCCTTGCGACTAACCCCTCAACCAAGGGAACAGTTGCTTCCTATTTATCCTGTCCAAATCCCTCATTCTCATGTCCAATCTAACCTTAATTTTGACAATTCAACCTCAAATACAAATCCTGCAAGTGAATTCCCACCGTCACAGCACTTTGGGCAAAGAAATCTCTCCTGTCCTGTTCCAAAACTCTTCCTGCGCTTAGCCAGCACGTGGGCAGACAGGGGCCAAATACTTCAACCCAATCATGTTTCATGTCTGCTGCTCCATTTTTCATGAAGATCAGACCTCATTAATTCTTTTTGGTTGATTTGTTTAAAATCAACAGAACTCCCAGATACCACAGAAAAAGAGCACTTAAAATTTGCAAAAGGATACCTCCTCCAAACAAACAGACAGACAGAGACACCCACCCCCCACTTTGGAATTAGTTGTCAGACTCCTTTTGATTAATGTAAGCTCTCCATCCCAGGCTGTATGTGGTCTAGAAGAGTGCATCTTTTCCTGCATAAACTAACTGTCCAGAATAAATAACTATGAAACAGACAGTATTCCTGCCTGCAAAATTGCACTGCAATTATTACCTATTAACTTTACGCTGAAAAATAAATAGGAAGATGCTTAAAGTACCATCCAACATCCAGTAACACCCTGGTAAATAACAAATGGAACTGGAAGTATTGTATTACAATGAAATGATTACTTGATTGAAGAACAATGTTCTTTTCTCAGCTACATATATTTGTGCATCATTGGAAATTCACTGACTTACAATTAGGTGGCAAATATCTAATATGCCTCAAGAAGACCAGTAACTGCCTCCATCAGAAGAGGTTGTGGACATTAAAACAGACAGGGGAGCCTCAAAGATCAGCAGACTCACTTGTGTAGGCCTCAACAAAACAATGGCCTAAACACATAAGTGAGCAGGGTAACGGGCTGAAGGAGACCAAACTCTACTCCTCTTTTCCGACAACTTTATCTAGTGACCGGGAAAGTGCAGGCATGCGCCGAGAGTGAAGGTGCGGTAAAAGACCTCATTTTCTATTGCTATTTAGTTCAACGACATGAAATATTATGCAAAGGAATCCAACCCTAATCACAGAAACAAACCTGGAGACCTGCTTCCGAAGTAAGGTCATCAACCCGAAATATGAGGCAGAATGAGAGTGTTAGTTTTGGCGCAAATATCTGTATGATTCTCACCGGGCCTATGTGTTAAGTACATCATAGAACTTTTATCCCTCACATGAAAAATGGCAAGCCCGAGACGCGAACTGTCCGATTCACCTGCCCCGGGGGGGATCTAAGCACTTGAATCAAGGGGCCGGCTGCATTGACACGGCACCACAGCAATTGCTCACAGTCGAGCCAGGAGGATGGCAGCCAAGAGTCCAGCTCCACGAGGGTAGCCCCACCCGTATGCTGGATGCCGAAGAGGAGAGGTGGACAACAATATACCCTTTGGCTGGCGGGAGACCCTCAAGCAAGGTGATAAATCCCACCTGGGAAATGGTCGCAGCACTGCTTAGTGCCAGCAGCCTGACCAAGAGGACCTCTATACCAGAAAAAAGATTAATGATCTACTCCATTCTACCAGGGTAAGTGCTTCCCCTCTACTCTCTGCACTCCACATTTCCATCACCCCTTAGATTGTCACCTTGAACCCACATGCTGCCACCTAGCTGGACCCGAGCACCCGACTTCCCACATGCTTCCTCACACCACCAGCAGTCCTCCTCAGAACCTCGCCCTGCTTATTCACAGTGCCTAAACATGCCAGTTATCATCGACACCTGACCCAACGGGCAGCCAGCTCACATCATCCCCATTTGTGTTTCTACAGGAGTAGCTTGCCCATAACAGATGTGGGGGAGACAAGACGGGAGAGAATGTTAACGACACTCCTGCAACTGCAAGGCTGAATGGAGTCCCAAAGCCTTTTGTCGTAGGAGATAACGCCAGCGATATGTGGTACCCAGGCCAAAACCGCAAGTCTGGCATCTGCAGTGGAAAGCCTGGGTCAAGAGGCCATATCCACGAATGGAGAACTCCAAAGCATGGCTCTGTCTGGAGGATCATGCCTGAGGGATTCAACTGTACGGTTCAGACAATGGTGGCCAACCAGGACTGGCAGCACCAGATGACATTGAGGTTTCTGGAGATCACTCCAGCTTCATCTCCATCCCAAGGAGTAACTCGGGCCCACGAGCATCTGGAGGAAGGAGGATCTGCTGGAGTACATTCTGTGGACTTCCACCCAGGAGATCCTGGGAGTACCCAGTAAATCTGAATAGCCTTTTCCAGACACCAGCACAACTAAGCCACAGAGGGCAGAATAAGGTGATGCGACAACACCAGTACCACCCAAAAGTCGGCCGATGCCCTCCAGGTACCGCCGCTCCAGAGGATGCCCACCAAGGGCATCTCGGGTAACAGGGTGAGGAAGATAGCAAGCTGCCTCCACCACTGATGTGCATCCTGTGAATACACCTAGACGTAGTGGGAGGGTTCATAAGTGTAAAGAATCATGGATCACATTGGGCATATGAGTGAAGTTAAGCAAAGGTTGTTAGGAGTCATTATCACTTGTAACATCTGTACATGTCGCCGAATTAAATATTATTGTTCTTCACCACCTTAACGCCTCAAAATCTTTAACACTCCTCCCAGTGTCATAACGCTTCTCCCCATCAGGACACAGTTATTCTCACTGGCCCACAATATGCACCAGACGGTTAGGTCCTCTCGGTGTGAATGTTTCATTCACAGTGATAGGATTCAGGAATCATTCAGTAAACCTGAGACCCTCACCCTTCATTCCTTGGTCCCTTTGCTGAAGAGGGAGATTAAGCACAGACCCTGACTCAGACATGAGCCAAGGAGTCAATGTGCTGGCAGCAGACAGGCAAAAGTAGACAGCCGGTGTGTGAGGCAGAAGAAGGCCAGCAGCGTGGGTTCAATTCCCAAACCAGCTGAGAATTCGGAATTCTCCTTGTGTACCCGAACAAGCGCCGGAATGCGGTGATTAGGGGCTTTTCACAGTAACTTCATTGCAGTGTTAATGTAAGCCTACTTATGACGGTAAAGATAATTTACATTTTACATTTACAAGTCTGTAGAAACAAACATAGAAAATAGAAGCAGGAGGACGACATTTGGTCCTTCGAACCTGCTCTGCCATTCATCATCATGGTTGATCATCAACTTCAATACTCTGATTCTGCCTTCCCCCTGTGTCCCTTTAGCCCCAAGAGCTATGTCTAATTCTGACATAACTCTAGCCGAGGAGCAACACAGATCATTCCTCACTGCGAGACATCATCCCCCTCCCGCATTGACCGGGCAGCAGGCACACAAGGACTACTCTGCCCCAGCAATCTGAAGATTAAGAACTTAGCCACATCTAACCCCTGGTCCCGGAGGGTCACAACATCTAGGGGCGGTCATGCCGACGCCAACACGTTAATCCTCCTCCATAAAGTAGGTATGATGAGGGCGCCTCTGGCTGTCCTTCCCATGCACACTCTCGCTTGGCCCCCAACCTCCAGATCATCAGTGGCCTGGTGCCACAAGACTCCCTGGTGCAAAAAGGGAGTGGAGAGTGACATGGATACAGTCACTGTACATCTCATGTGGCCCTGAGCCTGCCCTGCAGTCTCCTGATCCCCTTCCACGGGGTCTTCTCTCTCTGTTGCCGCACATTGCTGTAAAAGTAGAATATTCCTGTGAGAGAGAGAGACAGAGACACAGAGAGAGACAAAGAGAGAGAGACAGACAGACAGAGAGAGAGAGACAGAGAGAGACACAGAGAGAGAGATAGAGACAGAGAGAGAGATTGGTGTTGCAGCTGCTGACTATCATTACCTCCCTCGACTCAGTGGCTTTCCAGACCTAGAAGCAGTACAAACCTTAGCCTGTGGCGAACGCTAACACACACCTCAGATGCCCTCCCATCTCCATAACTGGACTGGCTCTGGCCCACACTCTCACCCACAGACTCTCCTTTGTCCTCCTGTTGGTTCTTCCCTCACTTAAGCTCTATAACACTGGGGCTCAGGAGGGTTATATGTTCACTCATCCCTAATGGCCAGGATCATCTGCTAATGGATACTGAGTGTTAAGCATTCGGGTCTGGTAAAGAAGCGAGTCAGTGCCTCTAAATCCCATTCAGCCAAACATTGAGCCCTGAACCCCAAGTACTCATCCCATTCCTCGTCTTTGAGACCGTGGACAGCTGACATTGTTAATGGTCAACACCTGATGGTCATTTAATTTGATGAGCAGGAGTCTCAGGAATGTTAGATGGCACAACTGCTTTATGCTTCAGGGATAGGCAAAGTTAATAGCTATCTTACTTAGGCTGCATCTTTCTGAGATCTCATTACTGTCATGCCACAATACTTAAGCCTCCAGAATAGTCACTCCAGAGACTGTGTAGCACCCCCTCCAAGAGTGGGAACTGTGTTGTCTTCTCTTTCGTGGTTTCATCCACCCAGCCCATTAGGCCCGGCTTCTCGACTCTCATCATACCCCACGTGCCCGGCAGCCCCCACCCACCCCACAGTCCCCTGTCACAGAGCAGACTAACATAGCCCTATAAGCACATTATAAGCAGACAGCAGACTAATTCGGCACAGAAATCTCAATTAAACAGCAGATTTCAGGCCACCTATGCGAACCTCTACCTCCATCCTGCACCACTACTACAGCCTTATGCCCCCAGCCCCCCCCCCCACTCCAGAACCCCAAGCCACCATGAACACCACCCCTCGCCCCCATGCCCCCCCTCCCCCCCCCACCCCGCGCCACTGTCCCACCCCTCCAGAGCTGGCCAGCAGGCTCAGTTCCCTTGGACTCCGTAGTGCTCAGTTGAACACACCTCCATCCTCCCACTCAGAGGTCACGGCGCCTGGTTTCCATTTGAAAAATGCAGCATCAATTCACACCAACATGACACCTGGCGGGTGGGAAGATTCAGTGAGGGTTGAAGATGCAACTTTAACCACGCTAAGTACATGCTAATGGTTTCAAATTCACGGAAATCAGGTTTGCACCCTTTTACGTGTGTGAATTTTACTGTGCCATCAGGGTGGGCCCGGGAAGATCACGATCAGGAATCCTGCCGCCGCAAATCCCATTTTTAGCCTCTTCCGAGATTTAGCAACCATGTCGGGATTTGCGCCCATGTTAAATCCTTCCCATTAACTCACTTCTCGCTCCATAGATTTAGTGTGGAGACATTGGTTGGTGGTAATGTCACTGGGTTCAAATCCCCATGGCAAATGCTGGAATTTAAATTAAATTAATTCATAAAATCTGGAACATAAAGCTGTTCTCAGTAATGGTGACCATGAAACTATCATTCATTGGCATAAAAAAATATCTAGTTTACCAATCTGCCAAACTTACCTGGTCTGGCCCACACGTGACTCCAGACCCACAGAAATGTGGTTGACTCTTAACTACCCTCTGAAATGGCAGAGTCAGCCACTCAGTCCAAGGACAATTAGGGATAGGAAACTGATACTAGCCTTGCCAATGATGCCCACATCCCATGAAAGAATGGAGAAAAAAGATTCTTCCAGACCTGTTGAACATTTCCAGCGTTCTTTGATTTTCTTTTCGATTTCCAGCATCTGTACTATTTTAATGTTCCTTTGGAAAATTCACAGTTTGTTCATAGATAAGTCTTAGCAGTAAAGGTAGGCATCTTAAAAAAATACTTCTTCAATGCTGGAAGTGAGGATCTCCTCACTCATTGAAAGATTTGACTTTCTCCTTGCTGAGTAAAGTCCCCAAGGTAATTTCCCACGACACACCCTGCAAGGAACATTACCGTCCTTGTCCATAGGTACTTTCCCAACAAACACTTCTGCTGAGGTGAATCCCTCACTACTTTATCCTCCCTTCCCATCCCACATCACTATTCCCCATACCTGCTTTGTGCCACCACCATATCCCATTTCTTCTATTCCCCCCTCTTACCCATCCCTATTACCCACTCCCCTTTCTCACTGTACTCCTCTTCCCATTAATATTTTTCATGCCCCAATTTTCCTTCACCCCCTTTCCCCCCTTGTGTCTACCCGAGAATCCTGTTCGACTTGATGCCAGCATTTGATTTTTACTACCCGTGTACAACACTGCAGGTGATGAATTGGTATGATAAAAATAATGTATAATTGTGGACAGCAAACATTTTACACATATAGGATTTCCCATTTCTGAGCTCTGAGGTTAGAAATACCTGAAAAAATGTAAATTCTGATGAACATAGCCAGCACAACACAACATAGAACATAGAACAGTACAGCACAGAACAGGCCCTTCGGCCCTCAATGTTGTGCCCAGCCATGATCACCCTACTCAAACCCACGTATCCACCCTATACCCATAACCCAACAACATCCCCCTTAACCTTACTTTTATTAGGACACTACGGGCAATTTAGCATGGCCAATCCACCTAACCCACACATCTTTGGACTGTGGGAGGAAACCGGAGCACCCGGAGGAAACCCACGCACACAGGGGGAGGACGTGCAGACGTCACACAGACAGTGACCCAGCCGGGAATCGAACCTGGGATCCTGGAGCTGTGAAGCATTTATGCTAACCACCACGCTACCCTGCTGCCCTGCAAATGCTGCAGGGTGTCAGTAACCTTCTAATGCTATGAAGAACCTTTGGACTTCCGACGGTTTCACATTTACTCCGTTATCTTAACTACAGTAAGTATTTACACAGGCTCCTTCAGTGATAAAACCCAGCTCAGTCTGGCGAAATCAGCCTGAACACACAAACAGCATTCTACAGTCAGAGAATGTGTGCCAGGGTGGCCTGTAAAGTTTTGAGTTGTACAATGTCTGTTGGAAGCAATGAGTTATAATTATAGCAGGGCTGAAAAAACTTCATAGAAATAAGGTTCCAGATAAATTATATCACAAAATTGTATTTTTCATATACATGTGTGCCCAAATTCATTACACCATAATAGTTTTTACATTAAATTACTCAGCTGTTCTGATGAGGTAACTTATTGGCATTCAAATCAGTCATGGTGTTCGGCAAAACAGAAGTAAATTCTGGTTTTAATTTGGCCTGCTTTTAAGTTGTTTTACAGTAAGAATTTATCAGTCATGTCTTTCAAAACTTAAATACACTCCTAACCCAGAATAAAATCTGAAGTCACATTCTGGTCACCATCTACCCAAATCACACAAGGTGAATCACTCGCCTTAACAAATGCTGCTCAAATTGTATTTGCGTCGGCGCATTTGTTCATGTGTCACCACAGGAATGACTTTTAGGTTTAGCTCACTGAGCTAAATCGCTGGCTTTTAAAGCAGACCAAGCAGGCCAGCAACACGGTTCGATTCCCTTACCAGCCTCCCCGGACAAGCGCCGGAATGTGGCGACTAGGGGCTTTTCACAGTAACTTCATTGAAGCCTACTCGTGACAATAAGCGATTTTCAATTTCATTCGTCTTTCTCATCAAAATAGGGAGTAAATGAAAGGACAGTTACTCAGAATGTCTCCGGTCTTCTTAGTTATTTGCCTGACAGCAGAAAGACAAATGAAGATGAATTAAGACTGCATTTTTTTTTGTCGAAAAGGTTCAGCTATTAAACAGTTTAAGTATTATTACACCCGTGTCAGAACTGATGAAGTGTGCATAATTGTGACAAAGCAGAGTGAATCATATTACCATTTTTTGTGCAATTTTCCATTCCTACTCCAGATCCTTGCCATCAATTTGCTACGGTGATATCAGAGACTTCTCAGTTGCATGGGGAAGTTTGTCATTATAACAGGAAAAAGCATGCAAAGCAGACGTCGGGCTTTAACTTGTAAAAATAATAGCTATTTTAATACTGTCATGTAAAGTCTACCTCTTTAAACAATGCGGTGCAGCACTCTGCTCATGTTTGTGGAACATTGTTGCACCTAATCATAAACTGGAGACTCTTCTCGTCTTTAATGCTGACATTGCTGAGTGACTGTGGTTAAAAAAAATGATTATGGCATTGTACAAGCACTCTTCTACTAAACTCAGTGTTAAACCTATCTTCTTTACTGGATACCTGCAGAAAGATTTTTGTAACGCTCAAAGGGTTTAAGTAGGCTGATCTGTCATCCCGAGCTTTTGTATTTGTGCTGGAGAAGAATGAAACCACTTTCTATTATAATATTACACACAAGCAAGGTGCAACAGGATTGAATTCCTATTCTCACCAACCTCTCTGTTGTCTGTTATATTCACGGTCACCCTCGCCTCTGCTATCCATCACCATGAGATCGCCCCCTCGTGGTTTCACTCATAAATAATTCAGCCATGGTTTAGACAAAGAGTGCAATATATTCTTGGGCATTCTAAAATATTTTTTTATGGGGCAACAAGGCCTGGTCAATAATACATCCAAGTTTCTAGGTCCACCCATGGGGAAAGGATATTGAGAGATTGGGAGCAGGTGGTGGAGGGAAATTCCCAAGGATAGATTCCATGCCGCACTAATACATGTGCAGTATCTTCATTGAACGCTGGATCTGCAAACCAGCCCCCACCCGAATGAAAATAATGGGTACCAGTTTCAGGGGGCGTGACTTTTAAATTTGGGCCTGTAGCACCATTTTCCCCTGCATAAAACAAAATCAGGCCTCTGTCTTTGATCAATCAGGCCTTTACATCATATTTCCTCATCTCAAGCTCGGCTGTTTTGCATGACTGGTTTTATAACTCCATTCCACCTCATTTCCAGACTTCAACTAACGTTTCAGGGACTCTATTATTCATATTGGCCTATTATTGAGCTGTTCACAATAGCTAGAGTCTAAATGGTCTCATTCCTCATCAGACTATTGGACCATAGAGTGTTCACTAAAATAACTTCTATTTCACACACTAATGAACTTTTGCATTGCAGCAAGCATCTTAATTAAGCAAGGTTAAATGCAAAGCCTAGCACAGATTAGTATGGTTATTTATTTTATGTATATATCCATTACTCTCCCACTCTTGCAAAGGACTTGTGAGACCACGGCCCCTTTTTGACTTTGCTAGACAGCCATCATCAAAGAATATTCATTCCACTGGTTTGTTTCCAGAGAAATTGACCTTTAAGAAGTTTACAGTAAAACAAAACTAAAAGGACTAACTTATCCCAGGCTGACTACTAAATAGATGTTTATTCTAAGCATATTTCTAACAGAAGTTGGTTAGCTCAGTTGTCTGGATGGCTGGTCCATGATGTGGAGCAATATCAACAGTGTGGGATTAATTCCCGTACCGGCTAAGGTTGTCCAACCTTGCCCCTTTCCTGAGGTGTGGTGACCCTCAGATTAAATCAGCTCTCCTCAAAGGAGAGAGTGTTCCTTGGGACTTTGGCAATTTTCATTTTCCAGTTCATTTCTATTTCTTCAAAATCCTTTATGTCAGCCTCCATTAATCACAAACTGAAACAAATCCAAAACCTAATGGTCTGGAATCCATTCCCTCCCCAAATTCTAGATTCTTATTATCACCAAGCTCCGCTACTCGTCTGCTTCAGCAGACCCACTTCAAGATCCTTATCCCCACCTTAGTCTCACCTCCCTGAAGCGGCCATCTCTGGCTATACATTACTGCACACATCCTACTTTTTTCTGCTCGTCGATTGCGCCTTATCACTACCCAAAGACAACTTGCATTCATCCAAATCAAGTAGCGTGGTCAATAAGGTTAGATCGTTTGATTGCCTTGTGTGTTAGGACAGAATTTAGCAGTTTTCCTCATTCCAAGTTCTCTTGGAGTTTATTAACTTCCCTCAGGAGATGAAAGGGTGAGGGTAAAGTCCATGAGAGTATTAATCATACTTGTTTCCGAAGAAGAATGGCAAATGCATTTTCTCATTTTGGGTTTCTTGATTCTGTCTGCAGTTACTATGATTTATTCAGCACAGGACAGATTAACTCATAATAATGAGATTCTAATGACAGCAGGAGTCAATGCAGACTATGGGCGGGATTCTCCGACCCCACGCAGGGTCGGAGAATTGGCGGGAAGCGGCGTTATTTCCGCTCCCGCAGGTTTTCGAATTCTCCCGCCGGTAAAAAACCGGCGTTGTGCAAATCCCGCCGGCAGCCTGTGAAAACAGCTGGCGCCGGCGGGATTTCATTTTATTTGCACTGACCTTAAATCTCCGGCCCGGATGGGCTGAAGTCCCGCCGACGTGGCCACGGGTCACGTCGGCGAAAATCAGTTGATTTAAAACGGCGTCAACCATTTATGATGGTTGACGCCGTTCAGTGTCGGGGGTGGGTTGCGGCATGGGGGGGGGGGTGGGTTGCGGCATGGGGGGGGGGGGGGGTTGCGGCGTGGGGGGGGGGGTGGGTTGCGGCATGGGGGGGGGGTGGGTTGCGGCATGGGGGGGTTGGGTTGCGGCATGGGGGGGGGTGGGTTGCGGCATGGGGGGGGTGGGTTGCGGCATGGGGGGGGTGGGGTTGCGGCATGGGGGGGGTGGGTTGCGGCATGGGGGGGGTGGGTTGCGGCATGGGGGGGGTGGTGGGTTGCGGCGGGGGGGTGGTGGGTTGCGGCGGGGGGGTGGTGGGTTGCGGCGGGGGGGGGTGGGTTGCGGCGGGGGGGGGTGGGTTGCGGCATGGGGGGGGTGGGTTGCGGCATGGGGGGGGGGTGGGTTGCGGCCATGGGGGGGTGGGTTGCGGCCATCGGGGGAGTGGGTTGCAGCCATCGGGGGAGTGGGTTGCAGCCATCGGGGGAGTGGGTTGCGGCCATCGGGGGGTTGCGGCCATCGGGGGGGGGGGTTGCGGCCATCGGGGGGGGGGGTTTGCGGCCATCGGGGGGGGGGGGTTGCGGCCAGCGGGGGGGGGGGGGTTGCGGCCATCGGGGGGGGGGGGGTTGCGGCCATCGGGGGGGTGGGTTGCGGCATGGGGTGGGTTGCGGCATGGGGGGGGCATCGGGGGGGGGGTGGGTTGCGGCCATCGGGGGGTTGCGGCCATCGGGGGGTGGGTTGCGGCCATCGGGGGGGGGGTTGCGGCATCGGGGGGGTTTGGGGGCAGCGGCGGGCAGAGAGGGGGGGGGCGATGGATGCCCGGGGCCAACGCACCATCGCCCCCCCCCCCTCTGTACGCCGCTGCCCCCTACCCTAACCACCCCCCCCTCACCACCCCTACCTCCCTCCAACGCCCCTACCCCCCTCCCCACCACCCCTACCCCCCTCCAACGCCGCCCCCCATCTCTCGCAACGCCGCACCCCCCCCCCCCCCTCAACGCCGGAACCCCCCCCCCCCTCAACGCCGGGTCCCCCCCCCTCAACGCCGCAACCCCTCCCCCTCAACGCCGCAACCCCCCACCCTCAACGCCGCAACCCCCCACCCTCAACGCCGCAACCCACACCCCGTCCCCCTCCCTCTGAAGGCCGGTACCCACACCCCCCCCTCTCTCCTCCTCCCCCCCTTCCTTCCTCCTCCCCCCCCTCCCTCTTTCCTCCTCCCCCCCCCCTTCCTTCCTCTGTTAGTGGGGGGGGGGGGTGCGGCGTTAGTGGGGGGTGGGTGCGGCGTTGGAGTGGGGTAGGGGTGGTGAAGGGGGTAGGGGTGGTGAGGGGAGGAGGTTGGGGTAGGGGCAGCGGCGTGCAGAGGAGGGGGGGGCGACGGATGCCCGGGGCCAACGCACCGTCGCCCCCCCTCTGCACGCAGCTGCCCCTACCCCAACCCCCTCCCTTCACCACCCCTACCCCCTTCACCACCCCTACCCCCTCCAACGCCGCACCCCCACACCCCCACTAACGCCGCACCCCCCCCCCCCACTAACACCGCACCCCCCCCCCCCCCCCACTAACAGAGGAAGAAGGGGGGGGGAGGAGGAAAGAGGGAGGGGGGGGAGGAGGAAAGAGGGAGGGGGGGGAGGAGGAAAGAGGGAGGGGGGGAGGAGGAAAGAGGGAGGGGGGGGGGGGGGGGGGAGGAGGAAAGAGGGAGGGGGAGGAGGAGAGAGGGAGGGGGGAGGAGGAGGAGGGAGGGGGGAGGAGGAGCGAGGGGGGGAGGAGGAGAGAGGGGGGGGTGTGGGTACCGGCCTCAGAGGGAGGGGGGTACGGGGTGTGTGGTACCGGCATGAGGGGGGGGGGGCGGCATTGAGGGGGGGACCCGGCGTTGAGGGGGGGGGGGGGACCCGGCGTGAGGGGGGGGGGGGGGACCCGGCGTTGAGGGGAGGGGGGGGACCCGGCGTTGGGGGGAGGGGGGGACCCGGCGTGGGGGGAGGGGGGGGGGACCCGGCGTTGGGGGGAGGGGGGGGAGACCCGGCGTTGGAGGGGGGTAGGTGTGGTGGGGAGGGGGGTAGGTGTGGTGGGGAGGGAGGTAGGGGTGGTGGGGAGGGAGGTAGGGTGGTGGGGAGGGAGGTAGGGGTGGTGGGGAGGGAGGTAGGGGTGGTGGGGAGGGAGGTAGGGGTGGTTGGGAGGGAGGGAGGGGTGGTGAGGGGGGGGTTGAGGTAGGGGTGGTATGGGGGGGGTTGGGGTAGGGGGCAGCGGCGTACAGAGGGGGGGGGGCGACGGTGCGTTGGCCCCGGGCATCCGTCGCCCCCCTCTCTGCCCCCAAACCCCCCCCCCCCAAATGCCGGAACACACCCCCCCCCCCCCCCCCCAAATGCCGGAACACACCACACACACCCCCCCCAAATGCCGGAACACACACACCCCCCCCCCAAATGCCGGAACACACACACCCCCCCCCAAATGCCGGAACACACACACACCCCCCCCCCCCCCAAATGCCGGAACACACCCCCCCCCCCCCCCCCCCCCAAATGCCGGAACACACACACCACCCCCCCCCCCCCCAAATGCCGGAACACACACACCCCCCCCCCCCCCCCCCAAATGCCGGAACACACACACACCCCCCCCACCACCAAATGCCGGAACACACACACACCCCCCCCCCCCCCAAATGCCGAGTCTGTCTCTCTCCTCCTTATCCTCCAAAAAACGCCGGGTCTCACCACTTCCGCAGCTGGTGAAACTGACGCGTATCGCGTCAGTCAGCTGCTAGCCCCTCCGGGAACGGAGAATAGCGGCCTTAAAGAAGGCCCCGACGCCGGAGTCATTAACACCGATTTTTCTCGCCGGAAACCCGCGTTACGACGGGCAACGGAGAATCCCGCCCTATATGTTTCAGTGGAATTTGTTTTAGCATTTCAACCTACTTTATGCTTCGATGAAAATCCAGATCATATTCCACTTTGATCAGAATGCTCCCAAATAAATTATACAATCACGCTACCACCAACCCCAGGTTTTACAGTGAACCTGTCCCAAGTCTGGAGCTATTTAAATGGCCCACCCATTCATGTAGGAGCTTCACATGAAATTAGAATGAGCAGCTGATGCCAATTTCCTGTGGATTTAAATGGAAAAGTTAAAATTGGGATGCAAGTCCACATGTGATGATTTTTGATTTTCAGTTTGAACCCACTGGAGAATTGCACCAGCTCTTTACACAAGCCCCATGCAAGTTTCCTATCTCACACTGACAAACAAACATGCTGGGAGGAAATAAAGAATTTTTATATTTTAGAATCCAATCACAGTAACTATTTAAACTGGGAAAGTTGTTGCTTTTTCTGCCCATTCACCAAAATCTCCACTGCCAGAAGACATAAACACGGTTATGAATTAACTATCTAACTTAGCTTATTATAGCAACAACATAAAGCACTGAAAAAGAAACGGTAATTCAGTTCATCAAGGGCATTTTTCCATCAGACCCTATCATGGAATTAAATGATTTGCAGACAGGAAATTCTTCACTGTGCCAAAGTTAAGCAGCGTATTCCCAGAATTCTACCAGTGTTTCATAATGTCAATGTTACTGTAGCTCAGTTGGTAATGCATTTTGGAAGGTCAATTGCAGGTAAGGAATATATAGTGAATGGTAGAACCCTCAAGAGTATTGACAGTCAGAGAGATCTAGGTGTACAGGTCCACAGGTTACTGAAAAGGGCAACACAGGTGGAGAAGGTAGTCAAGAAGGCATACGGCATGCTTGCCTTCATTGGCCGGGGCATTGAGTATAAAAATTGGCAAGTCGTGTTGCAACTGTGTAGAACCTTAGTTCAGCCACACTTGGAATATAGTGTTCAATTCTGGTCTCCACACTACCAGAAGGATGTGGAGGCTTTAGAGAGGGGCAGAAGAGATTTACCAGGATGTTGCCTAATATGGAGGGCATTAGCTATGAGGAGAGGTTGAATAAACTTGGTTTGTTCTCACTGGAATGAAGGAGGTTGAGGGGCGACCTGATAGAGGTCTACAAAATTGTTGGGGGCATAGACAGGGTGGATAGTCAGAGACTCTTTCTCAGGGTAGAGAGGTCAGTTACTAGGGGGCATAGGTTTAAGGTGCGAGCGGCAATGTTTAGAGATGTAAGGGGCAAGTTTTTTTTTTAAAACAGAGGTGCCTGGAAAACGCTGCCGGAGGTGGTGGAAGCAGGGACAATAGTGACGCTTAAGGGGCATCTTGACAAATACATGAATAGGATAGGAATGGATGGATACGGACCCGGAAGTGGAGAAGATTTTGGTTTAGATGGACAGCATGGTCGGCAAAGGCTTGGAGGGCCAAAGGGCCTGTTCCTGTGGTGTACTTTTCTTTGTTCTTTGATATTCCACCATTTGTTGATTCACATCAGTGTAGACCAGTGATGGGCAACTTAAGCTAGTGAGTAAGCCACAGGAATGGCCCGCCTTCATCTAAGTGGGCCGTAAGATTGAAATCAGGCTTGTTCATTAACCATGATCTGATAAATAAGATTAATAGACACCAAATATTTCAAAAGTTGTAGAAAATGATCAATCATTTATATATTGTTACAATACCCTGGGATAGTGCACGGTCGATTACAGCCCCACAGGCCCCCGAGTCGCAACACAAGTGAATCCCAAAATCTTTGGCCCTTGGCTGTTCAATAATTAGTCACCAGGTTTGTACGTTAAAACACAATTACGGTTTATTTATAACAGAGATAAAAATGAAATATACAGCAATTACAAGGGAATAACGGCAAGCAAACTACTAGCCCCTTTTTATTGTCACACCCTTTACCCACGCACAGAAGACAGACAAACACAGAGGGGTGGAAATTCCTTGCTTTCGATTTTGCATTATTTGCAGCAACCACGGAAGCCACCTGTGTTCAGTTGGTGATCGTCTTGCTGCAGAAACATTCATTCAGTACTCAGACTTTCTTCCGGAGAGACACTTTAGCCTTTATTAAACTGGACCTTTAACTCAAAGGTCCACCTTTGAGTCTACATCTCTCTTAAAACTCTCTGTCTCGCATCAAACCCAGCTTCAAGCCCAAGTTTTAATTTCAATCCTTTGCAGTTTCAATAAAATAACATCCAGTCTTACTGGAGAGAAGAGAGTTATTGCACTGGATTTTGAGAGAGATTTCATCATATCAGACAGGAAGAAAATCAGAGATGCTTCTTCCAGTTTATGAACCAACAGCCTTACTGGGGAGAGAGAAACATTTCAGAGAAATTAGAACCAATCGCCACTGGTTACTGGCATAGCCCAGCATTTCGAGCCAGCTCATAGTCAGTCAAACTGTGTTATCAGTGATCCCTCCTGCTTTAATTAAAGGTGATGATGTAGTGGAATTGTCACTGGACTAGTAATCCAGAGACCCAGAGTAATGCTCTGGGGTCCCAGGTTCAAATCCTGCAACTGCAGACGGTGAAATTTGAATTCAATAAAAAAAATTTGGAATTAAAAGTCTAGTGATGACCATGAAACCATTGTAGTAAAAGCCCATCTGGTTCACTCGTGTTCTTTTGGGAAGGAAATCTGCCACCCTCACCTCGTCTGGCCAATATGTGACGCCAGACCCACAACAATGTGGTTGACTCTTAAATGCTCCCTCAAGGACCATTAGGGATGGGCAATAAATGCTGGAACAGTTTGTGATGCCCATGTCCCATGAACAAATACGTTAAAAAAAAGTCACAGGCCTATTCATCATCCATTGATAAAAATTCTAATAGCAAAAAAAGGGAAAACAGGGAACAAACAGTGTTTTAACAGGAGGACCCGTACAACATTAATAGGACTATCAACTTCAAATGGTAAAAAACAAATTAATATTTACACTTTGGATGCATGGCTCTCACAGTCAATGTTGTGTGCAATCAGCATGCACCTCACTTCACGTAGCCTTGCTTTATGTGCATATCACTTCAGTCATACTGGTAGAAAGAAAATTACTCAGACTGAAATCAGCAGAGTGTGGCAACCCTGCGCCATGGGCCGCACTCTGAACCCAGATGGGCTGCATGTGGTCCCCGGGCCGCCTTTTTCCCATCACCCCACCATTTCTCAATGACATCCCTCATTCTAATGAAAGAAAATCCAGCTTTCAGGTAGGAATTATCTTGCAGGATATAGATGCTACAATCTCCCCCATAAGTAATTTAAAGGAAGAAAGAGGGAAAGGGTTGGAGAAGGTTAGAAAGGGAATTTTGAAGCTTCGAGCCCAAGCAGCTGAAGGCAAAGCCACCAGTGATAAGTAACTAAAATGTGAGATGATCAAGAGGCCTGAATTGAATAAAGCTTCTGCAAACAGAAAGGGAAAAGAATTAGCTACCAGGCAGAATGCTGATAGAAGTTTTTTTTCTGGTTGTCGAGATGAAACCTGTAAAAATTTAAGGACACTGGGAGATTCACCCAGCATGGCCAGGGGAAGGAATTGTTGGATTTGGCCGTGCCACTGGAAGTTGGTTCAGGGATTTTCAGAAGATTAAGAGAATGACTTTGCAAGATTATAGGCCAATTAGCCTAACCTCGGTTGTTGGTAAAATTCTAGAATCGATCGTTAAGGATGAGATTTCTAAATTCTTGGAAGAGCAGGGTCGGATTAGAACAAGTCAACATGGATTTAGTAAGGGGAGGTCGTGCCTGACGAACCTGTTAGAATTCTTTGAGGAGGTGACAAGTAGGTTAGACCAGGGAAACCCAGTGGATGTGGTCTATCTGGATTTCCAAAAGGCCTTTGATAAGGTGCCACACAGGAGGCTGCTGAGTAAGGTGAGGGCCCATGGTGTTCGAGGTGAGCTACTGGCATGGGTTGAGGATTGGCTGTCTGACAGAAGGCAGAGAGTTGGGATAAAAAGGTTCTTTTTCGGAATGGCAGCCGGTGACCAGCGGTGTCCCACAGGGTTCAGTGTTGGGACCGCAGCTGTTCACCATATATATTAATGATCTGGATGAAGGGACTGGGGGCATTCTAGCGAAGTTTGCCGATGATACGAAGTTAGGTGGTCAGGCAGGTAGTGCTGAGGAAGTGGGGAGGCTGCAGAAGGATCTAGACAGTTTGGGAGAGTGGTGCAGGAAATGGCTGATGCAATTCAATGTGAGAAAATGTGAGGTCTTGCACTTTGGAAAAAAGAATCCAAGCATAGACTACTTTCTAAACGGTGAGAAAATAATGCCAAGTACAAAGGGATCTGGGAGTGCTAGTCGAGGAATCCCTAAAGGTAAACATGCAGGTTGAATCCGTGATTAAGAAAGCGAATGCAATGTTGTCATTTATCTCAAGAGGGTTGGAATATAAAAGCAGCGATGTGCTACTGAGCCTTTATAAGGCTCTGGTTAGGCCCCATTTGGAGTACTGTGTCCAGTTTTGGGCCCCACATCTCAGGAAGGACATACTGGCACTGGAGCGTGTCCAGCGGAGATTCACACGGATGATCCCTGGAATGGCGGGTCTAACATATGATGAACGGCTGAGGATCCTGGGATTGTATTCATTGGAGTTTAGAAGGTTAAGGGGAGATCTAATAGAAACTTACAAGATAATACATGGCTTAGAAAGGGTGGACGCTAAGAAACTGTTTCCGTTAGGCGAGGAGACGAGGACCCGTGGGCACAGCCTTAGAATTAGAGGGGGTAAATTCAGAACAGAAATGCGGAGACATTTCTTCAGCCAGAGAGTGGTGGGCCTGTGGAATTCATTGCCGTGGAGTGCAGTGGAGGCCGGGACGCTAAATGGCTTCAAGGCAGAGATAGATAAATTCTTGATGTCGCGAGGAATTAAGGGCTACGGGGAGAATGCTGGTAGGTGGAGTTGAAATGCCCATCAGCCATGATTGAATGGCGGAGTGGACTCGATGGGCCGAATGGCCTTACTTCCACTCCTACGTCTTATGGTCTTATGGTCTTAAGACACTGGGTGTTATGACTCAGTGAAATGGAGAGAATAGAGCGTGATGGAAGTACCAGATTCCATAATTCATGTTTTAGAGGTACAACTTTTAGGTTGGGGATTAAAGTGTTCCAACGGAAATGAAATGGAAACATCTGATTGAGAAACTGAAAACCAACCATTATATAAATGCATTTCAAACAGACCTGAGGTAGCGTTCATTTATTAAGGTCTGATTAAAACGCAGAAAATCTAAACAGTAGATGACCCATCTTTGATCTCTTGGTAGGGACAGGACGTTTCCAGTTATTTCAATGGGGCTTTTTGATTATTCATGTAATTCCCAGATCAAATAAGCTAACAGCACCTTTGTAAGTAAGGAGGTTTCTTGGTGAAACATGGGAGTCCACGGAAAGTGCTGTTAATACCATTGGAGATATAAATTATGATTGTGCATCCCAGAAACAAAGGGGATGTTTCAAAAATAAAAGATAGTGAATTTAAAATATCGTTCTGGACATCCCATGACCACCTTGCCATGGAGATGGTCTGTGGGGGTAGTGAAGTTACTTTGTGTAACTTATCTGTGTGTGGAGACAGTTTGAGAGGTGAAAAGAATTGCCCAACTTGGAGCTGGAGGAAGAAATCTACAGGAATTCTGAATGAAAACAAGCAGTTAGCTTGAAGAAGGCAAAGAGACAGAAAATCTGCAGGAGCTCTAAAGCAGTTTTGAACCAGAATGGAACTATTAGAAATCAGGGGTGTTTTCTAAATTTCTATTTAAGCCATTGCACGTGAATTGCAAATGAAGCGCAGACTCAAGGTGAAAAGTGCCAGACCTTACAAGACAGCTGTGAAAAAGTTTGAAGTTGGTCCCAAGAAAGTTGATGACTTTCATGAACCTGATCAATAGTCAGAGACTTCTGGGACAAATCATAACAAAAAAGGGAAGTTTGAGTTAAGCAAAAAGTATCTGTGGTTGTGTTTTCTTGTTTCTCAACTTTAAAATAAGACAGTATTAAATTAGTACTTGTTTTAAATGCAGTAGTTTGTGTAATAATGTGAAATTTTGTGGCATAATTTCTTTCAATTGATCACTAGGTGTCAAAAGGATTAAATTTAAATGTTCTCATGGGAATCATTACATAAGTAACTTTGGACTGGTTCCTGCGAAGACTACAATTCTGCAGAGTGTGCGATGTAATGTATAAATGCAGAATGGGGTTTTTGGTCATGTGAGCAAGTTAAGTGGAGGGGGGGATATCTTTTCTGTAGTTTAATGTATTAGTTGCATACTATGTAATATTTAGTCAATGGAGTTTAGAAGAGAGGCAGAATTTGGAAGGGGCTTGATTGTGTGGATTCTGAGAGATTTGGCCATAACTTCAAAGCTCCAGACCAGTGTAACAGGGAGTACCCTAAAGATGTGTTGTGGAACCCCACCTTCAGAGGTGCCACGGTAAACATTACACAATAATTGCCTCGAAGTGCAAACTTCCGATGGGTAATTGCCTGCACTTGGAACCATCGGCAAACTAAATTAAAATTGCAAAATTGCAGACCGTGTTGGAGCAATAGTGACAGAGAAAAAGTTACAAAAATTATAACCACTTCTAGCTTCTGGGTAACTATTGTGTAGACTAAGACCGGCTCCCCCATGGTTTAACAGAATTCAAGCCGGTTGCTGAAGTCAAAACTAAGACACAGAGCGTTTCCCTATTGAGATTATTGACTTTGTCCATTGTCAATATTCTGATATGACACCCGAGATCCCAGCTATCCCCTATTATTTGTGTTCAAATATCCACCACTTGTTTCCCTTAACAAAATGTAATTGATGTCAATAAACCTTAAAAAGGTAATCGATAAAACATTGCCAATGGGGAACAGGCGGGCAAAGGGTGCTGAAACTTAAGATCAGCCATGATCATATTTAAGGGTAGAGCAGATTCAATGTGCCTCTTGCTTCAATTTCTTATGCTGTGTTTTTGCTTTTAGTTTGTTACAGTGAAATAATACGTGAATAATTTGAGTCGGTCACTGGGAATTGAATTTCTTTTTTAAAATCTATTGGTTTCTACAGGGATCGGAGCAAAGGAGGGAGGCATCATGTTTATGCAGAGTAGACTGTGGAAGTATGACCATGAATGTCTTGGAATAGAGGTAACAAAGTCATGAGCGAGGGTTTTAGCAGATGAGCAGAGGGTAAGGTGAATTCACAGAGATGGACATAGGTGGTCCTAGTGATGGCACAGATGTGTGTTCAGAAGCTTTTCTTAGGGTCGAATACAATACCAAAGTTGCAAACATTCTGATTAATCTTTAGACATTCGCGGACAGAGCAAAGAATTGATAAGTAAGGAAGGGGAGCTGGAAGAGAGAATGTAAGGGAGAAAGATGGGTAATAGAAAAGCAGGGACTAGAGAAAATTAACCAGTCCAGTATCTGAGGGCTGAGTTCAAGGAGGAAACTTTGGGGTTAACATAACTTTGGGTGGGGTTTCAAGTCCACGAGGCTTTCTAAAAAAATGATTGCCATCTAATTCCCGGTCTCACTGGAATGTTGATATCCCGTTGATGTGTTCTGGGTCCTGCCGCTTGGCATTGGTAATCAAAGTTATGTAAACTGTTGACATTCATATTATTTTCCAAATCGGCATCAAGCCCTTTTTAATCTTTTCTGCGATAAAATTAAACATTAGAACTATGTGTACTTTTATAATTGCAATGACAGAGTTAAGGTCCATTGAGGAACAAGCATGGAGTTATAATGCACATATTTCTGAACTGAATAGGTAATCTAGGTACATGCATGGACAGAGGCTCCTGTTTGCAAATGAGACATCATCTAACCTTTATTGCCTGCACACCCATTATGGCATCAGAGCTGGCTCTGGAGAGCTGTGTTCTGTTCTGCTAGAACATAGGATAGGAGCTGTGCTGTTACAGCTGCAGAATAATAATAATTACACAATCTAGCAGTGTTCATAACACTTGTCTGTGCACGTCCAATCCATGCTGGAATTTTTCTAGGTTTCTCAGAATCTATTACTTAATTTTCTGCTTAAGTGGACAGTGTCACCTCACTGGTGAGCTTTATTACAGCCTGCTCCACTACTAAGGCACCATGCTGCCACTGATTTAAAGCTGCCTCCGCATAAATTACTCTAAAGCACCTTTTAGGTTTCTTTACATCATTGGAATTGAAGCAAAGTATTTGTGAAAAATATTCAGTGGGTAATCAGATCAGTACAAAACTTTTAGTTGGCTTACTGCTGGGATTAAGAGTTTCCAATTTCCCTTGTGGAAGTGGAACTTGTTTCTACTGCATCGTCTTGCTGCTAGCTCCAGACATTTTACAGCATTGTGCTCGTACATATTTTTCTTTAAACCTGTATGCTCCCAGCAAGATTCCTGCATTTATTAGGGAACGACTCTGAAACTCTTCTTGAAGCACAACAGCATTGACATCAGTGACTGGGAGAAGCTTGTTACTTACTAATCATTCAAAAGTGCAACAACTTTCACACATTTGTGCAATTAAATAAGGCTTAAGCTATCAAATTGTATTTTAAATAAACTTGGTGATGAAGTCTTCATTTGTACGTATTGTTTGAATGTTGAGTTGGCATCTCTAAGTACCAAAATACAATAATGTAACTTTAAGAAAGAACATGGAGTTATAACTGGAGCACATTTGAGTTCTAGTGAGTCCAGCATGACTAGTAAACAGAAGGCAATACTGATTAGCCAGAAGAATGGTCTGAAGATGGTCTCTGGTTAAAAGGGTTGCACGGCAAGGTTAGATTATTATGGGGAAGCCAGGAGCACATTTACTATTGATCATGAATTGCAAATATTGGTTAGAAGCTGTTAGCTGTGTTGACACAGGTGCATATACTTGGGCATGTGGCGCAGTGGTTAGCACTGGGACTGCGGCACTGGAACTGCAGCACTGAGGACCCGGGTTCAAATCCCGGCCCTGAGTCACTGTCCGTGTGGAGTTTGCACATTCTGCCAATGTCTGCGTGGGTTTCACCCCCACAACCCAAAGATGTGCAGGTTAGGTGGATTGGCCACACTAAATTACCCCTTAATTGGAAAAAAATAATTGGGCACTCTAAATTTAAAAAAAAATACTTGGGCAAAATGTTGGGAAAAAAAGGGATGGCTCACTTGGCACTTACCAGGGGATAGCATTCATCTCAAGACACTTGCTGGAAGAAGGATAAATATGGCACATTTCACAATCCTTGGATAACGAGAGAAATTGTAGGTCTTGTCAAAAAGAAAAAGGAGGCATTTGTCACGGCTAGAAGGCTGGGAACAGACAAAACCTGTGTAAAATATAAGGAAAGTAGGAAGGAACTTAAGCAAAGAGTCAGGAGGGCTAAAAGGAGTCACAAAAAGTCATTGGCAAATAGGGTTAAGGAAAAGCCCAATGCTTTTTAAACATACATAAAAAGCAAGTGGGTAGCCAGGGAAAGGGATGGCCCACTGAAGGGTAGGGGAGGGAGCCAGAGGAAATGGGTGAGGTACTAAATTAATACTTTGCATCAGTATTCAGCAGAGAGAAGGAATTGGTGGATGTTAAGTCTGGAGAGGGGTGTGTAGATAGTCTGGGTCACATTGAGATCCAAAAAGTCGAGGTGTTGGGCGTCTTGAAAAATATTAAGGTGGATAAGTCCCCAGGGCCTAATGGGATCTACCCCAGAATACTGAAGGAGGCAATAGAGGAAATTGCTGAGGCCTTGACAGAAATCTTTGGATCCTCACTGTCTTCAGGTGAGGTCCCGGAGGACTGGAGAATAGCCAATGGTGTTCCTTTGTTTAAGAAGGGTAACAAGGATAATTCAGGGAGCTACAGGCTGGTGAGCCTTGTGTCAGTAGAAGGGAAATTATTGGAGAGAATTCTTCGCGACAGGATCTACTCCCATTTGGAAGCAAATGGACATATTAGTGAGAGGCAGCATGGTTTTGTGAAGGGGAGGTCGTGTCTCACTAACTTGATAGAATTTTTCGAGGAGGTCACAAAGATGATTGATGCAGGTAGGGCAGTGGATGTTCTCTATATGGACTTCAGTAAGGCCTTTGACAAGGTCCCTCATGGCAGACTGGTGCATAAAGATGAAGTCAAACGGGAGCAGAGGTGAGCTGGCAAAATGGATACAGACTGGCTAGGTCATAGAAGGCAGAGAGTAGAAATGGAAGGGTGCTTTTCTGATTGGAGGGCTGTGACTAGTGGTAATCCGCAGGGATCGGTGCTGGGACCTTTGCTGTTCGTAGTATATATAAATGATTTGGAGGAAAATATAACTGGTCTGAATAGTAAGTTTGCGGACAACACAAAGGTTGGTGGAATTGCGGATAGCGATGAGGACTGTCAGAGAATACAGCAGGATTTAGATCGCTTGGAGACTTGGGCGGCGAGATGGCAGATGGAGTTTAATCCAGACAAATGTGAGGTAATGCATTTTGGAAGGTCTAATACAGGTAGGGAATATACAGTGAATAGTAGAACCCTCAAGAGTATTGACAGTCAGAGAGATCTTGGAGTACAGGTCCACAGGTCACTGAAAGGGGCAACAGAGGTGGAGAAGGTAGTCAAGAAGACATACAGCATGCTTGCCTTCATTGGCCGGGGCTTTGAGTATAAAAATTGGCAAGTCATGTTGCTGCTGTGTAGAACCTTATTTAGGCCACACTTGGAATATAGTGTTCAATTCTGGTCGGCACACTACCAGAAGGATGTGGAGGCTTTAGAGAGGGTGCAGAAGAGATTTACCAGGATGTTGCCTGGTATGGAGGGCATTAGTTATGAGGAGAGGTAGAATAAACTTGGTTTGTTCTCACTGTAACGACGGAGGTTGAGGGGTGACCTGATAGAGGTCTACAAAATTATGAGGGGCATAGACAGAGTGGATACTCAGAGACTTTTTCCCCAGAGTAGAGGGGTCAATTACGAGGGGACATATTTTAAGGTGCGAGGGGTAAGGTTTAGAGGAGATGTACGAGGTAAGTTATTTACACAGAGGGTAGTGGGTGCCTGGAACTCTCTGCCAGAGGTGGTGGTGGAAGCGGTGGTGGAAGCAGGGACGATAGTGACGTTTAAGGGGCATCTTGACAAATCCATGAATAGGATGGGAATAGAGGGATATGGACTCCGGAAGTGTGGAAGATTTTAGTTTAGACGGGCAGCATGGTCGGCACAGGCTTGGAGGGCCGAAAGGCCTGTTCCTGTGCTGTACTTTTCTTTGTTCTTTATTCTCAGAATTTATCTTTTGAATACACCTGTTCCTATTGAGATTGGAATTTTCCTAATTCCCGTCACCGCAGACAGAAAATCCTAGAACTGACGGCCCACAGAAAGCAGGTAAATGATTGATATTCCATCTCTGTGGGGGGGGGGGGGGGGGGGGGGGGGGGGAGAGAGAGAGAGAGAGAACATAACATAATTTTAATTTTCCAGCTATCTCTGCTTACTAGTCTGCTCCGATAGTCAAGAAGACAATTTCGTTCTTAAAAATGCAATGTTAAAAATGTCTTTGTGCAGTGAAGTACATTTTTCTACCTGTAGTATCTCTTTAAACCGGGGTGGAACATTCCAGTTTTTTGCATTTTATAGAATTCCTTTGCTTCAACGAAAGAAATAACTTTATTTTACTAGGACTGTCCTTGCCACTCCTGCCTGTTGGCAATGCAGTCAGCCATGACAGATTTGTAAAGAATGCAGGCTTTAGACAATGAGTCATGCAGTTGATATTGACTTTTAAGTTATTCCATGTGAGCACTTGAGCTTTCAGTGAGCCGCTAGTTAGCTATGGACCATTAAAGTACTACACCTGACGTTTTACACAAAAGGAGGAGGAAATAAAAAACAGAAGTGTAAAAAGATGCACTGAACAGCTACTGGATTGTCCCAATCCTTCGCAACACTTCCTTGGCCTCAGACCAATGCAGTTCTGGTCTCCAGAGAACACAACCTCAATCTTCAGTTCAGACTTCCCTACATAGAGAGAAATGCCTGGCATTGACCTGTGCAGAACCAGCTGCCGTTAGTGGTGTACATAAAACAAACATACTTTCTTATTCCGTTAACCTCTAAGATAATTAATTTTTCAGCAAACTGCTACCTGCCCACCAGTGACTCCAGTGATTAACACCTCTGCAGTGACTGAGGAGAATCTGTGGTTTCACAACGAGCCCCGATGGGCTAAAAATCCAGTGAAAGGGGTAAAGCAATACTCGGCTGTCAGCAGCTTCACCCTATTCCCATCATTATTCCACTCGTAGCCCTGTGATTGAATCCAACACTGGACTCTATTTCACTGAACAAATCACTTCAGCAGCACACAAAATCACTTCAAAGTTGTTAAACATTCCCTGTTAACTTACAGGCTCTTGATGTGTTTTTTTAAAAACAGTCTACTTCAGTTTGCCTCCACCTGTCTAGCGTACCATGAATATAAGCCCATGCATGCACAATTAGACTGAAGTGATGAGAACTTTGGAGGGGACTAAACCCCTGTGGTATAACGATGCATTTACCAAAATATAAAATCCTACAGTTTGTAAATCAATAACTATAGAGAAAGAGACACATATCCTTTTTGACTTTGAGGTGAACAACAGGAACATTTTATGTATTGCATTCCAGAATAGAAAGGGATTATATTTCATTTTTAAAAAGTGTTTTTAAACCAAAAAAATTCAATAACCACCCAGCTGGTCTCAATTGTCATTGTTAAAATCCTACAGGAGGCCCAGGGATCTGTAACCTCAGAATCCCTGTGGCCTTAGCTGAATATGATCTACCCAAATGAGGGGGCAGATCCACACCCTTAATCCTACCCTGCCCGGGTGTGGACCGGGCGGGGGAGACCGTTCAGGGAGTAGGAGGTGCAAATAGTAAGGAGAATAAAGTCAAAACTTTTCTACAATCGTCGCTTCAGAGTGGTCACTTATCTGAGATTTTACAGTAATGATGTTTCTTCCCTATGCACATTACACAGCTAACAGAACAAAGCAACAACTGCTTGACAGCAGATCTCATTGCACAATGGTTCCAGGATATATCTGCTGAGCATCGAACTCTCGTGTTACATGCAAAATTAGGAAATATCTCCTTATTTTACAGAATATAAACTGATCACGTCAAGATGGTAGTCAAGTTTTACGCACGGCAAAGCATATTAGACTCAGTCTGTAATGTTTCTAAGTTAATTTATCCAATATGATTTGCTGGTTTCCTTCCTGTAACTTTCACACTTCTTGACATGATCCTATACATCGAATACCAGGCTCCATCCTCATACATATAGAACATAGAATTTACAGTGCAGAAGGAGGCCATTTGGCCCATCGAGTCTACACCGGCTCTTGGAAAGAGCACCCTACCCCCTACCCAAGGTCAACACCTCCACCCTATCCCCATAACTCAGTAACCCCACCCAACACTAGGGCAATTTTGGACACTAAGGGCAATTTATCATGGCCAATCCACCTAACCTGCACATCTTTGGACTGTGGGAGGAAACCGGAGCACCCGGAGGAAACCCACGCACACACGGGGAGGATGTGCAGACTCCGCACAGACAGTGACCCAAGCCGGAATCGAACCTGGGACCCTGGAGCTGTGAAGCGATTGTGCTATCCACAATGCTACCGTGCTGCCCTCGCGTACATGCGTACAGAACACTAACAAGCGCAACATTTCAAACCTTTGTTTATGGTTTCTTCTATTCATGATTTGACATGTTTGCCAGTGCAGTGATTCCCCAACTGGACAGCACGCCTCACTTTTAAATATCACATTGTTACTGGTGTCCTATGTCAAGCAAAACACAAAGTTAATATAAATCATCCACATTTGTTGATACGCTATTCTAACTTGCCCGGAGACAAACAAAAAACAGGAAACATACCTATGTGAGGTCATCTCACAGACAAGGGAAAATCCAGCTTCATCTGACTCAGTTAAAAACAATTAACAAAGCCCTCATCAGTTAATAGACAAATATCCAGCAGGTGGAAACAGATGGAAAGGTGCACAGGAGTGGAGTAGGGTCAAATGAGCTATGGGGTTGCCAATTGATGTGTTTGTAAGTTAAAGTCCAAATTTCCCCCCCCCCTCCAATTAAGGGGCAAGTTAGCGGACCACCCTCCTTTCACCTCTCTCTTCCCCCCCCCCCCCCCCCCCCCCCCCCCCCTCCCCCCCTTCCCCCTCTGTTGGTACAGAGGCGAGAGTATCTGGTCTCTCCAGCGCAATGTTTAGTGTGTGTACCATTTATTTTTTGTACAACTGCGCTGTGAACGGTTTTAATAATCAGAGTATCCTACACCCCTCTCCATACATTGGTACTGACAGGAGGGTACCCTGTTTCTTTAAACACAAATTTAGTGTTTGTACCATTTGGCCTTGTATATATTTTTTACTGTTTTAATAAAAAATATATGGCCAACCCCCACCTACCCTGCACATTTTTGGGTTGTGGGGGTCAGACCCACGCAGGCACGGAGAGAATGTGCAAACTCCACACGGACAGTGACCCCGGGCCGGGATCGAACCTGGGTCCTCAGCGGCGTGAATTCCAAAATAAAACTAAGCAGCCTAATGAAGACTGATGGGAATACACAATTCTTTCCTATTCTTCAATTAGTTTATCAATTTCCAGTGTTTACTCTGAATCACCACAGATCATCACAGACCAGGGGCTGGTTTAGCTCACTGGGCTAAATCGCTGGCTTTTAAAGCAGACCAAGCAGGCCAGCAGCACGGTTCGATTCCCGTACCAGCCTCCCCGGACAGCCGCCGGAATGTGGCGACTAGGGGCTTTTCACAGTAACTTCATTGAAGCCTACTCGTGACAATAAGCGATTTTCATTTTTTTCATTTCATGTTTCATTAATAGCCTTTCATGTGAAACTTCTGTCTAAGGTGGTGTGCGAGTCGAGGTACACCACATCACAGATCTTACCGCAGTTTACTTAGGACGTCACCCCCTCAAAGAAGTTGGTCATGCAGGATCAGCAATTATCTGGGTTATTGCAATGAAGACTGCAATCTACTGACAAATCTAAAATATCCAGTGCCTAATCCAGACAGTGGCACATCGCTTCAAATGCTTTACAGAGTCACAATCTTGTTTATGAAGCGCAAAATTTATAGATATTACTTTGTGATAAACTGTTCATAACACAAAAATTCCATGTAATCACTGAAAGCTTAGCAATCGGCTATTGCTCATCACCACCAGCAGTGCAGCTTAGTTCTCTAAAATGCATAGAATTTGGTTTTCATATCTTTAAACCAAATACAAAATGATAAATTAGTCCCTGGAGAGTTTTAAATTGAACCTTCAGATACTGAATTTGTATTAATTTTCTACCGTATGATTATCTTAGCATTCATAAAATCCGTAAATTGCTATTTTTTTGGTTACTATTTTCATTTTGCCGCAGTTCCTACAGATATGGCTTCCTGTGAGAAAAGGTTTTAATGTAGCAGTTAAAATTTGTCAAGTTCATGTTGGAATCAGTCGCACAGTAATCAACAGACTGGAGTTTCAAACAACATTTGACTTGTGGAAGAGTGTACGGGAAACTTGTTATTAAATTATTACCAACAGAACATTACAACAATAATACCAATTAAATTAAGGAACACTAAATGCCTCTGCTTCTTACCAGCAGCCATTTAAAGTCTGATAGGTCTGATTTTATCTGGGCAATTATATAGAATCATAGAATCCCCATAGTGCCGAGGGAGGCCATTCAGCCCATCGAGTCTGCACCGACCCTCTAGGTCCACTCCGCTACCCTATCCCCATAACCCATCAAACCGTTGGACACTAAGAAGCAATTTTGAATTGCCAATCCACCTAACTTGCACTTCTTTGGACTGTGGGAGGCAACCGGAGCACCTGGAGGAAACCCATGCAGACAAGGGGAGAAAGTGCAAACTCCACATAGACAGTAGCCCAAGGTTAGATTCGAACCCAGGTCCCTGGCAGACAGCAGTGCTAACCATTGCACAACCATGCCGCTGTTAATAGTTATGGTCAAGAAAGGAATAGGCAGACGTTGGAAACACCACAAAGAAACATTATATCCTGCGTGTGGGTCAAACCAAGCTTGATGCAGTTGCTGCACTTGAAAATAATTAAATATTAAGTTACTGTGCATACCGTTTAATGTCATGCCTTCACAAGCAGTTCCCATCTGCTTTCACAAATATTCAGTGCTTTAACAAGTAATGCACTCACCAACTTGACTTCCCAATCTCAGCAATAGTGGGAAGAAGGGAAGTGGGGGTATCCTCAAGTAGAGGCCGGGTCCTTGCTTCCTTATTATCAGAGTCAGCTATGTCAACATGGTTGGGTTGATAACACTCTCACCTCTGCATCAGAAGGCTTTTGGTTCAAGTGCCACTCCAAGAGTTCAGTGCAAAGAAATTGACACCAGTCCAAAGATGTGGATTGGCCATGATCAATGGGTAGAGTTATGGGGATACGGTGGGGGATTAAGCCTCGGTAGAATACTCTTTCAGAAGGTTGGTGCAGACTCAATGTCCTCATTCTGGACCGTAGGGGTTCTATGGATTTGAGTGTAGAACTGAAGGAGCGCTGCAGTGTTGGAGGTGCCATCTTTCAGAAGAGGTATTAAACTGAGGCTCTCTCTGCCACCTCAGGCACAATTTTAATGAACAGGGTTATTCTCACTATCCTGACTGATATTTATCCCTCAATCAACATTCCAAAAATATCTGGTCATCATCACATTGCTGTTAGTGAGAGTTTAATATCTGAAAATTGACGATGGTGTTTTGCACATTACAACAGTGACTACTTAAAAAAAGTGCTTAATTGAAATGCATCGGAGTGCTCTGTACTCATAAAAAGCACGACACAGTCATAATGGTGCAGAAGTCCACTTGGTCCCCCTCATCCCCAGATTCAAATCCAGTAATGCCTTCTTTCTATTGGGATCGAGAACATAACAGGTCAAGGAAGTTCTCCTAATATGTTTCAGAAATTCCTCCCTCATACAAGAACTAATTACTGCCGAAGCTGGAAATTTAGAAGAACAACAAAATAATGTTGTAAGAACTCAAGCAGGTCAGGCAGCATGCGTGGAGGGGAACAGAGTTAAGGGTGGAATCTTCCAGTCCTGTCAGCAGCGGTAAGCTTGGCAGGCAGGGGAACTTAATTTGGTGGGGGGCCAAAAATCAGGCGCCCATGGGCAGGATGAATTTTAAGAGTTCAGTTCTCAGGATTTTAAAAGCTGGTAAACCTCCAGATGAACAGTCAACAAGCCCTTTTGCATGCATTAACATGTCATGCATGCTCATTAAAAGGCCAACTCGTCAGAATTAAGTGCCCCTGTCAAAAGCTGTCCGCCAATGCAAAATTAGAACATTCACTTTTATGACTACACACTAGTGGCGAGGTTGACTTCTTCCATAATTAAAGGCAAGTTGCTGCTGCATTGTCCTCTTTGGGGAGTGTCTGTAAATGCCAGCTTATGCTTGAGACCTGGGGGTTGGCAGTGCAAGTTGTGTGGAGGCTGACCAAGGAAGTGAGGAAGGTTAATGGGGGGAGAAATAGGTGGAGCAATGGTCTGGCAAAGGTGGAGAGATAGTGCAAGCTGTCTAAGTGTCCTTTAAATATGACACCTGGATCTTCAGCCCCATGAGGTAATGGTGGGCACAGAAACTTTCTACCTGCCATCGCCATGAGAATCTGGTGCATATTTAATAAGTTGAGTAGCGCAAGAGGAAATTTAAAGAGTGGGAACCTCAAACGTTGGTCAGCTCTCATGCGCCCAGAGCAGAAATCACTCCAATTTTCATGCCTGGTACCAAACTTAAGATTCCAGAATGGAACATTCCAGCCAACGGTTCAGATGTTTGACTTTTTATCAAAACCAATCAATGCAAGTTCATCAACCTGAAATGTTAAATCTGTTTCTCTCCACAAGTGCTGCCTGACCACCCGAGTCTGTTTGTTTGCTTGTTATTTACAGCACAGAAGGAGGCCATTCAGCCATCATGTCCGCATCAGCTCCCAAAACAGTTACTCAGCTAGTCCCATCCTCTAGCCCCATCTCTGTAGCCCTCTAAATTAATACCTTTCAAATACGTATCCAGCTCTCTTTTGAACCTCCTAAGGAATCCACCTCCACCATTCTCACAGGCAGCGCAGTTCAAATCCCAACAACTCTCTGAGTAATAAAGTTTCTCTTGATCTCACTCCTAGATCTCTTGCTGACAATCTTGAAATTGTAACCCCTTAGTCACTGACATACCAACTAGTGGAATCAGAATAGGACTTCTTTACCCTGTCAAAATTATTCATAATTTTGAACAGCTCAATAAAGTTATCTCTTAATCTTCTCTGCTACAAGGAGAACAGGTCCAATTAAGAAGATAGCAATTAGGAGAAGAAGTAGGCAATTCAGCCTACTGAACCTGCTCTGCCATTCAATCAGATCATGGCTGATCTCTATCTGGTCTCAAACCCACATCCCCACCTGTTCCCCAAATCTCTTTAACCCATTAAAAAAAAAACAGAAATATATCTATCTCCTTCTTGAAACCATTTAATAACTCCAATTCCACTGTACTATGGGGCAGAGAGTTCCACAAATTCACCACCCTCTGTGAGAAGTAGCTCCTCCTCAGTTCTAAATCTATTGTCTCTCAACCTATATCCGTGACCTCTTGTTCTAGGTTGCCCACAAGGGAGAACATTTGGTCTATGTTTACTTTATCAATCACTTTTAGTATTTTATGTACCTCAATCAGATTCCCTCTCAATTCTTCTGAAATCTAGCGAGTATAAGCCCAAACTGGTTAATCTTTCCTCACATGGTAACTCTTTCATCCCAGAATCAATCTGGTGAACCTCCACTGAACTGCCTCCAATGCCACCACATCCTTCCTCAAATAAGGAATAATTTCTCTTCTTTCCTCGTATCAAAAATTACGTATTCCTGATATCATTCTAGTAAATCACCTCTGCACTGTCTCCAGGGCTTTAACATCCTTCCATAAATAATGTGCCCAGAACTGAACAGAACACTCCAAATGGTCTGCCTCCCATATGCTCCACATAAATGCAAGTCTTTTATTCCAGAACATCTTTGTGCACTTTGTATTGGACCAAATAGAGAGGTCTGCAAGCAACAGAAGCAATAGGCCATCTACCTGCCATATCTGTTGGGGAATGGTCTGTTATTCAGAGAGATAGCAAACAAAAAGAAAAGATAGAAACAAATCATTTCCCCTCCCTCAAAAATAATTTGCTGAAATGATTTGGACTAAAACATCAACATTTTAACATCCTGTTCATTTTCTAAATAGTTTTGCTTAAATAACAAGTGCTGGAAATGTGGGGCGGGATTCTGTCAGCCAGGGGCCGGGCCGGAGAATCCCCGCGACTGGCGCAAATCGAGCCACGACGCCCCAACGCTGAAACGCGGTTCTCCGCAGAGCTGAGAATGGGCGCCATTGGCGCAACGCCGGTCAGGGGCCGCTCTACGTGGCCGGCCGATTCTCGGTCCGAGATGGGCCGAGCGGCCATCGTAAAAACACGAGTCCCACTGGCGCTGTTCACACCTACTCTCAGCCGGTGAGGACTTGGCGTGGAAGGGTCGGGGGGGCGGCCATAATGTGGCCTGGACCGCAATCGGGGCCCACCGATCGGCGGGTCGGCCTCTCTGGCTGGCGGCCTCTTTTCTTCCGCGCCGGCCCCTGTAGTCCTGTGCCATGTTGCGTCTCCAGTGCCGTGCTGGCCCCCTGTATGGGCCAGAATTGCTGATCCTGAGGCCGTGTTGACGCCGTGGAGAAACACTATGATGTTTCCGGCGGCATTAACACTTAGCCTCAGGATCACAGAATACTGCCCATGATGTCCGATAGGAATTGACTACAACAAGTTACCAAATTTTGCAGAATGGAAAAACTGAATTAACGCGGCTAAAGGCCTTAACCTTCAATTATTGTGTCATTTCAACTCGTATTAATTCAGCTCCCTACACCAGTGAGCTCAGTAACTCCCCAAACCCAGCTCTCATCAGAATAAAATATTCAGAATGCAGTAGCAAGAATTATACATGATTTTTTTAAAAATCCAAGATTATTTCCAGCCACCAAAATAACCAGATTATGTCATTGCTGCTCGACTTAAAGAAAATATTCCATAATCAAATGAAGGTAAGGTGTGTAATTTACCATTAAGTATTAAAAAAACTCCCACCCTATCCGACATAGGTAAAAAGTGAAAATATTTGTGCTTTAAATGGGAATGAATGTTTCCTCTGGGAATGTGCTTCTGATTCTTTGTCGCTTTGTTACAGAATCACGAGAATAGGTAATTATACAGAAATATGTAGCATTTGCAGTCTTTATCGGCTATTTGTTAGGACACAAAGCATTATAATTTACATAAGTCATTACTAAGGTGGTAATGGAGTAGCATATAGAACTTAAAACTTCTAGAGACAATTCCGAGATGCCTTAGATCACTTTGGTGTCAGACAAAGTAAACATGAAGTGCAAACACTATCCAGGCTGCTATCAATGTCAGCTACCTCTGATTTCCCACATTCAGAGCTGGACTTTGACCTTTTTGGTTGGTGTTTATCTAAGGTTTACTTTGGAAGGGCTAAGGAAAAGGGGGAAGAGGTTGCTCACTGTTAACTGCGTCCTGTCAGATGTTCCAAGTCGGAGGAGGTGAGGTGAAATTAAGATCATGGGAAATCCAGCAGCCTGCATCAAATTCAGATTTTGTTGACCTCAAATTTTTTGGCAATAACTTAAAGGCAGAAAAATAAAAATAACACATGAAAGAATGTAGATGGAGGTAAAACAACATTGCCTATTGGGCTCCAGTAGTTTCCTCTGCAAAGAAATACAAAAAGTGTTATTCTACCAAATCTTGAGGTAATTAGTTGAATCCTGGGTTCCACAGAACAAACCAAAGAGCATGACAATGGAAATATTTTACTACAAATAATGAGGCAGAAAGCAAATTGAAAATTTCTTCATTGACAATATTTTGGAATAAAGTGTAAAGTTCAATCTCCTCTCTTTTTACAAGTAATTTAATAGAGCTCCCATACCACACGGAGTTGTCCCAGTGTTGTTAGCCTCATTACTTTAAATATGCACAGTATTCAATATTGCTGGTTAGGTTCTCGTGTGTTCGGAACCGTTTCTCTGGTGTGGATTGGTATTATTCTCAAGAATGATGGGCGGGATTCTCCCGGATAATGGAGGTGGCCCGACGCCGGCTTAAAAAACGGCGCAAACCACTCCGGTGTCGGGCCGGCCAGAAGTTGCTGAATTCTCCGCACTTCTGGAGGCTAGGCCGGCGGCGGAGGGGTTGTCGCCTCGCCAGCCGGCCCCGAAGGAACTGCGCGAGTTAGTTGGTGTGGTTCGACGCATGCGCAGATCTGCCGGTGTATTCTAGCACATGTGCAGACAGGAGTCATCCAGCAATGGCGGAGCCCTACAGGCGCTGACGTGGAAGGAAGAAGTACCCCCACGGTACAGGCCCATCCGCAGATCAGTGGGCCCCGATCGCAGGCCAGGCCACCGTAGGGGGGGGGGGGGGGGGGGGGGGGGGTCCCGGATCCCGCTGAAGATGTGCAGGGTAGGTGGATTGACCACTCCAAAATTGCCCCTTAATTGGAATTTTTTTTTTAAATACCCAAACCACCATTACATTCGTCAGCAATGGATTTGAGGCTAAGTCGCAGAGACATGGGATTCCTAAAGGATGATTAGAAATGACCAATAATTAGATAACTTTTTAAAAGCTATATATCTTTATGTTTTTCTCCTCCCCCGCTTAGCTTAGAATTTTATTAAGTTGACAAGACAGGATAAACCAGCATCTCAACATCTCCAGGAATGACATAATTTGGCCAACCATTCAGTTGCAATGTACAGTTTGGTAATATCAGAAAGAATCTTTGACTGGTTGCATACACTGTATTTCTCATGTATTTCTCCAGAATTTTCAAGTTCAAGAGATGGCTCCATCTATCCATAGCAGGAGCATAGTAACGAAAGGGAAAATGCTGGAAAATCTCAGCAAGTCTGGCAGCATCTGTAGGGAGAGACAAGAGCTAACGTGTCGAGTCCAATGACTCTTTGTCAAAGCTGGAGCATAGGAAATGGCCCGGATGATAAATTTGTACAGATTTTTAAAAATTAATTTTCATCCTCCCAACCTCTATTTTGTTTGACGATTCAAGGAATAAATTAACATTATTCCCATCTCCTCACACAAAATAACACTGGTAGATTTGGTATTCTTAGCAAATACAGATTTTGGCACCAACTTTCCCTGCATATTACAGTGGTCAGCACCTGTCCTATTTTTGTGCCCCATTGGGAAACATGCCACCGGGAGGCACTGCCCAGTGTCTTCAAGCTTCCTTGATAATTCATTACGCATTTCAGCCATATAGACAATTTATGACTTTCATGAAATTCCTGGTCCGAGTTGAATTAAGTGACATTCCCCTGCAATTGATCCAAGTGTGCCTTCGTTGAGGGGAGGAAATGAGTACGGCCTTGTTAATCATTATCTACTGGGTGGCACAATAGCACAGTGGTTAGCATGGTTGCTTCACACCACTAGGGACCCGGGTTCAATTCGCGGCTTGGGTTGGTCTGTGCGGAGTCTACATGTTCTCACCGTGTCTATGTGGGATTCCTCTGGGTGCCTCGGTTTCTTTCCTCCCACAAGCCCCTAAAGTCATGCTTGTTAGATGAATTCGATTTTTTGAACTCTCCCTCAGTGTACCGGAACAGGCATCGGATATGGCGACAAGGGGATTTTCACAGTAACTTCATGGCAGTGTTAATGAAAGCCTACTTGTGACACTAATAAAAGATCAAATTATTGTTGAAAGTGCAACATCACTTGTGATGCTTCCCATGAAGACAAACTGGCGAAAGCAACTATCATGAACTAATCGCCACTGGAGAAGGATAGCAGAAATTGACCAGCTATCTTGGAAAATTAGCTTGGCAAGTGAGGGAGTGGAGGGAATTGGGGGGGGGGGGGGGTCACCAACAGAGCAAATAATGGTTTTTAAATAGTGTTTAAAGGACTACCCATTAATATGAGGACTTTAAGGACCAGATTTGAGGTGTTGCATCAACTCCTTCACCATTTGAAAATGGCAGACAGCGCCAGACTTGAGGATTCCTACCCAAATTCCCAGCGCTGGCAATTTTCTCCAGCGTTTGACAAGGATGTGGGCTACAAGCTTAGACCCAGCACTCCCAACCTGGCCTAGGCTATTGCAGGGGTAGGCATCGCATTGCACCTCTGATGAGAACCATAAAATTAGATGTCTGGCCATCTGTTTCTGCTGATACAGTTCCCAGATGGTTTTATTATGAATGCTTAGCTGAGCTTCATGGCTCACAAATGCATTAGCTCATCAAGGGTCTGTTTGGACATCTTAAGTGCAGTGCATACTTTGCTTGATTAGCTTCTTTACGAGGTTATCATAAGATATTATAGAGACAACACCTGCATACTTATTTGGGCAGATTGAGGTGTGAAATGGGTAAAGTAATAATAATAATAATCTTTATCATTGTCACAAGTAGGCTTACATTAACACTGCAATGAAGTTACTGTGAAAAACCCCCAGTCGCAACACACCAGCGCCTGTCGGGTACACGGAGAGAGAATTCAGAATGTCCAATTCACCCAACAGCACATCTTTCGGGACTTGCTGGAGGTAACCGGAGTGTCGTGTTCAGTTCACTGGTCTAACACTGGCTGAAACTGGGTGCAGAGCCTTCTGCTGGACTCATCCAGCTGGATTTGCCAGAATCCATGTGATGCATCTAACTTCATGAAAAAACGTGCATGTGCCATGTCACTGGTGAGTATCTCCCACTTCGGCATGGGGCAGTGTTCACTCATTATATTCTGGTTGAGATCCTTGGGATCAATGCAGATGCGCAGGTCTTCAGAGGGTTTTTTTCACCACCACCATCGGGATGTTCGGTTACCCTGGAAATGATCCCCTGCTGCTGCAGCTCCTTGAGCTGTTCCTTCAGGCGCTCCTTCAGTGGAGCCAGGACCCGGCGTGGTGCATGGACCACTGTATTGGCATCAGGTCGCAGTAGGATCTTGTACCGATATGGCAACGTGCCCATCCCATCAAACACATCTGGATACTGAGCGAGGATGTCGTCAATGCCAGCCTGAAGATCGACGTTGCAGGATGTCATTGAATAAACTCGCTGCACCAGGTTGAGCTTTTTGCAGGCATGCGCGCCCAGTAGGGATGCCCTGTCCAGCTTGACAATTTCAAACCTTAGCCGTGCATGGGTACTCCGGTTGGAGACGAGTAGATGGCATTACCGTCATAGTCCAGGAGCTGGAAGGCTGCTGGAAGGACCTTGGGGGGGCTTCTTGATGCGTCTGAAGTCTGCCTCTGAGAGGAGGCTGGCAGAAGCACCTGTGTCCAGCTTGGACTGGATGGAGCAACAGTTGACCTGCATCACCGAACGCAATTCGTCCTCTGAATCCACAGCGAGGATGGACTAAATGCGAGATGAGTTAGGTGTGGCATGTTCACGTGTGGTAATGATGCCCACTTGGTAGGCGGACTCCAGGCACTCGTCCTCTGGATCCATTGTGCTGCCAGGATCATAATCCTGTAATCGTCGTTGCACATTCTAGATGCGCCGTCGTTGGAATTGGGAGCGCTGGCCTCTGACTGGTGGTGCAGACTTGCACAAGACTGCATAGTGTCCAGGCTTCCTGCAGTTTAAACATTGCCTGCCTCTTGCAGGGCAGTGTCCCTTTAAGTGGGCGTTGCCACAGTTCGGACATGTCATGACGTCGATGTCGTGATGCGGTGTACATTGTCGCACATGCGCAGTGCGGTCGGCAGACGTCTGCACGTGCACAAGTGTGTGTGGTGGCCACTTCGTTATCCCGTTCGCATCGCGCATGCCTGGGGCTCTGGGAAAAGCGCGCGAGATTTCCGCTGTCTTCAATGCTGAGGGCGCTGCATCCAGGAGATGGCCTGCACACTCACTGCCTCATGGGAGGCACGTTTCTCATTTTCAGCCGATTTGTATTGGGAATACCGATTCTTTTGCGTGCTCATGCACTGTACATGTTTCAATCGCGACTGGCAGGGTCATATGCTTGATTTTTATGAGCTGCTCTCTCAGAGGATCAGAGTGAACTCAAAACACGATTTGGTCTCTGATCATGGAGTCAGCAATATCACCAAAGTTGCAGGACAGCGCTAGCAGGTGGTGGCTAGTTGAGAAGGCATTCAAAGATTCATCTTTACTATGAAGACGTTGTTTGAATATGTAGTGCTCGAAGATTTCATTGGTGTCCACTTCACAGTGACTATCGAACTTGTCCAGGATGGTCTGAAACTTTGTCTTGTTCTGGCCTTCGGTGAAGTTAAACGAGTTGAAGAGTTCGATGACTTGATCACCCGTTGTTGAGAGGAGAAGCGCAATTTTTCTTGCATCAGACGCAACCTCGAGGTCCGAGGCTTCGATGTACAGCAGAAACTTTTGCTTGAATATCCGCCAGTTGGCACTGAGATTGCCGGAGGTCCCGAGCTGGTGAGGAGCCTGAATCTTCTCCATGGTGCCGGGATACATTTTCTGGTCGTCACGGAACGGACTGAGGTAAGCCACCTTAAATTAGTAGTCTCCTGGTATCATGTCGTGTTAGGTACACTGGTCTAACACTGGCTGCAGCTTAGATCAGAAAGATACTCCAGACCTTGAAGTTAGTTCAATCAGGTTTATTGAACTAAAAGCAAAGTTAGCATAGTTCTCTGTGAGTTCGACTCTCTGCTAACTTAAGTGTGGTTACTCTGTCTGACTGAACCAGACTAGCTCTTAGCCACGTGGTGGAGGTGTGAGATTGTAACAACACCTTTGACTGACTCTAGATGTTCATCAGTGGAAAGAGGCAGAGTGTGAGTGCCTCGTGTCTTTTATAGTCAGATCCCACCCAAGTGACCTGCCTGCTTATTGGTCATGTCCTGTTCTTGGTGTCCATTAGCTGCTTGTCTGTATATCATTATGTGTGTGTCTGCATATCATGACACGGAGAACCTGGAAGAAATCCACGCAGACTGGGGGAGAACGTGCAGACTCCACACAGACAGCGACCTAAGCCAGGAATCGAAACCAGGACCCTGGCGCTGTGAAGCAACAGTGCTCACTATTATACTACCGTGCCACCCACGTTTGCCGCCAACGTTTTAGTTATTGATATTATATTGGCCCTGTCTGACTGACACTTTTGCAGGTTTTCAAAGCAGATTTCAGAACGGGTGTTTTCTTCCTTAGCATTTCAACCTTCACTAGTGTTATAATATGGTTCACTGGTTCTGTACATAGTACATACCGGATGAGTGGGCATGGACAGCACATGAGAGCATGCAAGTGGTATGGGGAGTGATTGGACAGTATGTGTGTATAAGGGGTGAGGAGTCGAAGGCCTAACTGTTTTTAATAGAAATGGGACAAAGTCCCAGAGAATGGAGGCAGGTCTTCGAACTCGCCAATTTAACTAGGCTTTTCCAGATATCTTTTCCAAACGCAATAGTTAAGTTTAAAAAACAGCCAATTTAACGAAGCTTTCTTCAGAAAAAAAAAGTAGAGTAAGTTTATTAACTACTAAAAAGGGAAGGATAAATGGTAAAACACATGCATCGACATTCATACGGATTAGAAGAATTGAGCCCAATAGTAAGTGAATAAAAGGTTTCGGAACAGTCCTTCAGTTGCGAGTAGATGATGACGTGTTGTGGCCAATACAGGTTAATTCTTCAGTTCAGGTGTTCTGAAGCTCAGTGGAGAGCTTTCAGTTCTTTTTTCCAGCTGTGATTCCTCCGCTCATTGATCGACTTTCAGAATTTTACATGTCATTGTAAAAGCTGGCTATGTTGCAGGGACCCTGCCTTGGTTATTGCATCACCTTTAGTGTGGGCAAACTTCCAGCTGCTAATTGCACAGCACACAGAAACAAACAGACACTGGGCAGTTCTCTTCGTTCACTTTAACATCTATCTTTGTGTATTCGAACTGGAGCTCACTTGTCAGTCTAGGAAATTGTATCCAGAGTCTTTGGATGAGATTACCATCATCAGTCTTTGGGTCTTTTAGAATTACCTTGCCTGGAACCACAGAGAGGAATCCATTGTTCTTTAAAGAAAAACACAGCAACCATTCTGGTCAGCAGCAAGCAGTACATGCTCAGCCATCTTAGTGATCTATCTCCTTCTTAAAAATGTAAAACTCAGGTCTTTTTAAAACAGAATTGGGAGAGCTGTCTCACAGATTAGTGACATAATTATACTCATGGAATCATACCTTACAGAAACTGGCCCGACACCAACATCACAGACCCAGCAGAGGGGACAGCACAGTGGTATACAGCGAACGGGGCCCTCCATGTTGAACACCATTTGCAGAAAGCAGTGAGGGTGGCAATGCCGCAGAATATACTCTGGGTGGGGACTTCAATGTCCATCACCAAAAGTGGCTCGGTACTACCACCACAGACTGAGCTGGCCAGGTCCTAAAGGACATAGCTGATAGACTGGGACTGCAGCAGGTGGTGAGATAACCAAGAGGGAAAAACATACTTGACCTCATCCTCACCAACCTACCTGCTGCAGATGCATCTGTCCACGACACTATAGGTAAGAGCGACCACCACACAGTCCGCATGGAGACAAAGTCCCGTCTTCACATTGAGGATACCCTGCATCATGTTGTGTGGCACTACCTTCATGCTAAATGGATTAGACTTTGAACAGATCTAGCAACTCAAGACTGGGCATCCATGCAGCAGAATTTTACTCGACCACAATCTGTAACCTAGTGGCCTGGCATTTCCTCCACTCTACCATTACCATCAAGTCAAGGGATAAGCCCTGGTTCATTGAAAAATGCAAGGGGGGCATGCCAGGAACATCGTTAGGCATACCTAAAAAGTAAGCATCAACCTGGTGAAGCTACAACACAGGACTACTTGCGTGCCAAAGAGCATATGCAGCAAGTAAAGACAGTACTAAACAATCTCACAACCAATGGATAAGATCTAAGCTCTGCAATCCAGCCACTTCCAGTCATAAATGGTAGTGGATAATTAAACAACTCACTAGAGGATGAGGCTCCACAAATATCCCCATCCTCAATGACGTGGGAACCCAGTACATCAGAGCAGAAGACAAGACTGAAGCATTCGCAACAATCTTCAGCCAGAAATGCTGAAGATCCATCTCAGCCTCTTTGTAGTCCCCAGCATCACAGGTGTCAGTCTTCTGCCAATGTGATTCACTCCATGTGATATCAGGGAATGGCTGAAGGCACTGGATCCCGCAAAGGCTATGGTCCCTGATCAATATTCCGGCAATCGCCCTGAAGACATGTGCTCCAGAACTGCTGCATCCCTAGCCAAACTGTTCCAGTACAGCTACAACGCTGGTATCTACCTGACAATGTAAAACATTTCCCAGGTATGCCCTGTACACAATAAACAGGAGAAATCCAAGCCAGCCGATGACCCTATCAGTCTACTCTCGATCATCACTGAAGTGTTGGACAGTGCCATCAACAGTGCCATCAAGCGGCACTTACCTAGCAAGAACCGGTCACTGACGTCCAGTTTGGGTTCCGCCAGGTTCACTCAGCTCCTGACCTCATTACAGCCTTGGTTCAAACATGGACAAAAAAGTTGAATTCTAAAGGTGAGGTGAGAGTGATTGCACTTGACATCAAAGCAGCACTTGACTAAGAATGACATCAAGAATCCTTAGCAAAACTGGAGTCAATGGGAATCGGGGGGGGGGGGGGGGGGGGGGGAATCCTCCCACTGGTTGAAGCCATAACTGGCACAAAGGAAGATGGATGTGGTGGTTTGGAGGTCAATCTTTGCTTCAGAACATCACTGCAGGATAGCAGCCTCAGGGTAGCAGCCTCGACCCAACCATCTTCAGCTGCTTCATCAATGACCTTTCTTCCAACACAAGGTCAGAAGTTTGCAGATGACTGCACAATGTTCCGTACCATTCCCGACTCTCAGGTACTGAAGCAGTCCAAACATAGAAAGACCTGGGCAATATCCAGGCTTGAGTTGGCAAGTGGAAAGTAACATTCGCACCACACAAGTGCCAGACGATGACCATATCCAACAAGAGAGGATCTAACCATCACCCCTTGACATTCAATTGCATTACCATCGCTGAACCTTCCACTAACAACATCCTGGGAGTTACCATTGACTAGAAACTGAACTGGACTAGCTATATAATTACTGTGGCTACTAAAACACGTCAAAGGCGAGGAATCCTCCCCAAAGCCAATCCACCATTTATAAGGCACAACTCATGACCGTAATCAAATACTCTCCACATGTTTGGATGAGTGCAGCTCCAACAACACTAAAGAAACTCAAACACCATCCAGGACAAAGCAGCCTGCTTGCTATTACTTCCACACATATTTAGTCCTTCCACCACCAACAAACGATAGCAGTCATATATATCATCTACAAGATGTACTGCAGGAACTCACCAAGGTTCCTGAGGCAGCACCTTGCAAAACCATGGCTACTACCATCCAGAAAGGATAGTGCAAAGATATGTGAACACCGCTACCTGGAGGTTCCCCTCCAAGCTACTCATCATCGTGACATGGAAATATAGCGCCCTTTCTTCTCGGTCACCGGGTCAAAATCCTGGAACTCCCTCCCTAATAACACTGTGGGTGTACCTATACCTCAGGGACTGCAGCGGTTCAAGAAGGCAGCTCACCACAACCTTCTGAAGGGCAATTAGGGAAGAGTATTAAATGCTAGTCCAGCCAGCGATGCTCACATGCTGTAAATAAATTTGAAAAAAACATAACACTGGTAAGACACTTGGGGTTAGACAAGCTGCAATCATGTATCCAGTACCAAATGCAGCATGGAACAAAGTAGTAAATAAATGAGGCCTCAGTGATTTATGGGTTAAAGGGGATTTACACTTTCTGGATAGGTTCCGAGAACATGAAGTCTATTAAACCATCTGGTTTTAGATGTACAGATCAAAAGCGTTCCTCCTGTCATCAATGCACACCAAGAACAATATACAACGTTGGACATTGAAGAGCTTCAGATGCTAACCTTGCATTTTTCAAACACAATTCATGTTCAGAACTCAACTGCAAAACTAACTTTAAAATCTCATTAATTCTGAAACGCCATGGGGTATTGAGAGAACCCTTTATGACAACTGTGAAATAGTGGACTGTGTTCACGACCAGAGTTCCTAATTGGAAGATTGTGGGAAAACACTTGGTATCAGCAGCTACGTGAGCGACATCCTACAAATTGTTCACAAACCTTTCCTTATTTACTTTTCTTTGGAATGGATTCCAAACGAACCGCTCCCCCCACCCCCAGTATAAAACCTCCGCTGAGGCCATATTACAGTTCTAAGAAAGCAGTGAATATAAAGGTTACTTTTCAAACTGAAGACTGTTCTGTGGAGTTAAGCTCAAGGAAAGGACGTGAGAAATTCCCTCGGTAATAATAATGAAAAAAATGATTCTGTTCACAAGAGGTCTTTTTTTTTAAAAAAATGACCAAACTCTCAGATAGCAGCTGAAGCACAGTTCCCACCTAACAGTATTATGCAGAGCTTCTTAGACCCACCACCATACCAACACTGCAAACAAAAAAGCAGCATGAAGACGAGTCTTCTCTCCTTTTTAATGGGCAACCCAAGAGTTTGGCAAGAGGTCAGATAATAATGGAATATTCGCTAGAGTTAAGTGAAATTGGTCCCAAAAGATGATTATGGGATACCGTGGTACTTCACATTGAAAGGTCCAACACTCTAATCTATTGTGAGGTTTTATTTGGCTTACTTGCCTGCTTTAAAATGAAATGCTTCCCTACCATAAAGCTATCCAGCTAATGGCAAGTAATTTGACATCCTGACAATAAGTAAAAACAAGTAAAACATCCATGGAATAAAGAGGCAATGGAGTAAAGAGTATAAAAGGGTATGTATTGCCGATGTCCCATGTTAATTATTTTCCCTTTCTTAATGCTGTTAAAATGACACTGTTACCTCAGGATTCTTTTGTGGATTTGATATTTTATTTTGTCAGCATTTGTTACATTCTGCAAAATTTGTGGTTCACCACAAACATTGCACAATAGTGACTGCAAATCTGGATTTAATTTGGGGCGGGTTGTGGCTTGCAAACTTATTTGAAGCTTTCCACATTGGAGGCCAAATTCTAATAATTTTCAAAATTGGAATTTTAACTTGAACAAATTCAGCCCGGTAGCAGTTTTTCATATTTTTAAAAAGCCTTTTGAAGCTTTTATATAATGTTTAAAAATGCTAATTCTCAGCCTAGCATTTCTCATCTTAATATAGTAACTGGAGTTCCTATCCTGTTCTTAGATCTGATTTTGTCCTCACACAGCAGCAGACTGCACCTCCTCACAGTGCCACAGTAGGAGGATGAAGATTTAAAAAGTGGTAGCAAAATTTGTCTCTTCATACACACACGTTTCCTGAGAAACATGTAAACTGGATAGGCTATGGCAAAGTCTCCAACTTGAATGTTCACTCATACTTTTTAAAATAAATTTAGAATACCCAATTTTTTTTAATTAAGGGGCAAGTTAGCATGGCCAATCCACCTACCCTGCATATCTTTGGGTGTAGGGGGTGAAACCCACGCAAACACGGAGAGAATGTGCAAACTCCATACGGACAGTGATCCAGAGCCGAGATTGAACCTGGGACCTCGGCGCCGTGAGGCAGCAGTGTTAACCACTGTGCCACCGTGCTGCCCAGAATGTTGCACTCTTTAAGATGAAGGAGGCAGGAGTCAATGGTGAGGGGAAGTGAGATAAATACTAATATGTGGTATAATTTCCTCTGATTACTAAACACTAAAGACAGATGCAGTAGGATGTTATCTTGAGACAAAGGCCACCTGTTATTCAACATGAACTATTTAGGTTACAAAGAGAGGCTACCCCCTTCAACTGAAATATTTAGACAACCATGTGCCCTTGCAGTGAAACAGAACCAGAGAATCTCAGCTGGTCTAACAGCATCTGTGGAGGAAGAAGGGAGCTAATGTTTTGAGTCTGGAAGACTCTTTGTCAAAGCTGGAGAGAACTGGAAATAGCGTCAGACCTGCTTGAGATTGTCCAGTATTTTCTATTTCTCTTTCAGATTTATTTTTATGCTTTTGAAGTGAATAGTTCTTCAAGACAAATCTGTGCCTAGATGTCAATGATAAGCTTTCCTGATTAATATGCAAGGAGAAACTGGCCACTGCTGCAATGTTAACATGACAGCATACCTGTGTTTCCTTGAATTACGTTTGAGAGTTCTTTTATCAAATATGACGTCCAGCAAGCTTGTAGCTTGAACTTGAGGCATTTCATTGTTTTAAGGCCCCAACACAAACTATTTGAAGCAGTTAGTTTTAATGAGATCACCCATGGTAGCTGGTGAAGCCAGACCAGATATGTGGTTGCTGACCAGCATTTGTCACTCAGACGTAGCACCCTGATACAGCTGATTTGCTATGTAACAATAAGGATGCTTTTATTTTTCCTGTCAAGTCTTCGGTTCTGGGTGGGAGGGCATTGACACTGAAATGCATCTAATAAAATCACCAATTAACTCTTAAGTTAATTATCCATTTTTTCATGTAAATTTCTCTCAATCAACAGATCAAAATTAGAAAATTCAAATCTTAAACCAAACTTAAGAGTTAGAAAGCAAGAACATATCTTGCAACTTTCTAAAGATTCCATAGCCTAGAATTAAGCAGATATCAAAGTTAAGGTTCTGAACTCTGCTACCATTTCCAGCCTCTCCATTTTCCCTCCTATGCTAGCTTCCATTTTCATGCCAGAACCTGAAGACAAGAAACATCTTAGTCCCAAACCAACTCTAAAGACACTGCTTAACTTCTAATATTTCAACCCCAACAACCGGGCTACGTCCATCTCTCAAAGGAAACTGAAGCATCCAAACTTAATTAAAAATAGTGAAATTTAACTCCCCTCGACATGTATTCAGTATCCTTCACACCAGAGCTACTAAGCCCCACAACCTCTCGCTTAAGGTAAATTCGGACTATTTATGAGACTAAAAGGAAGTCAAACCAAATTTTCAGCAAACACTTTTTGTGTGATATGTTTTGGGATCAAAATCCTCTGCACATCAATTAGGATTATAACTAATTAAGTTTTCACCATTTAAAATTTTTTATGAGGGTGCAAATCAACATCTCCAGATATCCATTTCCCAATGTTCACAGGTCTGATCTTTATGAACCTGTAGTTATGAACCTATGTACCTTCAAAATGTCTGACTGCAGCAAGTCAGAATTCGATGTAGAGCACTTACTTCTTCATTCAATTTAACCCCTTCAAAAGTGGGATCCATTCATTATGTTTGCAAACTTGGATCAATTATATCTGTTTGATATCTAGTCATCTGATTCTTCAATATGCTTTCATATAATGTCTCAAATTGATGCGAGCGTGCAGAAGAATACTTGATAGTTTGTGCTCCTGCATATTGATGAATGGATTCTTTCAAACAAAGGTTAGTACTGTAAAATTATATTTGCACAAGGTTTAAAATAGCCAAAATCAATATTGATTTTCCCAATATTTATATTTTTGGTCAGATATGAATTATTTTGCTTTCATTCAAGACTTGCTTGCGAATATTATTTCGTATGTTTGACAAATCTGTGGTTTAACCAGTTGATAGAAGTACAATGGACATCCTACCTTATACTTCATATGTGTACAGATGCAAGCAAGATAAATCTTTGGCCCTTATGAGAACATATCATGGAAAATTAAGTACAGCAACAGAGGAGCTGTGAACTTTGTGCCCATCAGTACAAATCTCCACAGCAGCAGTGTGGAGAGAAGAAATGGGGTGACTCCGCTGCTTGATTAGGTCTTCAACTTCAAATCAAACATTACAGATGAGGCCATGTTGTTCATTTATTGGACCAATTTGGAAATTGTCAAGCAGTAAATTCACACCAGTGTTCATCTCCCAAAAGGAGCTCACTGCTTGTTGCACTTGCTGTCTGCCTGGGTTGGGTGAGTCCCATCAGCTCCCAATTCGTTCACTGAACATTCGTTCACTGAACAAAGCACAATCAGGAAAGAACCTGTTCAATCTCTGGATGAATAACCAGTTAAAATTTCATCTCTTTCGCAACATATTTAGAGAGTTATTTGAAATAATTTTGTGTGGCCTTCTCATAAAAGTCGGATTCAAATACCACACAGGTACCATATTGTTTTATTTGTCCATTTATAGGTATATATATGTATATGCGTTTGCTTTCCACTGTACATACTCTACAGCAACACAACAGGTGCGATTTAACCACCACATTGCGCCTGGCACAGATCTGACACAGCAATTAAACAGAGTGAGGCGCTAAAATCGAGATTTGCGGCAATCACGAATCAGTTTGCTATCTAACAGGCCCATTCCCGGTGGTGAGTTCTGGATCTCGCCCAAATATGGCGAGCATATAATTAACCCAAATTTGCATTAATTTACATATCATTAGCAAGACAGGTCAAATGTATTGGCCTCCTGGGAATTAACCAGCTCCCCAGCGAGAAATCACGCAGACATTGTTTAGTACAAAGAACAAAACAAAGGACAAAGAACAATACAGCACAGGAACAGACCTTTTGGTCCTCCAAGTCTGTACCTGTCATGTTACCAGCCATGGCCAAAATCCTCAGCACTTGCTAGTGCTGTATCCCTCTATACCCATCCTATCTATGTATTTGTCGACATTGCTTTTGAACGCCGTTAATGTATCTGCTTCCACAACCTCCCAGGCAACGAGTTCCAGGCACTCACCACCCTCTGTGTAAAAAAACCTGCCTCGCACATCGCCTCCAAATTTAGTCCCTGGACCTTAAACCTATGCCCCCTGGTGACTAACTCCTCCACCCTGGGAAGGAATGCCTGCCCATCCACACTATCCATGCCTCTCGTAATCTTGTTGACCTCCATCAGGTCTCTCAACCCTCAACCTCCATCGTTCTAATGAAAAAACTCAATCTATTCAGCCTCTCCACATAGCGAACACCATCCAGGCCAGGCAACATCCTGGTAAACGTCCTCTGCACCCTCTCCAAAGCCTTCACATTCTTCTGGTAGTGTGGTGACCAGAATTGTGTGCAACATTCCAAGTGCAGCCGTACCAAGGTTCTATACAACTGTAGCATGACTTGCCAGTTTTATACTCAATGCCCCGTCCAATGAAGGCAAGCATTCCATATGCTTTTGTTGACTATCTTGTCCACTTGTGTTGCCACTTTCAAAGATATGTGGACCTGTATGCCCAGATCTCTCTGGCTGTCTATATTCCTAAGAGTTTTGATATTTACGGTATATTTCTCCTCTATGTTCAACCTACTAAAATGCATTACCTCACATTTGGCTGGATTAAACTCCATTTGTCATTTCTTTACCCAATTCTCCAACCCATGTCCTGCTGTATCCTCTGACAATCCTCAGCACTATCTGCCACTCTACCAACCTTGGTGTCATCCGCAAACTTACAATTAGATCAGATACATTTTCCTCCAAATCGTTTATGTATGCTACAAACAACAAAGGCCCCAGCACCAATCCCCGTGGAACACTGCTAGTCACAACCTTCCATTCAGAAAAATACCCTTCCATAATAATAACCTTTTATTATCACAAGTATGAAGTTAATGTGAAAAGCCCCAGTCGCCATATTCCGCCGCCTGTTCGGGTAAGCAGGTACGGGAATTGAACCCGCGCTGCTGGCCTTGTTCTGCATCACAAACCAGCAATCTAGCCTATTGAGCTAAACCAGCCCTTCTACTGGTACCCTCTGCCTCCTGTGACCAAGCCAGTTCTGTATCCATCTTGCCACCTCACCTTGAATCCTGTGTGACTTCACCTTTTGTACCAGTCTGCCATGCGGCACCTTGCTAAAGGCTTTACTGAAGTCCATGTAAACAACACTGCCCTCCCCCCCATCAATCATCTTTGTCACCTCCTCAAAAAACCCGATCAACTTAGTGAGGCATGACCTCCCTTTCACAAAACCATGCTGTCTATCGCTTATGAGGTCATTTGTTTCCAAATGGGTATAAATCCTGTTCCTGAGAATTCGCTCCAATAATTTACTTACTACCGACGTGAGGTTCACCGGCCTACAGTTTCCTGGATTATCCCTGCTCCATTTCTTAAACAGTGGTACCACATTAGCTATTCTCCAGTCCTCTAGGACCTCACCTGTAGTCAATGACGATACAAAATATCAGTCAAGACCCCAGCAATTTCCTCCCTTGCTTCCCTCAGTATTCTGGGGTAAATTCCACCCGGCCCAGGAGACTTATCTACCTTAATGTCTTTTAAAACACCCAATACCTCCTCCTTTTCGATGTCAACATGAGCCAGATTGTTCACACATCCTACCCAGGAATCATTTCCACAAAGTTCTTTTCTTTGGTGAACACTGATGCAAAGTGCTCATTTAGTACCTCACCCATACTTCTTTTTTTTTAATGTGAAGCTTGCGCAATGGCTGCTGAAGGGAACCCAGGTGGTGAGTCGCCATTTCCACTGGAGGGGGGGGGGGGGGGGGGGGGGGGGGGGGGTTCATCTGTGAGGCTGTCAAGTCATCTTTAAATATTGTGGATACCCATAACAGGGACAACTACAATTGCTTCCTGTCTATTCTACCAAACACTTCAAGGACAGAGTCCGGTTCTTGGTTATATGCTGACGGTCACTTTAACTGCCTTTGACTATGAGCTGCTTCACAGTTGAAGGCTACTGCTCATAAGGAATTGGCCTGGTTAGTTGTGAGAGCATTTCCCAGCTGCAGCTTGTGTTTTCTCTTGCTGGTGGCTGCAGATTCCTGGAGGCTACTGTAGCTGAGTTTGTTGCTGCTTGCTGTTGCCTCTTCCCTTTGGGCTTACTTGCCACTTTCTGGATTAAGAGAAGGAAGAGGTGTGGAGAGGGGAGTATTTTGGCAGGCCTTCTACTGGGCTAAAGATGCAGAAGGGTTTGCTCGAGCAGTCTGTGGATGTTTTTAAAGGTCTGTTTTGTGCATCGACTGTGTATTCTGTTCTGGACCCGTGAGTCACCTATTAATGACCCGTGTTTCTGTGCCCCGCGACCCTTTTTACACCTGCCTGTCACCCACCCGTGGCTCACGACCCTCACTTTGAAAAAGCCTGCTCACAACTGAACGCTATTGCTAACAAGGAATTGGCCTGGTCAGTTGTGAGAGCACTTCATAGCTGTAGATTGTGTTTTCTGCTTGCTCCTGCTGGTGGCTGCAAATGCCTGGAGGCTGCTGTCCTGGATCCTGGAACACCGGGCTCTGGGGTATATCCGAGTCCAGAAGGCAATCCGGTTTGAAGCAAGATGATGTTGCGGGACCTAGTGTGCGACATAGATCCAAATGGGACACCTGATGACGCCGTTGAAGAAATGCTTTTGCAGATTACTGATGCGTTTGTTGCTGGTGTGGTGAGTGCTGCATGTAACTGGCACGGCACTGTGGGCTGGTTAAATATGCTGGAAGTCAAGATATTCAACTGTGCCTTGAGCGCCAGTGGAATATGTGGATGCCAGGATTTGGTTCCGGTGAGATTGGGCTGTGTGGGAGGGCCTGCACAGCTGCAGATCCTGGACAGAGAATGGCACTGATACATGGAACAAGTCACACATTGATGGACAGATCATGTTTATGACAAGAGTTCTGTACATAACACATTCTCAGGCTTTTAGAATCTTTGTTACTGTTGACCGTTTAATAATCAAAATATGGTGGTACTGCAGGATGTGTTTGCTGCTGCAAATGCCCGGATGCTGCTGTTTCTTTCCTTTTCTGTAGCCTGAAATGGCGAGATGCTGAGGCACAAGTGTGGCGAATCAGACGGCAAGACAGCAGGTAATGGCAAGAAGTTCATGAGGGCTCAATTTTGGCATTAAGTACCGTTAAATACGGGCCACGGCCTCACCAATACTACTGTTGAGAAACACCCCGCCAATCGCACCCAAAATGACACTCCGGAATTTTCCATTAAATCGCACTCAATATCTCAGAAGTAATTAAGGCTCCAGGAATCTGGATTAATTTGCTACCTTTCATCATTGCTGTTTCAATTGTCACAACAAATGCAAGGGTGTTCAACCCCCAGCTGAAGTTATAATGTGACTTGCAACACTGTAGACAATCGTATTGGAATCACAAAAGTTTTCTTACTCTACTGCCTTAGCTCGGAAACATTTCTCCATTCACTAGACTTCAAAGCAATGAGTGAAAGGTATTTTTTTCTTACTTTACACAGCAAATGTTCACAAAATGGCAATTAGAGAAACATAGGCCTGGATTCTCTGATCCCGCGCCAGGTCGGCGAATCGGCGGGGTGGCACGCGAATTGCGCCACACCACTATGACGCCGGGCCGCCAAACCTCTGGTCGCAGGAGAATCGCCGCCTATCGCGCCGGCGCGGTCACCGCAGTTCCAGTCAGGGGTCGTTGAAAGCGGCGAGTCCCACGGGCGTCGTTTACGTATGGTCCTACCTGGTGGGACCTCGGCATCCTGGCTGCAGGGGCCGTCCTGGAGGTGGGGCGGGGGGAGCTGACTCTGGGGAGGCCTCCACAGTGGCCAGGCCCGCGATCGGGGGCAACTGATCAGCGGGCGGGCTCATTCCAGGGAGTGGGGCCTATGTTCCTCTGGGCTGGCCCCCTGTAGGGCTCCGCCATGTTGCCCGCAGGTCGGCGCGGAAATGGCCATGGCGCACATGCACGGACCTGCGCTGGCCGTGGTGGGCTGGCTTTTGGCGCTGGAGCAGAGCACAGCACCGGCGTCGTTCTAGCCCCCTAGGTGGGGTGAATGCCTGGGCCTGAAGGCCCGTTGACGCCGGCGTCGCTCGTGCCGGTTCTGACGCCGACGTCAACACTCGGCAGGGATTTCGGAAAATCCCGGCTATAATATTACAAGAACCAGGAGAGCAGAAGATAACGCACCACCCACAAGTTAAATGCTCAAGGCAAGGTTTCATCCAATGGCTGGCACACTCAAAGTGAATCAATAATGATCTTGCACAAATCTCAACCCAGATTTCAAACTTGCAAATATGTCTGTCTGAAAAAGTGGGAGGGTGTGTACATTGGGCAAGACTCAAGCTTAAGCTTTTGAGGGCAAAGTTCCAGGACACTTACATAAGGGGAGGTACCACTGATTGATATATTAATTGCAAGTGAATACATGAGAGAGATACGTTAATTGCAAATGAATGTTCTGATTAAAATTTTTGAAAGAAAATTTGTAGCATCACACAGCAATGACATTTTTAAAATCAGGATGATTGTGTAGATCGGGCAGTCACATGGACACTGGGATGACGTGGGTACACAAGGGGTCATGTGTCGGGAGGGGGGGGGGTTCTCCCTAGAGTGCAGGCAGACACACAGCATAAGAGCTGCTCAGTGTATTCAATAAACTCATTGTTCCAAGTCCTTGTTAGTCAGCCACTAGAACCTAGCACTTCTATAAACTGGATAGGAGATTGACTTTGTCGTCATCTTGGACGTATTAGACCAACAGTAGAAAAGAAACAACCAGAAAGAGAAGACCTGACACGGAGCTAGACAAGAATTCAATGACCCAAGTGAGCTAAATCGGTTCTTGTGGGGAAGAGAGATCAGAAAGTTAAACAAAGGAAATTGTGGAGTAAATGAGTTTGTTTCTTTGTGCTGAACCAGCCATAAGAAAACTGAAGAAATTATTAAAAAGAAAGGTAGCCCAGCAATAAATGTAACTACTTTGGAATTAACATTAGAATAACATAACAGTGAATGGAGCTAAACTAAAGCATTTTAAAATGCATTGGTGCTCAATCATTGAATTTGATTTATTGTCACATGTACTGAGGTACAATGAAAAGTATTGTTTGCGCACGGTCCAGACAGATCATTTCATACATGAAAAAACATAGGACATGCATAAATACACAATGTAAATGCGTAGGCACAGGAATCGAGTGAAGCATACGGAGTGTAGTACTACTTAGTAGAGAAGATGTGTGAAGAGATCAGTTCAGTCCATAAGAAGGTCATTCAGAAGTCTGGTAACAGCGGGGAAGAAGCTGTTTTTGAACCTGTTAGTGCGTGTTCTCAGACTTTTGTATCTCTTGCCCAATGGAACAGTGTACAGATGGATAATTCAAGGTAGGACAATATGAAAGTGGTCTGAATGGAGTTGCATTTGTATGTCAAAGAGGGGAACGTGGAGTAAATGGCCTGTATTGCCCTCTCCTCAATTCCACGTAGAAAAGAAGGAATCCAGAGTTGAGGCTCATCAAATGAGTAAACGTCAATGAGCCACAATGAATAAAGATCTAGGTGCTCAATAACCAAAAGTAAAACAAATAAGAAACATCATTTAAAAATTGAAATAAAAATGCCACAGATAATTACTTTACACAACTTCAGTATTTCTGTGGACAGTGACAGAACTTGGAGGTTGCACAGGTTCCTCAATCACATTCACTGGAGATCTTTACTAGTTTTCCTTACTTCTCACAGGTCACCCAGATGAGGGTAGCAATTCTGTCCTCCTCTTAAAGAGCAAGGGAGCATGACTTGAAAGCAGAGCTACTGCAGTGTTGAGGTGAAATATTCCTTTAGCACCACTCATTTTCTTCAGCAACATAATGACTTAGATTTGGGTGTATAGGATACAATTTAAAAATTTGCAGTTGACATAAAATTGAAAGTATACTGAACTAAGGGGGATAGTGATCGACTTCCAGAGGTCACAGGCTGGAATAATGAGCAGACATGTGGCAGGTGCAATTTAATGCACAGAAGTAAGATATTTTTTCATAACTAAAGGGTAAATCCTAAAGAGGATGCAAGAACAGAGAAAGCTGGGGATACAATGTAGATAAATCTATGAAGGTGGCAGGGCAAGTTGAGAAAACAGTTAAAAAGGCAACTGGGATCCTGGGTTTAAATGACTGTTTCGAAAATGCTGGTCTGGCTTCAACTGAAACAGTGGGCGTGATCGAACTGCTACGCTGGACCTGAAAAGTAGCTCGCAATGCAGAATGGCCGATTAGAAGCCGGGAGACCACGCTCCCAGGATCTACCTGGCTCACAATGCCTTGCGAGATCTAACACAATCTCGTGAGACGTTGCAATGTAAATTCTGCCATTGTGGGCAGGATCACCTTTTGGCAAACCTGCATATTAAAGCGAGACAGCTAGTCTCACTTTAATGTGCAGGTTGCGAAGGTTTTGGGATCGATCATTTCATCTCGGTGACCTTGGGTGAGTGCCGTTCAGTACTGGTCTTCACAACGGGGACAGACAAAACAGTACTCATGCATGTCTCCCAAGGGATTGGAGACCACCAGGTGCATGCCCTTTGGGCAGAATGGTACCCTGGCACTGCTGATGCCACCTGGGCACCCTGGCAGTGCCAGCTGGGTGCCAACCTGGCACTGCCAGCTGGCAGAGGCACTGATAGATAGGTGGTTACGCTTTAAATGGATAATTAGTGAAGTTGGTGTTTTTCTCCTTGAATCTGGAGGAGATTTGAAAGAGGTGTTCAAAATCATTCAGGGTCTTGACATAGCACAGGAATAAATAGTTCCCATTAGTGAAAGGGTCAAGAACCAGAGGATGTTCATTTGATGTGATTGTCAAAAGAACCATAAGTGATGCAAGTAAAAACCTTCTTTAACATAGCATGCAGTTAGGATCTTGAATGCACTACCTGGAAAGGTAGTGAGGCAGATCCTATCCTGGTTTTCGAAAGAGTTGGACAACAAGGAAAAATAATTGCAGGACCACAAGGATAGGGCCGAGGAGTGGATGAGCTAAATTGGTCTTACAGAGAGCCAGTATGGACTTGGCAGGCCAAATGGCCATCTCCTGTGCTGTAACCATTTAGTGATTCAGTGAATACTAGATTTCATCAATGCCAGTCTTTGGTCAGCCACTAGGAAACCTTGTGTTTCTTCTGGGAACTGTTTAACTACCACTTGTTAATTTCCAAAGCAGATATCAGGTTAAGACCCATGTCACTCTAGAATGCAGACTCCTACAGCTTTTGCAAGATTGCCTTCGAATGAGAAATGGCTTGAGACCCCAACTTTCAATAAAGTTCAGCAATACTGAGAAAAGTCTGAATTCAGAGTCTTTGCAGTGACCCAAATACAATCTACCCAAAATCATGCAGAAATAAGTTAGTCTCTGAAAAATTGTTACAAATTTTATTCTGTCGAGCAATATGCATCCCTCGACTTTGGCCATGTACTATAATCTAGCTCAACAGTGAAAATAAGAATAATCAAAAAGACTAAACCCAACAAAGTGAGGACCATTTTTACCTGTAGGTTATCAGCATCTGAATTAATTTCAACAACTTCTTCAATAGTAGAACGTGAGGAATTCCACCGACCCTTTCGTGCTCCATGTGGCTTAGACTCGGGTATCAGGTAATAAATCTGAGAGGTGGTAAGGGTAACTCAAACGGGCTATTTATTTAACATCTGCAACCTGAAGCAGTTAGTGTTTCACCAGCAGTCATAAATTGGTGCCAGTGACACGACCTGAAACCACTAAAGCTATGGCATTTAAAATTCATTACACTTTTCCAAGCTCTGCCCTTAGGCATTGAAAATAGAAGCACTTTCTACCAGACTCATTAGCAAATATGGTAGAGCTCACACGAAAAATCCAGATGGCTCACGTATTAATGAAATGCATCTTATGGTACTGCCTATATAGGTGGTGAATTTAATTTCCAGTCTGAAAGGGACTAACTGATTTCAGTGAGTTCAGTGGGGTATCCCACTACAACTCAGTATCCTGGCATCCCTGTTGGAAAACGCAAATCTGTGAACTTGTAGAATGCAGAATTTGCTTTATTTCTGATGCCACCAAGGTAAAATACTCATTCAACACACACCTCAAACAAATAGGGAGATATGACGTTAGGAGGAAATTATCAGGCTGCTTCAATAGGTAAATGCAGATAGAAGAAAATTTCAAAAGGTTACTAAAAGGAGACACATTTTACAGCTCCATTAATTTTGTACAGGGAATTATTGTCTGTGTTTGGCTACAAAGTAACAGAAATAAGCCATGATGAAAACGGTTTAGTTTTACTATTACTTTTGCATAGGGACAGTGTTACAAGGCAATTGCAGAGTTTAGGAATTCAAATATAATCTATTCCCACATTGATACTAGGAAGGTGCATCATTGAATATGTTCCTCAGCAGTTGTTAGATTATATACTACCACATCTCCCGCAATGTCACTCACAGTAATTTGGAGATAGTAATTAGAGGTACCTAGTACCACCAGAATTACACTGCACACCATCTCTCTCCCCACATGCGTGTGGACATTTAGTCCTATCTGTGCAACTGATGCAACATTTAGCCTTGATTTCATAATGTTTGACCATCCTCCGCAACCTTTCCGATTTCAATAGTACCTGTTCAGAGTCAGCTATCATTAGGCAGCATTTAGTCTAGCCCTAAGTGGCAAAAAAATCTATTTGTACAAAAGTACATCCGCCATTAAGCTGCTTTTTTGCTTTTAAGAAATATGTCATCCAAATGATTATCACTTTTCAGCTCAAATTTCAAGCAGTTACAAAAGGATCTACTCTAGCGTGTGTCCAAGTGAGGAAACACTTTCACACAACAGAATGGGAATATTTTTAGGAAAATTAGCAAATTCATATTAATACTTCAAGATTCAATTAATCACTTCAAGATTCATATTTCATGGGTGATTTGGTGCAAGACAAGTTAACTTAGTACCTCACTACCGAATCATTTACTAAAATAGCAGAAAGTTTTGGGACTAAATAATTGACAATAGTTCTTGCTGATTGCAATACACAAAATAATCACAGCTGGAGCCACGAAGCAGTTAGATGTGGGAACAAGAATGGCGAGCAGGGCAGCTGCAGTCGCCAGTAAAATTGGTGCCTCAACTATTTATTTCTGGTTTGGCAACAACCAAGTCCAATATGCTTCTATTCTGCTTTTGTGACTCCTGGATCCTCCAATACTAGCTCTGTCACCAGCAACAATCTCACAAAAGCTTCTGACCACGGCTGTCAAAATGAGAACCTAAAATTGAAGAAGGCAACTAAAAGACTGGAGCATATCCAATAACCTTTTACTACTCTCAAGAGATCACCTTGTTTGGTCAATGAAGAGAAAACACTGAATGAGGGAGGATTCGGATAAGGCAAGAGGTAGAACTGTGTAATGGACCATTCAGACCCATTTTAATCCCTGGTTAGAGGACATACTGTTTTATAATGAGAAGAGCATGCTGCCATGTGGCACACAATATATGCTAATATACTGAATTTCTATGCCAGTGTTCACAAAACAGAAGAAAAAAATCCTCTTCCTAAACTGCCTCTCAGCTTCGTGCCCACTCTCCAATTATTTTACTGGCATTCCCTGTTCTTTAATTTAAACACTTTTTTTCCTCTGGCTGGATCACTATCGCATTTTTCTCATTATGAAATCTGTAGCTCTGATTTTCTTTTGTGCTCAATTACTTTTCCTCTTCATTTCAGTTCTCCTTCCTGATATCTTCAGTGATTTTCTACGATTCCATGCTTCCTAATCGCAGGATTATAAAAGTGTAGAATATTCCGCAATATGTTCAATTATCATCCGTCTATTCATTTGTTCACTCGGAGCACTTGCACCAAGGAAGACAAATCACAACATGTCAAGAGAAAGTGGAGGTTGCATTTCAGGCAAGTCTACCCTAACATGCAACAAGAGCACAGCACTCCCTATACTGGGGCCGTGGCGGGGGGGTGGGGGGGGGGGGGGGGGGGGGGGCACCTGACAATATAAAAGGAGGAAAACATGTAAATCAATGATAGTTCTCAGAACCAAAAAACAGAGGCAAAATAAAGCTCGAGCTTCCTCCTTACTGATCCTCCAGTAGGCATAATGCAAACGGGAAATGGGGCATCAATCAACATTCTCCACTTGAGATCTGCTCTCCCACCACGGGATGGAAGAATATAAAAATATCCAATGGCCATGTGTTCTGGTCAGCTTTAAACACATTGGTGCTTTAAAGTTTGACAAATGCAGCTGTCAGATCAAGATAATAAAGCTTAGCAAAGCATGCAAGTTATTGCAGGTAGCTGCCTCGAGAGACACACTTGCATTGTGGGCCACAAAGCAGTCACAGCATGAGCAGAACACTTTCTTGTGACTACGGCCCTGTCAATGAATAATTGAAGAATTTATGTTTCACTACCTACTCTTAGTTTTGTGGTTGTTTTGCATAATGTTTTTGTTTAGATAGAAAACTAAAGCTCAGTGCACACCAAAATAAGTAATTTCATGCACGAGGTGGCAGATAAGATTTTGCCAAGATTCTGGGTTTCTGAAATAAATGAAACCGAGGTACAATTTTTGGCAGAAACAAAACATACGCCGCTCGACTGTCATTTGGTCACTGGTTCACCTAGGGTTTTGACGCCAATGAATGCAAATTGCAATATACCCCAAAAAGTGGAGATTGTATTTTAGGCAGATCTATCCAACTGAGCAACAGGGACATGATACATCCCGAAAGAGGCCAAACCAAATACAGTAAACACCACCAGGACATGAAATTGACAAAGAGAGTGTTAAAATGAGAGCTAGCAAAGAAAAAGTGTCAAACATTTGGAAGGTTGAAAAGAAGCATTGATATAGATTTTCACATGATCACTTTTGTCAGGAGGAATGGGGACAGAGCAAGCCTACTAGCCACCCAATGGGGATGGGTCTGTATGCTGACCAGCTCTCATGAAAAAATGAAAATCGCTTATTGTCACGAATAGGCTTCAATGAAGTTACTGTGAAAAGCCCCTAGTCGCCACATTCCGGCGCCTGTTCGGGGAGGCTGTTACGGGAATTGAACCGTGCTGCTGGCCTACCTTGGTCTGCTTTCATAGCCAGCGATTTAGCCCAGTGTGCTAAACAGCCCCTATTCATGGGTCGTTGGAGAGTTCCTCACATATTTGGAGCAGCCAATCCATCAGAGAGAACTAAAATTTATTTTAGCTCCATCACGGGTGTCAGTTTGTGTACCTAAATGGGATGGTGAAAAGCCCCTAGTGGCCACATTCCGGCATCTGTTCGGGTACACAGAGGGAGAATTCAGAATGTCCAATTTACCTAACAAGCATGTCTTTCAAGACTTGAGGGAGGAAACCGGACCGCCCGGAGGAAACCCACGCAGACATGGGGAGAACGTGCAGACTCCGCACAGACAGTTACTCAAGCCGGGAATCAAACCCAGGTACCTGGTGCTGTGAAGAAACAGTACTAGCCACTGTGCTACCGTGCCACCCTCTTGACACCATTAAAAGTATTTATTAACAGAAAGTGAGGCTCATTCAAGTAGACTCTAAAGATCACTGGTACTATTTGAAGACCACCAGATATATATCCTAGTGGATAGTCCTCTCCCAACCAATACCATCAAAACAGATTAGCTTGTCACTCAACTCATTGCTGTTTGCATAATCTAGTTGGATGTAGCCTTTGCTACAGACCACCTGTCAAATCATTCAATGCTTGAAGCATTTTGAGGTGTTTCTGAGAAATAACAAGGACTTCAATGAAGTGAGTCTTTCTGAAATTACATATCATGAGGCATTATTTTATTCTTTATGTGAAGTTTTGGGACATATTTGGTTCTGTCTCCACAAATTAGGACACAAATAAGATCCCAGAAATGTTGGGGAATGCTGGGTTTAGGGAGAGGGAAGAACTGAAGGATATCAATATTAGTAGAGAAATGGTGTTGGGAAATTGAAGGCTGATAAATCCCAGGGCCTGATAATGTACATTCCAGAATACTTAAGGAAATGGGTCTAGAAATAGCGGATGAATTAGTGGTTTTCTTCCAGGATTTTATAGACTCTGGAACAGTTCCTACGGATTGGAGGGTAGCTAATATAACCCCACTATTTAAAAAAGGGAAGGTAGAGAGAAAACAGGTAATTATAGACCAGTAAGCCAAAAGTCGATAGTGTGGAAAATTCTAGAATCCATTATCAAGGATTTTATAGCAGAGCATTTAGAAAGCAGTGGCAGGATCAGACAGAGTCAGCATGGATTTATGAAGAGGAAATCATGCTTGACAAATCTGCTAGAATTTGAGGATGGAACTAGTAAAGCTGACGAAAGGAGTCAGTGGATGTGGTTAATTTGGACTTTCAGAAGGCTTTTGATAAAGTCCAACATAAAAGATTAGTGCATAAAATTAAGCGCATGGGACTAGGGGTACCGTATTGAGATGGGTAGAAAACTAGTCGTCAGACGGAAACAGTAAGTAGGAATTAATGGGTCTTTTTCAAATTGGCAGGTAGTGACTAGTGGAGTACCACAGGGTTCAGTGCTGGGACCCTAGCTATTCAACTAATAATAATAATAATAATAATCTTTATTATTGTCACAATTAAGCTTACATTAACACTGCAATGAAGTTACTGTGAAAATCCCCTAGTCGCCACATTCCGGTGCCTTTTCGGGTACATGGGAGGGATAATTCAGAATGTCCAATTTAAGTAACAAGCACGTCTTTCAGGACTTGTGGGAGGAAACCTGTGCAGACACGGGGAGAACATGCAGACTCCGTACAGTCAATGAACCAAGCCAAGAATCAAACCTGGAACCCTGGCGCTGTGATGTAATATTCCCAAGTTTGCAGATGACACAAGGTTGGGTGGGAGGTGAGCTGTGAGGAGGATGCAGAGATCCTTCAGTGTGATGTGGACAAGTTGTGTGAGTGGGCAAATGCTTCTCTGATGCAGTATAATTTGGATAAATGTGAGATTATCATAGAATTATCATAGATATCATAGAATTTACAGTGCAGGAGGCCATTCGGCCCATCGAGTCTGCACCGGCTTGGAAAGAGCACCCTACCCAAGGTCAACACCTCCACCGTATCCCCATAACCCAGTAACCCCACCCAACACTAAGGGCAATTTTGGACACTAAAGGCAATTTATCATGGCCAATCCACCTAACCTGCACATCTTTGGACTGTGGAAGGAAACCGGAGCACCCGGAGGAAACCCACGCACACATGGGGAGGATGTGCAGACTCCATACAGACAGTGACCCAAGCCGGAATCGAACCTGGGACCCTGGAGCTGTGAAGCAATTGTGCTATCCACAAGCCTACCGTGCTGCCCATTATCTACTTCAGTAGCAAAAACAGGAAGACAGACTGTTATACAAATGGCCATAAATTAGGAGAGGGGTTGTGCACGAGACCTGGGTATCCTTGTGTACCAATTGCTGAAGGTAAGCACGCAGGTACAGCAGGTGTTTAGAAGGAAAATGGTGTGCTGGCCTTCATAGCAAGAGGATTTGAGTACAGGATCAGAGAAGTTTTGCTGCAATTATACAGGGCCTGGTTGGGACCCATCTGGAATATTGTGTGCAGTTTTTGCCTTCTTATCTGTGGAAGGATGTTTTTGTTCTAGAGGGAGTACACTGAAGGTTTACGAGATTGATTCCTGGGATGCCAGGACTGCAAAATTGAATCAGTTAGGATTCTATTCTCTGCAGTTCAGAAGAATGAGTGGGGGGGGGGTCTCATTAAAACATATAGGGCGGAGAATCATAAATGCCGCCGTGGGACAGGCCGTGACCCACGGCAGCCTTCACGCCCACTTCCGGGGCCGATTCCCCCGGGCGGGGCTAAGAGCGCGGCCCCGTGCGTCACGGCCTTGACGAAGGTCGTCAAGGCCGCACGTCAAGCGTCACGCCGGCTGACGTGGCCGATGACGTCGGCCACGCATGCGCAGGTTGGACAACGCCAGCCCGCGCATGCGCAGTTGCCGTCTTTTCCCTCAGCCACCCCACCCCGCATGACGTGGCGGCTTGATCTTGCGGGACGGCGGAGGGAAAAGAGTGCGTCCGTTACGGACGCACGGCCCGCGATCGGTGGGCACCGATCGCGGGCCTATGCCCTCTTTGGCACGGCCGTGGTACTGCAATGCCAATCGGGCCCCCAGATGCCCCAAACGGGCATCTGCCGCCCGTTTCACGACGGCAGCAAGCAGGTGTGTTTGCTGCCGTGTTGAAACGGGCGTGAAGGCCCGGCCGCTCGGCCTATCGGCCTCGGAGAATTGCCGCTCGCCGTTTAATGGCGTGGGCCGGGGGGGGGGGGGGGGGGGGGGGGGGGGGAGGAGGAGAATAGCGGGAGGGCGTGAAAAATGTCAGGAGACCCTCCTGCTATTCTCCCACCCGCCGTGGGGGGCGGAGAATCGCGCCCCTCAAATTCTAACAGGACTACAACAGGGTAGATGGAAGAAGGTTGTTCCCGATGATGGAGGTGTCCAGAACTAGGGATCACAGTCTAAGGTGGAATTCTCCGCTCCCCACGTGGCGTGGGAGAATCGTGGGAGGGTCTCCCGACATTTTTTACGCCCCCCCCCCCCCCCCCCCCCCCCTCGGAAAAATCGATTCTCCAAGCCCGATGGGCCGAGCGGCCGGCCCTTCACGCCAGTTTCACCACGGCAGCAACCACACCTGGTTGCTGCATTTGTGAAACGGGCACCAGATGCGACGGGAGCACCGCGACTGTGCTCGGGAGGGGACAAGCCCGCGATCGGTGCCCACCGATTGTCGGGCCAGCGTCCAATACGGACGCACTCTTTCCCCTCCGCCGCACGGCAAGATCAAGCCGCCATGTCTTGCCGGGCGGCGGTGGAGAAAGACGGCACTGCGCATGCGCTGGTTTGTGCCGTTTGCGCGCTGATGTCATCCGCGCATGCACGGGTTGGAACCGGCAACTCGCACATGCGCGGATGACATCAGAAAAGCGCCGTTTCCTCGTCATTTACGGCGCAGTGAGGTCGCGGCCGGGAACGACGGGGGCCCGCTCCTAGCCCCCCGGGTGGGGGTGAATTAGGTGCGGGGAGCGGGCCCCGAGGCCACTGTGAAGCTCGGCCGAATTCACGATGGCCATCCCGATTTTTAGCGGGAGCGGAGAATACCGCCCTAAGGATATGGGTAGACCATTTAGGACAGAGATGAGGAGACATTTCTTCACCAAGAGAGTGGTGAGCTTGTGGAATTCGTTAACATTGAAAGCAGTGGAGGTGGAAATATTGTGGGCGGGATTCTCCGTTGGCTGATGCCAAAATAACACAACGCGATTGGGCGGAGAATAGATTCTGACGCTAAAATTGCAGCGTGCGCAGATTTGACCGCAAATCGCAATTCTCGTCACGTGGACAGCAGCGTCAATGCAGTCGGAATGCTCGTACAGTAGCACCGTTTCCATGTCATTAGCGGGCCTGACCCGGTATTCTCCGGGGGCTGAACGATGCTCCGAGTTCCAGGTGATGAGGTTTACTTGTGGTTTTAAAAATCGTGACACCAGCATCATGGCCCCTGAGAGAGACAGAGACAGAGAGAGAGAGAGAGAGAGAGAGAGAGAGAGAGAGAGAGAGAGAGAGAGAGAGAGAGAGAGAGAGAGAGAGAGAGAGACAGACAGAAAGCATCCAACAATTGCCAGAGTTTGCTGACAGTTGTGCCACTGGCCGGGAGGTTTCTGCCAGGGCCGGGCACGGAACACCATTAACACAGCCGGCAAGGCAGCCATGCAGCCGCACACATCGCTAACAGCCCCTGTGAGCGTAGGGCCACGGGTCATATAGGTGTCCCCCTGTCGCGCCCCCACCCCCCAGTCCACCGCCCAAGGTGGCCTCTGGCCCCAGCTGATCCATCAGTTGCATGGGCACGCTCCAGCATAACCAGTGCCATTTTGTTGGCTGGGAAGAGTGTGTGTGGAGATTGTAATGTATACGTGCGGCTGCAGCTTCTCAGCCTCCCGGTCAATCGCGGATCCGGCGAATCCCACACCGTTTATGAGTGGAATCGATTGTGTTCCACGTGGCGTCAGTGCTAACCCCTCCATAGTTTCTGAACCAAACCAGGTTCGGCGCCAGGTTCGTTGTTGTGAATGTCCATAAATTCTGCATCAGCATCAACACTTAGTCTCAGAAAAGGAGAATCCCGCCCTGTTTGTTTTCCAGAATCAGTTAGATACAGCACTTAGTGTGAAAGGGATCAAAGGATTTGGGGGGGAATGCGGGATTAGGCTCGAGTTGGATGATCAGCCATGATTTCTATGTTTCTCTGTATTACTATACCCCTGCTATCATGTTGTCAACTCATTGTTGTGTGAAGATGTGACAAATAATAATTCCAGAACATGCATCAGATGCATTTAAACCCGATGAAGCCATATCTCTGACAGATTACCACAGTAAAGACAACAGTGGGAGAATAGAAGACTTGTCATAAAAGAACAGTATATAACAGAGAAAAATTGAATTAATCATTTTCACATGGATCACTTTCTTCAGATATTATAAATTTCAGGTGGATATCTGTACATTTTCTACCAGAATTTATCCTCAGGTTTAATTGATTTAATTAATTTGTATTTTCCATTCTTGTTTCCTTTTGTGCGTTTCTGCTAAACTGTGTGTGTGTTTGTATTGTAGAAATCTAACCCTTTAAATACAAGGTGTTTCAATGACCAATGCAAAGTCAACATTGCTCTGTAATTCTTGCTTTATTAATTGCAAATAGAAATGGGAAACTGTAAAATTAAAACATTTTTAGATAATATCCTCCGACTATCAGTGCAAGATCTTGTTGTCACAAGCACCATCAGTGGTCTCACAGCAACTGCTGGTGGAAGTTTATTTTTCCCTCTCCAACTCTGAATAGGACACAGCCATAGTTATAAAGCAAACTTGTCAGCTGGCTCTGCACTTCCACCTCTGACCCCCAACTCAGCAAGAAGTTCGTTCACAGTCCCAGCAGCATTAATCGGGGTGGGGGAAATGTCTCCAAAAGCAGCCTACTGCCTTGTTCCCTTTCAATGGTGGCACACAGACTTGGTCAAGCAACACAATTCCACAGACTTAATAAACAAACCATTTTTTATGTGTATTTGACGGGTCCTCGCCCTCGTTTTAAGAACTGCTTTCACAAGCATTTAGCTGCTGAGAACCTTCTATTCTTGCCTCAAATTTGATTAATTTGTGCTATTCATGTGTCTACTTTTTGAACATAATGGAAATGAACTGGCTTTTAGTCAATGTACAAGCAATTTAAATCAGAACTCTTCATACTTTTTGCAAAAGGAGCGATGATGGCAGCTATTGGTTTGTTAATGCTTCCCAGCAACAAAAAGTGGAACCTTTGACCTGACAACCAAACTCTACCTGTCTAAAAGCAGAAGGACTAAGATTGGAAGGAGGCAAAAGCTGCAAAATTTAAATAAGTGGCAACTTCCTATAGTGTATGCAGATGTAAGTAAACATTATGTAGACGCAGACATGCTGCAGTAATATTTTGCCTCCTCCACCATCTGCCTGCCCTTTACATGCAAAACTAATCAGCGCAAATCAGCCATTCTTTCCTTCCCCTCTCAAAAAAAAGACTTAAAAGTGCCTAATGTGGTTCAGCAAGTAGACTGTGGAGACTTACGAAAAACACACACATGAGCCTTCTATCTAGTCTCTAGAGCCTTACAAATGTAGGCTAGACTCTCAGCTGCACATAGAGGCTGATTTTACCGGTGGGTGAGTGCAAGGGATCTTATTTTATCTCCAGAGGGAGATTGTATTCAATCTCCAAATTGAAATTAAAGAAGCATAAACCTGACCCTCATCTTCTTGTTCTAAAAATATCTATACTCCTTACTTTACAAAATATACCAACATCTTTCAGTAACTTGCAATCTTGTCAGTCCTTTTTCAGAGCATCCAATCATTCAGGATGGCCTTCAGCTTGCAGGACAGAGGCTCTCCAGTATTAATTCTCAACATGTTCCATTTCAGACAACTGTTCTGCATAAGCAGCACTCACCAGTCAAAATATCCACTGTAAGGCACTTCATTTTGACTTTTAAATCACCCATAGTAGCTAGCTCTGCAACTGGCCTCTGGCATGTGTTGTACTATGTCACATAATTAACTGTGATTAATGCTCCATTTTAAATGTCAAACAACAATAATTTCATAAGCGACAGCATGTTTTAATACATTTAGAAAAGCAGGTGGCTCGCATCATTGCTTTTACATACACTGCCTGATGGAATGCAAGAATGACCTGGCATGCAGAAAGAGTCAATTAGTATGTGTAAACTGCAATGTCTTTTGGGTAATTAACTCAATCTTTTGTGCTCCCTAATTAAGACAGAGATAAAGCATCCATCTGCAAGTGCAGAATGACTGATTCTTAATACTACTCTAGCACTGGGGCAAGTGACCACTGCTGGGACCACAGGCAGTCTCACCATACTGATGGAGCTTGGACAGACAAGTCAAGTCTGGGGTCTTGCCAGGGTAAGGTCGGCAGCCCCAGTGAGAGGTTTGGGGAACTGTTTCCGGGAGTGTTGGGGTTTCCAAAGGCAAGGGCCCACCCAAAAGGAAGTGTCCCCCATACCAAACACCTGCCCCCACATCGAAAGCTGTTGGGAATTTCAACTGACATGGATGTCCCCACTGCTGTGGATGTAATACTGGTTGAGGCCCTTACATGAGCATTAATTGGACATTTAAAGGATTGTTATAGCTCAAAGGACAGGTCCACTGCCCCACGGTTCCACACCACACAAATTATGGTGGGACAGGTGCATTGCCTGATGGATTTAACACGCCTTCAAATCGAGGGGTGGTGGGGCATATAATCCACCCCCATGATTCATCCGTGTTTCGACTAAAAACTGACTGAATCATCTGCATAAGCCTGCAGTTATTTGTAAACTAGACTTCAAAGAGTCTGTGCAGCTAATTGACTGAACAGCAGTCTTATGAATGAATTTGCTTAAAGCTTATGCAAATCAATTTCAAAAAGGGCATCGGTCATATTACTACAGACAATGGAGTGTGTACGATGAAATCTGGCAAAATCTGAGCTGCAGGTTATAAAGATTACACTTCTTCCAAGCCACAGTACAACAGCCTTCTCCAAATGACTGAACAATATTTCTTCCTGAGAAATGACCCAGGTTCAAGACAGGTGCTGTTTGCATTTAATTCCGTGTTTTGAATACTGATATTGAAACTCATGCTGTGAAATGTTGTGCTGCCTAAATACCCTGCTGAAATCTGTTGGGATGCCACAGAGTTTTGGTGTAAATAGCAAAGGCTTTCGAAACGGAGAAATCTGAAAACAGAATGATTTAAGTATAGCTGGCTACAACTAAGGAGCAAATGTCACATCTCATGCTGGGGCAACAATTCAATCACTCAAAGATCTCAAGTTCAAAAGATGGCATTTGTCATATCATTAGGGATGTACACTTCAAAGCGAGTCACGGTTGCCACACTGGGGAAGAGTACCGAGTGGTAAAATCATGGAGTTCACTGCCATCTATTTTGGGATCGTTGCTGAAAGTTCCTGTACTCCTGCAACAAGTGTCACAAACTTTTCAGTAGCAACAATTGTGAAGTGGAGACCACATGCAGATTACAGTTTCAGCTCTTCAAATACACATTCTGTTCAGCGAAGTTCATGGTTCACTTACATCTGTCATAACACACTTGCAGTTTTAAAGTGGACTTTCTACTTGTGCTTTTTGCTGACTTCCAATATATCCTGCATCAGGAGCATCACCACACACCTCGAGTTAGGATCAGCAGCTTGCTTCAGAACCGGTATGTTAAGAAGCAATGTCACCAGTGAACCTCCTTGTTTATGCTAACTTTACATAATAAAAGATACATATAATCATGTAGAGACTAGTAACAATTTTTTGGGTGGGGGGAATCAAAAAAAACAAGCATTTACTAAATGAATGAAGACTCAAAGTTGACGATTTAGAATAGAATTTCACGACACAGAAAGCAAACACATACAGTAATAACTACAACTCCGTCTTAACTAGTTGGTTCCACGAAAGATATTGGGCGGGATTCCCCGACTCCCCGTCGGACTGGAGAATCGCCGGGGGGCGGCGTGAATCCTGCCCCCGCCGGCAGCCGAATTCTCCGGCGCCAGGGATTTGACGGGGGTGGGAATCGCGCCGTGCCGGTCGGGGGCCGTTAGCAGCGCCCCCCCGGCGATTCTCCATCCCGCGATGGGCCGAGTGGCCGCCCATTTTCAGCCGGTCCTGCCGGCGTATGTTACAACAGGTATTTACCGGCAGGACCTGGCTCCACGGGCAGCCTCCAGGTTCCTCGGGGGGGGGGGGGGGGGGGGGGGGGGGGGGGGGCAGGGAATCTGGCCACAGGGGGTGACCCCATGGTGGCGTGACCCGCGATCGGAGCCCACCGATCCGTGGGCGGGCCTGTGTCGTAGGGGCACTCTATTCCTCCGTGCCGGTTCGCAATGGCTGGCGCGGAGATGAACCACCCCCCCCCCCCCCATGCATGCGCTGGAGTGATGCCAGCACACGCTGGCGCTCCCGCACATGCACCAACTCACGCCAGCCGGCGGAGGCCTTCGGCACCGCTTGGCATGGCACCAAGCTCCTCCTGCGCCAGCTGGCGCAGCGCAAACCACCCCGCCGCCGGCCTAGCCCCTGAAGGTGTGGAGGATTCTGCACCTTCGGGGCAGCCTGACGCCGGAGTGGTTCACGCCACTCCTTCGTGCCGGAGTTGCCCGCCCTGCCGGTTTCCGAAGAATCCCGCCCATTAAAACTGCAGCAAACACAGTTACTTATTGTCTACTCTAGACTTAACTCAAATTTCTTTCTACACGCATTAGGCTTAAACCGCCAAAACTCAAGTCAGATACACATCAAAAACTGGAAGATTTGCCGCTTGGTCTCAGTACTGCTTTGAAGACTAGTATAAGGGTTGAGATTTCTAGGACCATGCACTTACTTCTGGCAACGTTTTCTTTTCTAATCCCCTCCAAATGTTGAAGACTCTCAGTTGAAAAGGGGCACCATGAATGCCTTAATTGGAGTCACCTTGGGTCAGAACTCTCCTGGTTATGATATTCTTTAACTCCTGAAGTTTGCATCTAAATATCTCTCTCTTCAGTTTGGCTATCCCAGACGTCAACTTAATGATTGTGGAGTCCTACAGTTAACAAAGAGTTTTAAACTCTTTTAGCCAGCATCCAGAATTTCAACTGAATCCTGCTGGAAAGAGACATTCCCTGCTCTACAGCTAGTTTGTTCTATGCACAAAAAAGTTGCTTGAAACAGAACCGTTCCCACACACACAACCTCACAATCAGTTACTGGAAGCAAGTGCTGTACCAGAAAAGGGACCATGTCCCAGCATAAAAGATAGGTTTTTCCCCAAAGGTACGTGGGCCATCACACTTTTGAAGTCAATTTTGAGATAGAAATCGAATAGGAGCTGGTAAACTGATTAGCTTTTGACATTTTGGAATAAAATTCAACTTCAAGTCCCCTCGATTGAAGTATTAAGATGATAGCCAGGTCACCATAAATGTTTCTTGTTCTGCTCGCCCTGCAATAAAATACCCTTTACCTCACTTAAGAAACAAAAACCCTGCTGCACCAGTTCAGCATTTTCCATACAACTTCCTCCGAGCCTCTTAGGAATAGATTGTCAATGTAGTGTTAATTATTACCAAATTAGTGCTAATAGTGATCCATTAATACCAGCTTTCCATAGTCAGAACTGGATTGGGACTGGTCACACACATTTCAATTGGGAGGCGCACAGTCAGCAGAGGGAGGAGAGTTTTGTTCAATTAGTCAAGTCTGTACTGAAAAGATGGTGTTCAAACTTGTTACAAAAATCCAAGCCCTTATTTGCATATTCTATACACCCTTGAAGGCTTGTTTCGCAGGAAATGAATCTGCTAACAAACTAGGTAATCATAGGTTTGAATCTCAGAGCAGCTCATCGTCTCGAGATTGATGCCTTTCTATTGGCAGTACCTTTTGGCAGTTTTTACCTAATTATTGTACATTGGGGCCAGTTAACCAGCATGCCTGAATGCTCTATCTCGAAGCAACATTTTAAAATCACAACCATGGAAAGCATATTCATTGACCCAACAAGAAACACGTGTGAACAGGTGCTGAGAAGTTTACAGTACACATTGTTCTTCCCTCACAAATGAATGAGACAGAGTAATTCATGGAATGCAATCTTCATAAAAACGATTGGCAGATGCTTTCTTCATGAATGAGACCCCTTTGACAGAAAACAAAACTGGAACATTCTCGATATTTTCTAAAGCATTTTAAGTCTATTGACTTTCTCTGACACAAATCCACTCTTTATCACCTAGCAATTCCAGGAATAAATGGTGAAAACCCAGTGAGTCAAATAACATGTATATATTTCACATGAAGAACCAGTTTAATCAGAAATGGGAAGACCTTCATAAAATATCTTCTTTTTAAACTGGCAAGCACAGAGTACATTCGAGACTTTAATCTAGTGCTCACAGTTCACATCGGTGGAAGAATTAACAAGCACTTAACATGCGACAAGCATTACAGACAAATACTGATCAAAAGACACTTGTGATACTGTACTGAGTTCACAAGAGAAACAGTTTCAGCTTCTTCAGCATTAAACCATATAATCTGTGCAAGCTGTGCACAAAAGTAATACTACTACGCTGGGGAACCCAAGGAGAAGATTAAATGCAGTGAATGACACAAGAAGTTAGTTTATATTTTTTCCCCTACTCTTCCTTTTACTTTCAATTCAGCAGGTACACATTTGTGTACAATATATTGTAGAGGAACCTATCTATTTCCCTCACTGTTGCTGCTGCTGCATGAGAGAGAGAGAGAGAGAGAGAGATTATCAACAGCCCCCATGTCATGGGACAATAACCACAACTCCTAATACATTCCCACCATTATCAATTGGAGACATATTAGAAAAAAAGCAGGCAAGTTATTTCAGCTGAGGCATCCACTCTCACGACGAACTGTTCGATCTGAAGCACACATTCAGTTCAGACCCCAATAGTGAACCTTTGATCTTGCTGCATTCAGGCAGGAATCCCTGCCCCCTCATTGCCCAGCTGCCATCCAGGGCTTCCTGAGCATATACCCCTATTTTAGTCACACTGGAGAGCTTGCTATCTGATTCATACAGAAATATATTCCTCGGGACTTCAATTCCTCTATTGTCTTCCCACCTAATGACTTCAAAGAGCAAAGGAAAATGATCCATTTCGGAATCAATGGAGAAATATAATAGTGAAAATGCAATGAGAGTTCACGTCTGGACATCTCTTGCCACAGTGGTCATAGAGCTTTGTCACAGCAAGTTCTAGTTTCTCTCTTCCTGCTGACTCCCAAAAGAATAATAGCTGCTCTGCAGACAGGCAAGAAACTCATTTTCCCCCCTATAATAGATGCCATAATTTTTAAGAGAGCTTGGCTTTGCATTCTTAGGAGTGTCTCGGACAGGTCTTCAGTGGGTATTTATGTGATATGTTTTTAATGTAAAAAGAATCTGACAGTTTACATAAGGGATGTGACCTCATGACTGCAACCTCTGGCACTCTGATTTTCCAGTTGGAAGCAGATTAGCCTCCAGCTTTCATCCTTTAACAGGAGGGGCTTTTTACTTCTGCCGTGGCAAAGCTGGTGGAAACAGTGATCTTCGTGACTGTATAACCCACACAAAAGGGAGCATCACAAATGTCTGCTAAAGTCTACCCCTCACAAAGCCCTCTTCAAAATCAACAGAAAAAAAGTTAATCTTGAAGTGAAAGGGTGACGGCAGAATTTAGTTCAATTGAATGCTTTCCTAGAAGTTAACATGAAACCGATTCCTCCAACCTCTTCTAAAAGAAAAGGTATGAACTATTTCACAATAATCCCCAAATTGTACCAGTAAAAGAAAAGCACGAGAGATTGCATTTAATACTTTGGGGGGAAAAAGTAAATGGCAAAAGAAAGACATGGGTGGCTAATCAAAGGGGACCAAAAGGTGAATGCATACTGTGAGAGTGTATTTTCCACTTTATCCAAAGCCATAAACTGAATAATCAGATTAGAACAGACAACAAAAATGTGCATGTGGGGTGGGGGAAAGAGTGTAAGCATCATCTACCATTTTTAGAAAAGCCATAGTCAGACGCTATGCATTTTAGCACCTCCACATCATAAGTAATTACCTCATCCTCCACGTTATTTTCATCACTGTAGCAACTCCGTATGGAAGAAAGCTACCTCCTGGCATGCTGGCTGACTGAAAGTTCTTTCATTACGATACACCTTAAATATATCTTGCAGCATAATGCATATTCTTGTTTCCTTCATTTTCAGTCTTTTTTGTTTATGCAGAGCACCCAATAAACACTAGCAGTTAGTTCCAAGGAATGTTAGAACTACTGACAATCTTTTAAAAACAAATTACTTGTTTTAAAGTCAGTGTTATGTCTAAGGAAACATCACATAAGTCCAATACCAGGAAGTCAGAATGGCACAAATTACATTTTGACCTTCAATCTTGGGGAAGTAGAACTCCTTCAAGGATGTGAAAAATGATTTCAAAACATTCTTGATTTAGCGTCACCGAATTTAGCAACAATGTCAAATAAAGTTGAAAATTTCCTTCAGGCTGAACTAGGTCTCTCAGTTGGTTGTGTTTGTGCTTGGAACTGGTTCATATCTCAGTGCATTCACCCACTCTAGGAACGTGCTTAAATATGACAGTGAGCTAATTACAATACATTAGCAACTTTTTCCAATGCTAACACAGAGCATGACTGGTAAATGGACACTTACAAGCAAGGTTGGAGGTTGCAGACGCAAAGTGCTGGGGTCAGTAAGAACGCAGATTTCTACTGACTGACACTTCCTCAATGTAATTAATTCCTTGTAAACTTAGTACTTGATTAGCCCAGACAAGTGTAGCAAATTATAGAACTCTCTCTTTTCCGAGTCTTCGCCTTTGTTCTGTGGAAACTGCTCTTGCTTAGATACAACTCCATGGGTTGTGACAGCTCAATGGTCCCCTATCCATATTCTTCAGGTGTGAGCCCAGACTTTGAAAGGTGACAGCAGACTATTCAAATGTTGGGAGATTTCACTTAGCATCCCTAACATCTGTACTTTGCTCCTTCAGAGTTCAGCTAATTCACCATAACCCAGGGTCCTAATCTGGATGTTTCTGGCCAATTAGCTCAGTTGGTTAGAGCTTGGTGCTAATAATGCCAAGGTCACAGGTTCGATCCCCCATACAAGCCATTCTTTCCTTTCTTTTCTCAAAGGTAGAGAGTCTAGAACTAGACGGCATACTTTTAAAGTGAGAGGGGAGAGATTCAAACTAGACCAGGGGGGAAATTGTTTCACACAGAGGGTGGTGAGCATCTGGAATGGGCTGCCAGAGGCAGTGTCGAGGCTGGTACAATTCTTTTCTTTAAAACGTTTAGACAGTTACATGAGCAGGGTGGGCATAGAGGGATATGGCCAAATTCGGGAAAGTGGGACTGGCTTAGTGATAGAAACTGGGTGGCATGGACAAGTCGGGCCGAAGGGCCTGTTTCCATGCTGTAAACATCTATGACTCTAATATCTGGATGGCTTAGTCTCACAAAGCAGTTGTGTTGATTCACTAAACTATCAACGGAGCTTTCACTCTTTGTACCGATAGAAACCTTATAGTTCTCTCATTGCAGGAAATAAAAGGCATTTGTTTTAAGGCCAAGAATACTACACAAACAGTAGGGGGTACAATTACTTCCCTGCACTGTGCTGTTAAGTATTACCAAAACTGTGCTGGATTTTGAATGGCTCTGCCAATTTTGGTAAATGACACGCTGCAGTCCAGTTCAAAGCCATCTTCTGAAAATTAAGTTAACCTCTTATTAATGTGCATCCAGCATCATTAACTTGGGTTTGTTGTACAGTTCTCAAATATCTAAATTAGTGGGTGCGTATTCTTCCCCCTTCCCCCCCCCCCCCCCCCCCCCCCCCCCCCCCCCACCCGAAAGATTCAAACCAGATGAGCAGCTATCCTCTAGTCAAAGTCCAAGAAATACGAGGAATGAGGTTTATCTCCATAAAAGAGCAAGATACATTGCACAAACTCTCAAATAAACACAGCGGTGTTTTCTATTAAAGAGTCACATGAATGAAGATAGTTTATGTTTTAAAACCACAACAGGTGAGCGCCACTCCCAATAGCTGGGGCTTGGCAGGCCTGGTACACAGCTTAAGCATTCACAGCTGATTTTTGCAACACCATTTCAGAGCACTGTCAGGGAAAGTATATCTGAGCCGTTCACACTTACAACTGCACCAACTCATTTTAAGAAATATATCTGATGTCGTTATTCAAAGATCATTCCATGAATTAAATGGAAGTAAGACCTGTCTTGCAGCTCCAGAATTTAGTAGGAAGTATAAAAGTGTACAGATGTTAGAGATTAGCAGCAGAAACTGAAAAAGCTCAATGGTACACTGTTGGCAGGGCTGAATTACTTGCAAGCCATATTTTTCTTACATGTTAGCAAAGTGCCTAGTTGGCATCTTTTCAAATCAACTTAACTGCCATCTTTTTAAACAATGCTAAATTGCTAACAGCTTAAAGAGGAGCCAACAGGAAGTTGCAGGTGAAGATAATACGTCAAAAAACCCTTAATACAGTAGTCAATCTGCAGGATTGGACTTGTTAATTCTAACATGTTTTAAAGCTGTTGTGGTTGGGTGGCACTAGGAAACTAATGGGGTGGATCTTGACAAAAATGGATGATGCAACCAAAACTAAAAACAGGAAATTTCCAATCAGGGCTGTTAATGCACCATCAGCTGCTTTGCACTAGTGCAAAATGTCAAGATCTATCCCGGTAGCTGGGCTGCATGGAAGAGGTATTAGTGAAAAGAGAGTCAAATGCTTTTCCTAAAGGGAAGTGAAAACCCCATGATGCTGGGAGAAATCCCTACAGGAGCTGGTTTAGGAATTCCATTGCATCACAGGGACCGCAAGAGGCTGTTTCACTGCTCACTTAGGTGATGAATGATACAAGGCCTGAAGAATGGGGGGAGGGGGGGAATAAAATCTTATTGAAAGGTTTGTGTTTGAAGTCAAAATCTCCCTTCCCAATTGATAATAATAATGGCAACAGATGGAGATTTTTGATTTTACAATACTTGCAACTAACTTTCCTCAGCAGAATAACAGTCACAATTTAAAAGGTTCAGTCTGAGTCAAAGAATAACTTATTGTGGTGACTTAAATATTTTTAAAAGGTTTTTTTTTGCTAACCATAGTTAAGGAGCTGTGTGTTGAGAAACAGAACTAGCTTTTCCCAATTTTGACACAAACTGTTGATAGTATTCCCATGCTGGCAGCATTGGCCAGATGAAGCATACAATTCCATTCACACTGCCTGGTTTATTTTGCCGATCCCATGCTCTCTACCAGTGTCCCAATCTATATTTGCAGTCATTTTTCCATATCCTAAAGCAGCTCTGAATAATGCTGCATTTAATAATGGGCAACTGTATAATAATAATCATCATCTTTAATGTCACAAGTAGGCTTACATTAACACTGCAATGAAGTTACTGTGAAAAGCCCCTTTATGCTCTCTCTTGTCTCTATGAGAAATTGGGCTGAGACAACTCAGACTCATTTCAAATAAAATTGACGCAAGCATCTGAAAGGGGAGATATTCAACCGCTCAGTTTGAGCTGGAGTCCAGCCCATGGTCCAGAGTTACGATGATTGTGTGCGAGCTCACGGTGCCACACAATCACAGCAACTTTAAAACTGCACTGAAAAAGAAAGACGGTTCATACCAAAAAACGACAAAGAATTTTCTTGGTCATTTCTAGTTAGGTTTCAGATTCTATTGGTCCCTCAAAATATTTCACAAATGTCAATGAAGTTTGAGTGCAGGTATAATTAATTTCCCATTCAGTCACAGCACGGTAACACAGCGCCAGGGTCCCAGGTTCAATCCCGGCTGGGTCACTCTCTGTGCGGAATCTGCACGTTCTCCCCGTGTCTGCGTGGGTTTCCTCCGGGTGCTTCAATTTAGTCCCACAAGTCTCCAAAGACGCGCTGTTAGGTAATTTAGACATTCTGAATTCGCCCTTTGTGTACCCGAACAGGCGCCGGAATGGAACAGGCGCCTGAATGTGGCGACTAGGGGATTTTCACAGTAACTCCATTGCAATGTAAGCCTACTTGGGACAATAAAGATTATTATTGTTATATTTGGCTTTCGATTATATAAAGCAGTCCCAAGAAAGTGACACTCAATTAGAACAAAACCTTAAGGAAGATTGTACTATAAAGATTACGGAACAGAATAAGTGCAACTTTATGCCAATATGCAATAAAGTATTGCTTCTGCCCATTCTGTTCCCTTCTCATTCCCTCATTACGGTGCTGATCCATCTGGAGTACAGCTCGTTCAAATGACCTAAATTGTTGAACATGGCTATTTTGCCATTTTTGAGTAATTAAAACTCTATTCCAACTATGCATCCACCATCCAGCGCCCCCCCCCCCCCCCCCCCCCCAACCCACCTCACCCGTCTCAGAATATATACAGTCATATTCAAGGAGGCCTGACAGCAGGGGAGGATAGATTAGGCTTCGTTCACATTGCAGATGCCAAGGTAGTTAAGGCAAAATTGTTTTAGGCCACCTGCTGGCTGGGAAATAAGTGAAAAGTAACACTTACTCATTTACAGGGATTCCTCCCTGTGTATTCAGAAAATAAACAACTTGCTGAGAGATAGATTGGCTTCTAGTCACTCGGCTAACAGCAGCAGGATCTGTGGTGCCAAGGATCAGCAGGCAACCACCGAGGAGAAGAAAGGCAAATGAAAGCCAGACAACTGTTCTAGCCAGACAATACATGTGTCACGGAAAACAAAACACTAAGCTCCTTCAATAGTTTGAGTAGTAAGAAAGTCCAAAAAATACTGGACTGAAAAATAACATTGGAACGTGTATGAAGGTAAGTGGATGGTAAATTGTTCCGAAGAAGATTTGAAGAGAACAATGAATATGCTTGCATGCAAAGAAGTATGTTTTCGGGAGTCAGACTTTTGAACATGATAAATGAGGCTAATGGAGCAACTGAAATATCTACACCAAAGGCATTATCAAATCAATTTTACACAAATATATGATTTCATACCCACATATATAGATATAGATATATATATATAAAATATATCTCCCTCAAGCACCCCCCCCCCCCCCACCCACTTTTAACGTTGCCACACATCCAATGTTGGTTAAGCCAATCCAGTTTTTATGTACACTTTTGTCTGGAACTTCTAGTGAAGATACGTCACAAAATTTTGAAATAATTGGTTTCACTTCTTCATTGGCATTGGAAGATTATTTATTCCGGTTTCAAATTAATTTCTTTCTTCATCAACAAAGCAAAGCTGAAGGCAAATCAGAATTCCACTGCCCCCCATCTGCCCAACTCCGTCTGATTCTGTACTTGGCAAAAACATTATGACCCCATTCCTTGCTTTAATTATTAATAATAATAATAATAATCATCTTTTATTGTCACAAGTATGAAGTTACTGTGAAAAGCCCCTCGTCGCCATATTCTGGCGCCTGTTTGGGTAAACCGGTACGGGAATTGAACCCGCACTTCTGGCCTCGATCTGCATTACAAACCAACAGTCTATCCCACTGAGCTAAACCGAATCGGAGTTTCCTTAGTTGAAATGGTGTCCGAGATCTAAGTTTCCTATAGACACTTCCATCCTATTAACTATTTCCAATCTGCTTTAAAACTCAACCCCACAAGAGGAAGGATGACATCCTTTTGGTGCACTGGCTGCTGTAATTAGGTGGGGTAAATAATGGATAAATCCCAGATGGACAGGGAAAAGCAGGAGAATAGAGAAGCCGGAGAAACACACACTGACAGGAAGTAACATTTCAGAGGCAAAACAGAAGACTGATCAAAGAAAGGGAATATGTGCGTTTAATTTTCCCCTAACTCGATCCCTACTGAACTGCAACTGAAAAGTTCAAGGTAGGATTTTCTTTCCATTAAGGTGTTTCTATGCTGGCTCTTTAGGATGCCCTTTGCTCTTTTATAATTTGTTACAGATTGTTGCTTGTTTTCATTTGAAAAGCTGGTCAGAACCTTCTATTGGAGCCTTGTTTATTGTTTGCATTGGTAATAGCCATTAAAGCTGGAAGTGGGTGAAAGGATTTTTGTCCAATGTATTTCTATAGTCAGACATTTAGTACTTGTTTGATTTAGACATTCACAACGATGTCATTTTAATGAGGGATATCCAAATGGCCAGACAAGGTTGTTTGAAAATGCTTCTTTTTAAATTCCAGAAATTTATACCAGTTTAAAATGTTTTTTTCTGCATACAGCAGTGCATAGCAGCTCAGTAGCATTGAAAAGTGAACACAATTAACGCCTTGTCAACCAATATGTTTATTGGGAGCAAAGAGTGGGCTGGGAATCCAGTGCTTTGTGCTGTGAATGCAGGTGGTCATTTTAAGCAGCTTCTTGTGAGAGAACCCATTGATCTACAGAAAGAAAATTCTAACTCAATTCAAATTAATTGCTGATCTGACAGTGCTCCCAATATTAAAACAGTCAGCCCTATCGAGACATAAACCGTAAACAAACTGCCTGTTCGGCAGAATCCAACAAGGCGCCAGACACCAGGCCCAATGTGTTTGAAGAATTTAATCTGGGAATAGTCTATATGAAAATTGTACTATTTAATCTCTTCAAGGACAACACTGAAACAATCGTGACAGACTCCACTATCATCAAGTTGTTGCCTTGCCCATAATGACTGATTCTTGGATCCCAGTTTCAGTGGGGAAGCCCAGCTTGACAACAGTACATGTGGGAGGTCAGCCTACAAGGTAACCTTGATTCTGTGATCCATGCTCCTGGTAAGTGACAGCACAGGATGGCCCTATAGAGTCAGCAATTGTTTTTCTTTCATCCCAACTTCATGCAAGTAAGCAGCATTATATAAATGAAACCTATTATTATTCATTTGAGATTATCTCATACCAGCAATCACACTGCAGAGGTCATTAATTCTGAAGCCTCTTTAGGGCAGATTGAGACCAGGAATTGTGGTTGGACAGGGGTCAATACCTAGGCTTGAATAGCAGGCAAGAGAATTTCAGACAAAGATGCTAAAGCAGTCATTACTGAATTCACACACCGCAATTCCAGTCCACAAGACTTCTACAACATGGGCGCATTTGCACTCATCTGATTGGGTTTGAATAAGTAGTTTGTTCTTGTGGGGCCATGATAGGATGCAGACTGTTGGCTTCCACACCATGCAACCATAGCTCTCACTCTCGAATCCAAATTTGCAAGGTGGATTGAAGAGCAAATCTCCAGCTCACCCAGTCGGAAACTGACAGTTTGCAGCCTCCGGCTGTTGCTGGTCAATATCCTCTGGTATCCTATTTCCAACATGGTATGTAGAAAATAGGACACACCGACACTGTCCAACACAGGATGGAACAATGCTTTCACAGTTGTCTGCACGTTTGTTTTTTTAAAATTGGGGCCAAAGTACAGTAAGTTGCCTTTGGCAGAAAGAAAGATCTGGAAAGACTCCCTAAACAAGGAACATCAGCCTCCACGGTTTGGAATCAACTTGTAAGCATTCAGCAGTGGTGTAAATTGAACCTCTACACCCCCAGGCTTCTCTTTAATCCTCTTTTAGTATTTCTTGGATAAAAGCTCACAATCTCCTTCCACACAACAGCATTAAATTAATGGCTATAACCTGCAGAATCTGGTCAAGAGCTGAATTATAGCACATTAACATTGTTGCACTGGGTTCAAGAGAGCAATGTGATGTCAGCTCCAAGTACCATTTTCCACACTTACATCTCATCTCACCAGCTGCATTCAAAACCAAATATCAGCCAGACCAGAAACCAGTGAATCCAGCAGCTCATTCAAAAAAACAACAGAAATAGTGGGTCTCTTTTGCCTCCCGAATCAGGTAAATTGTCACCTTTCATGTTCTCAAGAGCAGTTAATGTTGAGAGAACATTGTAGACACTGCTCTTGCATTATTACAACAAGCATTGGGCCTACAGCTCCCAACGTTTATAAGGAAAATGTCTCTAATTTATGTCACAACTAGTTCATGGTAAATTGATCTTGTCATTAAATGTAGGTCTCTCGATATTTTGCACGGAATCCAATTTTCTGTAATCCTTTTGCAGAATAAAATGAATTGTATATTTCAGCCTTTTCCATTACCACCCTGAGAATAACTGACCAGCAAGGTAAAATTGCCATCGTCCCAGATGACCATAGGCTTCTTTCCCTTTTGAGGGGAAGAGCTGACTGGTGGTGGTTTAACCAGAGGATCGCCAGACGTCAGGCGAGGGGCAAAGTTGAGAAGCAAGGGTCTTGTGAATAACCTCAGTCTGTACGGGAATTGAACCCACACCGCTGGCCTTGTTCTGCAGCACAAACCAGCTGTCTTGTCCACTCAGCTAAACCAGCCTGAAATTGCTGGGTCTCTGTCAGTGTCCTATCGCAATGATGCATTTTTAGATATTATGTTTATTAGAAGTTGGTCAGAATTGGAATTTATGGGCAGCACGGTGGCTCAGTGGGTTAGCCCTGTAGCCTCACAGCGCCGAGGACCCAGGTTCGATCCTGGCTTTGGGTCACTGTCTGTGTGGAGTTTGCACATTCTCCCCGTGTTTGTGTGGGTTTCGCCCCCACAACCCAAAGATGTGCAGGCTAGGTGGATTGGCCACGCTAAATTGCCCCTTAATTGGAAAAAATGAATTGGGTACTCTAAATTTATTAAAAAAAGAATAGGAATTTATTTCTGGGCATATTTGCAGAGCTCTTTCTGACTGCAGCATTCATTGGATGTTGATTTTATTGTTAGCTTTAATCTCCATTTGTGGCTTCTATGCTAGCTAATAGTATAAGTGACTCCCTGTCCTCAAGTACTCTGACTTTGTCTTCACCCAGCAAAGTACAAAGTCCTGCAAGTCCCTACACAAGGGGCGTGATTTAATGGCAACGTTGTGCTTAAGCAAGAGCGCAACAAGGTCATTAGATCACAGGAGAGGCAGAAAACAAGAACCGTGCCGGGTGCCAATCAGTTTGAAATATAACTGCCCGCTCCCATTGGTGAAATCAGGATCCCGCCGTAGTGTGGCGAGAATCCAATAACCATCACTTGAGAACAATCCCCACACAATTAAGGGAAGCTGCCCCCTATCTAACAGGAGATGCTCTGGCTGAGTTTGCAATCCAGCTCTTGGTCTATAACATTGTAGGTAGTAGATGAGGAACATATCAGCCATGATAGAATGGCGGAGCAGACTCGATTGGCCTAATGGCCTAATTCTGCTCCTATATCTTATGAATTTATGAGCAGCCCGTGATCTAACCACCACCCCACCAAGAAGTCATGTGGGCGCCGATTACTACATCTTTTTAAAAACATGAAGCTGCAAAAGTGCTGCTGTGGGCACCCAAGGAGGCAAGTAGCCATCTTCACTCCTTGGAACTGAGCCAGGGGGTTGCTGCCCCGTGCTTTGGGGTTGGGGGGGGGGGGGGGGGGGGGGAAGAAAGCGATGGATGTCTCAGCAGCAACAGATCTGCCATACCACACCCTGGATCGTGAGTTCCCGTTCACCTGGGGAGGGCCCCATCAGGTGTCTACTGCTCACCAATCTCATGTAAATAGTGCCTGAGACCTAATGTCAGTCAGGCCACAGGCAACACCTTTCTAGTCCAGGAATCATTCCACGTCCAATTTCTAAGTCTTCATTTTATACAATTGACCGCCTGATAAAATTATTTTGTTGTTAAATGCTCAGGGAAGATGAAGCCTTGAAGGAGGGGTCATCAAACTACAATATTTTAAACAGCAATTAACTGAGAGTTATTACTTCAAAAGAGTTATTACTTCAAAAGAGTTAAGGTCATAAAAACTGAAATATTACTATATCAACTAAATAAAGAAATCTAACAGAAAAATAGGAGGCATGAATTATGCAGGAACAGCATTTCCCGCAATAGAGCTATGGCCTAGTAGTTGTAAGAATGTTTATCTGTTGAATTTTAAAACAGGATACTGAAGCGTAATATGACAAAGAACAAAATGTTTTCCAGCACTTTAAATAGACTTATGGAATAGTAAACACACTGAATAAAGAAGGGACGTTGATACAATTAACTCTTACAAAGGAACTGACTCAGCAGAAATTAGCATTTCCCAGGAAAGCCCAAAAGTATATACAGTGGCTGGGTCAATTGAATTTTTAATATTTCATTCTGAAAGTCGCACCATTTTACCAAACATTTTACTTGACTAGTAATCCAGAGATCCAAAGTACTGCTCTGGGGTCCCAGGTTCAAATCCCGCCACTGCAGCAGGTGAAATTTGAATACAATGAAAAACAAATCTGGTGATGACTATAGTCAACTGTCGTAAAAACCATCTGGTTCACTAATGTCTTTAGGGAAGGAAATCTGTCATCCTTACCTGGTCTGGCCTACATGAGACTCCAGACCCACAGCAATGTGGTTGACTCTTAACTGCCTCTCAAAGGCAATTAGGCCGGGCAATAAATGCTGGCACAGCCTGTGACACCCACATCCCATGAATAAATTTTTAAAATGAATTGTTTCATTTCCTTCATCCCCCTCAGCTCAAACTTCACCTTCTTGAGAGTCAAAATTTCAAGTAGGTCCCTCCGCCAAGCCGAGGCACAGGATTGAGAAGCTGCCCTCCATCCCAACAGGACCTGCCTCTGGGCAGTCAGCAAGGCAAAAAGCTAAAACATCTGCCCTCGCAACCACCTGCAACCCAAGTCAGTCCAAAACCCCTGAAATGGCTTCTAGAGGCCCTGGTTCCAAGTTCACGTACACTATCCCCCCGAGATGACACTGAAAACCTCCCTCCGATACCTCTCCAGCTTCGGACAGGACCAAAATATATGCACATGTTTGTGAGGCTCCCTCAAAGAGTCAGCTCATCCTCGCGCTCATGAGGTGCGCCCTATACATAACCTTCCGCTGTATCAGCCCCAATTTCACGCATGAGCTTGAGGCATTCACCCTCCGGGGCACCTCACACCACAGACCATCTCCGAACACTTCCTCTCACATGGCTTGATGCCCTCCATGGACACCCCACCCTTCCCCAAAATCCTCCTGTAGATCGCCGACACCATCGCCTTCTCCATTTCCCCTGCCGTCAATATCTCTTCCAACAATGAGGGGGTTAATGCTATCGGGAAGCTCTGAAGCTCCTTCCTAGCAAAGTCGCGGAGCCGAGGTACCTAACCCTTCCCCTTGCTCCAGTCCATATTTCTCCCCCAACTCTTTCAACCTCGCAAAACATTCCCCCAGTAACAGGTCTTTTAATACCCTGATTCCCCTCACCTCCCTGGCTCAAACCTATGGTTCCCCCTAATCGGCATCTCCCCAGACAACGCTCCGAACTTAAAATGCTGCCTCAACTGCCTCCCAAATCTTCAGTGTTGCCACCACCTCCAGACTCCCAGAATACGTGCCCGGGGCTATCGGGACATACGCTTTTCCAAATACCCTCAACCCCGACCCCCTCCATTCTGCGAATCCCCCCATCCAACCCAACCCCTTACATTTTGGCATTCGCCGCCCAACAGTAATATGATTAATTCAGGAGGCCCAACCCCAAACTTCCCCGTCGCCCTCTCTGCATGACCACCTTCCTTAGGTAATGGGGGAGGGGGTGCGCTGGAGGAGAAGAGAAAGGAGTGTTGGGTGTAGTGGGGGAGGGTAGAGGGTGGTGGACCCAGTCTGGAAGAAGGTGACGTGCATTATATTGGAAATCTGACCTTGACCACAATAGATCAGTCAGTGAGATCCTTCAAAGTGGAAAGAGGGTCTTTTTGGGTAGGTGGAGTTCAAGGTCAGCACAAGTGGCCGAATAATTATGAAGCAAGTGGATGTCATCCATACTTAGTTGTGTTCTCCTCTCGATGATGAAACCCAAAAGCAACAGGTTTGTTCCTGACTCAGGGGGTGGAATTCTCCCAATTTGAGGCTAAGTGCCATGGTGGGAGCAGGACCGTGGAGCGTTCCACACAGGGGCGGGATTCGCTGACCCCAGGCCCGATAGGAGAATCGCCAGGCCGGACGCGATTCCCTCGACCGCCGATTCTCCGGTTACCGGAGAAATGGTGCCATTGGCTCCGGCGCGGCTCCGGTCGGGAGCGATTCTCCACGCAGGATGGGCTGAGTGGCCGCCAAGACAGGCGGAATCCCGTCAGCGGCGTTCACATGTGGTCTTACCCAGCGGGACCTCGGCGTCCATCCTGCGGGGGGGGGGGGCGGCAAGAGGGGAGGCCTCCACCATGACCTGGCCCATGATCGGGGGCCTAACTACCAATCGGTGGGCCGGCTTCTCCTGGTGGGTGCCTCTTTTACTCCGTGCCGGGCCCCAGTAGCTCTTCACCATGTTGCGTCGAGGCCGACGCAGAGAAGGAAACTAGTGTGCACGCGCGGGTTCGCGCCAGTCGCAGCGCACATGCGCATGCCTGCGGCGCCCGGTTGACGCCGGTATCGGCAGCTGGTGCTGCGTGAGTCGCTCCAGTGCCGTGCTGGCCCCCTGTCCGGTTCAGGATCACTGCCGCTGTTAAGGCCGTCGTAAAACGCGACGGCGTTTACGATGGTGTCAACACTTAGCCTCAGGATCAGAAAATCTCGCCCCAGATCTTCCGATTTTGTTAATTACGCACCTGCGTGTTTTCCATTGTATTCAGAGATAGGGCAGATCTGGATGGTGTGTAGTCCGTCGTCATGTCCAGGTGCCATGTTGAAAAGTGCCCCAACATCCCTGATCTTTTGTTGAAGGAGGATGGGGAACTGCTTGAAAATAAAGATGAACCTCCTGAGAATGAAGATTGATCTCCAGAAACAATGAGGGTGGAAAATGGACTCAGTCTTGAACACCTAATCTGGAAGGTCCAGCTGTAGATGCTCCCCAAACCCAATGCTATGGTATTTCAGAGACCAGAGTTGCAGCCGGCCTCCATGCCGAACTCCGGTGACAGCCCCAGATGTTCAAATGTCCCAACATCTGCATGCTACGTTGCATGAACCCGTTTCCCACCAGCATCACGGAGAACCTGGCGTGGAGGCGGTCTGCATCCTATTATCAGGATGCAAATGAGATTCACGCCACCCTCGGGCGGGTTTTTCAACTCACCGTGGCACACACCAGCAGAATATTCCACTGAAAATTCACAGCGGGGTCAAACTACTGGCCCTCCCACCATATTCTCCCATCGTGCCCGCCCTCAAACACGCCACACCGGCGGGGACTTGAGAATTCCAGCCGTGGTCTGAAAATTAAAATCCCAATTCTGTGCGATTCACCAGCAGCTTCTGTCAGAGGTAGGCATGAACAGAGGGAGGGAGCAGGATGATTTCAAGGGTACCAAGAAGGTCATGATGCTGGCAAACAGTGTCCATTGCAATTTAAAGCAATAACCAACTACTGGTGTAACACAGGCACTGCTCTTATCCAGAAATTAGCAAATTAAAATGCTGGAGACACAGTCATATGTCCCGGGGTGTGGTTACTCACATCACCCAGCTTTTCCATTACAAGGTGCGGCCACAAGGAGTCAGGAGAAATAGTGCAGAGCTCCTGGCCTGCATTGAGTGAATGGCTGCCTAGGTGCCCTTTAAATATGGCACCATGATTTTAAACTCCATGAGCTAATGGCAGGGTTGGCAACTTCCTGCCTGCCTCGCTGCAAGATTCGCCAAGATCCTCATGGATGCATTAGTAATGAGCTGAACAGCAGAAGATTGAGCGTGTTCAGCCGTGGCACAAAGAAGCAGGAATCATGCCAACCTTCCTGCCCACCATCAGACTTAGATTCCAGAACAGAATATTCCACCCATTTTTCTTTTTTTTTTTTTTAAAAAGGCCATGAAGCATTTTTAAGATAGCTTATAAATAAGGATTCGAGCAGGGTTTTGCAGAATGACAGTCAATCTCATTACAACGCACTGAGAGATCTGAAATTTTATGGCAGGATAATTATATCACGATGGAGCTCAATGAGTACCCCTCACTTCCTCAGCTCTCACTAAATCTATATGGTTTGTTATGGGACAGGGTTAAGAGAACCCCAAATTGTATCATGGAGTTCACCTGACCCACAACTTTTAATAGATTATGGTATTGGGAGCACATGGCCCACTCTACAGGTGTGGTACAGCAGAAATGGAAAAGTATTTTTTAAAGCAAAACAATGTTTATTCTCTGAACTCAAGTTAACCTTGTTAAGACATACAGTGAACATCTTAGCAACCATCAATTCAAATATAACCCCCTAAGAATACAACACTAAGTAATCCTTAAGCTGTTCTTTTAACATCCATAAGACTTTTAAAAAACCTTTAAACAGAAGCACATCAGGTTAAAGTCACTACTGAGAGCAGTTATTAGTTTTAAATCACCAAAGGATCGATTTACAGTTTTTAGATTACAGAGAAAGAGACTAATACCCCTTCTGGCTGTGACTGCAGCTATCCAACTCTGAAAACAAAACTGAAACACACCCTGCAGCAAACAACCTAAAATGAAAGTAAAAAGCTGACAGACAGCCCAGCTCCTCCCACTCTCTGACATTATTGCAGTAATAAACACAAATTTCTTAAAGGTATTCTCACTACAGATATTTATCTACACACCCATTTATAAACACCCATTTCTTAAAGGTACTCTCACATGACATGTTTTACAAAGAGATTTCAATGTTGTTTGATTTTTTTTATTCATTCATGGGATGTGGGAGTTGCTAGCTGGGTCAGCATTTATTGCCCATCCGCAATGGTCCTCGAACTGCGTGGCTTGTTCAGCCATTTCAGAGGGAATTTTAAGAGTCACCCATACTGCTGTGGTTCTGGAGCTGCATGTAGGCCAGACAAGGTACGGCTGGCATATTTCCTTCCCTAAAAGGGAATTAGTGAACCAGGTGGGTTTGTACCGCAAATCGGCAAAACGTTTCATGGACATCATTAGACTTTTATTCCAGATTGTTATAGATTTCACCATCTGCTGTGGTTAGATTCAAATCTGGGTCTCTAGAATTACTAGTTCAGTGACAATACCACTATTCCACTGCCGAGAATCATTCACCCAAGCAAGATGCATGCGGCCAGTTGCATTAATCTTTCCCCTGTAACAACTAATTTATGGTTGACGGCTAGCTTTTTCTCATAGAGCACAGCAAGCTCAATGCTTCGTTGATTGGGAATTTAAGAGATTAGCTTCGGTTGGGTAAGCGCAGAGGTGCCCCCAACCCCTGAGATTAGCTTGGGACGGGGAAACGCACAAGTTCCCCCAACCCCTGAAATTAGTTTGGAATGGGGAAATGCAGAGGTGCCCCCAACCCCTGAGATTAGCTTCGGATGGGTAAGCGCAGAGGTGCCCCCAACCCCTGAGATTAGCTTGGGACGGGTAAACGCAGAATTTCCCCCAACCCCCGAAATTAGTTTGGAATGGGGAAATGCAGAGGTGCCCCCAACCCGAGATTAGCTTGGGATGGGGAAATGCAGAGGTTCCCCCAACCCCCGAGATTAGCTTGGGATGAGTAAGTGTGGAGGTGCCCCCAAACCCCCTTCCCCATAACACAGACACTTTTCATAACTTAATTTTTCAAATTGTGGTGTTCATGAAAACATTTGAGATGAATTTTTAAATTAAAATTGAGGGTTCATTAGAATTTTAAAATGTAACTGGTGTTAATCTGCACAGTGCAAGACTTGATCAAAACGCAAACCTCTGCCCATAACTCGTCATTTCCAAAACTGTGACCACTTCAGTCTCAACATCAGGAAAATGAACTGTCAAATGTATAATTCAAAGAGTCCCAAATGTTAAAGCAGCAGTGTAATTGAATTTTGATCTGAGATCTATGGTGAGCTAGCTGTTCTCAGGCAGGGTGGCAGTATGGGTCCACAGATTAACCTCAGCAGCTGAGTTAGGAAAAGGGAAATTATCCAGGAATCCTGCAAGTTTGGATATCTAGCCAAACCAAACAGTGAAGTCATCTGTGATCTAAAAAGGTAGGAACCATTCATACATGAACAATAACAATTTGAGTAAAGTGATAGAGACCAATCACTAAAAATACCAGCTTTCAAAATTTGGATGCGGTGCACCCCTTGGTTGGGCACTAGGAGTGGCCATAGAGTCCAAAATGTGATCCACAGCAAGCAGCTGGCGCAAATCATGCAAAACAGAATACTGGTGAAATATGTGGCACTGATTTGACACCAGAGCTGCTATTTTAGAACATAATGAATCAGCTAATACCATTAATCATATATGTTGGCACAGAAAAGACCACCTGGCTATTAAAAGGTATCAACAACATACAAGTTAATTGTTGACCAGTTTCTACTGATGCAATAATTCCAAACGTGTTTGGTGCATTCTTAAAGTTGTTAATGTCTAAGAGAGTGTTGTGGCACTTGAAGGACTTTTTGCTGACTTCAAGCTCCTGCACAAACTAGTTACTCCTAGACATGGGTGCTCAAGTAGGCATCCCTTTGGAAGACATGATCGGAAGAACGAAAAGAGATATTTCAGAACTGAACAAGCTGCTGGTAGAGGAAGGAGGCAGTGGGACAGGTACTCAGGAGAAGGTGTTTTCCACCTTGCTTGTTCAAGGAACAATTCTCATATGTGAACCTCATCAAGGAACATCTCCATTTCTGCAAGGATGTTGTCACATTAAATCTGTACCCTCAGTCTAGCCAAGGACTCATTTGCCAGAGTTGGGGGATGAACTCTATGAGATTTTTACCATCCACTAATGTGCAAAGGAGATCATCAATGCTGTCCATTTATTGAGATATAACTGCATTTCACTCTCTCTTGCCAGAGAATAGGAAGCCAAGTGAGAATGCTGGTTTTCAAGTTTGAAGGTTTCCCATAGTGCAGGGTGCAGTTGACTAAATGGAGGTCACTTTATGGCAGCTGTTGGTCAACTGAAATGTATCACAATTGAAAGAGATTCCACTCCATCATCAGCATGGTATGTGATCATATTCAATCAATCACACAATCATTGTTATCTTCTTGCTTTCCAACACGTCCTGGGCAGGCTGTAGTTCCTGGATAACTTAAAGGTTAGTCACAAGGGTGTAGTTGTCTTGAGGGATAACGGGAAAGGAAGTGGTGCATGCTTATGCCACCTGAAGCTTAGAAATCAAATCATGGGATGAAGAGGAAGTAGAATGTGAAAAGGATGACAAATGCAGGATGTTAGATATATTGGATTATAAACATTTAGCAATTTAAGGGTTAAAAGCCTGGATTAGAGTGTGTTTGATTTCAGGAGCCAGGATTTTAAAAGAATCTTGTTTCGCAAGACCAGTAAGCTTTTGGAAGCCAGAAGTGAAACTGACCATCGTAAAATCCTGGGCTAATGCACTGTTCTTTGACTAGGGGTGAGCCCCTGGGGACCTGATGTGCTTTCAGCCTGGGGAGTTAATTTGTTTCCACATTGGGGAGATAATGTGATTGCTGGGTGGAGCCAAGGTATTCAGACAATTTTGAGAAAGATTTTTAAGTTCTGACCACTCGTAAGGTTTTTTTGCTCTCAGTAGGATAGTTAAAATGATTAGTAGTATTTAAAGCACCGCACAGTTGTCTGAGCAAAAGGTGGAAGCTGAAACAAACCAGTTGAAACAGCTTCTTGAAGACATCCAGCCAGAGTCTGCAGGGGTTCTAACAGGAGCCAAATCTGTTCTGGAAAGCAAGTATTACTCTGTGAGAGTTGTATTTTTTCCTTCTTGTTTGTTTAATTGGGAAATATTAAGGGTATTATATTTACTGTATTGAGAAGTGTTGTGCAAGGGATAATTAAAAGCTATTTTCGGGTGTGTGGTTAAAGATTTTAATATTGTGTCAATGGTAAAGTTTTGTTTTACAATACCAAATCCTGACTTTTTAATGCAATCACCCCTGGAGCACAGTGTTATAAAATATTGAGGTTTGTGATCTAGTATCCTAGCCACTGTTGGGGTATGGTCTGGAATTGTGTTAGAAGGAGGATTAGGTACAAAGTTATCATCTTCTTTCATTTCAGCCCAGACTCTGATGGGACACGAACAAAGATACACAAGTAGACAACAATAAATGTAATCACAGACACTATTTACAGACTTATGTGCACTTCAATGAGAAAACTGACCATGCCAGCTCAGACAAAGACTACATGCAGCAGTACCATGCGTTACTGCTGGAGTAGCTTCTTCTTTTCAGATGATCTAGTCCCATTACCTCAACAGCTCTGGAGTTGCACTTAATTTTAGATACAATTGTACAAAGAGAAGGACCTTTTTGATTTGTTTTTCAAAAAAAGGTAGCAAAAGCATGGCATGGTGGAGGTTACAACACAGGACAGGAAATCAACCTAACTACTTAAACTGATATTTATTTCTTCCCAACCATGCCAAAAATGCATCAGTAAATCTCGACAGTGCCTTTCCAACAAGTGTGTAGGGCTCTACTTTTATATCCAATTGTGTTATCTAAAAACCTCCTTTATCTCCTTCTAACTAATTCTTTATATCTCTCTAATTTGTGAATATTTATATTACAGAACACCCTCCATTCACTTCAGAACTGTTGTCTTTCTCTCCAACTACCTTTCTGGCATTACGCGCTGGTACCACCCTGAGCAAACAAATTCCGCTTTTCGCATTGAACAGTGCAGCTCAAGAACTTCCGCTCATCATTCACGGACGACAGCTCCCTTTATATGCCATTTTGTTCACAATTCTTGAGGTGAGCAGTTTGACTCAGTCACTGGAAATCTTTGCAGTTTTTGAATTAACTGACTGGTAGTAACTGCTTTTGCATATTTTTTCTTCTCCCCTGGTAGGAACACATTATAAATTGCCATCGTTATGACATCATAAAAAAATACTGCTGCAATAAATTGCACAAGCAAAGGATTTATTCTCCTCTTGAGTTTTTGACAGAAAACAGTGATTTTTGTTTTAAACTTATTTTTTGTCTTTCAGGTTCAAGTGGGACTCATTCTAATTCATTCTCATGGCCCCATAAGAGAGCGCCCATAAACCAACACGGGCAGTTGCAGGAAGCAGATCGGTGCTTTCTGTTGTTTTGCAATATCTGCCAAGAATGTGTGCCATTTCAAAAGGAGAAAGGACTGAAACCTGAGGGACAGATATCACCAGTCAGCTCATTTTGCAGCCAATTTCAGCTTGGCACAAGCTAGACAAAACTTCACCCGGGATCTACTCAAAATACACCAAATTTCTGCTGTACAGAAGAACGAAAGACCGTTGGAGGCCACTACCTAGAGGCTTCACACTCTTCCGAACCCATTCTGAGTATTGGTAATTTTTGGGATGTTCTGTTCCAATGCATCTGCAGGTTCACTTACCAAACGGAGGCACAGGTATAGATGCCCTGTCAGTTAGTATGAAATATGATCAGCAACATCTTTGAAATTGGGGTGGCACAGTGATTAGCATTGCTGCTTCACAGCGCCAGGGACGAAGTTTAATTGGGCGACAATGGGCAGTTTGTACTTTCTCACTGTGTCTGTGCGAGTTTCCTCCAGGTGCTCCGTTTTCCTCCCAGTCTAAAGATGTACAGGTTAGGTGAATTGACCATGCTAAATTGCCCCTTAGTGCCCATGTGGTTAGGTGGATTGACCTTGCTAAATTACTCCTTTGTGTTCAAAGATGTACAGGTTAGATGGGGTTACAGGATAGGAAGGTAGAGTGGGTTTAGGTAGGCACAGACTCAAAGGGCCTCCTGCAATGTAGGAATTCTATGGTTCTGTGGAAATCTACTATTAATGTGCAGCAAGAATTGCTGTCATTAGTACTTCAGTTGTGCCCTCTTAGTAATTTAGTTGTGATGTAACATCCAGGAGCAGTTCAGGAGAGCAAAATTTCAATTCAACTGTTTAATTTTTGATCTACTAATTATATGCATGTTCCATAAAGTTTAAACTCTGCTAACTATGACTCAATGGTGAATGAAAAAAATAGTTATTACATGACTTTGCCGTCTGACTTCTTTGATTACTGGCAAGGAAGTGTTAATTTGCTCAGGTCAGTACCCTGTGTGGATCTTGATGCAGTGGTTGGCAGTCTAATTATTATTAATAGAATCAGAACTGGTTGACTAGATGTCTTGAGCAGCCTGGTTTATACATTGTTAACTCCTAGGTGTAGTTTGTGTGATAACTCCTCATCAAGGAACCCTCTAGGATTTAAGATTAAGTGTGAAGATTTTTTCGGTTCCCTTGTTGAATTTGTTTGTCAGTTTATCAATTCCAACTTTCTAAGAGTCCCAGGCTGCATGTGGTCTTGGTCTCCAAAGTATTCAACGGTCAGGCAAGAAAATATCAGCCCTGTTACAAAAGGGGCTGTGGGTCACGTAGTTATTCTTTTCAGAGGTCCTCCTCGAAACCATTTATATTTGACAAGTTGGTGCTAGCTTGCATCCTAACTGGGCAACTTGAGAAAGTAAGGGTCTCCCCCTAACCCTGTGAACTCTGGAAGGGTCAGTAACAGAAGTCACAGATGGATGTAACATAGTTCTCAAGGGATGAGCCAAAATTCCCTCTCACCGACTTGTGACTTGATTACATCCAATTATTACACAAGATTTAGACTGATTTTTTTTTAGTTACTACTGTGAAATGTGTTATTTTCCATGAAAACCTCAAATCATGTTTCCTTCCCCCATTTAAAAAAAAATATCCTTTTTAACATTAGGTGCATTTAAAAAGCTATCCAATCAGACAGCAGTACAAATAGGGTCTATTGTGGGAAAAACACTTGTGTGACAATCTACTGAAACAGTCATGCATCGCTGCTCACCATCCTCTGCCCTGTAATCAGGTGGGTTTTTTTTTAAATGATTGTAAGAATCTCAGGATAGCCAATGCTTTTCAAATATTGAAGTCGGAATGGTGGCACAGGTCTGTTAACTTTCATAATTTGCTTCAGTGACCAACTTCACACTGGCTGCATTTATTCCACTGCTGATGCGCGAGGTTATCAATCTCTTGCAGGTGGTCTCACATCAGTGCAAGTTTCAGCACCATTGTACATTCATTCATTCATTTTATATTGCACTTCCACACAAGGTAGCTGACGATATGTCCCAGATGTTAAAATTGTAATATAAAGATTAGCAAAGGTACACCACACCCTTGATACAAAATCTTTCTTTGGAACCATCAGGCTGAAATTGCATTGGGTTACATGAGTAACAAATTTATATGAATTCCCTTGGCCCACTACATAAACTAATACATTTAAAATAAATGGATTAATGTTTCATTAAATTAGCAAAGTAATGTCATATGAATGAGTTAATACTGCATAACACAATTTCCACATATGAAGTATAACTTTCTGCCTGCTGTTTTCACACGCTGCATAATGCAAGTGTTAAATTCTATTCTGTGATTTTTAATATAGTTGTTAACCCATTTAAAATAAAATGGGTTAATAACAATATTAAATAGTGCATACAAGAGTTTAATGCAAAGGCCAAAAATAGCACACAGGAGGAAATTAAACCCCCCAAGTGTTTTTATATTGTAATGAGGCATGTGCTACAGTGGATGTCCCAAAAGAACATACACCATAACATGAGAAAATCAGGATCCAAGTCCAGCAGCTCGCTGAACAAAACTTTATACGCACACATGCACACCATATATATGTTTTAGAGCGAAGGTGGGCACTTTTCTGAAATTCATTCTTTCATGGGAGGTTGAGACTTTTCAAGCACAGCTCGCTTTACAATCACACTCAACCGTAGTACCTTCTGATAATAGTTTCAAGTCAATGAGCCTGAAACTAACCCGAAAAGGGCTGAAGTCACTGAAGTGAACAGATTTTAAAAGCAAATGCAATTGAAACACAAGTTTGGTAATAACGTGTATCCTTTGAGTGTAATATTTTGTGTGGAGTAGAGCAGCTTTATTAAAAGGCACAAGATAATACCCAAATATATTTTAATTATTTTTTTTCGATCCCAGGCTTGCAGAGTGACTTTACAAGGACCTGTGTTAATGGTTGTCCCGGCCTCTTGGAGAGTTCCTCACTCAGATCATCAAATGCCTTGCACTCTTTGCAGCAGAGAGCTCTTTGATCTATTCTCCATGTTATTAACATTAATGGCATGACTAAAACAGCGAATCAAACAGGGGTAGATAACTCGGAGTGAAGACTCAGCTTCCACACAGCATGGAGCTCTAACATATGCGCTGCATTGCTAGTGAGCTTTGGAATATATCCGTTAACCCTTAGGCTGTTGAAAGCCTACAAGGCAAAGAAAGGTGACACTGTTCAGAATTTTATTTTCGGAAAAGAGACAAATAAAAATAAAGGAAGCCGTGTTCAGGAATCGTATCATCTTTGTAAAATGTGGTGTAGAATATGTTACTTTGCCTTGGGACAAGTCAATGAATGGGATGCACTCGGTAGTAATTCCAGGTTCTTTTCCTCACGTGATGTTTGATCATTTTTTAATGTACCATCAATAGGCTGCTTGACTGTTCACAGAACGTCCCAGGTTATTAATAGAATATTTCACATCCAATCACAGTTGTAACACTTAACTATCTATCCTTTTTTCAGCCTCCGTTATAGAAAGTATATAAAATATCTGCTTTAGATCACCCACCATTATTGTATAGCTCTTTGGTGCAGTCATCATTATTTACAGCTCTGTCCATAAAGAGACAGCTTCTTTAGAAGTCTATAATTGTATCAAAATGGTACATAAATGTATTTTGCTTTGGTATTGTGAAATGCATATCTTGAGGTTACAGGGCACAGATTTTTTGAATCTCTTAAGATTTAAAAACATTTACAGCCTGAAAATATTAGCATCACACATTTGGTTGATATGACTATCACAAACAAATCAAAATTCAGCACAGTTCCCGATGGCTGAATTTGATGGTGTTGCTTTATGCACAGTCACAACCGGGGAAACTTTATATACTTGGCTACTCCTAAACATTTTTTCTCTGAAATTGTTTTGCATAATCATACAAGCATGAAAGAGAAGAAATGACAGATAGGGGACTCTGCAGGAAAATACAGACTGTGTTTTGAGAGTCGACTGAATGCAGTCCCTCATTTTGAGGTGTACGATTGGGCAAGAACCCAAATTTAAATGATGCCGCATAATGCTTTTTAAAAAAACGATTGCACCTCATCATTCCATTCATATATCATATACGGAAAAAGTATATGTTAGGTAACCAGGTGGCCGCTCCTCTCGCAAGGTGTTTTGTGAAAATCACAAAATGCAGCTTTGTGAAATTTTGCAATGGTTGAAACCACGGCCAGGTTGAATTTCCAGATTTAACAGCCCACGAGCTTGTGGGTACAGCCTGTTTAAAGAGACAACACTTTTTCCAGTCAGGAAATGAGAGTGAAAACCTCACCTGCAGCAGTGCAGCCTGTTTCAAATCAATTTACAATCAAAAACTCTTAAGATCATTACAGTTTATTGTCTCACAGTATTTCAATTCCCTGCCAATATCAATCCCGGTTTCAAATCAGTCCCCTCTGAGGCAAATTACAATGGCACCTGTCAGCGTTTGGCAATTGCCATAAGAAAATAACACTGGTTTTCTCCACTGTTGAGCTTACATTGTGTCATTTAAAAATAATAGGCTCTTTTTAGTGATTTATTTTTTAGAATTCATATCTTCTTCCAAAATTAAATTGGCATGCTAAAAGAAAGATCGATTTTGAAAAGTGGACTCTACAAAAATAAATATTTCTGCCCTTAATTTGTTAATTTTCTTTGTTTAACAGAAGATAAATTTTTTTTAAAAACTTTGTTCAGCAAAGTCTCACATCTCCAATGTGACTGCAGTTATTGATTCATTACTGCCTATTTCTGCATAATAACATGGTTAAACAAACAATTTTCTCAACTCTACTACATAACATTCTCTATAAGGAAACCAAGATTGCTAAAGGAGCAGGCAACTTGGTGATTGCAGTTCGTCTAAACTGGACTATCTACCTCCCGAATGCTCCACCCCACGTCTAACATCATAACCATTTTGATATATTACATCATAGAATTTATAGTGCTGATGGAGGCCATTCGGCCCAGCGAGTCTGCATCGGCCCTTGGAAAGAGCTCTACCAAAGCCCACGCCTCCACCGTAACCCAATAATCCCACCTGACATTTTTGGACACTAAGGGCAATTTATCATGGCCAATCCACCAACCTGCACATCTTCGGACTGTGGGAGGAAACTGGAGTACCCAGAGGAAACCCACACAGACACGGGAAGAACATGCAGGCTCCTCACAGAAAATGACCCAAGCTGGGAATCGACCATGGGACCCTGGAGCTGTGAAGTAACTGTGCTAACCAATGTGCTACCATGCTGCCCATAATATGAAAGGATTAAGCAAAAAAAAAAAAAAAAAAATTCTAAATTAGGGAGAATTATTTTTTCATTTGTTTTGCTCAAGGTGGAATTTAATCTGTGGCACGACCCTCCCGACAGCAGAACGGGAAGTCGTCATCTTACCACGGTGACCTGGGAGATCGGGAAGGAGGTTAGCAACAGTAGGATCCACTGAAGATCCTATGTTCACTACAGGAAAACGGTCAATAACCTGTTCAATCTACCCAGAAAAGGGTCACTTTGGTATGAGATTATCTTGCACTTGAGCATCAGACTCTGTATTGGTGTGGGTGTACAGCTAGGCAAGATCATGCATGAATCCAAAGCATGTCATAATTTGGCTTGAGTGATTGAATACAACCTAATACACTGGTGGACCAGTATGTTTGATGGGGATGCATGCAGACAAGGGGTCAGTTGGTATTTACCAAGTCACTAATTCACCACTTTCTCCTACAGGACAAGCAGTCTTAAAACCTGAAAGGACAAAGATGGGCAGAGGGTTATCCGATCAAGTCTCTCACCGTTACAACGAAAAATGCTCCCCAAATTGCGGGAGAACTGTTCTGCTAAGTTGGATTGGACAGGCACCATAAGGGTGTTCAGGGCTCATTAAATGCTGCAGAAACTTATTTTGTTTCTTTTTGTTCTCTTACACAAAGTCCGACAAAGACTCCACATCTGGGCACAATAACACCTGTGACGCAGAAGTTGTGCCATCTCTCTTGCATCCTCCACCAGCTCAGGTACATCAACCCAGAGAGCAGAGGAGTTGCATTTTGAATCAGGTACATACTCTGGTGAGCACAGTACAGACATGTCCCAGCAGCTGAGGGAGACTGTGACAGCAGAGGTACCAGACACTTGAAGGACTGTTGGGACAGGCCCCAGCTGATGACTCATCTCTGATCATGGCCACAAGAAGCCTGCTGATATTGCAGCAGTGGTTAGAGGAACGGATCGTGGAAATGTCAGGGGTGATACGCAAATTTGCGCTGAGTATGGAGGATTCAATGTACTCCATGAATTCTGCCATGTCTCATGCCTACGAATGTATAGCTTCCTCCAGTCACAGATGTCATTGCCATGGAGGGCAAAGTTGAGCAATCAGCCACGTGCATTCCAGCTATCGGCTAGGCAAAAGGAGGACAAGGCATTTGGTTCTCTCTCTAGATGATGGAGGAGTGTTATCACCCCTGACATTTCCATGGGGTTCTTCGCGAGGACTCTCAGGTAAGCAACCTTTTCCTATCCTTCTGCCATTGACCCATTGCCTCCAGAAGGCCTGGCTGAGGAGGTTGCCACTGCACTCATACAGGAGTTGCATTTTGAATTGGGTCCATATTCTGCTGAGCAAAGCACAGGCATGTCCCAGCAGCTGAGAAAGGCTGTGGCAGCAGAGGTCACCTCCAAGTAAGCCAGAGCCCTCAAGGCCCCAAAGGATGCCCAACTAAGTCATAGCAAGCAATGGGGCATCACACTCAGCAACCTGCCTCCACCTCAGCTGTTGATGTTGTAGTCACACCAAGTCACAGCAGTAGGGAAATAAAACTTACAAAATGATAGCACGTAGATAGCATAGGCATTTTTATGAAATTCACTTCATCACTTGTAAATATTGCACAATATATTGTCTGCACTTTATTCTTCATGTATGCATCATGATCCTTTTTGGGGAATTGTCTAGTGAGAGACCTAACTATATGGTTAGGTCTCATGTTTGCCATTCATTGATAGCTGCAGGGGAATGTTAGTCATCTCCTTTATTGTGTAGGAGATGGCGTTGTGATCAGTCTTTTTTTTTAAATGTTCATGCATGGGTCCATTTTGATTTCATCAGACTTCAGGTATTGCTACCGCATAGACTGGCAACTTCAACCTGTCTGGCAAAAGCGGGCACCTGAAACATCAAGAAATACATCTCTGAACAAAAGAGAAGGTGCTTAAATTTCTTCGGACTATTTATTTGCTTTCATTAATCTGCATGGTGTAATCTATGGTGCTATAGGTTCAATTATCCAAAAGGATTATGGCTATGTCTGCAGTCTCTGCAATCACAGATTGTATGCACAAATGTCACTCTTTAATTTTTTGGGCACAATTTTATTGATGAATTAAGATGCTAAGACATGAAGTATAATGTATTTGAAGTAAATAAACTATATTGCCAATACAGCATGTAAAATGTTAATTATGTAATATATGGCACTTGATAATAGTGGCTATACATTAATGCACAGTAAGTTTTATTTATCGAAGCTCAGCTCGAAGCCAAGCTATTTATCTCAGCCATTCAATTAATCTGTTTCAGATAACTGTGCTATCCTCCCATTATCCTCAAAACAAGGTTTGTAACTGCACTTTAAAAATCTCATTGTGTCATTAATTACAGTCAATAAATTAGTGCTGCAATTGGGATTTCTGGAGTTAGTTGAATATTTCAGATATTTGTTAAACAATCATTCAGGTGAATTGTACATGAGGTTTTTCTATCATATTATTATTCTGCAGATTGCTATATTTCCAGGGTTCATTGACAGATATAGAATTTCAGTTTTAGGCAGTTATATTAAGGTTCTGTAATTCATCTGAATGTTACGAATCGGTTGTGGATGGATTTCAAGTGTATCATGATCTTACATTTCAAAGAGCTACTGCATTTCAAAAAGATTTCATTAGCAGTTAAGTGCTTTGGAAAGTCCTGAGCTTATGAAAGTGCTATATAAATGCAAGCCTTTGTTGTACCTATTTAAAATCAACCTACCTCTCACTTTTGGAATTGGTGCTTAATGATTGTAGATTTTTATATTAATTCCTTTGACAATTCGATGACCTTTATATGAATTTTATAACAGTTTGCTCCGATATTAAATTTATAAACTTAAATTAAAAATTATAAAGTAAAACGGAATGAGAACATTTTCTCACTTATAATATTTACTATAAATCAACAGAAGTACATTCACAAGTAACAGCAAATTCATAATTTTAGCTTAACTGCCATGCAGTTTTAAATTGGTTTATCTCACATGGTACAGTCTAACAGTTGTGCACAATTGCAAATTACTTCCCCGCTTTCACACAAAGGGCAAAGAGGATATATTTAATAATATGCTGTTTTTTGCTGTAGTTTGGAATATTGTTGAATGAAGCTTATTTCATTGAAATTTCAGAGTTGAAGGCTGCCAGGGCTAAGTATGCCTCCCATTCCGCCACTTGCGTGCACGCAGCAAGAATTTATAGCACGAGAAATGTTAACGCTTCAGTGAGTTGAAATGGCAACTCGAGCATCGATCGCGCTGTCTGAAACAAATTTTAAAATGGCTTAATCTGCCCTGATAGATGAATGGTTTTGATTTCCCATCACAGAGAAACTTGATTATAAAACATATTTCAAGTCTTTCTCTATGCACAGATAATGATTCATTAATCAGTGCTTTCATTAACCCCCTACTGATTCCCCAAACATATACAGTCCAGTTTTTGGAGTGCAAAAGGGAAATGAATGCACAGAAAGTGACATTAATGGCAACAACCTCCCTGAAACTTAATTATCTACTTGTCTGTGATGGTTGCTGGGCTGTACTGAATTTTCAGCCAATTGTTATTTTAAAACAGAAGAAAATTGTTTTATGGTCTATTAGGATACTTCATACTCTAATCCTCAAAGAACCGGACTAATATTTCTGCACTGGTTCATTAAATAGCATAAGATTGGTTGAAATGAAATATTTTGCATGTTTTACTCCTCATCATAATTTGCTTAAATCCATGCTGATGGTTTTACAATTACATCTCTTCTGAATTAATGGGAGGCCTACTGTACATGATAAATGAATTTAACTCCAATCTCAAGACAAAGAACGGAAGCAACATTTTGTGGAATTTTCCTCTGCTAAACAAAATATGTTTATTGGAAGCTCATGAAGATTTTTAGCGATCACCAGAGAACATAATTTTTTTTATTTTCCTCATGGGAGGTTTTGAGGCTCTGCAAGCAATTTTCATTGCACGGACTCCATTCAATGCCAGTGAACAAGATGGTGACGCAAACGAACCTCTATTTCAGCAACCAACAGTCATTTTCCTTGGCTACCTGCCTTATGCAGTTGTCCCACCGAACAATGCTGCAGTGTGCAGTTCTAATGGAGATGGTTATTGGAAAGGTACAAGAAAATGCATCTAATGTTCAAGATTCATAAGACATTCACATCACAGGATCTCTTGCAAAGATAAGGATGTTCTTTTGTTAACGGTTCAGCTATCACCTGGCTGCCTCTGTCACTCTCCAGTGTTCAAGACGGCATTTTTATTTTGCCAATGCACAATGGTTAAGAGCACAGAGAACTGCAGATGCTCTGATCTATAGTTATGTGACTCCTTCCTATTCGAGCAGCGTCAGTTCAAAACATAGCAGACAGTTTACATAAGAAAGTGCTCTTTCAGAAATTGCACAGGTTTTTCTACCATGTAACCACATCAACAGGAATATTGCAATTTTTAAAATGCCATGCTTAAACCGTTTTGAAGATGCACTCTGACAACAAGGCTCTCATAGAACAGGCATTTTCCAGTGAATAACTAAAGCAAAATTTTGGATAAAAACTAGAATTTTTTTTAAAATCTAAGGAAAAGAATTAACTTTTGTGCTTAAACAAAAAATATAATTGCATTTTTGTCTTGATGCAAAACTTCTACAACAAATGATATAGTCTTATTCATGAGCAGTGGCAAAATTTCCGACTGTACTTTTCAAAGCTTTCGGTGGGGGTAATGAAGGATAAAGCTTTATTAATTTTCTTATCTATTTATATTAAAAGGAACAGGAACGGAATTTAAAATCCTCACGATGCCCGTTTCATTTCTTCCCCCAAATCAAACCCTTGATTTAACTCTGCCGCTTAATCCAATACCTCGAGTCAGTGAATGACCACCAACACACTGCATACACTTCACTTAATGGAAATATCTCCACATTTAAATTATCACAGACCAACATTGCTTTTTTTTTTTTTTTAAATTCTTTCACGGGATGTGAATGTCACTGGCTAGGCCAGCACGTATTGTTAAATGCAAGGAAAGAAACATGCACGTCAATCTGGTATTCCTACTTCAAATGCTCATCTCAGTATAATGAAATATATTAAGGAGAAAGCATTTTACTCCTCTTTTTGTATACAAGATTTTCAAATACTTTCAGAGGACAAAAAAGGGGAGATATTCAGTAATGAGGAAAACATATCGCGGACCAACATAAGAGAAGTGTTTTCTCTTGGTATCATGGTCTCCGACCTTTACTTACCTTCTTCAATTGTTAACAGTTAATAATAATGTATAGAGTACTGTGCAAGGTTTTTAACTTCCAAATGCAGCATAGATATGGAACACAATGAAATTCTGATAAACCAAGCTCTTTGTGTGCCAATAGATAGAACTGACTTTTAATCTACAACCGTTTTATCTGTTTATCTTCTACAAATTACTGCTAAACAAATACATTTTCACTCGTGAGTATTTGTCGATAGTCACTTTTCATGGAATTTTATTGCACTATTAGATCAGTCCTGCATGAAACGTAGCTCGAAAAAAACTTCAGAAAATTGGTTTTGCTGTTTCAAATTTAAAACAGCTTAATTGTAACATGGTGCAGTATTTCACCTTGCTGTATTTCATCTTGCTTTTGGAAAAAAATGTCATTTAAGTGTGGATTCTTCCACAACCAATATATTCTTGGTTATACAATTATATTTCCACCCAAACACAAAAATTGGGAATGGGCTGCACTCAAAAAAAAAACAAAAAATAAATTTTGCGCCCTGCAGCATTGGGACAGGCACTACTGGAACCATTGCCTCCCAGTACAGATGGTTTATAACTGAACCAATACCTTCTGATCTGACTGCCATCCAGTCGTTGTTAAGTGTCAGGTCCTGTTATATTTAGATGGCCCCCTTTCTCTGCTTCTAGCTGTGCGTGTACTGGGCTTACACACGCAAACCAGTGATTACTGTACCCACACATCACTGCAGTGCAATGCCAGCTGACTGACTTGCTGCCTCACTGCACATTCGCATCACATTACTTCTGCTATTCTAACTCTTCCAGTTCTGAACACCATCAATTATGCAAAAGAATAACAGAGCCATGGCTTTGAGATGTAACATAAAGGACGATTATGAGTGTAAATAATTTAGACACCTGCGTGCCATGCTCCTTTTACCAGCGATACTAGCCCAGTGCAAGTAATGTACCGACAGGGCAGGTTCCTCCTCCTAATGTACTGACAACTCCCCGTTTACTTTAAAGTCGGCAGAAAGTTACTGCATTATTCAGCTGCGGTCTCTTGTCACTGCTGAATTTTGAAGATATTCTTTACCCATCTCTTCCCCACCCGAAGTTTAGAGGCACATATGCAAACGAAGGTGGGTCCAAAATTATTTTTTTTAAAGGAATGACGTCGAGAATAAAGGTGGTATTTTTGACATCTATCACGATTTGTCAAAATATTTCAGTATCCGTCTTTGTTAAGGACAAAAAATAAATCTCATGCCCACTGCGCAAGATCCTCAAGTCTCCCCAGGCTTTTGAAAAGCAGCAGCAGTCACGTCATTGAAGCTAATGGGAAGTTTGCGTGCTACCGATCATCTCTCAAATTTTTTCAATCCAGGGTTGGGGTCATTCCATTTAGTTACATCATTTTAAAATCAGTATTTCTCACGCTCTCTCAGTCAGATTCTAAAACTACCAAAACCTGATTCCATACAGAATCCTTTTGAAAGTTGCACAACATAGGAAGGGACACATATGCACGAATGTTCCAAATTTACAAATAACAGCATTTGAGTATTATTAATCCTGATATGAAATTGTGCATTACGCATTCAAAATAACATTAGCGACCACCTTTTTCTCTATTTGACGAGGACAACGTTTCTCAGAGAGAATCGAATTGTATGTGAAATCATATTCTACTTCCATTTTCGTCACAGGTTAACAGAAAACTCTCAATGTAAAGATGATCCTATTGCAAGATGTGCACAAAAACGACAGATTCAGGTCTTTAACAGATGACCAGTTACTAGCTACATGGTTACATATCAACGGCAAGTGAAGCTGCTAGAAACAATTAGAACTACGTGTCAGCTCTCGAAGTCACAATTCATTTTCTGGATATTTTAGAAAATTAAAAAAAACTTAAATAAACATTTTTCTGTACAATACATTCTGTAGAGATAATAGCAAGAGGCAATTCTGGAAATACACTGCTGATTCATTTGTAAAGAAAAACAATTGATTCATGTTTAAGGTGTAGACCCATCACAGGAGCTAGCAATCAAAAGGGCCTGTAGCCAAAACATTAATCTACAAAGAAACTGATATTTTCTGCTTCTACCAAAGCCGTAGTATCTTGGCACGGAATTATGATTTTATCTGCGCATAAAAGAGATTTCGAAGACTATTTTTGATTACCTCAATCGCATTTCATTCTCTCTATGGAAAAATATTTTACCCGTGAAAAATCTGGAAAATGCACAGCGGTGTAAGTAATATTAAATTACAGACTAACTAAAGAATTTAAAATAGTTCCACGAGTGATTTTTTCCTCCACTTGAGAGTTATTGTACGGACAAAAGTCAAAATTATTCTCCTCATCTAGACAACAGAAAGGGATGCAATATTCCAAAAATGAATTACTATGAATATAACTTATTAAAGAAAGATCAACAATACACAAACACAAGAAAATGTGTTTTGTACAAAATATTATCCAATTATGGGAAGTAAGATTTCCTAAATTCTTTTCATGTGCGTGTGAAATTTTCAAGCCTCGCTTTGCCACTAATTCACAGGCATCCTTTAATTTTTCATTGGCCACAAAACATATACTGCCAACATTCAATACAAGGAAATGCGTTATCGCTTCCTTCACAGACTAATAATCCAACAGAACTCAAAGCAAATAGAAGTCACAGCAAGTTTTTAAGGAAGTGATGCACAAAAGGTAGCCAATCTTTAACACTCTTACAAAAATATATTTTTTCATACAATTCACTAAACACAGTCCTATACAAGGAAGCAACAGCAGCTTTGATGAAGTGTAGGTATTTACTGGATCAGGGTCTGAAGAGACAGGAAATAAATAATATTCCCGTAGGTCTTTAACTTTAAATAAAATGACCTCAAACATTATAAACAGACCAGTAAAGCATTGTACTGCTCAGCCTTTAACGTAGGGTCTGCATTGTGTAAATTTCCACTGAACATTTACAAATATATAAACAGAGAACTCAATCCCACACAGCTTTGGAAAGAGGTTTTAGTGGCAATTAAACAAAAGTATATCTGTCAAAGATTGGAGTTGTCAGGAGCATGGTTTATTATACAAGTATGAACTGATTGTACATTCAGGTACCTCCACAGACAGGTAATGCAATCAAGCAGTTATAATCGTAACTAAATCACTGCGCAAATATTTTTCAAACACCAGATCCCATGTTTGGCACAAGTTTCCTCAGGTCCTCAACCATTACTGTACATGTTAAAGTACCTAAAAATAAGTGAGTCCTTTAGATTATAAGACACAATTTCCTTTCTAAAATATCAGTGCAATCATTTTGATTGGCTTGGCCAAGCCATCGGAATTTTCCTTCCTGTCTAAACACACCATTATACAGAGCAAAGCAGCACAAGGTTTTGAGAAAACCCCAATACAGACTTTTCAGTGGAAGGATTCCTCATCTAATGTTTTCTCCAGAAACAATGGTAAGGTTTTATATGTTCACGGTGCCACACCGTAGACACATCAATGATAGATCTGAACATTGCCCTATCCATGTGCATGAGAGATGGACCATATCACTGTGTTAGTATGGTTGTGATAACTCATAACATTGCAATGAGTAGGTGCATCCGTGATAGCCTGCAGTGTCACAGGAGTTTAAATTCCAACCTTTCAAAGGAATGTGAACTAAAGTTGCCCACATACATGAAATTGATTTAACAATCAATTAAATAGTTCAAATGTTTGCTTTATAGTCACAGCAGAGGTGAGCTATTACATCTTGTAATGCTTAAGGAGCTACTTCAGATTTGATCATTCACCAGACTAACGGACACATAGCTGTGTAAATAGATTTCAGGTGACTATTTTACTATTTGTACTAACTAAAAGGAACTAGATAAAGATAGCAGTTTCAGATCAATGTCTGCAGAGTACGATGAGGAGTCATCAGACATATCATTACATTATCAGTTGGACACCAACCTGTGCAAACATTCAAGAAGAGTCTTCGGTTTCTGGTGGGAGTGTGATGTATTATTAACATTAAAATAATTCAAATGCAAATTTTCCAAGTGCCCAGGCATACAATGGAGAGCCCGGACAATTCTTAAACTTGGATTTGTACTTGGTTGGGGTTAATTCTGCTTAGTGCCAAGGATCCTTTCATTCATGGTCTTGCGTATCTTGAATCCACAGTACAGATACAAAACTCCTTATCTGGCACCCCAAATTCCAGCTACGTTCGAAGCTGGAACCCTGGGTATCAACTTGAATGGAACACTTTTATTCTTCATTTTTAAAAACTTTATTGTATATATTATAAGTGCATGCCAGGCCGAGGATCGCAAATCCCTAAAATCCGGCACATGTCCACTCCCGAAATTCACAGATAATCATAACCTTTATTGGTGTCACAAGTAGGCTTACATTAACACTGCAATGAAGTTGCTGTGAAAACCCCTAGTTGCCACACTCTGGTGCCTGTTCGGGTACACTGAGGGAGAATTCAGAATGTCCAATTCACCTAACAAGCATGTCTTTCGGGACTTATGGGAGGCCACGTAGACACAGGGAGAACGTGCAGACTCCGCACGGACAGTGACTCAAGCCAGGAATCGAACCTGGGACCACGGCGCAGTGAAGCAACAGTGCTAACCACTGTGCTGCTCCTGTATTTTCCTTTTGACTTTAGCGAGTTTGAGATCACTTTGCAAATCTGGAATTGAACTGCCATTTTTGTCAGAGTAACTGTGAAAATACTTCACTTGTGTGTGGTTGAGGCACAATAACCATTATTGCACCTGTTATGTGATGACATAATCCATCACTACTGTACCTATACAATGCAATCTAGCACTTTTGCACCTACACAGTGAACAATAACAATCACTACGGACAGTCTTAGTTCAATGGTGGTGTCCTTGTCTGAGTCAGAAGGTTGTGTGTCAAGTCCCACTGAGAGGTAAATCATCTAGGCTGATACTCCAGTACAGTATTATGGGAGTGTGGTCTGTCAGAAGTTCTGTCCTTAAGGTGAGATATTAAGCCAACGACCCATCTGCTGTCTTAGATGGGCATAAACAATCATGTATACAACAGGAAGAGGAGCAGGGGCACTCTCATGGTGCCCTAGCCGGGACCTACCCCTCAATCAAAACCAATCATCTGGGCATTTCTCTCCTTGCTGCTTGTGGGACTTTATGGTGCCCTAGTTACTATATGGTTTCCCTACATCACAACAGTTACCTCAATCAAAAAGTACTTTGTTACCTGTGAAGCCATTGGAACATCCTGAGGTGGTGAAAGATGCAATCTAAATGCAAGTTTTTTATTTCTTACTGCATCTATATAGTGTTTAATTGCAATCTATCACAACTGCACATACACTGTGATATGATCTACGACTGATAACTCATGCCCTATACAATGTGACACTGCAGGCTATCACAGATGCACCTACTCATTGCAATGTTATGAGTTATCACGACAATACTAACACAGTGATATGGTCCATCTCTCATGCACATGGATAGGGCAATGCTCAGATCTATCACTGATGCACCTACAGTTTAATATTACAATCAACCATTGATGCACCTGCACCGTGCGATGTATGTGCGAAGTCACAATCTATCACATCCTCGCAAATGTGGTTATGAAAAATGCCTTCTGTAACTGCACAGAATGCAAGTGTGCCCTATAACTTCTGTACCTATGCATTGTCAAGATACAACCCTCGACTGCTGCATCTACACAGGGCAAAGATGTGTTCTACAACTGCTGACAACTGTGACTTGTTCAACCCATAAGCATATGGTTGGATGAAATGCTTCTGACTCCCAGCTGCCATCACCTCTACAGTATAGAGTCCAGCTTCTCACACAGCACCAGAACAAGCACTTCAAGCACTCCAGCTTATTAATCCTCAGAGGGCTCAAGGACTTTTCAAGCTTCTGTGAAGAAAATGTGGTTTGTATCGGGCGTCTGTTAATAAAGAATGTGATAAGGACAAAGACCAGATCACACAAAAGGTGAGTACTTTTGGATTAAAAAGGGACATTTGGAGTTTTGGCCTTAACTAGATGTGGGGAAAAAGAAAAACAAAAAAATAAATCCCACTGCTCTTCTGACCCAGTTAGAAATCTTCATGGATATTAAGCAGCAGCTTACATGAATAAAAATCTCCAGCTGCTACCGTTTATGAACTGGAGTGGACAAAGGGGGAAAATGAAGGCTAAAGGGGCAGGTTATTCAAACAGACTTCACTGACAACAAGTCAGCGGCTAAGTCCCCAGTAACCAGCTCAGTCTTTCCTGCCTTTCCCATGGTATTTTTCACCCAAAAAAGCAAACTAATTCCTTCTTTTATTGTTTCTCAAGCCTCGTCAGCACATGATTGAACAGGGAGGGGGCAGACTAATACCCGAGGTAAAACTTGAGAATGTGTTGACATCTTAGAAAAACAAGGACTAGCTATTCTCTGAAGTCCAATCTACTTCTCCTGCACCCCACCCCCCTCCCATGCACACACAGAAACCCTCCTCAAACTCCCTTCAAAACTGCTGACATGAAGGGCTTAGGACAGTTTGAGGTCCTGCTTAAGATCTATTCATCTCATTAGCTTTAAGCCGATTAATAAGAATGGCCAGTTTGCCCCCTGGATATTTAAGAAGTGAAGAAGTTAGCTGAAAGATCTCAACGGAAGGGTTTTGTGCTCAGGACAATGATAAGGTGGCTTTTTAAATCCTTCATTGCTCTCATCATTGGGATTGAGAGTCTGTATTTAAATGAACTGGAGCTGGTCAAATCGAGCTCTTTATGCAATCACTTTAAATTGCCGTGTATACCAAGAGAAAATGAACCTCAGAATAAGAGTTTGTGACTCTGAATTTTTTTTACCTCGAACAGAAATTACACATCACATGAACCAACTTCTTGCGCAAACTCTCAAACATCAGTTTTGCTGAAGGCTTTCACCCGTGAAACAGGAATGCTTTTTATTTGTGCGGATGGTAGCCGAGTAAAATGCTCCAATGGCAAAAAAGGAGGTAAAATACATTGCCTGGAGTGTGCACTCCATATCTTTTGAGATGCAGCACCCCCAACACCCTCCTAGAAAAGGCTCGGCACAAGAGATGTGGGGAAGGGGAGGCTTTGATCACCCAACTGCAACAGCCAGGAAGATTTATAAAGTAACATAAAGCTACCAGCTGCTGAGAAGCTGCAGCGAAATCGCAGTCACACATAAGCCAAGAATTACACATCTCTAGATGTCTCATCATTTTGTGGATGAACACGCAAATTTCAGAGATAAAACCTTGTTGATGTAAGACAAAAAGATCTGTAAACAATGCTGAATTTGTTTATATATAAATATTTATATATAGTGTGATATGGAGCTTTTAATTTCAATATATATTTACCACACTATACATATAACCGGAAAGCATTCAGCATTACACAGCAAAGAAAAGACAGCAATTACACTGCAAAAAGACAGTCTCGTTAAAACATCTAAACAGTGGTGTTAACATGTAACATCTTTGGTGCAGTGAAGCGGAGGTGGGACGGAAGGTATTCCTTCCTCGAATAATTCTAATAAATTCACATCTCAGCCTCTTACTTTCTGCTATGGAGAAAATTCACTGTCATTAAGCTCACTGTCATTAAACACTTTAGCTGCTTGTGAAAACTTTAGAACAATTCACATGTACAGCCAGCAAAGATAGAACGCATGTTACAGAAACCATCCCATTTTCATTATCGTTGAAATCAATCATTTCAATTAATGGCATCAGATCTGAAGAGGATAGTTCTAGTTCCGGGCCGTACACTGAAGTTGCCCCCCCCCCACGATGTGTCAAGTAGAATAAGATTCTTCTATCAACAGTTTTTACCTCTAGTCTTCTGAAGAAACTGGCTTATGGTGGTATATGGTTCCATTGGCCGCAGCAGCCCTAGGACACAATTTTTCCAAGTCGTCATTTTACTTGAGTGAACAGAGGCGAGGCACTGTTCGTGAGGCATTTCCACCATGGAGGCAACCTGATGGATCTGACATCCAGACCTGAACTTTTCATAAGGAGTAACTGGTTAGAGATCTGAACCCCAAAGCTGATTTTGTCTCTACCTTGCCAAAGAACACTGAATCCCATTCCAAAGGTCATCAAATTAATTGCAGACTCAAACCTGAGCCTGGGTTGTCTCCCCTCTCCCCCCCAATATATATGACTCAATGCATTGACCAAGTACTGTGGTGAGCTTAGGCTGTGATGGCCTTCACAGTTGAATAACTTCAACTGTGTTGAGTTACTCCCAGGAAATAGTAATCTACCTTGTTAAAGACGGTTCAACGTTTGCACCCCCATTGGCAGCCATCCGATAAGAGACTTCAACTGCAGAATGTCAGAATGCAGAAACTGCTGAATTTCAAACCATTCCTCATCAAATATAATCAAATATAAATTTGCAGTTGTGGCATAAATGAGGCGCTGAGTCTAATAAATAAAAATGTTTGGGATCAATCACAATTAGCTATGACTTATTAAATTAAGAAACCAAGAAATCAAGTTAGATTGCAACAGAGGTGTAAATTTGTTCAAAATAAACCTGTTTATTCCTGGTTATAATTGGTAATTCTACTACCAGCTCAATCTTATTTATTAGCAAATATACACGATCAAGAAGAGCCAATTGACTCTCGAGATGCAGCAGCATATCTCACGCCAAAAACTATGAAAAGAAGCACATTCATTTTAGAATATCTACCCTCTTATTTTGCTAAAATAGAAACCAACAAAAGGTTGAGGCCCATAATACAAAATATCTTTGAAAGCAATAAACCAGAAGGTGAGTGAAATCAAGAAGCTGTGATTATGTGACGGCAGGCAAGGTCTTGAAAGCCAGAATGGAAGGGAGGATTAGCAAGGTTGTGGAGCACCAGTTTCAAAACCCAGAAGAACGGGTTTGAGTGGGAAAGTTTTCCATGAGTTTTAAATTTTGAGGAGGCACATAGAAGAAATACGTGTGCAATAGAACGTAAAGAAGAAATTTGACAGGACTTCTGATGTTGTAATAATGATAAAAGAGAAAGAAGCACTGAAGGCGAGTTTTTGGGTTTAGTTATAATCAATAAATTACTGCCAGCATACCTTGGTTTCTATAGTCAGAAATTGTTTGTTACAGGGAGTAAGTCCCATCCGGACAAAAGTAAACGGCATACAAGTTGAGCAAGATAAGTTTGAGAGGGAAAGCCCAAGCATTTCAAAAATGTCTATAATCATTAAGTGAACAACACATCAGGAAAAGTGAAAGTGTTCAGCATTGAACAGCCATATAATCAATCAATAATATTACCAAAACGGAGGGTAAAACCTCTGCTGTCTGGAATCCTATTTACAATGCTGCTAATTATATTTATACTAAGGCAAATTCTTTGGCTGGATCACGTAAATAAAAACAGAATCAGTCGGTAACCCGGGAATGTTAGCAGCATTGAACATTTGTGCATTCATCAAACACAGTTTGCCACGTAGGAAATGGAATTTTTGTTATCACACAGCCTTGGTATGATGGCATTGATCCTGACTGGCCATGACACCATCTGATCTTGCTGATTGCTGCACAAAAAGATCAAATAGATACAGTAGAATTTCAAAACTGACAAGACAAGAATCTCAGAGCCAAGGCCTTCCCCACTCCAATCCACCACACACTTTTGATTTGAATTGTAATTTGTATTAAGACACAGATGCAGGAGAGGGGTGGGTTAAGGCAAGGCAAGAGTATACATCCCGCATGCCTTGGGGACTATTTCATACCATTAAACACAGATTATGGTAACATATAAAATCAGATGTGCATGCAAATAACAAAAGCATCCAGCACAGTAGCATTGTGGATAGCACAATCGCTTCACAGCGCCAGGGTCCCAGGTTCGATTCTGGCTTGGGTCACTGTCTGTGCGGAGTCTGCACATCCTCCCCGTGTGTGCGTGGGTTTCCTCCGGGTGCTCCGGTTTCCTCCCACAGTCCAAAGATGTGCAGGTTAGGTGGATTGGCCATGATAAATGGCCTTAGTGTCCAAAATTGCCATTAGTGTTGGGTGGGCTTACTGAGTTATGTGGATAGGGTGGAGGTGTTGACCATGGGTAGGGGGTAGGGTGCTCTTTCCAAGAGCCGGTGCAGACTCGATGGGCTGAATGGCCTCCTTCTGCACTGTAAATTCTATGTAAAAAAAATAATCAATTACTGTGTAACCACCACCATGCCCTATCAAACTGCAACTTCCTGTGGAATTTTGTGGTGTACATTTTAATATTACTGAAATTATCCTATGGTTGTTGTAAATTTTCCTTGGATCCAAATAATGTGCACAATTTAGAGGAAATTATTATTGTGGCTGCTGCAGAAACAAAAACTAGTATGCACATTGAAAGTTGAAAGATTTCTTTAAAGAACTGCCACACTTGTTCACATCCCCTTAAACTCAATAGATCTACTCCGCAATTGCAGCCAACCAGCTCTGATCCAAAACACTCACTGTCAATACTCTTCATTTGAGGGATCCATTCGGCTAACTAGGCTACCAACACTCATCATCTACTCATATTCAGCTAAAAATAAGATAGGCCGAATTGGTTTTTGTTTGCAAGCCCAACAAACACTATTTCACTATGATTCACAGGGAAGATAGTATTAAATTAGTATTTATCGCAGGCATTGTGCTTTTCCCCAGAATCAGCAGTAGGGTCAGACGTTTACCCTGGTACACAGAATAAGTTCCTTGATTTATATCACACTTAAATCTGCCCACCGCATCACTTCCAAAATTGCACTTCAACTATAGCAAATAATTCTTTGCGCGTCCAGCTTCAATTTGTGTCAAGTTAGTTGCAAATAACAACCAATGGAGTTTTGAGTTCTACAGCTTCTGGCTACATCACAAAAACTGTCCAATTAATGTTTTGCTGGTATAAACTAGCCACAAGGCACTTTCTAATGCGTTTCCTGAACAGACTGAAAGGGTTAAATTTAGCCGAACCTATATTGTCAAGCTGAATATACCATGTGTTTAGACCCTGCCCAATGACACACAAAGGGCAAAATGTTAAGTGCATCAATTAGCTCCTCCATTTATAATTCCAGCCTCCCCATACGGGCAGACAGTGTTTTTCACTTAGCTTTGTGGATGTTTCTGTGATTCAGTGCATGTCAGTGCTCTTTGGTACTGAGATGGTCTAATGTATCGCCTATTTTACTTCCCTTCCTCCTTGCTTCTCCCTATATCTTTCTTATGCTGATTCTTAGCTTTTATCACACACATACGCTGGTGTCAGTCATGGAGTACTGTCTAAGGACAGAACAATAACAGTCTTTTAATTTGCTGGTCCCCGCTTTGAGTGGTCACAGCTCCAAGACACAGTCAATATTTACTGGGGTTTGACGGTACCGTTTTATGGCTCCTTCCAAGCGGAACTCAGCAGCAGGGAGCCATGAAGGAGCCTGGACTCGGAAATATTGGGCCTTAAAACAAAAATAAGCAGAGAAACCACAGGTCATGAAAATAAAATTATCTCTGACATCATCATGCTAAAATACTGCTGTGTTCCTCCCATCATTACTAGAAGACCCAACTACAGAATGCAAAGGAAAGCCATGTTACCCAGCAGAAATGTCATTAACTTAATTCAGTGACCTGTCAGGGACTTCTCATGCATGTGACTCTGCCTCTACAAACCAAAATAATTTTCTCCAATAAATCTCTTGGATTGTAATGTCAGCTGTTATATCAAATTATTATATTACACCACTAACAAAGGAGAGGCACCCAGTATCAATCATTAAATGGTATCTGAACAGTTTTATACTACCGCAGTAACTGAAACTCCGGGAGCTGAATATCTGGAGGGGGTGGGGGTTCGGAGTATGGGCATATTAATGTTACTTTTTTTCCTCACATTGATAAATATTTCCCTAAATCGGTGTAAAACATAAACTGAGAACACCTTCTATGGATGAAGGAGTAAACAAAAAATGGTCAACTGTTTCTGAAAAGAAATTTGGACCTCAGCATCTCCAGTGCAATATTCTATTTATTTCAAGAATACATTTGTGAAAAGGCTTTGCACAACTTGAAATAGTTTCCAGAATGTTAGCTGTAAAACCCCAATTAAAGAAAAATTCATGCACAAAACTGTTCTTGAAGATAATAAAATGCACTGGGTAAACCCCGACTTTGTATCAATCTGACAATGGTAAGCCCGATTTACATCTCTCCCTATTTAAAATTCCATTTGCTTCAAGTGCATGCAATAAAACAGCTTCTGAAAATAAAGATGGACCAAATGGTCTCGCTCACCTCTTGGAATCTTGTGGTGTGCTACATGTGGTGTGCTACTATTTAACCTATTAGAGTAACCAATTTAGCCCCTGGCTGCTGCTGCCAGTGACTGCAGAAGAAGCCAAGTTAAACTAATCTTGATTGGAATCAGTTTTACCTTCAGATACCTTAAAAAAAACTTTTGCAATGGTCCCAAAATGTTTTGTGACAGCTTCACTAAATTTGAACAGTTATGTTGACTGCAGAATAAGTGATGTCGTGCCTCGATTATAAGATGACTATATTGCCTTCTCATGTTTTATCTTTTCCCCACCAAAATCCTCACGTGACACACTATTTCCTGGGGAAGTGGGGTGAGCAGGCCGAGGCCTACTTTTAATCCTCCTGCTATCCTATCTTTAACCAACCAGCACAGGTATGACAGTAGAAAATTATCTCAGATGTCCTTTTTAATGTATTTATATACCATCAAAATGCCATCAGACCATTATGGAACCCCTACTTAAAAGAGAACGCAGCTCATACAATTAATGCTAGGGTTAGTTTTTGCTACTACTACCCTTTGTTCGGCATTAGATCCTTTGTGAGCATTAGCACCGATTAAGAACATAACCAGCACCAACAGCCATCTCCAGCAAAATCAGCTAAAATAAGAGTTTTATATTAAATCCATAAAACAAATATCAAGAAAAAATTATATATGTATCTTTTCACAACTACATGATGTCCCAAAGCAAATTTACAGCCAATTAAGTATTTTTGAAGTGTAGTCGCTGTTGAAACACAATAACCAATTCATGCACAGGAATGTGATAATAATTAGATAATCTATTTCTGGGATGTCCACCGAGGGGATAAATATTGGTCAGGACATAGGAATTAACAGGAGAAGTAGGCAATTCAGCCCTTCTAGCCTGCTCCACCATTCAATCAGATCATGGCTGATCGCTTACACACAGGATAACTTCTCTGTTCTCTTGGGGATCTTTTACATCCATCTGAGACGTCAAACAGTCTTCCAATTTAGCGTCTCATCAAAAAAAAACCTCTGACAGTGCAGCAGTTCCTTAATACTGCACTAAAGTGCCAATCTAGATTTTAGCACTCGACAACTACTCACGTTTACCTATAATTTAAGAAGACATCCCAAAGCACTTTACAGGAGCATTATAAACCAAATTATGACACCGAACCACATAATGTACTATCAGGTTAGATGATCAAACGCTTGGTCAAATGGTAGGTTTTAAAGGACAAAAGCATTACAGAGGCAGAGATGTTTAGGGATGCAACTGAAGGCATTGCCTCCAATAGTGGAGGGATTAAAATCAGAAATTTGCAAGAGGCCAGAACTAGATGAGCATAGCTATCGTGAATGGTTGTGGTGTCGGAGGAGATTAGAAATAGGGAGGGGCAAGACCATGGAGGAACATTAAAAAGTTTGCAAACTTTTTAAAACCAAGATGCTTATTAACAGAAATCCAAAAATCAAGATGCTTATTAATGGAAAGTCAATGTAAGCTAACGAGCACAGGGATGATAGGTGAGCAAAACTGGTGCAGAGTTATACATGATCTCAAATTTAAGGAGGGTATAATGTGGGATAGCAGTCAGACATTTGTTGGAATAGTCATGTCGAGAGGTAACAAAGGCATGAATGAGGGTTTCAGCAGCAGGTAAGCTGACACAGGAACAAAATCAGGTGATGTTATGAAGGTAGAAATAGGCAGTCTTCATGATGCTCATATCAGGGGCTAATTATGATAGCAAGGTTGCCAACAGTGTGACCTTAGTCTCAGACCATTGCCTGTGAGTGGGATGGAGTTAGTACAGTAGCTAGAAAACTGAGTTTGGAAGAGGACAAAAATAATGGGTGTGATGTACTGGCTACTGGCCACAATGTGGCCGAAAAACTGCATGCAACGTGGCCGGTAAATCTCAGGAGACATCGCTCCCAGGATCTACCATGCCTCGCGAGATCTATCGCGATCTCATGAGGCATCACGATGTAAAGCCTGGCCATTGTGGGCGGGATCAACTTTCAGCAAATCTGCATATTAGAGCTAGACAGCTAGGTTACCCCGAGGTAACCAAGGCATTGGGATCTATACCTTTTGCTTTGAAGACCTTGGGCGAGCACCGTTTAGTACTGGTCTCCACAAATGCAGACCAGCCGAACGGCACTCGTGGGGGTCTCCCAGCGGATTTGTGATCCCAGGTGCATGCCTTTTGGGCAGAATGGAATCGTGGCATTTCTGGTGCCACCTGGGCACTGCCAAGGTGCCCCACTGGTATTTTGTGCACAGCAGTGATCGGGCGGGAGGGGTGCCATGCACATGTCTGGGGAGGCAAGGCGGACTGGGCAACCCCCTTGGTGATTTTGGGGGGGGGGGGGGGGGGGGGGGGGGGGGTGAGAGGTGCCATTTCCAAATGACGTCCCAATCTCTCCTGGCACCAAGGAATTTCGGCAAACAGGGCTCCTCAGTACAGGAAACAGGACTCAGCGTGCCACTGTAAGGGGGTTCCCCCGGAACACCTCATCTCCCCAGGCATGTGCAGGATTCACCACCCGCTAAACGCACTCCTTATGGGGTATAGTTCCCATTTGGTTAACTCGCTTCCATTGGTTTCAGTATTCCCAATATTCAATTGGAGGCAAGTTCAGCTCATCCAGAACTGGACATCAGATAATCAGTTTGGTCATTTATGCCCTGAAGCAGGGTTTGAACTTGTAACCTTTTGACTCAGAAGCAAAAAAATGTTACAAAGTGAACCAAAGCTGACACTATGTAATCGCAACCTTCTTAAATAGTTGTTGATCACACAAGGACACTTGACTATCAGAACCTCTCAATAACTGCAGATTGCAGCTTGCTCCTTTGGTATGTTCAATTACAACTTTCTGGTCCTTGCTCATCATGAAAACAACTCACCAATAGATTGCAACATCCTACAATGATACTTCTAAGTCACAAAATACAATAAGTGCCTTGGAGCAACCACTCTTGTTGCAGCTGGAGAACTATTTGATAAAACCAAACCCACAAGAATGTACATTCCATTAACACCCTGTAAATTAACAAATATAAATTTAAGGGAGACATTTTTCAGAGCGAGAACATCTGCACTATTTTAATCATGTGAAGAGCAACAATCTTCCTTTCAGTACTCATGTTAATCCTCACCTCACCATTCTCTCGCACTTAATCAGTGATTATTTATTGGTTTAAGAAGGATATTACTTTCAATCTCACATGAGGCAGCAACTAAGTTGTTCATAAGCTTATCAAGAATAAATGTTAACCAGTACAAAAGGGAATGAACAATGTTTCATTCTTCTATTTTCTGAAACTATACAAGTGCCTCCAGCAGCATCCATTTTGAAAGTAGTCACACATAATTTCCTCAGCCAGCTCTGAACACGAGTGCACCTCAAAGGTCATTGTGTGCAACTACTTGGAGGCTGTGATGGAAACACGCAGTGACTGAAGCAACGATAGCAGCTCCTTAGTGTGTGTGGAGCTAAGCTGACTAGCTTTCTGCATTCGCCATTCTCCTTAAACAGCACAATTATTGTGCCGCTCTGGGCCACATATGTGGGGGCACCTACTTGCATGGAAACATCAAATACAATATCCATGAGGTAAAGAGTTCTGAAGTTTTATAAAAGAAATATGCCCACAATTAACTTAAAGAAATGAGTCCTTGTTCTAAAATACTTTGTATTAAGATCAGAGTGGGCTAGTCAAGTATAATCATATCTTGCTGTAAATGATGTATAACGCATTCAAACTGATCCTCCTGTATAGTCCACTGCACTTTTCAGAAAAACCCTATGAACATTAAACAGAGTAAAAAGGGGAAACCAGACTGAAGGTTGGGATGCAGAGTACTGCAGTTGCACAATATATATTTGGGAGGAGACTTGGAGACCTGAACAAAACAAGCAATTATACTTTTTTTTTAAAAAAAGCTTGCCTCCTCGTCATAAACAGCCATCAGTAAATCACATACTTTGTCATGTTTTTCCCTAAATGACAAGTTTAACAATAGTGACAGCCATGTGTGTAATTAGTTTTCATTGTCCCCCTGACAGTCATTGCTCAAAGCAGGACCTTGTCTTTGCTGTTTTAAATATTATGGAAAATGCTTTGCTGACACGTCTTTAATTACTATGAAGTGTTGACAGGTCATGATGGGAGCAAAGGAAAGACTGACTGCCACAATCATTTTAGAAACAGAGAGAATGGGCAGGAAAACTATTCCTGTTTTTCACAGAGTCACTAACTAAGCAACACCACCACCTTGGACGTATAGTGCCTGTAGCATAGAAAACATGTCACATGCGCTTCATTGAAGAGCAAGGAAAAATTGCAAGCCAAGATATTATGAAGGAGTGGCCAAAGCTTGGTTAAAGATGATGCTATATAGAAGGGTGAAGTGGAGAGAGCTGCGGAAGGGTGCAAAGGTTTAGGGAGGGAACTACAGAAAAAGGAGCAGAACCCATGGTGGTCAAAGCTGCAGTGAAGTGGAGGGAAGCAGAAGAGGTCTGACGCGGAGGAATAAGAGTTTGAGGAAGGGGCTTTACTGCCGAAAGAGGTTACAGAAATAAAGAAGGGCGAGGAAGGATAATGCACCACCACCACAGTCTTGGAAAACATTGCTTATGACTTTGTTCAGGACCATTTTTTATACTGTAGGAGGGTTATAAATATAATTGGAGCGATTCTGATAGGTCATTGCAAGAAACATAGGCAAAGATTTGTGAGGCAATGTGTTCATAGAGAGAAAAGGGAGGCGGGAGACAGAGCAATAATTCACAAGGGCAGAAGGACAAGGCTTTTTTTCATGTTTGTGTGGGTATATGGGGAGGGGGGTATTGTAGGATTTGTGGGTCATGGCATCAGTTTTAGAAGGATACAACATCATAGAATAAATGACATTTACAATGCCATTTAGCACTCCTATTGCTGTTGACCTGCCTGGGTCCTAATTAGGTTGCAGTATTTATTTGGATGAATGCATATTTGAAACTTGGAATGTAGCCTGCAACTATCAGAATCTACTGTGCAAGTCAACAGTGGTGTAAACAGGAGGGAGCTGTTACCCTCTAGCGCATTAATTTATTTTAAGTAAAGCAAATTTCTACTGACCTGAATAAGTGTAAGTCCCTTTTATTGCATCTGCACCAAACAATAATTGTTTCACTGGGTATTGCAAACAGTATTAGCAAAGCTAATGAGGAAGAAACACAAAAGCATGTAAAGTATCATAAAAGCTCCGAGTGCCAAAGGTTCGGGTAAAGGAGCTTGCAAATAGAGCAAAGTAATTAATTCTGGAATTAGACATAAAAAATGAAAGCCGTGTGCTTACCCAAATTAAAATTTTTAAGGAAACATTATATATGTTTATGGCAAAGGCTTCATTTGGACTATCATACATTTAATCTTTGTACAACAGCAAGGCAGAGCTGTAATCCTTCTTCAGGGGGTCACCCCAGACACTGTACTATGCAGAACAGGAAATTTGGTCAAGAAACCAAACATTTGCAGAAATGTTGGCTCAGTCACATTACTGGAAAGTGTTTGCAGGTTGAGGAGCAGAAGCATGAAGCAAAAGGATTCTTTTCCTTCACAAAGCTCCACATTTTTGTCATCTGGACTCTTGTCGTATTACTTTCCTGATATAAACTAAATGAAATGATTCTTGCAAAACAAAAAATTCTTGCCCATGGTTAGTAATGTTTCATATTGCACGCGGTGACAAATTGACAAAACGTTGGCTTTTTCTAACTTGAAAAGCTATGTTTAAAAGCATAACAACTGGAATGCGACATGTGAACTCCACGAAAATGATCACAATGCGAGTTAGTTTATATCAGCATCACTATATTAGAAATTATACCCAATATTTTGGCTTTGAAATTAATAAGTGTTCAATGCACATGCACAGCAATTTGTTAATTGAAATCAGAGGAATTTAGCAGTTTTCCTTATTTTAAATAAGATAAACAATAGTTTATATCTTGCCCAAGTTCATAATGCAAGAATTTGTACCTTAAGATTCATATACTTGTGCACGACTATACCTGTACGTTCATGTGTATCTTGTCAATGAATCGCTCAATTTCCCTTTCTCCTCTCCTAATTTTCTCTCTCATCTCTCACAGTGAGCACAGGACTCCTGAAGGACTAATTGCATTCATTCACTTACTCTGCACAGCATGGTATTGTTAGATTACCAGATCCATAGCAACAGGATAGTAGAAAAGACTCATCTTTAGCTGCACCTCACCAACAGGAAACATAGCTTCTGGAAGGGTCGGAATGCAACCCCTTCATTAAGGTATTAGCAGTTGTGAATGGGAAGAATTTTTCCCTTTTTTATTAAAAGAAGAGAGTGGGGTAATTAACCTCTAATAAGTTGCCTGTCAGTACCTTTCCTCATGAGGCTGCAATCTGTGAAACCCTTATGGGTCCTGGTTTCTCTCAAGCTCACACAAAGGGACCACATTGAAAGAGCAGGGTTTCCTGCTGTAACAGTCACTGGATGCAGTGATGCCATTAACTTTCACTAAGCACTATATAATGAACTGCAAAAACCTTTTCTGCTGGAATTTTACAACCAAAGCCCGGACACATTTAAGAGCAGCAGCAGTTTCCCTCACCCCCTGTGAGTACTGAGAGAAGGTAAATAGTAAACTCAAAACTTTCCCTTGCAAATAAAATGCTTATAACCACCGACTCTTAATAGGTAGCATCAACCCTTCAGGCATGACTGATTCAACTCAACAGAACTTGCTCATCAATGTCCTCATTTTCAATTAATATTTTTAAATGTTTTGTTTCTAGAAATATGAAAGTGGAATAGACCAAGAAAATAATCAGCAAAACAGATTTGATTTTAATAAAGGTTACCGCATACAAAAAAATATATGTTCAGTCACAAATAGATTGTGCGTTCTTATCGTTAAAGCAGCAACGCTTCTAAATTTATCCTAACTGCATGATGCAATACATTTTTGCATTTTTCTCTTCAGGCATCAAAACTATTAAAACAAACTACAACAATAAATAGATTATTATCCACAGTTAAAACCTTAAACTGATCATATTCCTCAGAAAAAAGCCACAATCTTTTTTTTTTACGAAAAGTTTTTATCCATAACTTTTGTTCAGCTGGATATAGAAGACTTACAGCCATTACAAGGTCAATGTCCATAGCTGATAATGTCGTGATTGTGCAGCCACCGGGGGCATGTCAAGATATCTACAGGAAAGTGTCCGAATGCACTAAAATGCAATAATGTTTATTCTGCCACACAGATGACATTTGGATTTGAAACATGCAATTTTATGGATCATGAATTCCATGGCCATTTTGCACCCTTTCTTTAACAAGGGAATATTGTGCTGAGCCGCTTTTCCTGGGGAGAGGATAGGCTACTCTATTGACCCAGCAAACCAGAGAAATTGAGCCCCAAATGAAAAGAGCTTTACCTGCTTTCCTATTTTCTACAATTGGCAAGGCTGGAAGCTATAACAATGCATACAATTTATTCCTATAAAAACAGAATCCCACATGGTTACTTTATATACTCACTTGAAATGTCACAACTCATAACTCAAAAGATGGCAACATAAGCTGTCACTTTGGCACCATTTTCTTTGATAAAACTTATTGCTGAAACCTACAGGCGTATCAGATATCTCGTATCTTATTTTTAAATTCTCCATTCTTCATATTTAGACCCACAAAAGGAGATACTGCATTACAATAGTATAAACCCGGAGGGAGAATTCTCCCAATTTGTTAGCTAGAAGAAGGGTTTTGCCCGCCAGTGTTGTAAACGCATTAAAAAACATGCCCTGTGACCCAAATCCATTTGCTCATCTCAGATCAAACTGGGACATCACCTCTGTGCTAGAAAAGTCAGAAAAAAAGTAGATATATAAGACAAGGCAGAACATTAAAAAGGAAAGAAAACACCAAAGTGGGGGACATACAAGAATGACAGGCACACAAGTACATAAAGAATGGCAACAAGAAAGAGAGCATGCAATGGAGAATACGGAATACACAAAAAATGAAAAATTTGGAGAAACAGAACAAATGCAGTCATCCAGAAAGGCAGAAGGAGGACACACATTGAGAAATACCTACAAAAGGAGGAAGCAACTGACTGATTCATGGAGATAGGGAGAAAGAAGGAAAACAGAGCAAGAACATGGCACGCACATAATGCAGAGATATATAAACACAAGAACAGTGGGGAAAAAGAGAACTTCACACACACACAAAAATCAGAATGAGAGGGCATACATGCACAATGCGAACACTAGAGAGGGAGCAACATAATGACTGAGAAAGGGTATGGGAAGGTTCATTCAACAGCACCAACCCAAACCACTAATTGTAGGTTTAAATTGCAACGTGCAATTTAGAATGAAACAATAAAACAACCTTTGTTACTGTACTCACTCTGAACCCCTTAAGTGTTTCCAAAAAGATTAAATGAACGTGGGGAGAATCATTCAAACTGGATTTAAATGGAACCCCTACGAGTTTCTTGTTAGTAGCAAAGTTTTCTTATGAAAAATCTTTATGTACCTTACTATAAAATATGATTTGATACGCAAAATATTTTCATCTTTGAAAATGCAATAACTTAATATTGAATTTGGGAAATTTGAATATTGTAACATTCAGAATGATTCATACAAATCATTGGAAAAAAAGTGATAAACCCAAGAGGAAATAATAAATTTAAGGTGCTTCTTGGTGGCTGGATTGCTGGTGCTGTTTTAAAGCATTTCATGGCGCAATACCAGACTGTAAATGCGCTGAGTGATTCCGGATATGGGGACATTAGCAATTTAGGTTTCTCTTGCAGAAGCAAAAATAACTTTTTTAGTGTTTAATCCTTGAATTGTTTATCGATTATCTAACAAATCGATTCACATTTCTGGTTGAAATTTCCAATTAAACTTTCAGCCTCTACAGATCAATGAAACATTAATAACAGGGCGGTAAAGGCGTGCATGGAGCGCAGCTTCTAATCCAAACCCAGATGTTACTCCTCCTTTATATAAAAAGGTTTTTTTGTGTATTTTGAGTTCGGTAAAAGGACTGGCGGATAGGACTGGTGAGTGTGCGGATGTCTGGAAAATGTGAGGCGAGGGAAACTTTATAGAACAACATATGGGAGCGTTCAACACTGCAATTATTGCAATTGTATAAACTATATAAACCGAAGTGAAACTTTAATGAAACACTGAGCTGTTTCCCCCGCATTCTGACCCGAATGTTGTTCAGATGTGAGCCGAGTCAGCTGAAGAAGTTTTACTCAAACTTCAGCGCCTTCCTCCCGCTCCCAATAACCTGCCTCCAACATCTCAGACTTTATGCGTCCTGATCAAACATCGTTCGTTTCGAAATGTTCGTTTCGAAACTCCAAATTGAATCTCCCCCTGATATTTATAAATTAAACACACTCCTCTGGAGAACGGACCGTCCGGCGAGTGGTCACTGGCTGTCCCGCCGCTTCCTCCTTCCATTTGAATTTTGAATCATAAAACCAACTTCGCCACAAAATCAGAAGCAGCCTTTTTTTGGAGGAAGCCGCTTCCTCGCCGGCTTTGACAAGCAGACTGGGGTTTCCTCTTTCTTTCAGCCACGGCTGAGAGAGAGTCTCGGTCCCGCAGTCGCCACAATCCATCCCGGGGGGGGGGGGGGGGTAACAGTTTTCACCCCAGCCGGACATGGGCTGGCGGTCGAGCTAACTGAATGGTGAACTTGCTGTCGAGTTGCCCCTCAATGGGCGCGGCATTAAGCGCACACACAGAGGGGAGACCCGACAGCGGCACATCAAACAACACAGCCCAAGTGGCGCGGCTGTCTGAGGAGTAACTTTTAAACGGAGCCAGCGATTCATTACAATTCCAAACACTCACCCACTTCAACTATCGCCAGATTGAGGTGCGCACTTCACCTGAAAATACCCTCCCGTCTACCTCAGCACTTAGAAGGGGGAAAAGTCCAGTCAGACTATATACTGCACAGGAACCCTCTCCCCCCTCAATCCCTAGCTCCCAATCCTTGTTTTAAAAAATAAATAAAACCATGAAATAGTGCCAGGGTGTTTCAACGCTGTCGCGTTACACAGTTCGCATTACTGATCTATCTGATGCTAAAAAGAGGAAAAGCGTCGAGTCTCTCTCCCTCCACCGTCCCTCCCCCCTCCCCCCGGCAGCCGGGCCGGGAAAGCCGGCTCCACTCCCCGCTCTGGTGGTCGGCTCCAGGCGCGCCTTACCTCGGGTTGCTGCTGTTCCAGTAGACGGCGTACCGGTCGGCCACCACTTTGCTGGGCTCCTGTGACCAAACACACATCCACAGCACCACGAAAACGACCACCATCTCCACGTTGATCATCCTGCTGCAGAGGATGAGAGGATCTCCTCTCTCCCCAAACTTACAGTTTCAGATCTTCCCTCACATTCACTGTCTTCAGATAAATATCAAAGTCCGGAATCAGAGAGGCAAAGTCCAAGATTGGAACACAAGAAATTAGGATAAAATATCTGCAAAAAAACGTGTGCCAAGAAATTAAAAATCCCCTCCACAAGCAGGGCAGAGACCTGAAGGAATTGTTAATGCATCTGAACACAAAACGTGAGGCAGTGATCGGCGAGATTAAAAATAAAACCAGTTACAAAATCCACCCCCCCAGCTCGCAGGCTGCAGGGAGTGGAATCGGCGGAAAGTTCGGGGTCTGTTCAGCAAAGCGAGGCTAAGTCCGCAATCTGTGTGCAGCCGGCAGTAGAAAGTCGGTCCGAACAGCCCGTGTCGCCCCAGGTGCGTTGTCGGTGTTGGCGGTGATGTGCGTGCCGATGTTTAAAATGATAGATATTCAGTTACTGGGAGTAGAACAAGAGCAGCTGGAGATTCCCGAGGCAGCAGCATCCAGTCACAGCATCCTTCTTTTCTCTCTCTCTCCCTCCCTCCTTCCTTCCTTCCTTCCACCCCCCGCTCTTTCTGCCTCTACTCCGCCAAAATAAAATCGCCCTCTGAAGATAGACTTTGTAAGATGTGGTCTGAGAGCTGGGACAAAGTAGCCGCTGTAGGCTGCACACACTCACTCAACACGGCCAGCACTCTGCAAACACGGTAAAGCCAACAGCAGCCCAATGCAAAACAAGCTTTGCCTCTCCAGGATGGGTTTTTTTTTGTTTTTTTGGGGGTGGGTGTGTTTTTGCCCCTCCCCTCCCGGGGTGAGATAAGCGGGATCCAGAGAGCAATCGGAGGCGGGCGCGGAAAGCGGACACTGCCAGACAAGCGCCGCCGCTTCATTCAGTCTGGCCACTCGCTGTTGTTTTGGGAGGCCGGTAGGAGAGGCGGGTCTGTGCCAGCCCCCCCACCCCCGGGGGAGGGAGGGAGGGAAGGAGGGGGTGGGCGGGGATTTACCCCGCGAGAAGGGGGAGGGGCAGAGGAAACCCCGCCCCTTCCCAACAGCCGATAGGCTGTCGGTGTCCCCGCCCCCAGCTCCTCTCCACCAATCAGTGCGCAAAGGCGTAGCCGGGGCCAGGTCCCAGGGCCGGCGGCAACATTGGGCTGGACATTCCTGTAAGGAATGCATTGCATCCCCACACACAAGCTTCTTCACCTTCACTTCCAACCCTGTCTCGCACAAGCCAATTCATTGTATTGGAAGTAATTGCAACCCCTCCCCCCCCCCATTCTGTCAATGTTTTGATGATCAGAAACCAATACTGTTAATAAATAAGTGTGGTAACAAAACAATCCGATCATGTGCCATTAAGTCAGGTTGAATCACTAGCATTGATATTGTATGAATATAAATGGTCGGTCCTGCGCCTCCTGAACTGCGAAGCTTCCCCCAGGTTATTAGTTATAAACGCAACGGCAACAGATTCACAAAACAGGAGTGCTCGGAGGCTACATTCCACAGGTGTAAAATAGTTTCACTGTCACACAAAAAACGTGGATCAGGTAACTCCACGTATCAAATTTCTCCAAAGATGGCTTGTAGCCCGAGTTTCGCACGTTGTGTCTGCTCCTTCCACTCTCCCAGTTTATCGCGGGGATTTGATTTGTGTGCTGCAGGCACCCAGTCAGTCCCCAGGTCTGAGTCTGCAGGTCGGAAACTCTTGTTAGACAGCTCCAACGCTCCTCCTGGCGGCGGCACCACTTACTACAAGCCCACACGCACACTGCACATCCCTGTGAAATTATCAACCCAGCTTTCTTTTTCAAACGTTGGGAATTTTCAGTATTTTGTGCGTTTACTTAAAGTGCTATCCTTCCATTATATAAGAGACTAGTAGTTGTCGATGTACTTCTACAAAATATGTTTTTGTATATGTAATCTCCCCAATTCAATATCTTAGATGGCTCTCAGGATAAAACGTTCAGAATCACGTACCAGAAGTAACAAATAATCGTATAGCTTGATTAGATTGTATCCTGCACTTGGCGAGCGTCGGGTCGAATGCTCTATGCTTTAAGGGCTCTTATCTGACAATGTAGATAAACTATATAGAACCTATTTTCGCAAATCCGTTGATGTAATAAGTAAGCCCCCTGGACTTTTCATTGGTATATTTGAATTGGCAAGCTCGACAGTGATGAATATCAGGGGTAGGTCTTGACTTTACCATTCGAGTCAATGTGGGATGCTTTTGGCTGCTGGAGATTTTTGGAGCCAGTTTTTTGGCTGCTTTGGACATTTTTTACTTTGTTTTTATTATATTTATGGGAAAATTGGAAAAACACCTAAGGGAGAAAGGGTGGGAGGATGGCAGCAGGGTAGCATGGTGGTTAGCATAAATGCTCCAGGGTCCCAGGTTCGATTCCCGGCTGGGTCACTGTCTGTGTGGAGTCTGCACGTCCTCCCCCTGTGTGCGTGGGTTTCCTCCGGGTGCTCCGGTTTCCTCCCACAGTCCAAAGATGTGCGGGTTAGGTGGATTGGCCATGCTAAATTGCCCGTAGTGTCCTAAAAAGTAAGGTTAAGGGGGGAGTTGTTGGGTTACGGGTATAGGGTGGATACGTGGGTTTGAGTAGGGTGATCATGGCTCGGCACAACATTGAGGGCCGAAGGGCCTGTTCTGTGCTGTACTGTTCTATGTTCTATGTTCTATTCTCATGTGGAGCTTTTTTTCAATGCATTTTATTCAAACTTGTATCAAAGTAGGTTGCAGCAAATAAACACCCCGGGAAACATTCTTCCCAACAGTCAACTATATAGTGTGTACAGATTTTTCTCCTTTTTCACCCGCCCCCACCCCCATCACCCACACCCCCTCACCCCCTGCGACGAACAACTCCTCAAACACAGTCACAAACATCCCCCACCTTTTCTCAAACTCCCCTGCTGAGCCCCTGAACTCATACTTTATCTTCTCTAGCCGCAGAAAGTCATACAGGTCACCCCACCATGATGCTACCCCCGGTGGCGATGCCGACCGCCACTCCAGCAAAATTTGTCGCCATGTAATCAGAGAGGCGAAGGCCATGACATCGGCCTTCCTCCTCTCCATGAGCTCTGGCTTCTCTGAGGCCCCAAATATCGCCACCAAAGGGTCCGGGTCCACCTCCTCCTCCACTATTCTGGCTAAGACACTCCCGCCCAGAATCTTCCCAATTTGTCGCAATCCCAAAACCTGTGCGTGTGATTCGCTGGCCCCATCCACACCTCTCACACTCATCTGCTACCCTCTGAAAGAACCCACTCATTCTCACCCGAGTCATATGCACCCTGTGCACCACCTTAAACTGTATCAGGCTCATCCTTGCACAAGAGGAGGTCCCGTTTACCCTACACAGTGCCTCACTCCATACTCCCCAATTGATCTCCATTCCCAACTCCGCATCCCATTTCTCCTTGATCTTCACCAGCCGCTTGCCTCCCTGCTCCCCCAGCCACTTATATATATCCCCAATTGTTCCCTCCCCTTTCACATCCGGAAGCAGCAGTCGCTCCAGCAGGGTGTATCCCGGCAATCTAGAGAACCCCTTCCAGACCTTTCGTGCAAAGTCCCTAACCTGTAGATACCTGAACTCACTACCCCTCGGCAGCTCTACCCTCTCCCTTAGCTCCTCCAGACTGGCAAACCCTTCCTCCAAATACAAATCCCTCACTTTGACCAGCCCCACTTCCCTCCACCTCCTGTATACACTATCCACCTCCCCCCAGCTCAAACTCATGATTCTCACACAGTGGCGTTAGCAGCAACATCCACCCTAAAATGCCTCCTCAGCTGATTCCATATCTGCATCGTGGACTGCACCACTGGGCTCCCTGAATACCTACTCGGAGCCATTGGCAATGCTGCCGTCACCATAGCTCTCTAACTAGACCCCTTACAAGATTCCTCCTCCACCCTAACCCACCCTTCTCCTTCCCACCACCGCCGCACCTTGTCCACATTCGCCGCCCAATAATAAGAAGCAAGTTTGGCAACGCCAACACCCCCCCTTGCTGCCTCTGCCTCTGTAGCAGGACCCTCCCCACCCTCGGCACCTTCCCTGACCATACAAAGTCAGAGATGATCGTGTCCACTTTCCGAAAAAAGGCCTTTGGTATAATGATTGGGAGAGCCTGAAAGATAAACAAGAACCTCGGCATAATATTTATTTTCACCACTTGGACCCTCCCCGCTAACGTTAAGTGCAGTGTATCCCACCTCTTGAGATCTTCCCTGGCCTCCTCCTCCAGCTTCGTTAAGTTCCGCTTATGGAGATCCATCCATTCCCTAGCTACCTGAATCCCCAAGTACCTAAACCTATCCCTCGCTACCGTAAATGGCATCCCCCCTAAATTAGCCCGCTGTGCCAGCTCATTCACTGGAATACCTCACTTTTCCCTACATACAGCTTGTATCCCAAGAAGCCTCCAAACCTCCCCAACAGGCTCATAATCCTTACCATACTCTGCAACGGATCTGAAACATGCAGCAAGTGGTCATCGACATAGAGCGACACCTGAAGCTCCCTCTGTCCCCTCATTATCCCCCGCCACTCTACCGACCCCCTGAGAGCCATTGCCAATGGCTCTATGGCCAGTGCAAACAGCAGCGGCGACAGCGGGCACCCCTGCCTTTGTACCTCTGTGTAACTCAAAGCTTCGTGAGCTCATATCATTCGTCCTCACCCTCGCACTTAGCGCCACATACAGCAACTGCACCCATGCCACAAATCTTGGCCCAAACCCAAACCTTCCCAAAACTTTGAACAAGTACCGCCACTCCACCTGATCAAATGCTTTCTGCGCGTCCATGGACACCACCATCTCTGGTACCAGAGCCCTCGACGGATTAATCACCACATTCAACAGCCGTCTTATATTATTCGCAAGCTGCCTGCCCTTCAGGAAGCCTGTTTGATCTTCTGCAACCACCCCCGGAATACATCCTCCATCCTCCCCACCAACAACTTAGCCAATACTTTCACATCCACGTTCACTAGTGATATGGGTCTATACGACTCACATTCCACCGGAGCCTTCCCTTTTTTGGGAATTAGTATGATTACTGCCTGCTTCATCGTCTCCGGAAACTCCCTCTTCTCCAGTGCTTCATTAAATGCCCCCAACAGATGTGGTGCCAGGTCGGCCGCAAATTCCTTATAAAATTCTGCCAGGTACCCATCCAGCCCAGGGGCCTTCCCCCAACTTCATCCCCCTGATACCTACAGCACCTTCCTGAGCCTCAGGGGCTCTTCCAACGGCTGCCTCCAGGGCCGGCTCAAGGCACCGGCAACTCGGGCAGTCGCCCGGGGCGCCATGTGCTTGGGGGCGCCAGAGACTCGGGTCCCGCGCATGCGCAGTTGGGGCGGTGCCAACCAGCGCATGCGCGGTGGCTGCCCTCCCCCAGGGCGGCCCCCCCCCCTCGGTCCGCCAACCCCTCGGTCCGCCGCCCCCTCGGTCCGCCCCCCGCTCGGTCTGCTCCCCCCGCCCCCCCCCTCGGTCCGCTCCCCCCGCCCCCCCCCCTCGGTCCCCCCCACCCCCCCCTCGGGTCCGCCCCCCCCCGCCCCCCCCCCCTCGGGTCCCCCCCACCCCCCCCCCTCGGGTCCGCCCCCCCTCGGGTCCGCCCCCCCGCCCCCCCTCGGGTCCGCCCCCCCTGCCCCCCCTCGGCCCCGCCCCCCTCCCTCGCCGCCCCCCCCCCCCAAGGGCGCCGAAGTTCAGCTTGCCCGGGGTGCCAGCAACCCTAGGGCCGGCGCTGGCTGCCTCTTTCCTTCCTCCACCTGGGGAAATTCCAGCTCATCCAGAAACCACCCCTCTCCCCCCGGGTCTGCCTCATTACGTCCCTGGTAATACTCTCTAAATGCCTCCTTTATCTTCCCTGGCTCCGACACCTTCCCCAACCCCAGTTATCTTTAATATTTCCCTGAATGCAGCCTCCCTCCGCAGCTGGTACACCAGCATGCGGCTTGCATTCTCCCCATACTCGTATTGCACCCCTCTTGCCCTACGCAGTTGCCCTACCGCCCTCCCCATTGTCAGCCTATCAAATTGCCCCTGCAACATTTTCTCCTCGCCAATCCCTCCACGGTGGGCACCCTCGAATATTCCCTGTCCACCTCCACTATCTCGCTCATTAGAAGGTCATGTTCCGCCCTCCTTTCCTTATTCGCACGAACCGTAAATGAGATAATTTCTCCCGGACCACTGCCTTCAGTGCTTCCCAAAAAATGCCTGCTGACACCTCTCCATTCTGATTGAACTCCACATAATCCCTAATCGCCAACCACACCTTATCACAAAAACCTCCATCCGCCAACAACCCCGAGTCAAACCTCCACCCCGGCCTCTACTCTCGTCCCGTACTGAACCGAATATCCAGCCAGTGGGGTACATGGTCCGAGATAACTATCCCCTCATACTCTGCCCCCTCCACCCCAACCAAAATCTCTCAACTCACTACAAAGTAATCCAGCCCTGAATACACCTATAGACGTGTGAAAAGAAGGAATACTCCCTTCCCCCTGGGTTCTGAAAGCGCTATGGATCCACCATACCCATCCTCTCCATAACCCCCCCCCCCCCCCCAGCTCCCTTGCCATTCGTACCCTGCCCATCGACCTGGGCTCAATCTATCTACCCTCGGCTCTAGGGCATAGTTAAAATCTCCTCCCATGATCAACTGGTACGTGGCCAAATCCGGGGTTGCTGCCAGCAACCCCCTCATAAAATGTACATCATCCCAATTTGGGGCATACACATTTACCAACACTACCGGTGCCCCTTCCAATACCCCACTCGCAATCACATATTTCCCACCTGGATCTCTCACCTTCTTCGCACTCACAAATCCCATTTTTTTGCTCATTAAAATCGCCACACCCCTCGATTTCAAATCAAACCCCGAGTAAAAAACCTGCGGGACACATCCCTGGTCCTTCACATGGAGGTGTGTCTCCGCTTTCAAGCTCCTGAGGGGCACGAACACCTGCGACCTTTTAACCGGCCCATTCAGTCCCCGGACGTTCCACGTTACAAACCTTAACGTGGCTTGCGCCTCCAATCCCCTCTACCATCCGTCATCTTCCCCACTTAACTCCTGCCCCTTTAATTCCACTCTGTACCTAGCCCATCCCAGATGGCCCCTTTCTTCGCCCTTGACCATGTCATCTCACACCCCCTGCCGCATCGCAGAAACTCCCCCCCCCCCCGGCTTTTCCCCTTCCCCTTTTTCTCCCCCCACTGCCCCTTTCCCCCCTCCCCCCGGCCACCTCCTTGGCCTTCTCCCCCACCACCTCACTTCAGTTCACCAGCATAACCTGCTAGCGTGGCTGCCCCTGCCCAAAGGCACATCCTAATGACCTTGCCCTCCCTCTCCCTCCCCTCACTTCTCAGCTCCAAGAAGAAGGCCTCCTGCTGGCCTTACCCTCCCCCACCCAAACAAGGACTTCTCCTGAACTCCAGGTAGCCTTCTCCAAAAGCAAACAAACAGATGTTAAACACAAACAGTCCCATAAAACAAGAGGGGGGATGGGAACATCCATCCCCCCATAAACGTTTCACTCCTACAACTCCTTACAATCTCAACATTGACCCCCCCCACCCACAAAAAAGGCGAAAATCCCCCAATCCCTGCACCCACTTCAAACATGCTCCCGATCATTACATAGTACCAGCACCCCGGTTCCCAGGCATTGTCCGCTCAGTTCACCCCCAGTTTATGCTCCTTAATGAAGTCTGCTGCCACTTCTGGGGTCTCGAAATAATACTCGTGGCCTCCGAACGTCACCCATAATATTGCCAGGTAGTGCACCCCAAACCTGATCTGCTGCCGGTACGGCACATCCTTCACCTTGTTGAAACCTGCCCACCGTTTTGCCAACTCGGCTCCAATGTCCTGATAAATCTGGACGTTATTTCCCTCCCAGTCGCAGTTACGCTTCTCCCGGGCCCACTGTAGGATTTTCTCTTTCTCCACAGGTTTATGGAGTCTCACGATCACCGCCCGCGGTGTCTCCCCACCCCGAGGCTTTTGCCTCAGAGACCTTGTGCTCGGTCCACTTCAGGTGCCTTACCCAGTACCCCTTCTGTTACCAGACCCTCCAGCATCTTCAAGACGTACCTCGTGGCACTCACACCTTCCCCTCCTTCACGCAGGCCCACTATTCGCAGGTTCTGCCTTCTCAAGGTATTCTCCTGCTCCTCCACCTTTGCCCTCAGCGTTCTACAATGGTCTCCTAGGAGCCCCACCTCTGCCTCCAGAGCCACCACACGATCGCTGTGGTCCGAGATCACTCCTTCAATCTCCCAAATCTGTGACCCCTGCACCTCCAAACACCTCTCCATCCGATCCAATGTACCCTTCAAGGGTGCCACAGCTTCTGCAATGGCCTTTGCATGATCCTCATGCATTTCTTTCCTCTGTTTATGGAATTCCTCCTTGTTCAAAGTAATCAGTTCCTGTATCTGGGGCCTTACAGCTTGCCTCTCCCCCGCCTGCATGCTGGAAGAGACTGTCTGTGAAGCACAAAACTGTTTCAACTTTCCCGCCAAACTTCTCACTGTTTTCTGCCGGGTCCGGTGATCAGAAGACATACCATTCCAGGGGTAAAGAACTCCTCTAACATTCACCTCCGCCTTTTCATCAAAATCCCACCCAGATCTGGGTAAAAAGAGCCCTTTTCTATGACTTTGAACAGGAACAGCCCTTTATGCGACCAATCACTCCGTGGTCAGAAGCAGAAGTTCCATGTGGAGCTTAAATGTCAACATGAAGCAGTTAGGTCAAATGCCCTGGTTCTGTGCGGCAAGTTCTCTGTGACTGAAGCGTCGGAGAGCTGATTTTTGGCTGCAGCTGAATTGTTTGACTTTGTTAACTGCAGGAGTTCTGGAATGATGGATATGTTACTGTGTTTACCATTGAGGTTACAAAAGTGTTATGGGCCAGGGTTTAGATAACCCCACAGTGTATCATGGAGTTCACCTGACCCACAACTTTTAATAGATTGTGGTATTGGGCGCACACGGCCCGATCTACAGGTGTAGTACAGCAGAAATGGAAAAGTATTAGCTCAGTATTAGCTCAGTATTAGCTGGTTTAGCTCACTGGGCTAAATCGCTGGCTTTTAAAGCAGACCAAGCAGGCCAGCAGCACGGTTCGATTCCCGTACCAGCCTCCCCGGTTCAGGCGCCGGAATGTGGCGACTAGAGGCTTTTCACAGTAACTTCATTGAAGCCTACTCGTGACAATAAGCGATTTTCATTTTCATTTTTCATTTCATTTCATAAAGCAAAACAATGTTTATTCTCTGAACTCAAGTTAACCTTTTTAAAACGTACAGTGAACATCTTAGCAACCATCAATTCTAATATAACCCCCAAAGAATACAATGCTAAGTAATCCTTAAGCTGTCCTTTTAACATACATAAGTCTTTAAAAAAACCTTTAAACAGAAGCATATCAGGTTAAAGTCACTACTGAGAGCAGTTATTAGTTTTAAATCACCAAAGGATCGATTTACAGTTTTTAGATTACAGAGAAAGAGACTAATACCCCTTCTGGCTGTGACTGCAGCTACCCAACTCTGAAAACAAAACTGAAACACACCCTGCAGCAAACAACCTAAAATGAAAGTAAAAAGCTGACAGACAGCTCAGCTCCACCCACTCTCTGACTTCACTGCAGTAATAAACACCCATTTCTTAAAGGTACTCATACTACAGATATTTATATACACACCCATTTATAAGCACCCATTTCTTAAAGGTACCCTCATATGACAAAAGTAACAGCAAGCCGTTAGCAAAGACCTGTGGAAAGATAAAAATATGGCAAAGGAGGTAAGGGTCAAGGGAGTGCTGCAGATTGTGGGTATTCCAGAATGAGATGTCATACCTCAGTGTGATTGAAGTGGAGTATGTAGGGAGGCTACAGTTCAGTAGGTAGTGTTACGACACCCTGGGCTAGTGCGTGGTCAATGCCAGCCTCACATGACCTGGAGTCACAACACAATTGAATTAACCAATAATTCTTCGAAAAATACCCAAAGTCTTTGGCCCTTGGCTGCCCAATGATTACAGTCACCAGGTTTGTAAATGTAAACAATGACCTTTTATTGATAACAAAAACGATAATGAAATATGCAACGAATACAACTGGTTATCTAATTCCTAATTCCCCACTTTAACTTGGCCTGTGGTAAAGGCGGGGAATCTTATAGAGCCCAGTCTTTGGCCCCCGAGGGAGTCGTAACAAATTGTATATTGATTAAGTGTTTAATTGTATTTAGGTGGGGGTCATTAACTGGAGAGTCCCCTGTGTACATAGATATTGGGACAGGCTGAAAATTGGATGTTGGATCTTGAGGCATAAAATATGTAATTGTATCTCTGTAGGTAAAAGCTTATGATGTATAAAGGGTAGGCTTCACTTGTATTATTCGCTGCCTAGTTATATCCTTTATTACAATTGAGACACTAAGGAATGAATACTCCAGGTCTTTGTCCATTTTCCTCAATGATGCCTTCATTCTGCAACAATTCTCAATTTCTCCATTTTTAACCCAGAACAAAAAGTGTCAGACTGACTGTTTGGAGTCATTAGGCATCACTCTGCACTGGTTCACAGTTCCTATAATGAACCCAGGCACAGATGCTGAGCACCGATTCAGTGAAAAGACATTTAGATATCAGAGTTCCCATAAGCACACCAGAGACATGTTCAAACAAAGCTTCAGAGGCTGAGACCAATCTGGTGGTCCCCTGCAGTATAGTTCTACAGTAAATCTCCATACTTGTATTGGTGTACTGCAATGCTACATTGCGATACCAGTCATAGGGCCAAGCCATGCAGGAAGAACCCCAGGAGCAAGATGAAGAAGTAATGAAGAAGATAAAGTCTGAGCTATACTGCCATAACTGTCAGGGCAAAAATTATTGAGATTCTTCGAAGCAAGCCCTCTCCCATCCCAGCGTGATACTTTCCCAATATTTAACACAGCTTCTGAATGGCCTTCAAGTCTATCATCTCACTATAGCCGGTTCAAAGTTGACTCTGCAGAGGTTTTGCCTCAATGCGAGTGGAGTTTGTTTCAAGACCAATGTCAGCGTTTATGAGATGGTCCTTCCATTGAACCCAGAGGATGTAACAGAGGGATTGCTGATGGAATCTCTCTTGCACCCTAAGTTGCCACTGATGCACACAAGCATACAAGTTAGGAGAAGGAGTAGGCCTCACTACACCTCAAGGATTCTCTGTGGTTCAATAAGACCATGGCTGATCTAATTTTAACCCCAACTTCATATTCCAACTACCACCAATAACCTTTCACCTCTTGCTTATCAAAAATCTATCTACTTCTGCCTTAAAGATATTCAAAGATTCTGCCTCAACCACCTTTTAAGGAAGAGAATTCTAAATCCCCACAACAGTCTGAGAGAAAATAAATGTCCTCATCTCTGTCTTAAATGGGCGAACTGTTATTTATAAACAATGGCCTCGGTTCTAGATTTTCCCACAAGAAGAAAAGCCATTTCCGTATCAATGCTGTCAAGGATCATATATGTTTCAATTATTTCACCTCTTACTCTTCTAAACTCCAACAATACAAGCCTAGCCTGTCCAACGTTTGCTCAAAAGACAACCTGCTCATTCGTGTCCACGTCTCAATGAAGCACAGGTACATGATGCTGACAACTGCTCTGTATACTAGGACTTTTGTTTACTTGTTGTCAAATACTTGCTGCATATTTTGTAGATGGCTGAAATGGTGCACTGATCCAGTTTTGAATCGCCTTTTGAGAGTGGTAGCTCCCAACATATTCAAGGTCTCTCTTTCAACATATATGAGAGGTGGATATTTGGTTGACCAGGTGTGCAGTGATATATGAGTTTTGTTTTGGTAGCAGTCAAGGCAGGCTGCGTTTCCTGTATGCAGAATTGAAGAGATCGAGAGTATCTTGCAAATACGGTGCAGAGTGAGACTTGACACTGCAATCATCCTCAAACTGAGGTAGGGAGATAATTCTTGAATGTAGGCCACACCCTTGAGATCCTTCACTCTCCAGCAGGGCAAAGATGTAAGCTCTCCCTTCGGCCAGTAGTTTCTTGGGCCGTCTTATAGAATTTACAGTGTAGAAGGAGGCGATTCGGCCCATCAAGTCTGCACCGGCCCTTGGAAAGAGCACCCTACTCAAGCCCACACCTCCACCCAATTCCTGTAACCCAGTAACCCCACCCCACCTTTTGGACACCAAGTGCAATTGATCATGGCCAATCCACCTAACCTACACATCTTTGGGCTGTGGGAGGAAACCGGAGCACCCGGAAGAATCCCACGCAGACACAGGGAGAACATGCAGACTCCACACAGACAGTGACCCAAGCCGGGAATTGAACCTGGGACCCTGGGGCTGTGAAACAACTGTGCTAACCACAATGCTATCGTGCTGCCCATCTGTTATTCATGCTCCTGTCCTCTTATGCTCGCTGATTCCCTTTAGCCCACCCTTTGCTGTATCTATAGTGTCAGACTCTGAGTTGGTGCCTCCTATGGTAGGTTTGGGTGGTACTGTGCTACCAAATGTGATGCCTACTGCTAAATCTTCTTCTGTATTTTGTTGACTTGAAAGATAAAGAAAAGAAAGAAAGGCATTACATAATGGGCGGGATTCTCTGTTGGCTGACACCGGAATTGGGAAACGCGATTGGGCAGCGAATGAGTTCTGACGCCAAAATTACAGCTGATGAGGGAGAGGAGGTGGGATACGGGGAGATGCAACCATGGGCTGTTGGTCCTGACATTGACTAGGCTGGCTAACTGGGGGGGAAGGGAACCCTGCCAGGGCAGGGGGGGGGGGGGGCGGCAGGGGTGCCGTTGGGCCGTGATGACCCCCCCCGGCTCTTGGTTGGTGTCGTGGCACGGACCGCCATTGCTTTTGCTGCAAGGCAGCCATCTTGCTTCATACCCCACTGAGCACCCACCTTGGCTCCTGGTTCCGCAGAGTGTCACTAGTGTATAGGTGCTTCCATGCACGCACTCCAGGCCCCACTCTCCCACCCCCACCAACCCCTCACTCCACCCTCCCTCCGCTCTACCACCAACCCAAGCGGCCGCCACCCACCAGGGGGGCCACACATGGCCCACCCAAGGGCAACACTCACAACAGCCTCTACAGGGGGGCAGCGGACAGGGCCACGGAGCATACCAGCGGCATGATCGAGCAGTACTTCGGCATCATGAAGATGCAGTTCAAGTGCCTGGACTGCTCTGGTGGGTACCGCCAGTATGGTGTTGGGAGTGTCGCCCACATTGTGGTGGCCTGCTGCATCGCACAGCAGAGGGGCAATATGCTAGCGGAGGATGAATGCCAGACCTTGTCCATCAAGGAAGATGGGGGGGGAGGACGAGGATGGGCAGGACATGGGACCCAGGCAGGCTCGGGAGGCCGCACAACATGTTCGCCAAGCCAACACGCACGTGACGCTCTGATCGCCTCCAGGTTCACCGCAACTGGACGGGGTGGGGGCAGGGGACCTGGCCAGGGGTACGGACACTGCATCCCAGCCCCACTTCCCACCCCTTATCCCGACAACTCCCCTGCCTGCAACCCCCTCCGTGATTCCTACCTGTCTCACTACAGGGTGTGGGCCCTGGTTTGGCAGTATCTGCACGTCTGGTCGTTGGGATGGAGATGGAGGATAATGACAACCCGCTCTGCGTTGAGCTCTGGTGCTCCGAATTCTTCAACAACGTGTAACTGCTGTCCACGGTAGCACTTTCCACCGTCCACCTGGGTGATCCCTGCACATGAGCTGGCCATTCCATCACAACGTCCCTTCAATTCCCAGGGGTGGCGGAGGTGGGGACAGTGGGGGGGGGGGGGGGGGGGGGGGGACCAGAGCAGTGAGCAGTGGCTGAACTGTGGACCCTGAACCAAGCCCACCCCCAAGGTCTGACAGTTTCTCCCCTCCTCCCCACACCAGTGCCTCCTATGTGGCCAGCCGAGACCAGCGAACCACTCGCACCCTTCTGACAGAGCACCAAGGGAGGTTGTAACATTGTGTATAGGTGTTTAATATGAAAACATACATACAGATTCATGTCCTAGCCCCAACAAATAACTGCCCTGCACCTGTGCCAACTTAACTAGCTTTGCAGGCCCTAATGCTACACCTAGGTGGATCCCCAGACGGTACATCAGGAGTAAAGGTGTGCTGTGATTCCCGCCCGTGACCTGGGTCTCCTTTGGAGGTATACTTTTGACGAAAAGATGTAGTTGAAGGTCAGAGGTGTAGTTTCCACCAGGAGTGGTATGTCCGCTGGTTACCAAACCCGGCAGAAGACGGTGAGAGAGCTGGCCAAAGAGTTGGAGGAAACCTGTGCTGCAGTAACCAGTGGAAGGATGGCAGAGGGGGAATCATAGAATCTACAGTGCAGAAGGAGGCCATTTGGCACATCAAATCTGCACCAGCCTTTGGAAAGAGCACCCTACGCCTCTATCGTAGCCCCATAATCCCACCTAACCTTTTCGACATTAAGGGGCAATTTAGCAGGGCCAATCCACGTAATGTGCACATCTCTGGACTGTGGTAGGAAACAGGAGCACCCAGAGGAACCCCATGCACACACGGGAAGAATGTGCAAACTCCACACAGTCACCTGAGGCCGGAATTGAACCCGGGACCCTGGAGCTGTGAGGCAGCAGTGCTAATCACTGTGCCATCGTGCAGCAGGAAGGACTGGTGCAAGGTGGAAAGCCCCAGATGGAGCAGTTGATGGCTTTTATTAAAGAGGAATTCCACCAGCAGAGGAAGGAGATGTGGGAGGACCGCTCGAAGGCCATCGAAGGAGCTGTGGTACCCCTGAAGAGTTCGGTGGAGCGGGTGGAGAAATGTTTGGAGGTGCAGGGGTCGCAGATCCGAGAGATCAAAGGAGTGATCTCAGATCACAGTGATCGTGTGGTGGCACTGGAGGTGGAGGTGGGGATCTTAGGAGACCTTTGCAAAACATTTAGGGCAAAGGTGGAGGACCAGGAGAACACCTCGAGAAAGCAGAACCTGTGAATAGTGGGCCTGTCTGAAGGAGTAGAAGGTGTGAGTGCCACGAGGTATGGCTCGAAGATGCTGGCAGGTCTGGTGGCAGAGGGGATGCTAGATAAGGCCCCTGAAGTGGTCAGATTGCACAGGTCCCTGAGGCAGAAGCCTAGAGCTGGGGAGCCGCCATGGGCCGTGATCGTGAGACTCTACAAATTTGTGGTGAAAGAGAAGATTTTGCGTTGGGCCAGGGCGAAGTGCACTTGCGAATGGGAGGGGAACAAGGTCCAAATATATCAGGACATTGGGGCCGAGATGACAAAACGGCAGGCAGGGTTCAACAAGGCCACGGTGGTGCTGTATCGGTGTCAGATCAGATTTGGGGTGCTCTAGCCGGTGAAATTATGGGTGAACTTTGAAGGCCAGGAAATTACTTTGGGGGGGGGGGGCAAGGTGGATGCGACGTGGCGGGGGGGGAGAGATGATATGGTCAGGGGCGACGTAGGGGGCCATCTGGGTTGGGCTAGGTACAGAGTGGAATTAACAGGGCTGGAGTCAAGTGGGGAAGATGACGGACAGTAGAGGGGAATAGAGGCCTAAGCCTCCAGTCAGGGTCGTGGTGTGGAACGTTCAGGGACTTAATGGACCAGTTAAAAGATCACGGGTGTTTGCACACCTGAGGAGCTTGAAAGCAGAGGTGATCTTTTTGCAGGAGATGCACCTCCGCTTGAAGGACCAGTTGAGGTCAAGGAAGGGGAGGACTGGGCAGGTTTTCCACTTGGGGTTTGATTCAAAATCAGGGGCTGTGGCAATTTTAATGAGCAAGAAAATTGGATTTGTGAGTGCGAGGAAGTGAGGGATCCGGGTGGGGGATATGTGATTGTGAGTGAGGTATTGAAGGGGCACTGGTGGTATTGGTAAACGTGAATGCACCAAATTGGGATGATGTGGGTTTTATAAGGGGTTGCTGGCAACAATCCCGGACTTGGCCATGCACCAGTTGATTATGGGAGGAGATTTTTACAAGGAGCTGGGTGGGTTTATGGAAAGGTTGGGTATAGTGGATCCATAAAAAAATTTACAAACTGTATAGTTGATTATTGGGAAGTATGTTCCCAGGGTGTTTATATAGGCTTTAATCTACTTACTACAGAGCCAGCCTGTTACCCATTGATGAACTTTCAGTGAACTGCAGGCTGACTCTGGACAAGGGTATTTATACAGCAGCACTAGGGGGAGGAGTCGTGGGCAGAGCCAAAGGTGGAGCCCTGTACAAGCTCCTGAGCATTCCCAGAGCTACTCCCCCTAGTGGTCGGATAACGCAACTGCGCTTACAAAGATATAGTGTGAATTATCATGTCACATTCACCACATTCACCCCCTGCAAGAAGTCCGGCGTGGGTGGTGGTCTACAAAGTCAGTCGGTCGGTGGTCGAATTGTCTGCTGTGATCTGCGGAGCACCGGGGTTGCAGCCTCTTGCGGCGGCTGGATGGGTGTTGTGTGCTGGGGTACGATGGCGGACTCCACGGAGGGTTGTATCCGAGCTTCATACTCTCCTGGTTCGACCGGGGACTGGGGGCGCTGGGAGCTGGCCGGCGCGGGTGCGTGGAACTGGTGGAGCGAGCTCGCGGGCTCGGGAGCGCAAGGGGGCGGCAGCATTGGGTGTAGGGTGAGAGGTTCTTCTGTGGGGTTAGAGGGGGCACTGTATCCAGCGGGTGCCAGATCCCGGAGGGATACAGTGTCCTGACGGCCGTCAGGGAACTCGACGAATGCGTACTGGGGGTTGGAGTGGAGCAGGCGCACCTTCTCAACAATGGGGTCGGTTTTGTGCGCCCTGACGTGTTTCCTCAGAGGTACGGGGCACGGTGTCCTCAGCCATGCCGGAAGTGAGACCCCCGTGGTAGTGCCCCTGGAAAAAATGAAGAGCCTCTCGTGAGGGGTCTGATTGGTTGCTGTGCACAAAAGGGACCTAATAGCGTGAAGCGCGCCTGGGAGGGCTTCCTGCCACTGGGAGACTTGGAGCTTTCTAGACCGGAGGGTCAGTAGGACGGTCTTCCAGACCGTCACGTTCTCCCTCTCCACCTGCCCGTTCCCCCTGGGGTTGTAGCTGGTAGTCCTGCTCGAGGCAATGCCCTTGTCGAGCAGGTACTGACGCAGCTCGTCGCTCATGAAGGACGAATCCCGGTCGCTGTGTACGTAGCTGGGGAAACCAAACAGGGTGAAGATGCTATGCAGGGCCCTAATGACTGTGTGGGAGGTCATGTCGGGGCACGGGATAGCGAATGGGAAACGGGAGAACTCGTCTACGACGTTTAAAAAGTAAGCGTTCTTGTTAGTTGAGGGGAGTGGCCCTTTGAAATCAATCACGAGACGTTCAAAGGGCCTAGAAGCCTTGACCAGGTGGGCCCTGTCTGGTCTATAGAAGTGCGGTTTGCACTCCGCACAGATCGGGCAGTCCCTGGTGACCGCTTTTACCTCCTCGTTGGAGAAAGGCAGGTTTCGGGCTCTGATGTAGTGGGCGAGCCAGGTGACCCCCGGGTGGCAGAGGTCATTGTGGATGACTTTCAATCGGTCAATCTGCGCGCTGCCGCATGTCCCGCGGGATAGGGCATCCGGAGGCTCGTTGAGCTTCCCGTGTCGATACTTAATGTCGTAATTGTAGGCGGAGAGTTCGATCCTCCACCTCAGAATTTTGTCGTTTTTAGTTTTGCCCCTTTGCGAGTTGTCGAACATTAAGGCAACCGATCTTTGGTCGGTGATGAGGGTGAACCGCCTACCTGCGAGGTAGTGCCTCCAGTAACGGATAGCCTCCACAATGGCTTGTGCTTCTTTCTCGACTGAGGAGAGTCGGAGTTCTGAAGCGGAGAGGGTACGGGAGAAAAATGCGACTGGTCTCCCTGCCTGATTTAAAGTGGCTGCAAGAGCTACCTCTGAGGCGTCGCTGTCTACCTGAAATGGAGTGGATTCATCCACTGCCCGCATGACCGCTTTGGCGATGTCCTCCTTGATGCCATCGAAGGCCTGGCGTGTCTCGGCTGACAGGGGAAATCGTGTGGCCCTAAAGAGTGGGCGGGCTTTGTCCGCATATTGAGGGACTCACTGGGCGTAGTAGGAAAAGAAACCCAAGCACCGTTTGAGGGCCTTGGGGCAATGGGGGAGGGGGAGTTCTAAGAGCATACGGTCCGGGTCTGGGCCCAGGACTCCGTTTTCCACAACATAGCCGAGGATGGCTAGTCTGGTTGTGCGGAAAACGCATTTCTCCTTGTTATACATGAGATTCAGTTTCTGTGCCGTCTGGAGAAAACGGTGGAGGTTGGCGTCGTGGTCCTGCTGGTCATAGCCGCAGATGGTGACATTGTCCAAGTACGGAAACGTGGCCCGCAGCCCGTACTGGTCCACCATTCGGTCCATTGCTCGTTGGAACACCGAGACCCAATTAGTGACACCGAAAGGGACCCGGAGGAAATGGAAGAGGCGGCCATCGGCCTCGAATGCCGTGTAGTGACGGTCCTCCGGGCGGATTGGGAGCTGGTGGTATGCAAACTTCAGATCCACCGTGGAAAAGAGCCGGTACTGGGCGATCTGGTTTACCATGTCTGCAATCCTGGGGAGGGGATACGCGTCGAGGAGCGTAAATCTATTTATGGTCTGACTATAGTCGACAACCATGCAGAATTTTTCCCCGGTCTTAACGACCACCACCTGAGCTCTCCAGGGACTATTGCTGGCCTCTATAACCCCATCACTGAGTAGCCTTCGGACCTCTGCTCTGATAAATACCCTATCCTGCAGGCTGTACCGCCTGCTACGAGTGGCTACGGGTTTACAGTCCTTTGTGAGATTGGCAAAGAGAGGAGGGGGGGGATTCGCAGCGTAGCGAGGCTGCAGATAGTGAGTGGGGGCAGGGGCCCGCCGAAGCTGAGGGTGAGGCTCTTGAGGTTACATTGAAAGTCTAGGCCTAATAAGAGTGGCGTGCAGAGGTCGGGCAAAACGTAGAGTTTGAATTTTTAGTAGCTAGCGCCTCGGATTGTGAGTGTCGCGGCGGTGCGCCCCTGGATCTGGACCGAATGGTAGCCTGAAGCGAGCGAGATAGTTTGCTGCATGGGGAAAACGGGGAGCGAACAGCGTCTTACCAGGTCTGGATGTATGAAGCTCTCAGTGCTCCCGGAGTCGAAGAGGCATGGCGTTTTGTACCCGTCGATTTGGACCTCTGCCATCGAATTTCGCAGATGCTTCGGGCGTGGTTGGTCCAGAGTGACTGCACTGAGTTGCGGGTAGTCGGCGGCTCAATCAGCTGTGCTGGAGTGGCCCCGTGATGACTGCCCTCTGAGTTCATAGTCGAATTCTTCCGCAGAGTTGTCCGAGCGTGGAGATTCAGGTCGGGCCCGTGGATCGCACATGGCGGGCGGCGAGGAAGATGGCGTCCAAGATGGTGGCCCCATGAGTCGCACGTGGCCGGCCGCGTGGTGGAAGTTTGCCAAGATGGCGGCCCCCATGGATCGCACGTGGCGGGAGGGGGCGGAGTCGGGGCATAGGCCGCAGTGTTTTGAGCCCCGCGGGCCTGCGGGTGTGGGGAGCGATTACTTCGTGCCGCTGGGGAGTTGGAAGCTGGGGCCCTTTTAGCGAGGCACACTCTTGCGTAATGGCCTTTCCGCCCGCAGCTGCTGCAGGTTGCATTGCGGGCCGGGCAGTGCTGCCGCGGGTGCTGATTCTGGCCGCAGAAATGGCAGGCTGGAGCAGCATAGTGGCTGGCTGGAGCAGCATAGTGGCTGGGCTGCCACGTAGCACAGGCCTGGGGGAGTCGCTGGTCGGGGGCCCATGATTGGGTCGCGTGGTCCGCGGGGAACGCGTTAAGGCTGCGGAAGGAGACCTCCATCGTGGTAGCAGCTTCTACAGTTGTTTCTAAGTCTTGGGCCCCCTTTTCCAGGAGTCGTTGGTGCACATAATTAGACCTGAGGCCCGCTACAAAAACATCGCGTACAGCAAGTTCTCTGTGTTCAGCCGCAGTAACCGCTTGATAGTTACAGTCATTGGACAAATTATTGAGTTCCCTTGGAAATTCGGCGAGTGATTCTGTAGGCCGCTGGCGGCAAGTCGTGAATGCATGGCGTGCGTAAACTTCGTTAATGGGCCTTACATATATCTTATCGAGTACTGCTAGCGCTGCAGTATATGAACCGGCTGAGTTTAGTTGCGTAGAGATACTGTGGCTCACCCTCGCGTGCAGTAGACTTAACTTCTGTTCCTCTGTCGTTTCGGCTGTGCTCGCTTCTGCCAGATAGGCCTTAAAGCACCGCATCCAGTGGGAGAAGATTTCTTTAGCCTCTGCATCCTGCAGGTCGAGTTCCAGGCGTCCAGGCTTGAGGGCTGATTCCATGATCGATCTTGACTGTTCTTAAGTAGACTAAATTGATGGAACCATCAATTCACCAGACACGTGTTTCCGATATGAATATAGGCTTTAATCTACTTACTACAGAGCCAGCCTGTTACCTGTTGATGAACTCTCAGTGAACTGCAGGCTGACTCTGGACAAGGGTATTTATACAGCAGCACTAGGGGGAGGAGTCGTGGGCGGAGCCAAGGGTGGAGCCCTGTACAAGCTCCTGAGCAGTCCCAGAGCTACTCCCCCTTGTGGTCGGATAACGCTACTGCGCTTACAAAGATATAGTGTGAATTACCATGTTACATTCACCACACCTGCGAAGCCTCCCCCACTCCAGGGCAACCTGCACCCCCAGATACCTAAAGTGAGTCCCTGCCCTACGGAATGGCAGTCCCCCTACCCCTACCCCCACCCCCCACCGAGACACCACAAAATATTCACTCTTGTCTAGGTTCAGCTTGTACCCCGAGAAAGACCCAAATACCCGCAGTAGCTCCAATATTCCCCCTATCAACATACTCGGTTCCGACACATATAACAGCAGTCGTCGGCATATAAGGACACCCTATACTCTATCCCCCCCCGCGACTATTCCTTGCCATGCTCCCGAACTTCTTAATGCGATGGACAACGGCTCAATCGCAAGTGCAAACAGCAGGGGGGACATAGGACATCCCTGCCTCATCCCACGGTGGAGAGAAAAGTATCTCGAGCTGATGCTGTTTGTGTGGACACTTGCCCTTGGCTCCTTATATCATAGCTTTACCCAGTTCACAAATCTTGGTCCAATCCCAAACCGCTCAAGAACTGCCATCAAGTACCCCCATTCTACCCGGTCAAACGCCTTCTCGGCATCCAATGCCACAACCACTTCTGTTTCCTTCCCTTCCGCCGGTGCCATAACCACGTTCAAAACCCTCCTAATGTTCGATAAAAACTGCCTCCCTCTCACAAACCCCGTCTGATCCTCACCTCTCACCTTTGAGAGGCACTCCTCCAGCCTAACAGTGACCATCTCTCTGAAGTAGACGATAAACGGTTACAATCTCCAGTAGAACCCTTCAATTGACCCAATTAACCCAGAAGGATGTAGAGTCTTTGGAGAGGGTGCAGAGGAGATTTACCAGGATGTTGCCTGGTCTGGACGGTGTTAGCAATGTGGAGAGGCTGACTAGACTCGAACTGTTTTCATTAGAATGACGGAGGTTGAGAGGTGACCTGTTAAAGGTCTACAAGATTATGAGGGGCATGGATAGAGTGGATGGGCAGGCACTCTTTCCCAGGGTGGGGAGGTCAGTCACCAAGGGGGCATAGGTTTAAGGCCTGTGGGCAAAGTTTAAAGGAGATGTGCGAGGCAGATTTTTTACACAGAGGGTAGTGAGTGCCTGGAACGCGCTGCAGAGGAGGTTGTGGATGCAGATACATTAACGACGCTCAAAAAGCATCTTGACAAATACATGGATAGGATGGATATGGAGGGATACGGCACAAAGAAGTGCAGAGGGTTTTGGCCAAGGTTGGTATCATGACCGGTACAGGCTTGGAGGGCCAAAGGGCCTGTTCCTGTGCTGTATTGTTCTTTGTTCTCTTCCAACCCCCACATTCAAAAGGATCCTCTCTATCAAGGAAGATGGTGGTGCCACAGGGAATGCCTGGAACGTTTGTCCAACAAAATTTTGTACCTGAAAGTACCTAACCAAATCCGAGCCCGATAGCCCAAACCTCCCTTCAATTCCTCCAGGCTGGCAAAGCGCCCCACCAGGAATGGATCATATAATCTCTCCAGTCACTTCCCCTTCCACATCTCAAATATGGCATCCAATCTCACCAGCTCAAACAGGTGGTTAGCACAAATGGGGGCCAGCCTTGATACTGACCCCAATTTAAAATGTTGACAGAGTTGCCTCCACATTTTTAAAGTGGAGACAACCACCGGGTTCGATGAATACTTTGCCGGTGAGAACAGAAGAGAAACCATTGCACCCAAACTGGATTCTCTGCACAACCCAGACTCCATCTGCACCTGGGTAGACCCCGGGTTCCCACACCATCCCAACACCTTCTCTGCATTAGCTGCCAGCAATAAAATATCTGGTTCGGCCGTGCAAGACCACCCTCCAACCTGGCTTTCCTTCCCTCTGTAGAACAGCCCTCCAAATCCTCAGGGATTTGCCCGCCCATGTGAAGACCGTTATTAACTGTTCCACCCCCTGAAAGAATGATTTGGGGACAAAGACTGAAGACACTAAAATAGAAACTGAAATCATGGTAAAATGTTCATTTTAATTGACTGGATCCTACCCACCAGGGACAAAAGAAGGTTACCCCACCTTTGTAGGTCAGATTTGACCTTACTCACCAGGTGGTGTAATTCAGTTACGGAGTAGGGCTCAATCCCAAGCCACATAGGGCCCCAAATGCCTGTAGCTAGATCTGGCCAAGCGAAAAGGAATAACCCCCAGACTGGCTCCATGCCCCGGGATGCTGACTGGAAAATACTCGCTCTTCTCCCGATTTAATTGAAAAGGAACTGAAGCGCTTCAATATCCTCATGATGCACCTCGTGGTTGACACTAGGTCCTTCAAGGGACCCACAAAGCAATGCAGCATCAAGGATATTTTAAGGTGGGGAAAATGAGCTGGAGAATTCGGTTGCAGTTTCAGCATGAGAGGGAATTAAAAAGAACAGAAAAAGAAATGAGAATGCAGAAAAAATAAATGGAGGCACAGTAAAAAGGCAAAGAAATGGAGATTGATATGAGCAGGCTGGAATTACAGAGAGAGGAAAAAGCATTAGCGAGAGAGGAAAAGGTAAGAGAGAGTTCCAGGTGAAGGAACTGGAAATTAGAAGGAAGCTGCCAGGAATTAGAGGGGAGTTTACATCTTAGAATGGAACCCAATGATGATATGTTCAAATTTATACAGGTGCTCCCAAAATGTGAAGACAAGGGGATAGATACCTTTTTTTAGGGCCTTTGAGAAAATAACAACCCAAATGGAGTGGCCAAAAGAAAAGTGGATATTACCCATCTAGAGTAAATTGAACCTGTCAGAGAATTGTGACAAGGTAAAAGAGTCTATTCTGGGTGCATATGAATTGGTTCCCAAAGCATATAGGCAAAAGTTTCTGAATTTAAGCGGAAACAAATGTATGTCAAATTTGAAAGGGTTAAGCAGTACAAGTTTGATAGATGGGTATGAGCATTGGGAGTTGCAACTACCTGTGGGAAGCACGGTAGCATAGTGGTTAGCACTATGGCTTCACAGGTCCACGGTCCCAGGTTCGATTCCCGGCTTGTCTATGCGGAGTCTGCACGTTCTCCCCGTGTCTGCGTGTGTTTCCTCCGGGTGCTCCAGTTTCCTCCCACTAGTCCCGAAAGACGTGCTGTTAGGTAATTTGGACATTTTGAATTCTCCCTCTGTGAACCCAAACAGGTGCCGGAATGTGGCGACTAGGGGTTTTTCACAGTAACTTCAGTGGAGTGTTAATGTAAGCCTACTTGTGACAATAGAGATTATTATTATTATTATTATTATTACTATGAAGCCCAGTGAAAGGTCATTCTCTTAGAAGAATTTAAGAATTTCGTACCTTCTATAATAAGCCATGATGTGGAGATACCAGCATTGGACTGGGGTGGGCACAGTAAGAAGTATTTAAACACCAGATTAAAGTCTAACACAGCTCCTTCATCAGGTGAGGATTCCAAATAAACCTGTTAGTCTTTGACCTGGTGTTGTAAGACTTCTTACTGTTCTATAATAAGAACCCATGTTGAAAACCAGAGGGTGACAACTGCTAGCCAGGCAGCAATTATGGCTGACAATTGTGAGCTTATCCATCAATTTAAACCTTTGTTTCATCTCCCCCGTAATTTTAAAAACATTAGGAAGTGAGGGAGTGAAAGGAAGGCAGGTAGCCAAGGTAAAGAATGGATAGCTGGGAATGCTCCGAGACCTCCTCCTCAGACCAGGAAGGAAGCTACTGAGGGTCAAGGTGAGACTCAAAAGCTCAGATATTACCATTGTAATAAGTTGGGACATGTTCGTTCAGCATGTTGGAAGTTGCAAGGAGAGCCCATTGGATTTGTGAGAGTTCATAAGGAGAATTCTGAAAAGGGAACAACAATTGAGAATACTACAGGGCTAACTGTAGCTTTAACTGGACTTAGGAGACCTGAGGTAAACACTGGTGTGGGAGCAGGTTTGATGAATGAGGTAGGTGACAGATGTGCAGGGGTTTTCTCTAAGGGGAAGGTTACCCCATTTTCATCATTTGAGGTAGCCAAACCCATAACTCTCTTAAGGGACTGTTCTTGAAAATACAGAAAAATGTGTCATTTGAAACATGGAAGTCTGGCAATATCTGGTTTGAGAGGATATAGGGAAAGATCCCACAAAAGTTTAATAGCAGCTGCAAAGAGCAGGGTTGTAAAATGCAGATTCTTGCTCACAAACAAGCTTTAGCAAACACACAGGTCTCATGTGGTAAGCTAAAACAATGGCTCACACCTTCATGGAATGTAACTATGTCAGGAAGCATCTGAAAAAGCATGGATGAGAGTTTCAATTGCATTAAGTGACGAATGTTTAAAACAGGCAAGTCTTTCAAGTCATAACCAAGTTAAATTTTAGCATACAGCTAAAAGCAAAGTTTCACACCCTAATTGAAATAAACTCTCTTAGTAAACAGCTGGAAAGGATGGAAGATGCCCAGTCGAATTTGGTGTCAATTTTAAAGTGTAAAATTCTACGAACATCAAGTCAATTAAAAGAAAATTGGAGACGACCTGTCTACGAGAAACATCATTTAAGTCAAAATCAAAGGCAAAGTTATGAGCTGGGGACAATTGGAAAATTAAACGATTCGGAATCACAGAAATAAAAGTTAACTATTGAAACCAAAGCATTTTTTAATCAGATCTGAGAGGAGACGATATGCCCAAAATGAATAATTAGTTGTAGTAAGATGTTTACATCAAAGATACTTTTAAACTATCAAAGTGAAACAAGCCCATTTACAATAAAGTCGTTAAAACTTAATAACTCTCAGAAAGAGAATATAAACCCAGGGAGCAGCAGCAACAAGGACAGAGGACAGAGGACAGAGGAAACCAGCAACAGGAGAGAAGGGGAGGAGAACTCATAGAGAGAGAGAGAGCTCGGTCATGGGAAAGACAAGGCAAGCAGCCGAGTTTAAACAGTTATACATCTAAGGAAGGCTAGAATTTAAACAGGAGTCAGAGTCAGCTTAGAGATAGCTAGCAGAGCCAGCTCTCACAGCTCGGTGCATGGGAAGAACAGGACACAGCAACCAAGTTCACCAGCGAATACAACTCAAGAAGAGCAGATTTTAAGAAGATCGATTGCCAAGGTGGGCCTGAAGCAACCAGCAGCAGCATCCAGAAGCAAGATCTTTTTACCTTTCTGTAAAGAAAGTGTTTGCAGCTTTTAAAAGAAAAAATATAATAATAAAAATAACTTAACCTGAAAAAGTGGTTATTAGCTTACTTCACTTCCTTAATAACGCAGGACCCAGGACATCAATGCTATTAAGGGGTAAGTAGGTAAAATTCTTCGGTGAAGGTATGGGTTATACCGGGGGATAACTTGAAAAGATAGTTTGACCTGAATAGCACCCACGGAAGCCTGCATTGGAGTCAGGGAGTGAGAATCCCTGTTCACCATTTAGAATATCAACCTTTTTTTTGGTATAGGGGGAATTCTAAGAATAGTGGTGAGTTTTAAATTCATGGCGCCCAGCGTGGAGGCCTAGAATATTAGAAGTTTCTAGGTAAAGTGAGCCTAGAATATTAGAAGTTTCTAGGTAAAGCGAGGCTAGAATATTAGAAGTTTCTAGTTAAGCAGAGTAGGGGCTAGAATATTAGAAGTTTCTAGTTCCCAAGAAACGGTTGGAATATTAGAAGTTTCTAACCGGCACAAAGGCTAGAATATTAGAAGTTTCTAGTCTATGTGTGAGTCAGACTTTACCTGCCGAGTTTAGTCTGGAAAGTCATGTGTGATTGGCTTTTGTAAGGATATTCTGTGGATCGAGGGGACTGAAGCTCAGGGTGGGTGTGAAAATCAGTAGACTAGAAGATACTGACCCTGAGAAAAAGTCTGCAAGACATTTTGGTGATAGCACTAAAATCTTGCATCCGTTACTGGTAAAAGAGGCCAAAGAATAAATCATCCTCAGAGTAAGGCAGATTGTGCGGATATTTTCTGGAAAATAGGGACGCTTAGAATCTTCAGAAACCAATAACCAATCGACCCTTAACTAAAACAGGAAGATAGTGCCTTAGTCAGCCTTGGATAGGGCCCAGAAAGGGTACTTATCCTTAATTTCAGAGTGCACCTGAAAGGGACAACCAGGAACAGAAAAAAAAATCCAAAAAATGGCAATGAGAATAATCCTCTTGCTCTGAAACATGGTCAAGAGAGTTGAAACAACGAAACAAGAGTAGAAAAGCTTAACAGAGGCAAAAAAAAAACTCCTGCTGAAGTGAAACTTGTCAGCATGGAGGGGTCTCAAATTTTTGTTAAGAGTAACTGAAACCCTACAGAATAGAGGTCCAAGATCTCAGTGGATAAATGTGTGTTTAATAAGGATTTGGGAAATCCTGCAGAGTAAAGATCCAAGATCTGAGTGGATGAATGAGTGTGTGTATGTCTAATAAGGAATTGTGAATTTCTTTAAATGTTTGTACTTTTAAAAAATGTTGTGTTTTACTAAGCCGATTTTCACATAAATTGGAAGTTATAAATGGCAGGCAGAAATGTGATCGATATTATGGGATAAGTAAATCGGTATGTTCAGAACTAAATTGGTCTCAGAATAAACAGATAAAGAGTTTGTGCTGGGCAGCAGTCAGCTGCTGCAGACTTTCAAATTGCTGCGTTGAAATTGACACTGCATGGCTCCGCAGGGTCCTAGTGCCCGCCGATCACATACAGTCACTAGCAGAGATAATGATGTTTAGAATGTTAAATACATTGAAGAAGGAGCTTTAGAGAATAAAGATATTGGACCAGAATTTAGATTAGGAGAATTAATTGCAGTACCAGGAAATTAGTATCTGATTGCCGGAAAAGATTTAATACAAATTGATGCAGAAAAATAAAAATATTAAAACCAATTGATAATACAGAGGAAGTTTGGGTGAAGCTACCAACTAAGACTGCGGGGAAAATCATTTGTGAAACTGTAAAATGTAAAGACAAGATTGTTCAGATTCTGGGTACACATACAGTTGAATTAGAGAAGCATGGTGTCTGGAGCAAAAGAAATTGTATCACAATTAAAACACATAACCCAGTGAGCAAAAGAGGAGGAGTTTGAGATTCTTCGAATCTCACTCAGGGGTGCAATCACAGAGTGAGGCTTAACAGGCTTTAATTGCATGATGTACATCAATGATAAGGAAAATAAACCAGTTCAAAAAGAAATGGTGGCAAAAGAAATCCGGAAGTCCTGGAGAGGGCACTTCTGGGATAATCCAAATGAAAATAGAAAGTACAAATTAAAGAATAGGGCCCTCTCCACCATTGATCTGTTCATTTGATTTTTCAGATAAATAACAAACCAGTTCACAAGAAGGAAGAGAACTACGCTCCAGAGAAGAATCTTTTAGACAGGATTGGGGGGAAACTAATGATACAATTGGCTACATATTTGAGGGAATTAAATGACAGAACCCGGAGGAAAACGTTACGGGTTAGAAACAAATCAAAATATCAAATTATTACTGGACAGTGAAACCTCCGGTCAGACATCTCTAACTGGACATTAGCTGATGGATGATCTGTGGTTTCCACGGGGTATGTACTACACGGTGGAGTTATTAAGGGTCTCGGCAGACAGCAGCGACTGACGAGGAACCCCAACATGATAAATGACAATCATTTAAGAATTTTTGTAGCTTGATACCACGGCGGGAAAATTGTTACCAATGCGGCAAAACAATATTGCATTGAAGAGCTGTAATCGTTATAAAAATAAAAAAAAATTCATGTAAATTGATAGGGACTGCTATATATATATATATATATATATATATATATGATAAGGGGGGTAGGTGTGCCATTAAAGAACTTGATCCGCATTTCTAAACTGTGTGAATGTTTTAATAGAGGGGTAGTTTAGTGTGTTTTCTTGATTTAACTACATAGAACAATACAAATAATATTGCTGTTGTTTATATGCCATATTTAGTATGTAATGACTATTGGTCCCAAAGCCAAGAAGGGATGTTTCAATATTGTACTTTATTTCTAGTATTAAAATTGTGATAACAGTTGCAAATATGTAAAGTTGTAGCACACAGTCTATTTGTGTGGTTAGGTAATGAGTAATATGTTAAGATAAGACTTAATTTTTTTTACTGTGTATTTAACAATAGGGAGAATTTATTTGGAAAAGTGACAGTTCAATGTGGTTTTACAAATGCTGTAATGGAAAATATACACTTTCATGGTGTAAGGGAAATGATGACAGATGAAAGGGATTTGAAGGAAATTTGTCAGAAAGATATTCTCTCATGTAAACCAGGGGTTGGCAGACATACATGGTTCACGACAATGTTAGACATTAATGGGGAAGTTAGGAATACAAGCAGGATCAATTGAACCTTTTAAATTAATGAAACAAGGGAATCAGTGGGTGGTACATGATATCATAATTTACCATTCCAATCAGCGATGGAAAAGCAATTTGGATGACGGAAAAATGAGACACGTAACAGCCAGTGATGGACAAAAGACCTTTGTGGTTACTGATGGACTGAGTTGTGTGCTGTTTCTAAGGGACATGAGGAAGCTTCTACGGTGCTGCTATCCCAAGGAAGTAAAATGCTTTGGAGGTAGTGGAACACACGGAAAGCGATTATGTTACCTTCCTGAGCAACAACGGCTATGGTTCACGGTAATTGGACTTGAGGAAAAGAAAAGACTCTTATCGACACTGGTCTGAGATATGGATGCATTTACGTGTTGATTTTGGTGCACAATTTGAAATTCCAACACATGCATACAAATGACAAAGATCGGGGATATATGTTAGTACAATTGGATGGGGGGACAATTAACCAAATTATATAGTTATGTTTCAAATGTCAAGACGGGGTGTTCTTGAAAATACAGAAAAATGTGTCATTTGAAACATGGAAGTCTGGCAATATCTGGTTTGAGAGGATATAGGGAAAGATCCCACAAAAGGTTCATAGCAGCTTCAAAGAGCAGGGTTGTAAAATGCAGATTCTTGCTCACAAACAGGCTTAGCAAACACACCGGTCACATGTGGTAAGCTAAAACAATGGCTCACACCTTCATGGAATGTAACTATGTCAGGAAGCATCTGAAAAAGCATGGATGAGAGTTTCAATTGCATTAAGTGACGAATGTTTAAAACAGGCAAGTCTTTCAAGTCATAACCAAGTTAAATTTTAGCATACAGCTAAAAGCAAAGTTTCACACCCTAATTGAAATAAACTCTCTTAGTAAACAGCTGGAAAGGATGGAAGATGCCCAGTCGAATTTGGTGTCAATTTTAAAGTGTAAAATTCTACGAACATCAAGTCAATTAAAAGAAAATTGGAGACGACCTGTCTACGAGAAACATCATTTAAGTCAAAATCAAAGGCAAAGTTATGAGCTGGGGACAATTGGAAAATTAAACGATTCGGAATCACAGAAATAAAAGTTAACTATTGAAACCAAAGCATTTTTTAATCAGATCTGAGAGGAGACGATATGCCCAAAATGAATAATTAGTTGTAGTAAGATGTTTACATCAAAGATACTTTTAAACTATCAAAGTGAAACAAGCCCATTTACAATAAAGTCGTTAAAACTTAATAACTCTCAGAAAGAGAATATAAACCCAGGGAGCAGCAGCAACAAGGACAGAGGACAGAGGACAGAGGAAACCAGCAACAGGAGAGAAGGGGAGGAGAACTCATAGAGAGAGAGAGAGCTCGGTCATGGGAAAGACAAGGCAAGCAGCCAAGTTTAAACAGCTATACATCTAAGGAAGGCTAGAATTTAAACAGGAGTCAGAGTCAGCTTAGAGATAGCTAGCAGAGCCAGCTCTCACAGCTCGGTGCATGGGAAGAACAGGACACAGCAACCAAGTTCACCAGCGAATACAACTCAAGAAGAGCAGATTTTAAGAAGATCGATTGCCAAGGTGGGCCTGAAGCAACCAGCAGCAGCATCCAGAAGCAAGATCTTTTTACCTTTCTGTAAAGAAAGTGTTTGCAGCTTTTAAAAGAAAAAATATAATAATAAAAATAACTTAACCTGAAAAAGTGGTTATTAGCTTACTTCACTTCCTTAATAACGCAGGACCCAGGACATCAATGCTATTAAGGGGTAAGTAGGTAAAATTCTTCGGTGAAGGTATGGGTTATACCGGGGGATAACTTGAAAAGATAGTTTGACCTGAATAGCACCCACGGAAGCCTGCATTGGAGTCAGGGAGTGAGAATCCCTGTTCACCATTTAGAATATCAACCTTTTTTTTGGTATAGGGGGAATTCTAAGAATAGTGGTGAGTTTTAACTTCAGGACACAGGTGCTACTCAAACCCTTTGTTCCATTCATCTTAGCTTACATTGAGCTCTCTGGAGGGACTTTGTTTTCCCTCCAGAGAGCTCAATGAAAGCTAAGCTGAATGGAATAGCTGGAGATTATATCCCAGTTCCATTGTATAAAGTACAATTGGAGTGTGATTTAGTGTCAGGTCCAGTAGTTTTTGGGTGATTAAGAAATTCCCAGTGGACAGAGTACTCTTACATTTCGGGAAAGATTTGGCAGGAGTGAAGGTAGTAGCTTCACTCATGATTACAGAGACTCCGAGGGAAGTACTGCAGGTCGTACATGAGATACCAACAGTAGGGCATGTGGGAATTAGAAAAACTCATTGTTCATTAAATGACTCAAAGAATGGAATGTTGACAGACGTTGATCACAAATCAAATGAGAAGGGTAATGAATCTGATTCTGCTGATACTGATGAACCTATCTCTATGAGAGTGATTCCTCACAGAGATTTGTCAAAGATAAAATCTAGTGGAGAGCCAGGTTCTGAGAATGCCAAGACCGAAGGTGCCCCTAAGAAAGAGGAATCCAAATCTAATAGTGATAATAATGATGAAGAATCAGATGAGAGTTATGAATCTGATTTTGGTTCTGATTATGAAGTAATGATGAACTACTTAATGACCTCTCACCAACTGATCTTAAACAAATCACAGAATCAAGAAACACAGAATACTACAGTGCAGAAAAGGCAATTCAGCTCATCGAGTCTGCACCGACGCACAAAAGGCCCTGACCTGCCCATCTAATCCCACTTGCCAGCACTTGGCCCATAGCATTGAATGCAATGGCGTATCAAGCACTCATCCAGGTATGTTTTATGGGATGTGAGGCATCCTACCTCTACTACCCTCCCAGGCAGTGCATTCCAGACTTTCACCACTCTCTGGGTAAAAAAGTTTTTCCTCAAATCCTCCAACAGCAAATAAGTTTTCCAAAGTGAGGAAAGAAGACCATGAACCGGAAGAAGAAAGTGACTTGGACTTTCCTAAAAGTGATTTGTTACCACCTCTTGAAGTAAATCTATTGCCATTCACTTCAGGTGCAAATATTTTCCAGAAAATTCCTGTTGTGATGGGAAATATACCCAGTAGCATGGCACCAGTTACTCAGGATGAGGGCAACAAGGACTGTGAAGCAATACAAAGCAACCCACATCCTTTTAAAGGTCCGCAGTGCCTCTTCAAGGTAAAGGAAGCAAATAGCAAAGAGGTTGAAATAATCAGTAATTGATTCCTTTTGAAAATTAAGAGGAAGGTGGAGGAGGAACCACGCAGCGATTCGGCAACCGCACCTGTAACAAAAACCACAAAGTTCATGGAGCCAATAATGAGCAATCCTTTGATTCTGAAAGTAAAGAGGAACAGTTGAAATCTGGAAAGTACAAATTGTTTCAGTCTGTATTACTAAATGGATATAAGGGTCTGGGTTCTCCGCAGCCCCGTGCCAAAATCGCGACCAGCGCAGGGGCTGAGAATCCACTTTCCCGCCGTAATTGAGCCCGGCGCCGATCTGACGATTCTCCGGGCCCCGAAAATAGGCGTGACCACGCGGCCAGGGGCCCATTGCCAGAGGCCCGCCCAGCAAACCTCCGTTCCCAACCAGCCGGGTTCCCGACGCCGAGGAACTAACCACCTATTGCCGGTCGGGATGCTGGCTTGGCGGCTGCAGACTCAGCCGCCGTGCACATGTGCGAACTCCGAACCGGAAGTGCAGGGGCCCGTATCCGCAGCTAAAGCTGAAAGATTTACTCCAGCAGGGCATTAGCCCTTGGCAGGGCATGAATTAGATCAACCATTTTATCGGAATTTCGGGAGTAAAGCTCCACCGTTTTGACGCTGGCGTGGGGACAGAGTCTCATTTTGGGAGAATCCAATCCAGCCCAAGGACTGTGATTACAAAGAGTCCAATGAAGAGGTAAAGCCTGTAAAAGAAATAATTTTGCATATAAAGCCAACCAGCTCTATGAAAATCGACCCCTCCGCTTTACTTGTCGCTGAAAGTAACCATGTGAAGGAAAAGAGAGAATGTAAACAGTGTAGACAGAATGTAAAGCTGGAGGAGTTGAAAAATGTTTATTGGTCAAAAATGAACCAAATCGTTCCCTCAGCATTTACAATACTGCTTGTAATTTGGCTGCAGAAGATCCTCAAAATATGGATACACATTCATTGGACAATAAGAAAAGACTGACTACATTACACAAGAGACAGAAAGGCAGAAGAAACTCATTCAGGGGATCTTCTCTAATTTGGACAGTCAGAAACCTAACACAGGGAAGCACATTGTCTTTGGTTTTGAAGAGGAGAGTGAAAATAAGGCACTGTTTGACGATATCAGAGTGAGTTCTAAAACCAAAGATGCACTTTTCTGTCTTTTTGTTGAGATTGAATGCAGCTGAGTGGCTTGCTGGGCCATTTTGGAGGGCATTTAGGAGTCAACCGCATTGTTGCAGGTCTGGAGTCATATGTAGGCCAGACCAGGTAAGGATGGCAGATTTCCTTCCCTAGTGGGCATGTGGTGAGCTGGGTGGGTTTTTACAATGGTTGGCAGTAGTTTCATAGTCATCATTAGACTTTTAGTTCCAGATATTTTGTTGAGTTTAGGTTCCATCACCATGGTGGGATTCGATCCCGAGTCCCCAGATCATTATCCTGGATCCCTGGATTACTAGTCCAGCAACAGTGCCACTGTGCCACTACCTCCCCATAGGATGGGAATAGAGGGATATGGACCCTGGTAGTTTGAAAGGTTTTAGGTTCGACGGGCAGCATGGTCAGCGCAGGCTTGGAAGGCCGAAGACTCTGCTCTTGTGCTGTACTTTTCTTTGCTCTTTGTTCAAATCTATCAGCAGAAGAGTACAGAGAGAAGATACAATAAAGATACTGAGAGTGTAGACAGAGGTGGAGGGAAACACCAGTGGGCATTCTGTTAACTAATTATGATGTAGATATAAGAAAGTCTGAACCAATAAAGCCACATCCGTCTCGACTAAAACCATAGAGACTGAAATACAGTGCATGTTAGACATGTTCTGAAACAAGCAAAAATGCTGCAGTCCACAGAACATCATGTAGAATTTGAAAGATTGAAGGCCATATTAGTCGGTGAACCGATGCTGACCACCCAGGACATTTCAGACCATTTAAAATGACCATAGATTCCAGTGACCTGGGGGTAGGGCAGTGCTACTAGCCCTTCAGAATTTTGAAGTATATGTCCGCCATGACATTATCCAGTTGCGATTATAGAGAAGTTTAAAAACCAGAACGCAAGATTATTCTGTGGGAGTTTATTATTACAACAGTTCATTGTCAAAATGTAACATTTTTCTGGAAACGATAATGGCGTTGCGAGTGCTCTGTCATGGGTTTAAGTACTGACTAGTTACCAATGTAAATTTTGGGAAGGGAACTTATATAATGGGCTGGATTGGATGGATATGCGTTTGAGATTTTGCCTTGCATAACATATAATGATACGTCCGTGCTCTGACATTTCATTATTTTAGGTAGGGAGGTGTATAAGGCTCCTTCCTGATTATTCCCTTATTTCCCCATTCTTTTATTTTGCCATTATCATTTCTGACCCATGAATGATTAAGGGACAGGCATATTATGTCAAGCAGCAGAGAGAAGTGAGGAATTCAGAAGTTACAGGAGAGAACACTCTGCTAATCTCTGCTAATCTGAAGAGGAGCTTTAGACTTTTCGGCACCAGAGAGAGATGGGGTGAGACTCAGTTCAATTGATTAGCTAGTGGTCAATGAATTGGCCAAAAGGCCGTACCCTGCCCGGTAACAGTAGGTGGTTGGACCCAATCCCAGTGGGATGGTTCTCGGAGACCTGAGAGAACAGTTGAATCCTAGACACACAAATACAAGGACATGCTTTCTCCCCCTTTTCGGAAATGCTGTGAGTGAGTGCTGTATTTCTGAATCTGCAGAGAACCTGAATGAGTGAATCTACAGGGAAACCACTACAGGCTTCACCTGAAACAAAGACTCTTTTTTCCTTTTACTTATGATTTTTACCCCTTTTCTTTCCTCTGCATTTGTCTGTCTTAAATGTGCGTGTTTAGAAAGTTAAAGAGCGGAATTAGTTAATAAGTAACCAGTTGTATTTGCTGCATAGTTTATTGCCAGCCTGGTACCTTGACACTGCCACCCAGGCACCCTTTATATTAATAAAATATAATTGTGCTAATATTTAGAAACCTGGGTCACGATTCTCCGACCCCCCCCCCCCCCCCCCCCCCCCGGCCAGGCCAGAGAATCACAGGGCGGCGGCGTGAATCCCACCCCGCCGCTCTGCTGCTGGCGGCCGGATTCTCCGGCGCCGGTTTTTTGGTGGGGTGGGAATCGTGCCACGCCGGTCGGGGGCCGTTGGCAGCGGCCCCCCCGGCAATTCTCTGGCCCACGATGGGCCGAGTGGCCACCCGTTTTCGGCGGATCCCGCCGGTGTGAAATACTCCAGGTCCTTACTGGCGGGAACAGGCTCTGCAAGTGGCCTGCGGAGTCCTCGGGGGGGCGCAGGGGGATTTGGCCCCTGGGGGGGGGGGGGGGGGAGCCCCTACCATGGCCTGGCCCGTGATTAGGGCACACTGTTCCGCAGGCGGGCCTTTGCCGTGGGGGCACTCTTTCCCTCCGCGCCGGCCGCTGAAACGGTCCACCATGGCTGGCGCGGAGAAGAACCCCCTGCGTATCGGCGCTGGCTGGCGCGGCGCCAACCCCACCAGTGCCGGCCTAGCCCCTGAAGGTGAGGAGGATTCCGCACCTTCCGGGTGGCCTGATGCCGGAGTGGTTCCCGCCACTCCTCGGTGCCGGAACGGCCCGCCCCGCCGGGTAGGGGAGAATCTTGCCGCTGGTGACTGTAGAAATTGGACAGCCAAGGGCCAAAGACTTGGGTATTTTTCTAAGAATTATTGGTTAATTCACTTGTGCTGTGGTTCCAGGTCAAGTGGGGTTGGAATTGACCGCACACTCGCCCAGGGTGTTGTAACAACATGTTAATATTTCTGAAAAAAGTATTGAAGTGCCAGCTCAATTCAAGTATTTCTTAGTGATTTTATTGCATTTTTATTTGTTTATGTTGATATACTCTGTGCCTGATTTTTGTATCAGCCTTTGTATCTGCTTCACTGTAAATTATAAGTTTCCTTGCTTTATGATTTGGTTATTTTCAAACACATCATTATTAGCACAGGGATGACTATTTTAAGATACATTCATGTGTAAATGTTGATCTTCAATGTGAAAACTTAAACACATATTTTGGCCAGGCTTAATGAAATATAAATTCTTATTGGATAAGTAAATTGTTAAGTGACATGATCCCAACATATGGAATATATTTATGGTTAAGAATATTTTCCAATTGATGTGAGTTTCACAAGTTATACGATCAGGGAATTAGTTGGCAACAAGTAACAGGTGCATACTTTTAACTTAGTTACTGTAAATTTCTACTCTATTTTCTACTAGACAAGGGGCACGATTTAATGGGACAAAAACAGAATCCTGTTCAGGGCGCATTTAGCGGGGTGTTTCTCAGCACCTGCAATGCCGAGAATAACACCACTATTTAATGAAACTTTGACCTTTTTTTAAGCCTCGGTGAGGAACACACCATCGGGGCCGCATTTGTCTAATTTCCAGGAAGAGGATTCACGGCACGGTGGCACAGTGGTTAACACTGCCGCCTCACAGTGCCGAAGACCCGGATTCAATCCTGGCCCAGGTCACCATCCATGTGGCGTTTGCACATTCTTCCCGTGTTTGCGTGGGTCTCACCCCCACAACCCAAAGATATGCAGGGTAGGTGGATTGGCCACGCTAAATTGCCCCTTAATTGAAAAAGATTTTTTAAAAAAGAGTATTCACGGATTAGAGCGCCATTTTAAAATGCCGCCCTGATCTTTCGACCCCCCTCAGCCAGTCCACCAAGGCTCCTGGACCTCCCCATTGCACCCAACTACCTCTTAGTGGGTCCTCTAGCTCCTACTCATACCATCTCTTAAGGGCAAGGTACCTGATTCCTGGCACGGGCAACCTGGCACTGGGCACCTTAACCCTGCCAGAGTGGCACTGCCACGGGGCCAGGCTGGCAGTACCAAAGTGCCTGAGTGCCAGCAGGAGTGCCAGGGTACGACCATGCCCAGAGCCCGACCACCCAGAAGGTCTCTAATGCCCTGGGAGACCCCCACCCCAGGTGCCGTTACCCCTAGTCAATGTTTGTGGAAACCAGCAGTAAACGGCGCCCTGGTTGTTTCCCAGGCCCCAGGGGAATACAGCGCAGACATATCAAAATGAGCCTAATGACTCATTTAAATATGTTAATCTCGTTCTCGTTAAATCTCGCAAGATATTTTGAGTGTTGCAAATCTCATGAGCGGCTTCTTGCGTGATTCAACCACCTCATTGGATCGCCAAGTTGGGCACGACAGGGCCAATAAATCACGTCCAAGAACTCTAATTGTAATTACTGCAGTAAAAAAACAGTATATATTGTAGAGAGGGATCTGGTTAAAGAAATGGATAGCTTTCTTGCACGCAACATTAAACATATTGCACCAGACATTCAGCAGTCCTGTCTGCATTAAGTGTCAAAGCTTTGAACATATTCACATTGCCCTAATCAGATCAAAGTCTTCATTTTAAATGGAAGTCTCTAGGAAAGGGTTTGCTACAGTCTCCTGCAAAATTATTCTGCGTAATAGAATTAACCAATGATAATAAACATGAGGCATAGTTTTGCTTTGACAATCAGCTGCAGATCATTTCTGATATCTCTGCATGATTATTTCACTGTAGATAGTTGTCCATAGTAAATGGCATCATGGATCAAGAGCATGGAGAACAATGGCAGTTGGCGTCTACACTCAAGGTCTGTGCAGACACAGAAACTAAATAAAACCGTCACCAGAAATCAAAACAGTATATTTTCTAAACAGTAGGAGATACCACAAAGTGATTTCAAGGATGTAATCAAATCCCAGAATTGGATGACAGCTATTAACCTTTGGAGATTTCTTGTGGTTTGTGATGTCATCCGAACCACTTGATTAGATTACTTCCTCGTAATCACTATATTTAAAAGGCTCTCTAATTGTAAAGTGGGTCCCAGGACACTCATAGTTCCTGAAATCCTGTCTACCCCTCTGACAAGCAAGCAGGCTTGACAAAAGTTTGAGTGTTCTTAATAAAAATGTTTTGATCTTTTTAAAAACAAATCCATCAGATAAATACAAAGGGGTATGTTACTATTCAGCATAACAAGATTGAGCAGGGCTTGCTTCATCTTTTAATCCTTTTTTAAAATTCTGCTGCACAACCCATAATTATTTGATCCTGATGTCTATGATCTATGCTACGTTCCTGGAAGATCCTTGCTGAAGTTTGGCGTTGGGGAGCCAAGTTAAATCAAGAAAATCTTTGTATGATTGAGGCAGTCTGAGGCAGCCGACTGGGGCCTGGCTTGCAGTGGCTGTTTCACCGGTGAGTGGGCCACCGCTTCGGCGATGTCATTGGCATCCAGATGATGGCTGCCATTGTGAGTGAAGTTGTGAACCTTGATTTTGGCTTCATTGGTGCTCACGTTGATCCTTGGCAAGATATCTTAAAAAGAATGGAAGAAGTGAAGAAAAAAATCATGTCAGTTGAGAGGGCAGTCTCCTCGTTGGGGGTTCACCGGCTCGCCATCAGTTCTGGGAAATCCTGCTGTCTGGTATGTTGAACATCCAGCTTAATTGTGGGAGATAGGGCCAGTGAAGGAGTATCCCTGCATCTAGTCCCTCAAGGGGAGTTGGACATGAGTTCTTGGCCAAATTTGAGGACCATTAACATGCTTTCTGAATCTCGATTTGAAGGCTTAGCATTTCAAGTTCGATGGAGCACATCGTATGTAGTCTTCCAGGTTTGGGGTCGGTCAACGGTTCCGACCACTGGTCTTACGTTTTCTTCTCCTTGCTGTTTGTTGAGAAGGGTTGAAGGCAGCTGAACACAACAGGCCCTCATCACCTATCGGGTCCTAGGTTTCTTGTTACCGGCGCTTCACAATGACGACATGGTGAAGGTGCAGGGGCTTCATGAAACACTGGATGGATCCTGGATGTTCTTCAATGATCCTGTCATAAATTTGGCCTTTCCAAGCTCTGTGGATGGTTACATTATCCCGCAGTTCATCATTAATCCTGAACTTTGTTCCCTTGTGATTATACCCCTGGTTCTGTATTATTGCCTTTTATCCTTGCAAGGGTGTAGGGTCTTTGAGCACAGAGCCATTTGATGCCTGTTATCCTATTATATTGCGAAAATCATGCTGAGTTGGTTGTATGACATGAAGATTGTGCAATATTTACCTAGTTTTTGTAAATGTCCCATAATTCTGGCTTTTACACAGAGAGAGTACATTTTTTCTGTATTCTTCGCTTTATTTGTAGAAAAGATGAGTGGCGCAACAGCAGAATGCTGGGTGGATGGTTTGGTATAGAGGTGGTTGGCATGGATGTAGAAGCCCTCATTGCGGGTGAGGAAAACCCCCATTAGAACTATTCATGCCATGTTTTTCTTTTGCACTTTTGTTATTTTGGGACCATGGAATCCTTCGGAGAAGGTACGGAGAGATCATGTATCCTGGAGAAGACGGGGATCCTATATTTATGTAGTTGGCACCTCTACTGTTATTGGAATAGGAGGAAATATGTGTTGCTGCATGCCCGGGCCTGGTCGGCTAATCCTTGGATATCAGGCCTTTCTTGGGTTAGTCTTCTATATTTACTTGACTGCGCGGTGGGAATAATTTCATTTTTCACTTGATTGCGAAGGTTAGGGCAATGGCAACTGTGTTTACCTGGTTCAAATGCAGGGTGTGGTGGGTAGTGGAGTAGGTCATCCTCCCCCAAATTGACCCCTTTTGGGGGGCTCCTGGACTGCTCTCCTTCTTGAGATTTGGTTCTCCTGGGGAAGGTTGTATTTTGTTGGCTGCAGGGTGCGAGTGTAGGTCTGGGTGTTTCGGTTCAGCATTGTTAGAGCCTCTCTTTAGTCAGAGATTAGACTGAAAGGAGGAGTAGGGTGCTCTCCTCCAAGTGATCTTATATAGGGACTTCCAGACTGTACTCCACCTTGAGGTTTGGGCTCCCTGGGAGGCTACCCCTAGTATCCTTTTTGCAAAAGTGCAGATTGTTAGACCTTGCCTGAAGTCTATTGGCTAATCCTGATATTCCTCTCTTTCTGGGCTTTATCCTGGTGTCCTGTTATCCTGAGATCCTCCACTCTCTTTGGTATACTTTCATTGTTTCATTTTCCATATGAAGGGAGATGCCAACTACGCTGATTACTATGTTTGAATATTTGCTGGTCTTCTCTGTATATTTATGTGGAATAATGATCACTCTGTACTGTACCAGTCTTTGGGGATGTGTTATGTCTTGTGGTTATATGTAAAGTATTTCCCTTACAACTAATGTCTTTATGGATTTTTTCTTTATTTCTTTATTTTGGCGTTAAAGAATCCTTAACTGGCTCCCCTGATATAGTTGGAGTTGGGTGTGTTTTGGTGCATGCCCGAATATGACAGGAAAATCTTATCCTATATTTTATTTTGCTATATGAGCAATTGTTACATCTGAAGATGTGCACCGTTCTACCATGGGTTCACAGCTTTATCTTCTTCTCCCCCATCTGCATTCATGTACACTGAGGTACTTATGCTGCACTGTCCAAGTTTTGAGGGTTTGTTCCGTTATTTGTAAAATTGGAAAAACACTAATAAAGATATATATTAAAAAAAGATTCACTTGTGAAACAAAGTTGCCAGAAACAAGGGGTACAAACAGAGCCAATATCGTTGAAACCCAAGGTTTGTTGCATTATCAGGGTTGTATTACAGACCTCCAAATGGTAGGAAGAAAATGGAAGAAGAATTTTGCAGTCTGATTAGAGAACTGAATAACCAAATTTTGTGCTTGAAGTTATTAATTATCCATTTAGCGATTGGGACAGAGAGAACACAAATAGAGAAAAGGGAATTGAATGGCTAGAATATGGGCAGAATTCCCAAAGCAGTGCTAAAAAGTAGGCCTCCAAGGGTGGTACTGTTGCTAAATCTGGTTATAAATAGTAAAATAGATCAGGTAGATTTGCTTTTTGTGGGTCAGCACCATGGGAGTAGTGAAAATTATATGAAGCTTAAGATTTAAAAGCCAACCTGATGAGGGAAAACTCAATGCCAAAAAACTAGAGCACCAGGTTAGATTGACGGAGAACATAGAAAGATGAGGAGAAAACAAGATGAGGTGAGGTGGAGGGAGAAATCGACACCTCGTACTGTAGAACAACACAGGATGTGTTTTTAAAAAACTGATTGCCAAGCTTCCAAATATGCTTTTCCATCAAAAAAGAAGTAAACTACTATTAGTTTCAGAATGCAATGAATAAATGAAGAGGTTAGAACCCAATTAAACTTGAAAACGAAGCCTTTGAGGACCAAAGAATAATAATAATGAAAAATGGAAGAAGTTAAGAAAATAAGATGAGGTTAAAAATAGGAAAAGAAAAAGTAGATGGGATAAATGATAAGCATCAAAAATAATATTTTACAAGAATATCAATATAAATTTAATAGTTAAAAGTAAGGTAGGACAATTGAGAGGTAAGGATGTCAATTTGTTGATGGGCAAAAACTTGTAGAGGTACCAAACAAGTACTTTGTATCAGATTTTACCAAAAAGAAGGATATCAGACAGGATGTAAATTCTGAAGTGGTTGAGAGCAGGCTGAAAAACAGAATGATGGATAAAAAGAAAATTATTATGTCAGTTAGTAAAGCTAAAGGAAGCCAAAGTGCCAGGGCCTGACAAGGTATATCATTGAGATCAGGGAAACAATTGCAGAGGCTCTGGAAATTATGGGCTAAAATTTGTCAGAAGTCGAGAAGTTCTGCCGTAGGTATCAAAAGTGGGAGCTGATTTCTTGCCAGTAGGCAGCAGGACCGAGGGCAATAGGTTGGCAGGGGGACTGTCATCCAATTTAGGATGGCAGCCCACATCCAAGAGCTGCCAGCCCAATCAGAAGATCAACAGCTTGGCAGCTTCAATAGCATCATCATCATTAAGGCTGCAGGATGAAGGAAGGGGAACGGTCATGCTGCAGGACCATTGAAGCACAGTGTTAGCCATTGCCGCCAGGGAGACACTTCATTGGCCATGGAGGAACCATTCAGGAGGATTCTATCCCCAGATGCTACAATGGTGTATGTGGGAGTCTCCCCACACATCAGTGGTGCCTCATGGTGTGGGAAAACTGCAGGCAGGGGAGGAAACAGCCCCTTAATTGGGCAATTAAGAGGCTCAATTAGCCACCTGATGCTCTGCCACGCTGCTAACATTCCTGCTGCCGGTAATATTCCATGGCAGTAGAAAGATGTTGTGTACCTTCACCATATGACCAGCCCTCCTGCCTCCTAGCCCATCACCACAGAGCTGGTAAAATTCAGCCTTATGTTTCAGAGCTCTGTTGAGTGTGATTACTGTAGAATGGCCATTTAAAAAAATACAAAGTTAAACCACATAACAGAAACTAAACAGCAACATTAATTGGGAACATTTTAGAGTTTTTAATTAGGATAAAATGACCTTATCGCAATCTAACAAAAAGGTTTCTGAGTGCCTTTTGTGGTGGATTTTGCAGGGAGCTTCCTGTCAGCTCTGTCGGTTCCCCACCCCTATCTAACCACACCGAGTCACTTTTTCGGGCCCTGGGGAGTTTCTCCCCGGTCAAGCCCACACTTAGAATTATTTTCATTACTGGGAGCTGAACTCACTGGCCAGACCGGCTCCTCAGAGATCGAGCCGCCATTTTAAAAGGGTGCCCTGATCTCTAAGTGAGCTTGTGGATCCCCAACAACCCCCACCCATGGGCAATGTCACAGCCCACACATATGGGCAGTATCCAACACTGCTCCAATTGATGACACCCCACTATGGGGTTGCTGAGGGCCCCCTTTCCAGAACCCCCATCCTTCACCCCCCAACCATCCAGAGGCCCCTTCATATCCATACTGCGCCCCTAACTTTCATAACCCCTTTCCACCCTCCTTTCATGGGCAGAGCCCTGCTCAGGCTCTGACCTTAGGCAGTTCCACCCTGGCACCTTGGCACTGCCGCCACGACTGCAAAGTCGACAGGAGCACTGCCAGGGTGGCAGTGCCAAGGTGCCAAGCTGGCAATGCAAGGTGTCCGCATTCCAGGGAGAGGGCCAGGGGCCACCCTGCCCAGTCCCTGACCGCCTAGGCGCTTCCGATAGCTCAGGAGACCCCTTCTCCCCTGGTACCGTTCCACCTGGTCTATGTTTGTGTGGACCAGTACTGAACAGCACCCGGCTGGGGACGTCCGGCATTGCACTCCCATTCAGGCACAACGCGGGTGGCAGATAGCGCCCTTTGTCTAACCTGCATGGATTTGAAAAGGAAGAATAATGCTCATCAAGCCTTATAGGAATCTTTGGGTATATCAAACATGGTTACGAGAGTAGCAATGGACTCAGTTACAGCTTCTAGTCCCCTTTATTGGCATGGAGCCTCTGGTTCTTGTAGTCATTCAGCCTGCCAGTAGAAGACCACATTGATTGAGCTGGCAGCCTCCATATACTGCAGGAAAGTGCTCTGACAGTGAAAAAACACCAGCACCAGAATTAAATTGACCCTAAGTGGGGCTTTGATTGTCCTAATTGGCTGTTTTACTCCACGGAGCAGCAAACATTTTTTCTGGTCTTCCCTGGGAAAGGCAGCAGAGGAAGCATCCCGATATGACTGCCCCTATTTCCCACCAACCCTGTCTCCATGGGGCCACGAAAATGTAGCCCTTTACATCATTATTGTGGCTATTGTCCACCAGGCAGTGGTGCTAAAAATTTTATATTAAATTAAAATAGGAGGTATAGTTAATTCCTTCGAAGATGAAAGGAAACTTCAAAGGTGGAGAAATAGACAAAAAAGCGGCAGGTGGAATTAAATATTCGCAAATGTGAGCAGATGCATTTTGCTAAAAATAAAAACAGTAATTATACTTCAAATGGAAGTAGACTCAGTGATAGGGAAGAGCAAACAATTTTTTGGCATATGGGTTCACAGGGCATTAGAGGTAATGGGGGGGATTCTCTGCCACCTGCCACCCGTAATGGAGTTCCTGATGCGGCAGGGATCTCATGTCGGGGGAAAAAACGGGATCAGCACCCAATCTGTTTCTAATGTTCTGGGCCCCCCATTGGCAACAACATCAAGATTCGCGCCCCTTGCCAGCAGGAGGATGTAAATGGGACAACGGATTCCCCAGCGCCTCGGCCGGGATTCACACGGATGTGGACTGGTGCAAGTATTTGCCGGTGTGGTCCTGATATGGTGGACCTTGCAGTGGGCCAAGGGGATAGGTATGTTGCCATGGCCTGAAGCCTACTGGGAAATATGGCCAAGTTAAAAGAGACACTATGGCCTGATGGTATTCGTAGCAGCACCAGCAAAGTGAAGACATCAGCAAAGCCAGATGGTTAAAAAGGCTAACTCTGTATCAGCAGGAACAGCAGAAACAGTGAGGGTCTGCAGGATATGAAGTCAGGGAGTGCGCACAAGAACTGATTGGACAATGGCTGTTGCTATGCTTTAGACAGTGATTAAACGCAGACCCCTGTCTGTCATATTCCTGAGATGAAATAGGACCCCTGAGTGAGTCACAACTCTTTGAACATTCGTGACCAGAAAAGACATTGATTGATTAGTGCTGTCCTGTGAGCACATGACTGGAAGCATGAGGTCAGTGCCAGCGAGATCGGTATAAGGAGAGACAAAGATATCTCATCAGTGAAACTTTAAGAAACAGAAGAAAGAATACGGATTCCGATTCCCACTTGTGTCCGGCCAAGTGCGATTGGGTAGTGACGTCCTCCACAAATCCACTACTAGAAGTTAGATAAGTATTAACAGTTTAACCTATGCTTGTGAACTTGTAGTGGCATAAAAGAAATGTCGAATCATTTATGTGTTTTTCGATGCATTTTATGATAGAACCTCTCTTGTAGAAGTGCTAAGCATTGGGATCTTATGGCCGCAGTCTAACGGGGACAAAACAGAATCTCATTCTGGGCGGGATTAACAGAAACGGCGGGAATGATCACCCTATTGAACGGCACTATTTCTTTGGGCCTCAGCGGGGAATTCCCGCCGAGGCCAGACTCAGTTGCATTTCCTGCAGCTCTGCTCACTAGTGCTGGAAGAGATCGAGGAATCTCACAAACCCTCGACGTGACCTCCAGACCACCCAACACCCCAACTCACCTGTTGGGGAGACCTCGAGCTGCCCCGCACTCCACCTCATACAGGCCTGAACCCCTTTGTGAGCAAAATGCCACCTGGCCACCTTAGCACTGACAGACTGGCACCCATCAGGGTGCCCAGGTAGCACTGACAGGATTCCAGGCTGGCAGTGCCACAGTGCCCAAGTGGCATCAAAAGTGTCAGAGTGCCATTCTGTCCCGATTCCAACCACCTGGGGGCCTCCAATCACCTGGGAGACTCCCCCAAGTGTTGTTCCACCTGGTCTCCCCTTGTGGAGACTTGTGCTAAAGGGCGCCCAGCTGGGGTCTCCATGGCGAGGCTGATAGATCCCAGCGGTCGGTTAGATTTGGCAGAAGTATAGTTAAGCGAGCAGTTAAGCTCACTTAACTATGCATGCGTCCGAGGGATTAGGGTCAGTTAAGCCAAACCTCAACCAGCATATGTTTGCGTTAAGAAGGAGGTGGTCAAAGACAGGTACCGACCACTCCAAGCCTCAGCCAAGAGGAGGCTGTGTTGGGTTTGAACATGTTTAGATGAAATGTGAAATGGGGGTGTTGGGGTCACGGATGGTGCAATATGATAGAACGAATGCAGACATTAAGCGTGCAGTAAGAACAGAAACTATGCTTGGTCCCCCAAGACGCCCAGAGACAGCAACGCCAGGATGTCACCCGACAGATGCAAAATGCAAGGCCAGAACTTGGCGGGTTGATTCCTGGGATTGGGTCTCTAACCTTCAGAGACACACAATTGTTCGACTCTGTCCCCACATGGCTGTCATGCTGATCCTGTTTCCCTCAATCTCCCTCATCATCCTCATGGTCCAATTCTGTAGGTGGACATCAGAAATCACAAAGCCCCAGCACATGGAATCCATATTTACTGCACAGGCTTCTTTAATTCAGCCAAACAAATGATCCCCAACAATGGTGATACCGTCACCAGCCAGGGAGGGGACCATCCACGCCATCCACAGAGGGAACAGAGCTGGGGACATGGACGGCCAGCGACAGACATCCAGCTCTGCCAGATGATGGGTTCCAGATAAGGCCATATCTGCTCTGTATTTGCCAGTCACTTGATCGTGAAGTTAGGGTTGTTCTTATGTATTAGTTTAGAGTGCAACATGTATGTGTGTGTTCACTTTGTGCGAGTGTAATAAACTATTACCATATCAAACAACTTGTGTGGTCATTTGTCCACCTTATACGGGTTAAAGACTGTGGCTTACACACACACTGTGGCTTAGAAGGTAAAACAGGGGTGAGGGGGGTGTGGGTCGAGGGGGTGTGGGTCAAGGGGGTGTGGGCCGAGGGGGGTGTGGGTCAAGGAGGGTGTGGGCCAAGGGGGGTGTGGGTCAAGGGGGGGTGTGGGTGAGAAGGGTGTGGGTCGAGGGGGATGTGGGTCAAGGGGGGTGTGGGTCAAGGGGGTGTGGGTGAGAGGGGTGTGGGTCGAGGGGGGTGTGGGTCGAGGGGGATGTGGGCCAAGGGGGGTGTGGGTGAGAGGGGTGTGGGTCAAGGGGGGTGTGGGTCGAAGTGGGTGTGGGTCGAGGGGGGTGTGGGTCAAGGGAGGTGTGGGTGAGAGGGGTATGGGTTGAGGGGGATGTGGGCCAAGGGGGGTGTGGGTGAGAGGGGTGTGGGTCGAGGGGTATGTGGGCCAAGGGGGGTGTGGGTCAAGGGTGGGTGTGGGTGAGAGGGGTGTGGGTCGAGGGGGGTGTGGGTCGAGGGGGGTGTGGGTCAAGGGGGGTGTGGGTGAGAGGGGTATGGGTTGAGGGGGTGTGGGTCAAGGTGGGTGTGGGTCAAGGGGATGTGGGTCAAGGGGGTGTGGGGGAGGGGGATATGGGTCAAGGGGGGTGTGGGTCAAGGGGGGTGTGGGGGAGGGGGGTGTGGGTCAAGGGGGGTGTGGGGGAGGGTGATAACACATGTGAAATGGTGATCCACAACTACATAGGGTCTCACTTGCTCGCCCGCCGTCGACCTCCACCTCAGTGACCTTCCAGTCCTCTGGGCTGCTGACCATGTCCAGTACCCTCTGCTCAGGCATGGTGAGGAGCCGCAGGTCTGGTTGTCCCCCTCCGGTCATCTCCCACTCCTGGAGGTTGTGCGTGGCCTTTTCCTGCTTGGGGGGGGGGTGCGAGACACATACGACGACGCTGTTTGACGTTCTGACGCATGCAGCCCAGGGGTCGGGTAGGTGATAGCCTCAGTGGCCAGGGCACCCGGCCATTTTGGCTGGCATGGGTGTTGGCATGTGGGGCAGGGTGGGGGTTTGGCCATCCCCCGGGGGGGGGGGGGGGGGGGGGGGGGGAGGTGGGTAGGGTTACAGGTGTGTGGGATGGGTGTTGCCAACTCACCTTGGCCGCCCTGAGGGGGTCGTGGAGTTTCTTCTGGCACTGCTGGCCAGTCCGGAAGGCGTTGCCCACGGCGCTGACTGCATCTGCCACCTGTGGCCAGGCCATGGCAAACAGTGGCGCCTGGTGTCCCCCCTTCCTCCCAGGCCAGGGTACAGGGCCATCCTTCACTCCTCCATAGTGTCTGATGTGTTATCTGAGTTGGTCTAACATCGACTGCAACTGGATGCAGTGAAACGAGAAAAAGGCTTCCAACACAGGAGATGGTCCAACACTGTTTTATTGAACTTGCTGATTGCTGTACATAATCTGCTGTGGGTTGACACTCGATCAACCTAACTGATAACCTCCTACTGGCTTGACCAGACTAGCTCTCGACCACATGGTGATGATGTTCACTGGCTTGTGTACTGTGACTATCTCCTTAGCCGTGTCCTGTGAGAAAGGGAGAGTCTTAATGCCCTGTGGGCTTTATAGTGGTGGTGCCCTGTCTGGTGATTGGTTGTTCTGTGTCATGTGTGTTCATTGGTTATCCTGTGTGTCAATCACTGCCTGTCTGCATCTCATGATATACATGAGTGGATATTATGACAGTGTCCATGAGGGCGGATCTGGCCCCGGGGGGGGGGGGAGGGGGGGGGGAGGAGGGGGGGGGGGGGGGAGGGGGGGGTGCCCCTACGGTAGCCTGGTCAGTGATCAGGGCCCACCGATCCGCGGGCGGGCCTGTGCTGTGGGGGCACTCTTTCCCTTCGCGCCGGCTGCTGTCAACCTCTGCGATGGCCAGCGCGGAGAAGAACCCCCCTACGCATGCGCTGGGATGATGCCAGCACATGCTGGCGCTCCTGCGCATGCGCCAACTCGTGCCGGCCGGCGGAGGCCCTTGGCATGGCGCCAAGCCCTTCTGTGCCGGCTGACGCGACGCCAATCCCGCCAGCGCCAGCCTAGCCCCTGAAAGTGCGGAGGATTCTACACCTTCCGGGCGGCCCGATGCCGGAGTGATTCACGCCACTCCTCGGTGCCGGTACGGCCCACCCTGTCAGGTAGGGGAGAATCCCGCTCCTGATATTTAGATGATATCTCAGCGGAGTTTGGAATCTGCCACCTTCTGAAACTGGGACTGTTGGGCAGTAACGTCCTGAGGCCATCCCAACTGCGGGCTGCGGGCTCCTCAATGACACTCTTTTGGAGGGGGCAGATCATCCGAAAACAGGCGCTGCCCCCGATTCGATCGTAAACAGTGATTCTCCGCCCGATCGGCAATTACAATATCGGCGTCAGTCAACAGAGAATCTGGCCCTACATCTCAGTGGAGTTTGGACATCTGGCAGCTTCTGAAACTGGGACTGTTGGGCAGTAATTGCATCCAAATGTAATCCATGTGTTTGAATCTGAAACAAGGATCTTTATGTAAGATAACGTTTATATTACCGCTGCAACACTTCCTTTCTGAGACAACATTGTTATGATATCAGCAGAGACCAATAACCTTTCTATTATTTTTTGAAATCCAAATGCCCAGCACTGGTATTTACTAAAAGAATGAAGCCACAAGGCTCGCTGTTTAAAACAAACAATTGTGAGGGGACTTCCGGTGACGGCAGACAGGAGGCAGCCGCGCGTTGGAGGGCTCCCGTTCGGGAACGGCATTGTCGGGGATTGACGCCTGGTCCTAGGGGCAGCGAAGGCGGTAAAGGTCAGGAGAAAGCACAGGGAAGGGATATGTCGAGGACCAGTAAAAAAACGGCTGTGAAAACAGCTGAAAGTCGGTCGGGGAGTAGAAAGGTAGAAAGTAGAAAGGGTCACCAAGGAAAATGGAGGCTGGAGCACCAGGGGAGGCCGCATTGCTTATGGCTGAAGAAATAACTAAGGTGATGGCTGCGGAATTCGAAAGGCAGTTTACAAAATCCATGGAGACAATGAGGAAGGAGATGAGGGAGGTTTTGAGTGTGCTGGTGGAGGAGGCGATTTCCCCGGGGACGACGGCTGTGGCGAGAGCAGTGGCGGAGGTGCGGAAGCAAGGGGAGACGCTGAAGGAAGTGGAGGAGACAGTCATTGCAGCACGATGATCAACTTACCTCGATGGGGAAGGAGATGCAGAAGGTGATGGAGATTAACAAGGATCTGCGAGGAAAAATGGAAGACCTGGAAAACAGATCCAGGCAACAGAATTTGAGGATTGTGGGGCTGCCCGAAGGAGTTGAAGGGCCGAGGCCGACTGAGTATTTTGCCGCGATGCTGGCGAAACTATTGGGGGATGGGATCGTTGTTATTGTTAAGGGGATTGATTTTGTATTTGTTAGCGTTTACTGTCTGTGGGTGGGGTGTAAATTTTGAAGGAAAATGTGAAAATGGAGAATAAAAACATTTATAAAAAAAAACAATTGTTACTGCACAAAATTCAAAGAGCACTAATACCAATAACTACACTCTATCTTAAATAGTCAGTTGCATCAAAGATATTGAACAGAGTTACTAAGGGCGGATGTTTGGGACCGCAGCGCAGTAGGGGTGGGGCTGTAAAACAGGGCGAGCCGTTCAAAGGTCCATGGACTTTGATGGGACCATAAAACCCAGCTGGAGTAAAATTCCGTCCTTAGCCTCTAAACCAAACTTTTAAACACACATTTCCTTCCACACCCATTTAATTTACACCCCCAAAAAACTCAATCTTTAGCAAAATTTGGAGGATTAACCACTTGGTCTGAGTACTGTTTCAAAGATTGGCTTAAGCATTGAGATGCCTATGTCTCCTGCTTACTCCCAACAAGGTTGCACATTCAAACCTCCCGTAAACGCCCCATGGTTATAGATTCCTAGCTCAACATTGATATCACTAATAGAATCTACACCCCCCCCCCCCCCCCCACCCCCTGTAATTAACTTATTGTTTACCCTATTTTAAATACTGTTTATCACCCAAGCAACTTGGTCACAGAGGAAATAGGAGCAGGAGTAATTCATTCGGCCCTTTTTGTCTGCTCCGCCATTCATTACGATTATGGGCGATCTTCTATCTCAATGTCATGCGTTTGTTCTCTCCCTATATTCTTGATGCTTTTAGAGTCTAGAAATCTAATTCCTTCTTAAATATATTTAGTGACTTGGCCTCCATAGCCTTTCGTGGTAGAGATTTCCACAGGTTTATCACCCTCTGAATGAAGAGGTTTCTCCCTATCAAAATCCTAAATGGCTTACCCCATCTCCTGAGACTGTGACCCCCTTGTATGAAATACCCCAGCCAAAAGAAACAACATCCCTGTTAGGGTTTTATGGTTCAATTTAAAGTTATCTAACAGAATGGCAGAATATTATTTAAATGCTAGGCCAGCATTTGTTGTGCATTTCTTGTTGTCCTTGAGAAGGTGGTGGTGAGCTGCCTTCTTGAACCACTGTAGTCCTGAAGGTGTAGGTACACTCACAGTGCTGTTAGGGAGGAAGTTCCAGGATTTTGACCCAATGACAAAGAAGAAATGGTGATATATTTCCAATTCAGGATAGTGAGTGCCTTGCAGGGGAGCCTCCAGGCGGTGGTATTCCAAGTATTTGCTGCCCATATCCTTCCAGATGGTAGAGATTGTGGATTTGGAAGGTGCTGCCCGGGAAGCCTTGCTGAGTTCCTGCTGTGCATCATGTAGATGGTAGACACGGCTGCCACAATTCGAGGTGGCAGAGGGTTTGACTGTTTTTGGAAGGGGTACCAATCAAGCAGGCTGCCATGTATTTGTCCATTCAATTTGTCTAAATCAACTTGAAGCCTTTTAACATCCTCCTCACATTCCCACCAAGTTTTTTCGGCAAATTAGGAAATATCGTATTTAATTCCCCCATCCAAATCATTGATGTATATTCTGAGTAGCTGGTGCCCAAGAACAGATGCCAGCGGGAGCCCACCAGTCACTGTCTGCGGGACTCTCCGGTCTCCAATGACGAAGCCACATTCGGCAATCAGCCACACAATCCCCGTTGACACTGAAATGGGGGTGCGGCACTGCTTTTGCGATGCTCCGCCATCTCCAAAATGACATACTCGCAGAGTACACCGCACACCGTATGGAAGGCCTGCTGCCTTTTTTACCTACTATAAATATGGCAGTCAACAAGGCTGCCCTTCTTTCTTTAGATATTGATATTATATTGCTTTCAGAGTCGCCAGGTATCAAATGATACCGCCACAAGGTTCAACCAGGTATCAATCAAAGAGCTAAACAAGTTAGTTAGTTCAAGATCAATGGTACTTTATTTACACACAATATTAACTTACACATACAACATAAACACTACTAGTTAAGCTACTCCTAACAACTATAACAACCTGTACTTAACTTCAGACACCCAGCTTAGGTCAGAGGAACAGTGGCCTTTGTTCGAATCTACTGGGTCTGGAGAAGTAACTGCTGCTCAGCTGGGCTCATCCGTCTGGTAGCGGGCGTTGAACTTGGACTTGCTTCTTGTGATGCTCTGATTAGAGATGGGTGTTGCCAGAGTGCCAGGTCCAAAAGAGGAGGAGGGTGAACATTAGGCCTCGTCTGATGAGGGGGTTGGAGGGGGTAGGCTGAGGATGGGCAGGACTAGGGGCCCAGGTAGACATGGGAGGTCGCACAATGCATGCGCCAAGGCCAATGCACACGGGGCGCTCCAATCGCCCCCAGGTTCACCAACTGGAGGGGGACTAGCCCGGGGCATAGACACCACATCCAATCTTCACACCCCACAATCCCCAGGCCACTCCCCACTTGCAACCGCCTCTGTGATTCATACCTGCCTCACTATGGGGTACGGGCCCCAGGTTGGCAGTTAACAGCGTGTTTGGCCCATGTGATCGAGGATGATGACAACTCACTCTGGGATGAGCTCTGATGCTCCACATCATTAGACAACGTCTGACTCCTGCCAACGGTAGCACTTATCACCATCCACCTGAATGATCTCTGTGTGCGAGCTGTCCATCCCATCACACGGTCCCATCGAATTCCTGGGCTGGCGGGGTGGGGAGGGGGGGGCGGTTGGGGAGGTCATGGTGGGACACCGGTGGGGTGAGTGCTGGCTGAACTGCGAACCATGGGCCAAGCCCATCCACAACCTCCACCCATTCCCCCGCCACCCCTCCGCCCTCTCTGCAGTCAGCCCAGATCAGCACATTCCTCACACCCTCCTGACAGAGCACCAAGGCAGGTTGTAATGTTGTGCACAGGTGTTTGCATTGGATTGGATTTGTTTATTGTCACGTGTACCGAGGTACAGTGAAAAGCATTTTTTTGCGAGCAGCTCAACAGATCATTAAGTACATGGGAAGAAAAGGGAATAAAAGAAAATACATAATAGGGCAACACAAGATATACAGTGTAACTACATAAGCACCGGCATCGGATGAAGCATACACGGTGTAGTGTTAATGAGGTCAGTCCATGAGAGGGTCATTTAGGAGTCTGGTAGCAGCGGGGAAGAAGCTGTTTTTGAGTCTGTTCGTGCGTGTTCTCAGACTTCTGTATCTCCTGCCCGATGGAAGAAGTTGGAAGAGTGAGTAAGCCAGGTGGGGGGGTCTTTGATTATGCTGCCCGTTTTCCCCAGGCAGCAGGTGGTGTAGATGGAGTCAATGGATGGGAGGCAGGTTTGTGTGATGGACTGGGCGGTATTCACGGCTCTCTAAAGTTTTTTGCGGTCCTGGGCCAAGCAGTTGCCATACCAGGCTGTGATGCAGGCCGATAGGATGCTCTCTATAGTTCATCTGTAATGTTTTAATGTGAACAAATATATACATGTTTGTGCCCTAGCCCCTAACGCTAAACTGTGCCCTGCGCCCATGCCAACTTAACTGTTGTTTTTTTTTTCTGGCCTTATGTGCCCTAACGCTACACCCAGGTGGATCCCCAGATGGTAAATCCGGAGTGGAGGTGGCCTGCTGCAATTCCTGCCCTGCGACCTGTCCATTGGTGGACGTCTTCTAGGGCAGTCGGGCCTGGAGTGGCTCAGCTACTGTTTAGGTGTCCCAGGTGGCATGGTGACATCCTGTTTTGCCCATATGATGCGTCAAGGACAGGAGGGGGTAGTCTGAGGCACTGCAGTGTTCTGGTCAGGTCCCATCACCTCCTGCTGCTGGGTAGACCCCGGGCTACTCCATGGGCCTGGGATGCAAGCAGAGCCATCCCCTAAAGCTCCCTCGCCATCTGGTGTTGCCCATCCTGGAGGCCTGCTCTCATCTCGCGGGTCTGCGTGCTCATGGCTATGGAGCACAGGGAGTGGACCACCTCCTTCTGGGACTGCGCCACATCACGCTGCGACTGTCACCATCTTCTGGGTCTGTGCCACATCAGCCAATGACTGCGCCATCTCCCACTGAACTGGGCCACCTCCCTCTGTGTTTGTGCCACGTCAGCCAGCGCCTGGGCAATGTAGCCTGTGATAGGGGAGCACTGAACCGGGCCTTGGCCACCACCTGTACAGATTGCCGCAGGCTTTGGACATCCTCACCCATGGCCTTTGCCTCCAAGGCCTTCATTCCGGATGCCACCTGTGTGATGTTCACACAGGTGGCACGCATGGTCGGTACTACCTCCTGCTCCTGCACACGGTCTGACTCATCCAACTACACCTGCAGGCGCTGGGTGCTCGCCAACAACCCATGTAGTCCCTGGCTCTGCAACTGCATCTCTACTATAGATGGACAGGCTGTATCAGAAACCTGAAACCCATCTGAATGGCAGCTCTTCCCTGGGGCCGGCCCACCCTCCAACCGTCCACCCCCTCGGGGGTTTCTACCACCACCTTCTGTGGTGCCCTAGGAGCCTCTTCACTAGTGCCCAGCCGAGGTGAATATCTCTGGGATGGTGCAGGTTGTTGGAGACAGCTGTGACAGGAAGTCAGTGTCATACCAGGAATCGAGCTCCGGGGTATGTTGGGATGCGGGTCGAGGGCTCCCATCAGTGTCAATCGTTGTTGGTTGATACCTGGGTTCTGGCTGTTGTTGGGGCAGGGGGCAGGGGACACTAGGACCATCAACAGCAGCTCCTGCAAAATACATGTTGCATCGCTGGTCGGGGTTAGTGGGAGTGGTGGAAGGGGGTGTGGGGGTGTGTGGGGTGTCAGGGAGAGGGGAGGGGGTCTAGGGGTGATGGTGGCGTCGGAGAGGGGGTGTGGGGGTGGCGATGGGGTGGGCATGTAGGTGGTGGTGGAGAGGGGGCATAGGGGTGGTGGTAGAGCTGGTGTGGGTACGGGCATGGAGGTGGATGTGGAGGTGTGGGTGGTGTGGAGGTTGTGATGGGTGTGGGGGTGGTGGGGGTGTGGGGTGGTGGTGGAGGGGTTGACACACATGTCACTGGGCACTGCAACTCAGTGGGGTCTCACTTCTTCGTCCGATGCCGAACTCCATCCCGGCAGCTGCCCTTTCTTCAGGCCCACCGACCACATCATGTGCCCTATATTCTGCTGCGGTAAGGGGCCATGGGTTCGGCGGTCCCCCTCCAGCCGTCTCCTGTTCCCGCCGGTTGTACCCTTTTCCTGGGAGCAGGGAAAACAGAAAACGCACAATGTTAGTTAGACGATCTGACACATGCAGCCCAAAGGGTGGATAGCTGGTGGCTTCAGTGGCCAGGGCACCTGGTCATGGCGGACAGCATGGGTTCCGGCATGTGGTGCAGGTTGGGGGTTCGGTACCCTCTGGGTGGGGAGGGGGTTGTGTGGGGGTTACAGGTGTGTGGAATGAGGGGGGGTTGGTGCTCGGGGCACAGTGCTGCCTACTCACGGTGGCCATCCTGAGGAGGTCACGCAGTTTTTTCTGGCTCTGCTGACCGGTCTGGAGGCACTGGCCACCTCCGCCACCTGCACACAGGCCCGGCGAACAGCAGCAGCTGGCAGCCTTTTTCTCACCCGGGGTAGGGTTGCCAACCTCTCCTCCACGGTGTCCAGCTTGGTGAATCTCATGGCTCAGTATCTCACTGCCATCTTGTTGGCTGGGATGGTGTGTGTGGGGAGTGCAGCTTGTGTGGGAGTGTATATATAGATGTGGCTGCAGCTTGTCAGTCTCCTGAGTGCCAATCCCGAGCCTGGCGAATCCAGCTCCAATTCCCATTGGATTCGATCATGTTCCACGTGATGCCATGCTAGCCCCTTTACGGTCATTGAATAGGTTCAGGTGCAGCGCCAGTTTTACAATCATAGAGGGCAGCACGATGGCATAGTGGCTAGCACTGCTACCTCACAGCGCCGAGGCCCCAGGTTCGATCAATCACCCCATCACGCCCACACCCACCAATACCCCACACCATCCGCACCCCCACATCCATCTCCATGCCCGTACCCACACCAGCTCCACCACCACCCCTCCACCCCCTCTCCACCACCACCACCACCCTTACACGCCCACCCCATCGCCACCCCCACACCCCCTCTCCGCCACCACCATTACTCCTTGACCCCCTCGCGTTTGCACGTTCTCCCCGTGTTTGCATGGGTTTCGCATCTACAACCCAAAGATGGGCAGGGTAGGTTGATTGGCCATGCTAAATTTCCCCTTAATTGGAAAAAATGAATTGGATACTCTAAATTTTTTTTTTAAGTTTTACAATCGTAGAACTCTACTAACCCTGCCCCAGAAGCAACACATAGGCGGCATTCTCCACTTACTGACGCTGTAGAATCGCTGTAGGTACCAGATTGACATCAAATCGGGATGTACCGGCACCCTTAAAACGGCATAAATGCGATGCCCGCCGCGTGGGGTAAAGTACAATAGGCACATCATTAACAGCCCGACACCCTATTCTCCGGGGCCTCCGAGATTCATTGCCTCCGATGGGCCTAGTTCCCGACGGCACGGTTCACTTGTAGTTTCAAAAGTCGTGAACCTGGCGTCGTGGCTGTTGAGCTAGAGAGAGGAGGTAGGGAATGGCATGGAGTGACTGTGGGCTGCCGGCCCGGACACGGCCGTTCAGGCTGCAGAAAGCGGGCCCCTGCCGGGGCCGGGAGAGGGGGGGGGGGGGGAACAGGCCGAGCAGCTGGGGTGCCCCCCTACAGGACTGGGGCAATGCCCAGACACCAACTGCCATTATCCCCCCCCCCCCAGCTGAGGCGTTGGCTCCTGGGTGACAGGGGTTACCCGCTGCGGCCGTGGCTCGTACAGGCGCCTGTTAGCTTCATGCAGATGATGTGCCCACTCTGGTGGGATCAGTGCTGGAAGTCACCGTTGGGGCGATCGTTGGGGCACCGTAAGGCCAGAATGCCTGATCTGTAAATTCAGGGTAAAGTATCTGATCATTCTTTATTTTCACTTGGCTGCAAGCTCTAGAAGATGACATGGTAGCTTTATTTTACACACATTCAAAGTTTAATTACTGCAAACGGGTAATAAAAAATAAACTAGAAAATAATCCCATTTCTTACTTTGGTGAAATAAAAGAGAACTTGACCTTGAATTCACTGACTGATACATATTCAAAAATGTGTTGAAGCAGACAGCCAGATATTATTAGGAGGAGACTGGTAAATCCATTCGTACTTGGCAACTTTCCATTCAGAGGCCCATCGTGATGAATTAGCTGAAAGGTCAAAGAGCAGAAGGCTGGGTAAGTAGAGTTGATTTTTGATTTAGTACAATTTCCAGGTCCTTTACAGGAAACTCAGTAACTTTCTAAGAATGCCAATCTTAATAATCTGGGTGAATAATTAAATTAAAATTAAAATAAAATACTGCAGATGCTGGAAATACGAAATAAAAGCAGAAGTGCTGGAAAAACTCAGCAGGTCTGGCAGCATCTGTGGGGAGAGAAACAGAGTTCATGTTTCAAGTCTGAATGACTCTTCACCTTGTGCCTTCTCCTTGTAACCCCGCTCATACTTCCATTTCAGGGAACAACAAATTAACTTTTGAATGCCTCGATTGAACATGCCTCTATCATGCTCTCTGACTCTTGTTGATCAAAAATCCATCTAACTCAGCCTTGAATATATCCATGACCCAACCATGACCCGCATGATCACATACGGACTGGAAACGGTTAACTCTATTTCTCTCTTCACAGATGCTACCAGACCTGCTGAGGTTTGTCAGCATTTTCTGTTTTTAATTAAATTCATAAAGCAGGACTACATGTCCAGAACACAAGAAACTTCCAGTTAGCTTAGTGATGAAGGCAACTAAGCACATAGAGGTTAAACTTCTTGCAGTGACCTACTTGCCCGATCAGGCCACAATTTAAACTGGTACCATGTGGTCAGCCTTTAATCTATGTGCATTCAGTGAAATTCAAAATTTGGGTTCTGATGACATAATTCTGATCTAGACCTCAGATTGAAACTGCTAACAGCTGCATTTTGCACCTGGTGCCAGCCTTGCTTGGAGCACTGGGTGCAAAAGAGTAGTTATACCAATGAAGGGTCAAAAGGTAAATTGAAAATGAAATGAAAATTGCTTATTGTCATGAGTAGGCTTCAAATGAAGTTACTGTGAAAAGCCCCTAGTCCAGTCATTCCAGCGCCTGTTACTTTTTACTTTAAAAGTTTTCTTGAGGGTTGAGCAGGAACAGGAGTGCTTCTCTGGGCTTCACCAGGAAAGCTAGCACTTTCTTCCCGTAACCATAACCATAGAAGAGTCTGCGCTTAAATGAATAAATATGTGAAGTCCAACCCTAAACATTCTGCAATGTACTTGCGGTTTAAACAAGGTGAGGGTGGGGTGTCTGAAAATCCCACTCTGGAGAGGTGGATCTGTGATCATAATATTTTAATGAAATTCTATTCCCCAGTTTTTGACAGCCATTTAAATTTAATGCTGGAAAGTCAAGTTTCCCAGGCTTTGGATGGGCAACAGCTGAAGGGAAATTGGGAAGGCTGGATCAAGAAACTGTTTTTTTACAGCCCCACTTTTGGACCAGGAGGAGCAGAAGTGCTCATGTGCACACAATGCCATAATCAGCCTCCCTCCCAACTTTCTTCAGACACTCATCTCACTTTTCAGAGTCCTCCTCACCACGCTTCAATCTTGTCCATCCATCTGCCCTCCTCACCAATGCATTCTGAGACCCCATTATCCATGCCCAAATATTTTATGATTGGCAGCGACTGCCCTCATCCGCTCCTTGCTGCAGTTTTCTATAGCGCTCTTTCCTGCCTGGCAGAGACCAGACCCTCAAGCTAGCCAACTGCTGGGCAGGATTTTGAATTATAAGAATACCAGGAGTTGAGCTCCTGTCGCAAATTTCATCTAGATATCAGCATTCCCAGAATTTCCAGGATCCCTCCCCCCCCCCCCCACACTTTCCCCAACACAAACACATGCCTTCACCCCCCCCCCCCCCCCCCCCCCCCCCAGGGCCAAATGGACCCCATTAAACAGTATGCACTTCAGACGAATTAATGTATTGGTGTTCGAAGTCCATACCTTGCAAAGTCCTTTGACTATCTGGTCTGAGCTGATGATTATTCTGTTGGATGGTATTCTGTCTAACTTTGCCATATTAACTCCTTACATTCTAGAAAGCAAAATGCAAGTTAAAATTAAACATAGGCAAAAATACATCCCTGATCGGTTTCTGATCATTTATATTAAAAAAGCAAGAGATTCTTTAGCTATCAACTGACAATGGAACTTCAAGAGAATAAGATACAATTAGCAAATACTTACACATTTAGAATACTAATAGTGGGAAATTACTGGTTATTTGACATAAATTTTTTGTAAATTTGGAACTGGTCAAATAAATACTATTGAAAGGTAGAAATAGGTCAAAAGTTCCTAGAAAAGTTATGAAATCATGAGGAGAAAAGCCCAAATGATATGATTTCCAAGTAAACAAACTAATTGTAGGACAAATTGCACAGAAGAATCTTATCGCTTTTTTACTATTTTATCACCATTGAGTACATTAGGCTAAATGTGTCAGACACTAGATAAAATTGTCTGATATGGTAAATATTCCAGAACATCTCGTGAGCTGTAACTTTTCCCCAGGTACTGTGTAGTTTCACAACATCCCCACAAGTTTTCCTTATTGAGCATCTCTTATTTATAATAAGTGTTAACAACTCAAAGCAGTAGTCTTCACGTTTTGTATTCTAAGGTATATTTGATTAGATTGGAGTTTATAAACAACTCTGATTTGATTAGTTACCAAGCATCACATGTAGAATTGATGGATTACTTTGGTGGCAAACGCTTTTGATTATGGTGTTGTGCTGAGAAACTATTTGCTTGTGTGGATAGAGCACAGAATTATCTGGATTGAATTGTTTTAAATTGGATAACAAGAAGAAAAACCTTAATATACATTGTTGAGGATTTCAAACTGCAGAGATTTTGTTGGAACTGTTTCTTGCAGTTTTTTTTTAGTTTCTTCAAAACGGTCGGATAGGTCCTGTTTATTTCGTTATGCTATTGATATAATTGAAAAATGCAAAACTTGTTTCTACTATGGCCTGATAAATGGTACAACATTGTCTCAAAAGGAAAGAACTTCTAGGTTACCATGGGATTGATCAATCATTTAATTCCTTTGGAAAGTGGAACTTTTGGACTTTTTGTTGATTGTATTTTGGTTAATGCTAATACCATTAACCATCATCTATGAAGCTCTGGACCCTCTTAGTGCATCTTTCTGCACTGGAGCTAAATAGTAACTATTGGCAGATGAAAATGGATCCAATAAGTAAGGTAGAGTCCGCCCTTGTAGAAAAGTACGACTTGTATCAATTTAAGGTCATGTCATTTGAGCTTAAAATGCCTTGGGTAGATTTGAAATATTAATGGAATAGTCTTAATGGGTCTTAGAGGGGAAAACTCTTTACTCAGTTTGCTATTATTTTCTCCAAATTTTGAACAGCAGGATTTAAAACAAATCCCTGCGACAGTAAAATATACTGGCAGCTTTTTCTTAAAAGCTATATAAAAATTGCTATGTCATGTTTTACAGTTGCAGCATTTACTCTTATTTTTCCTGAAGCCTCTGAAAATGCAGTAATAAAAAGAGATTCTTGGATAATAGGATGATATTACAGCTTTGTGCCAGACACCTTGGTAATTGTACAAGCTTTGAATGTACTGCAGAAAAATGTCTGTCTTGAAAGTGGACCCAAGGGGATAACAATACTTTCAAGGTCCTTGAAAGTGAATTAATTGAGAACTTCAATAATCGGACATCCTGATTATAACCAGTCTTTTGTCATTCAGATTGATGCTAGTATATGTGATTTGGGAGATGTCCTCCGACAGGATCAGAATAATTAGGAGATTTTAACTTATGTTAGTAGGGCATTAACCAGCTCAGAATTAAATTACAACATATCAATAGCAATGCCATTTCTGTTACTGTGAGCATTAGGAAAGTGTATAGAGTCAGTGGCTGGGATTTCCTGGCCCACCAGCTCTACAAATATTCCCATTCCACACATAACAATGCCCGGAGCTGGTACGGCCGGAATATTCCACCCAGTGCCTTTCATTGGTCACACACAAATTTATTGTTTTGCAATAACCAACATGGATCAAATATGCTGTACTTTGTGGGATAAATTTCTACTGAGCTTTTCCAACTTATCCATTGCAATTTTAGCAGTAACAATACAGAAACCCTGGAGAGACTGTAAACGGCAAGTAAGCCATTTTCTAGAGGTTTTTGTAACTTTTCTGATGAGTTTGAGGCAAGTGAGCAAGAGAACCCCTGTGGAAATCACCTCCCACATCTACTCGAATTTTAACCTCTGATGGATCTCAAAAACCGTTGCTCGGCTAATAATGTACTGGCTAGATTATTTTTCATTCATTTTACAGGTGTACCAAGGTTTTGTTTGTAATGCCATTGGGTCAGAATGAGCCTTTTGGGCGCAATTATGTGGCTGAATTTTTCCCATGGGCATCCTGAAACTGATGTTGGGACTGTCTCCGGGTCCCAAGGATGTGGTTTTCTGTCATGGGACTGCCGTCTTAATTTTATACGAAGTGATCAAATAAGAAGGCACCTAAGCTTCATTGTCTGATTAGAGAAAGCTGATGAGTTCCATAGGAGGGAGCTCAGGTCGGGACAGCCCACTGCAAGGGAGGCTGTCAGCCCTCACTGTGTGACCAATGTGAGCCCTGTTGAGGCCCAGGTGACAGGAGCAATAGGGAAGCATTATAGCTGCCATTAACATCAGGGGAGTGAGACATTATGCTCAAGACAATTGGGGACATTCTTCTCCATGGATTCCGCACTCAATGGCAAGGTTTCCTGTCGTTAACGGTTAAACCGCAATCATATGTAACGTAGCCTCCACTTTCCACTGTGCAGGCATCTTCTCTTACTTGCCAGGGTATGGACAAAGTGGGATCCTGCACAATGCTGGCGGGTTTGGAGTATGTTTATGAAATGCCATCTAACTACCTCACTAATTGGCTTAACTATCTGCCAGACAAATTGCTGTTGCCAGTGCTCTGCGACCTCCAGGAAGAGTATGAGGAGGTAGGATCCCATTTGGCAGCAAGTCCGACTCTTTCATTTCAAAAATGCAATGTGCCTCTCTCCTCCAAAGCTGCATTCATAAGGCTAGGAAATTTCTGGCCATCATTTTCCTAGGATAAGACAAGATTTGTTGTTCGCAAAAGAAAGATATCCAAGCATCTATTTTAGTTAGAATTGTGCAGGCATTTTAATAAGAGTTTCTCCAGGTATTTAAATAGGAAAAGAGTTACTAAAGCAAGTGTTGGTCCTCTGGAGAGTGAGACTGGAAAATTGTTAATGTAAAAAAAGGTAAAAGTGGAAGTGCTGAACAGGTATTTTGTGGCTGTCTTCACTGTCGAAGACTTAGAAAACTCCTTGAAGATACTTGAAAATCAAGAGGTGAAGAGGACAGGGGAACCAAAAACAACTGTCAACATCTGGGAAAAGATATTGAGAAAGCCAATTGGACTAAGAGCCAACAAGTCTCCAGCACCAGGTGGCTCCATCCTAAGCTCTTAAAAGAAGAGCCTGCAGAGATAGCAGAGGGGTTGGTTATAATCTTCCAAAATTCCTCAGATTCTGGAAGGGTCCCAGTAGATTGGAAAATAGCAAATGTATCCTATTTATTCAAGAAAAGAGAGAGACGGAAAGCAGGAAACTGTAGGAAATTAGCCTAACATCTGTCATAGGCGAAGTGCTAGAGTTCATTATTGAGGAGGTTTTAGCAGGATACTTAAACAATCGTAATGGGATCAGGCTTGGTGAACATGGTTTTGTGAAAGGAGAATCATATTTAACTAATTTATTAAAGTTCTTCGAGGAAGTAATAAGCAACGTAGATAAAGGGGAACCTGTATATATGGTGTACTTGGGATTTCCAAAAGCAATTGATAAAGTGTCATTTAAAGATTAATACACAAGATAAGGTAAGAACTCATGGTATTGGGTGCAACATCTTAGGATGGGTAAAATATTGATCAGGTAAAGAGAGCGGAGAGTCTGGATAAGTGGGTCTTTTTCAGGTTGGCAAGCTAGTAGAGTTCAATAGTGATCAGTGCTGGGGCTTCAACTATTTATAATCTAATTCAATGATTTGGATGAAGGGGCCAAATATGCAGTAGCTAAATTTGTTCACGACATCATGATAGGTAGGAAATAAATTGTCAAGAGGTAAAGTGTCCACAAGTAAACATGGATAGGTTGAGTGATTAGGCAAATAATTGGCAGAGGGAGCAAACTGTGGGAAACTATGAACTTGTCCCATTTTGGCAGGAAGAATCAAAAAGCAGTATGCTATGTAAATGGTGTGAGATTGCAGAACCCAGAACAGAGGGATTTGGGTGTCCTGGCACATGAATGACAAAACGTTTGAATGCAGGCACAGCATGTGATTAGGAAGGGAAAATTGCATGTTGATGCTTATTGCATTGGAACATAAACAGTGGGAATTTTTACTGCACTGTACAGGGCATTGGTGAGACCACATCTGGAATACTATGTATAGTTTTGGTCTCCTTATTTAAAAAGGATACAATTGTGAGAAGCAGTTTAAAGAAGGTTCACTGGACTCATTCCTGGAAGAAGGGATTATCTTAAGAAAACAGGTTGAACAGGTTGGGCCTTTATCCACTGGAGTTTAGAAGAATGGCAGGCGATCAAATTGAAACATAAGATCCTGGGGAGACTTGATCGGGTGGATACCCAGAGGATGTTTCCACTTGCGGGGGAGACGAGGTGACACAGTTTAGAAATAAGTGTTATAACCTACACGAGACCCACGGGGCCAGGCCGGGCTGGGCCAATTAGGCTCCCCATGAGTCTTGTGAAATACGAGCTTCCCCGCTGAGGGGCGGAGCTCTCTCATTAGCGGGAGAGCAGATCAGGAGATAAATACCCCAGCCAGGGTGTGGGCTGGGTGCAGGTAGTCCCTTTTGTGACCAGCGTACATCTTTGTGTCACTGTTAATAAATCTTTCACGCCTTACGCTTCCTGTGTGGCGGCTCTTTGAACTTAACACTGGCGACGAGGATAGGATCCAACCCACATGTGCAAAACAGTTCGGATGCAGACCGACCCCACCTGTTATCCAAGGTTAGTAATATCATCTTGTATGTGTCCCAGAAACGCGCCCTTTTCAGCTAACTGAAGACATTTACATCAAAGATCATCAAGTTCAGCGTGGAAGATGGTATACTCCTTTGGCAGATGCGCATCATGTTTACATAGAAAGGGCAAGCCCCATCTTAGCGGACCTCTACAATGGGCATCCTAGCATGTGAAAGATAAAGATGTTCACCCGCAGTTACATGTGGTAGCCAAGTTTGGATGCGGAGATTGACCGGCTCACCCAGCAATTCAGAGTATGCCAAGATAAGCAGACCCTCCTGCCTGCAGCACCGCTTCACCCGGGGAGTGGCTGGGCTGCCCGTGGGTATGCCTCCATGCCAATTTTACCGGCCCTTTTCAGGGGCCCATGTTTCTCCTCCAAAGCTCAAAGCTCACTCCAAAGTGGCTCGCGTCCGCATAATAATAATATTCGCTTATTGTCATAAGTAGGCTTCAATTAAGTTACTGTGAAAAGCCCCTAGGCGCCACATTCCGGTGCCTGTTCGGGGAGACCGGTATGGGGATTGAACCCGCACTGCTGGCCTTGTTCTGTATTACAAGCCAGCTGTTTAGTCCACTGTGCTGAACCAGCCCCTATAACATGATGTTATAGACAACTTTGCGGATGGTGGTCGAGAAGCTTCGGTTCTCATTTAGTATTCACGGCATTCCAAAGGTACTGGTCTCTGAAATTTCATGAGGACCAATGGAGTGCACCACATATGCACTGCCCCATATCACCCCCATATCCAATGGTTTGGCCAAGCGGGCAGTCCAGACGTTCAACCATGGAATGAGCAAGCAGACCATGGGGGTCCCTCGACATACTACCACACCACACTGCATGCCGCTACCAGCATGACGCCAGCGGAACTTCCTTGGGGTTGTCGACAATATCGGGCTCGCCTTAGCCTAGCATTGCCCCATATTGCCTCAGAAAGTAGCAGCTGGGGCATTGCCCTGCCGAGCATGCCCCGCTTGAGCAGTTCATGCCAGGTGACACAGTCCATGTGAGCAATTTTGATGACGGTGCCAAGTGGATTCTAGGCACTATTATTCAGCAGATCGGGCAGGTGTTGTACCTAGTTCGTAAGAGGGATCATGAATCAAACAGGCACTTTGATCATCTCTGCAATAAGAGCTCCATAATGTGCGATGTCATTTTGGTGGGCCCGGCTCGGCCCCTGGACACCTCGGTGCCGCCGATATCACAAGCACTATCCCACGAGGGCCTCGATGCCCAGATGCCGGTTGCCGAGGATTTGGACCCCGAGATTGAGGTGCAACCACTGGATGTGGGGAGGCGGTGGTGTAGTGGTCTTGTCAGCGGACTAGTGATCCAGAGGCCCAGGGTGATTCTTTGGGCACCCTGATTCAAATCCCACCAGATGGCAAAATTTGAATTCAATAAAAATCTGGGATTAAACGTCGACTGATGACCATAAAACCATTATCGATTGTCATAAAAACCGATCTGGTTCCCTGATGTCCTTTAGCGAAGGGAATGTGCCTTCCTTGTTTAGTCCAACTCCAGACCCACAGCAACGTTCTTGACTCTTAAGTGTCCCTCTGAAAAACCTAGCAAACCACTTAGTTCAAGGGTAAATAGTGATGCCCTCTTCCCATGAATGAATATAAAAAATAAAAATATACATTGCCTTTTGACAACTCTCCTGATAACCAGCCAGTGATGGTAGTACCACCGTGACAGTCAATGATGAAAGATTGGTCACCTGACTGCTATACACCACCTGGCTCTGCACCAACGAAGCCTGAGTGGCAACCATGGGCAAAGAGTGGGGGGAATGTTGTCACCTACACGAGACCCACGGGGCCGGGCCGATCAGGCTCCCCATGAGTCTCGTGGAATACAAGCTTCCCTGTTGAGGGGGCGGAGCTCCCTCATCAGCGCGACAGCAAATCAGGATATAAAAACCCCGGCCAGAGTGTGGGCTGGGAGCGGGTCGTCCTTCTGGGACCACTGAACATAGAGTCTGCATTTCATTGTTAATGAATCATTTGCCCTTATGCTTCCCATGTGGCTGTTCCTTGAACTTAACATAAGATTTCTCCATTTTGTTACGTCTGGGCTAGTGCATGGTCAATTCCAGTTCCACATGCCCCAGAAACACAACACAAGTAATAATTTCTAGAAAAATACCCTAATTTACAGGCCATGTCAGTTTCATGACTGAGCGCGACGCGGCCGTTAGATCGCGGGAGAGGCCAAAATTAGACACCGCGCCGTGTACCGATCGGGTTGCGATCTAATCGGCCCGCTCCCATTGGTGAGAAACAAATAATCACCAATTAAAGCCAATTTCCTGACCACTAATGGCTTCCCATGATCAGCGCCGGCTCTAGGGTTGCTGGCGCCCCGGGCAAGCTGAACTTCGGTGCCCTTGGGGGGGGGGGCTGAGAGGGGGGGGCGGGGCCGAGAGGGGGGGCCGAGAGGGGGGGGCCGAAAGGGGGGGGGTCGAGGGGGGGGGGCCGAGAGGGGGGGGGGCCGAGAAGGGGGGGCCGAGAGGGGGGGGGGCGAGAGGGGGGGCGGGGCCGAGGGGGGGGGCGGGGGGGAGCGGGCCTGAGGGGGGGGCGGGGCAGGGGGAGCGGACCCGAGGGGGGGCGGGGCGGGGGGGCGGACCCGAGGGGGGGGGCGGGGTGGGGGGTGCGGACCCGAGGGGGGGGCGGGGGGACGGACCCGAGGCGGGGGGGGGGAGCGGACCGAGCGGGGGGGGCGGACCGGGGGGGGCGGACCGAGGGGACAGACCGGGGGGAGTGCGGCCACCCTGGGGGAGTGCGGCCACCGCGCATGCGCTGGTTGGCGCCGGCCCAACTGCGCATGCGCGGGACCCGAGTCTGGCGCCCCCTAGCACATGGCGCCCCGGGCGACTGCCCGAGTTGCCGGTGCCTTGAGCCAGCCCTGGGAATGTGAGTAGGGAGGGGGAACCATGGGAGACTGGAGGCTGATTGACTGTCACTCACTCTCATCAATCCCTTACAGATATTGCACAAAATGGATGATACCTTGGACTCCGCGGAAGCTGCCATCGCAGTACTGGTGGCAGACCAGGCAGCCAGATACCAGAGAAGGTGGTGGCAGCAATGTTGTCCGAGGCTCAAGGCAGAGTGTTTTTCCAGCATATTCTGTTCTCGTTTCAGATTGCAGAATCCGCAGAATTTTGTTTATTTAAAAGCTGTGCCTGCTCAATGTCAACAAAAGGCTTAATTCTTTCTTTATGATGTTCCATAATATCAGTCTTCTTTTATATTGTACTAAGTATGGGGTTAAAGATCAAATTCTGCTTTAGACAATGGCTCAGTTTGATAGGTCCGGAGTACAGATCCTATGGGGTTAATTTGGTTACCATTCAAAAACAAGCATTGAGATCACAGTGTGCACCATTTGAGTTGAATGCAGCCAGTACACAAACTTTATTTTGCTTGCTCATTATAATGATTTCTGTGTGCAACAAACACTCCCTGTGCTTTTCAATGACTGCATAAATCAGTAGGGAGACAAATATTGTATGTCGGTAGTTCTGGCCTGCAACTCTTAAAGAGGAGGAGCACTGTGGTTGCAATAAGTGCCAGAAGTTGTTCTACAAGTGAGAAGAGAACAGGCCCTATTCCACTGACAGCCTTGTTTGAAGAAAGAGAAATATCTTGTACCTTCACCAGTGGCCCTCCAGGCACATGTTCAGAGACAGTGGCTAGTGGAAGATGTCAATATAACATCTTATAACATTAATATAACTAGATTCAGTGCAGAATGAACTTCCATTAATTGTCAAGGTCGGGAAGGTGGCAGGATCAGATGGATTCCGAGTAGAGCATTACAAGAAATTTATGGACAAATTGGTGCGGCTGATGGTGGAAAGGTTTGAGGAGGCGATGGGGAAGGGGGTGCTACCAAAAACATTGGGACAGGCCTCAATCTGTTGTTAAAGAAAGTTGTTAAAGAAAGATAAGGAGCCAATGGAGTGTGGGTCATACAGGCCTATATCGCTAATGAATGTTGACGCAAATTTATTGGCGAAAGTATGGCGGCTAGGGTGGAGGGGTGCCTCCCGAAGGTGATAGGGGAGGACCACATGGGGTTCGTGAAAGGAAGGCAGCTGTTCTCAAATATTAGGAGGGTATTAAATGTAATCCTGACGTTGGCTGAAGGAAAGTAGTTGGAGGTGTGGTTGTGCTGGACAGGGAAAAGGCATTTGATCGAGTAGAATGGGGTATTTGATGGCAATTCTTGAGAGGTTTGGGATTGGGCTGAGATTCATGGAGTGGAAACAGTTATTATATAAGGAGCTGAGGGTGAGTGTCCGCAAAAATAATATGAATTTGGGTACTTTGCCCTGCACCGGTGGGCCAGGCAGGGGTGTCCTATGTCCCCTCTGTTGTTTTCATTAGCGATAGAGCCTTTGGCCATCGCTTTAAGGAGCTCAAGGCTGCGGTAGGGAACATAGGGTGTCTCTGTACGCAGATGATTTCTTGTTGTACATATCAGAGCCGAGTGCGTCGAGGGGGAACATAATGGAACTTCTCCAAAATTTGGGGTCTTTTTCAGGATTTAAATTAAACCTGGAAAAGAGTGTAGTGTCCTGGCTGGGAGTGGGGGAGGGTGTGGGAGGGCTGCCATTTCACAGGGCAGCAACCCATTACAGGGGCGCGGTTCTCCGCCCCCCCACGCCGGGTGGGAGAATAGTGGGAGGGCCTCCCGACATTTTTCACGCCCTCCCGTTATCCCCCCCCCCCCCCCCCACGCCCGCCCCACGCCACGAATCGGCGTTCGCCGTTTTTTACGGCGAGCGGTGATTCTCCAGGCCAATGGGCCGAGCAGCCGGGCCTTCACACCCGTTTCAAAACAGCAGCAACCACACCTGGTCGCTGCCATCGTGAAACGGGCGCCAGATGCCCGTTTGGGGCATCTAGGGGCCCGATTGGCACGGCAGTACCACGGCTGTGCCAAGGGGGGCACAGGCCCGCGATCGGTGCCCACCGATCGCAGGCCTTGCGTCCGTAATGGACGCACTCTTTTCCCTCCGCCGCCCGGCAAGATCAAGCCGCCACGTCTTGCGGGGCGGCTGAGGGAAAAGACGGCAACCGCGCATGCGCGTGTTGCCGCTGTCCAACCTGCGCATGCGCGGCTGACGTCACCGTGCGCGTCAGCTGGCGTGACGCTTGTCGTGCGGCCTTGACGATGGTCGTCAAGGCCGCGCCGACGGGACGCCCGGGGCCCCGCTGCTAGCCCCGCCCAGGGGGGGAGAATCGGGTCCCGGAAGTGGGCGCGGAGGCTGCCGTGGGTGACGGCCTGTCCCACGGCAGCCTTTACGATTCTCCGCATTTGCGGAGAATCTCGCCCCAGATATTTGGGGGTACAGGTGGCACGGTACAATTTTACTAGCTTGGTGGGGAGGGTGAAAGCGGATTTGGCAAGGTGGGATAGTATCTCTCTGTTACTGGCAGGTCAGGTGCAGGCGATTAAAACGAACGTGTTGCCACGATTTCTGTTTCTATTTCAGAGCTTGCTGGCCTTTTGGCCAAAGTCAATTTTTTAAGGAAGTGGACAACTCGATCACCTCATTTATTTGGAGGGGGGGGAGATAGTCAGGGTGGTCCTGCAGAGAGGGCAGCGGGAGCGGTGGTGGGGGGGGGGGGGGGCTGGGGTTGGGGTACAGCCCCCTGAATTAATTATATTACTATTGGGCGGCGAATGCTGAAAAGATGAGGAGTTGGGATGGAAGGAAGGAGTCCCAGTGGGTTAGAATGGAGGAGGGTCTGCGCAGGAAGACGGGGTGGAGGGCGTTGGTAACAGTGCCACTCCCGATGGCCCCGGGTAAATACTTTGGGAGTCCAGTGTTGTGTTATGCTTCTTCAAGTAGCATAAGCTGATTCCTTGATGTATACTCTGACAAAGGAAGGTTCAGACTTGGAGATAGGTTTAACACATTTATTGAACAGTTAACAATTCTCCTACTTGAGTTCGACTCTCTTGCTGATCTTACTGCAGTAACTCAATCTAACTAACCAGTGGATGTGATGCTTCTTGATCTGCATCTGTCTTTCTGAGTGTCACCTATGGAAAGAGAAAGAGCATGTGTGCCCTGTCCTTTTATATGGGTAGCCCCCTTGTGGTAGTGTCACCTCTGGGTGTGTCTTGACTGCCCATTGGCAGTGTCCTAGCTTACTGCCCTATTGGTTGAATGTCTGTGTGTCATGATGTCTCTGGTGCTCCCTCTAGCGTTTACTCAGTCCTAGTGTATCTATATTAACCCCTTGTGTATCTACAGTGATGCATATCAACACATCCGGAGGTGGTGGCAAAACTGAAGAGTTGGAGGCAGTTGAGGCAGCATTTTAAGCTGGCGGCTGGGTCCGGGGAGATGCCGATCAGGGGGAACTATAGGTTTGAGCCAGGGAGGCTTGACAGGAGGTTTCGGAGATAGCAGGAGAGGGGAATCAGGGTATTATAAGACTTGTTACTGGGGGGATTTTTGCGAAGTTGGAAGTGTTGGGGGAGAAACATGGACTGGGGCAAGGGGAAGGATTTAGTTACCTGTAGCTCCAAAACTTTGCTCGCATCGACCCCTTCATTATTGGAAGAGGTATTGACGGCATGGGGAATGGGGAAGGGTGGTGGTGTTGGCGATCTGTGGGTGGATTTTGGGGGAGAACGGGGTGTCTGTGGAGGGGACTAAAGCCAAGTGGGAGGAAGAGTTAGGGGAGGTCTGGAAAACGGTCTGTGGTGTGAGGTGCTCCGGAGGGTAAATGCCTCAGCCTCATGCGTAAGGTTGGATGCAGCTAAAGGTTGTATATAGGGTGCACTTCACGAGGGTGAGGATGAGTCGATTCTTCGATGGAGTGGAGGACATATGTGAACACTGTGGGAGGAGCCCCGCAAACCATGTACATATGATTCCGTCCTGTCCGAAGCTGGAGAGGTATTGGAGGGAGACTTTCAATATAATCCCGGGGGTACTGTACATGAACTTGGAACCAGGGCCCCTCAAAGCCATTTTTGGGGTGTCGGACCGGCTTGGGCTGCAGGCGGGTGAGGGGGCAGATGGTTTTTCCTTTGCATCGCTGATTGCCCAGAGGCAGGTCCTGCTGGGTGGTGGTCAGTTTCTCGCCCTGTGCCCTGGCTTGGTGGGGGGAATCCACTGGAATTTCTGACTCTCTAGAAGGTGAAGTTTAAGCTGAGGGGTGTGAAGGAACAGTTCTACAATTCATGGGGACTGTTTATTAAACACTTCCGAAAATTGGTTGCCATCGACCATTGCGGGGTTAATTGTTGTCCTTGATTACACTGTTTACTGATTGACTGTTAATTTTCATTTTTACTTGGAATATATGGGTGATGTTTGGGTTTGTAAATTGAATGGGATGCTGTTTGGGGGATTGGTATTGTATTTGTTTTTGTTTGTTTTCTTTTGTTGTTTATTTGATGAAAATGTTGAAAATTAGGAGAATAAAAAGATTTTATAAAAAATAGTCAAGGTCAATGAATGCATTTTCACATGCCATATCCTGCCAACATCACCAGTAGCCTCAGCCACTGTTCACACAATCAGGAAAAGATGGCATAAAGCCCTCCAAACCTATCTTCAGTCCTCTCCACTGAAATACATCAGCCTTCCACCAGACAAGTGTCAGCATTGGGGAGGACGCCCATCGCACTAGAAGAGACAAAGGCACACAGAAGAGGCAAGCAGAGAATGCACAAGGGAGATTGGTTTATTTTTATATGCACTTTGACATGATTTAATTTATAAACTTGGAATGTGTATTTTCTAGTGCCTTTGATCCCTACATTGCGGAAATGAAGATGGTGTGATGGTCAGAGTCGGGGCAGGGGTAAGGAGTGTGGGATTGCCGCTAACTGACAAATTGGAGCTGAGGTAAATAGAACCATTCATTCATCATTTGGTCATTCGAGCCCAGGCAGAACTGGGTTGTCTATTGCAAGCTGGCTTCTTTTTCCTCCTCCCCCTCCTGCTCCTCCTCCTCTTCCTCCACCTCCACCTCCTCCTCATCCATCTTCTTTTCCTCTCTTCCTCTCTAGCCTCTCTCGGTAACATATCAGGGAAAGGAACTGTGATGAATGGTATCAGTAGCTGCTGTAACTGTACCTTACCTTTAATACATTGGCCTTTTAAGACCGGGCTTGGAACCCTGGGGGACTCCGCCTCTGGCTCCGCCCCCAGGAAACGGTATATAAGTAGAGGCTCACTCGGCAGCATGTGGTGAGCACACCTCTCGGCTGCTGTTCAGTTCTCCGATGACTAAAGTCTTTGAATTACCAATCTTCTCTCCTGTGTCGTAATTGAGGATATCTCAATTTAATCATCAGACGCATCAAGATGGATGTGGTGGTATGATTAGCATAGCTGCCTGCCATTGGTGCAGAACACCGGCTTACCATTGGCCCTGGTCGGTCATGTGCCTTTCGACCGGTTGGTTGAGACCAGTCATGTGACGACTCCCCGATTGGTCGAGAGGCTGAGTTACACCCGCCTCCAGGGCGGAGTATAAATACCCAGTACTCCCGGCGGTCGTCCTTCTACTGTAATCCACCGCAGGGCTGACATCTAGTAGATTAAAGCCATACTTTTGTTCAGCAACTCGTCTCGCGTTCAATTGATGGTACATCAATTTAATCTACTAGAAATTTGAAGATGGATCTCCGGATCAAGCCCGAATGCCTCCACATCAGCCCGCAAACTCCGAACGCATCGGAAATCTTCAAGCATTGGCTGGCGTGTTTCGATAGCTATCTGGCAACCGCAAGCAGCTCACCCACCATGGCACAGAAGCTTCATATTCTCCATTCAAGCGTGGGCATGGCGGCCTACGCGATGATAGGGGAAGAAAAAGAACACGACGTGGCCATGGACAAGCTAAAAGGACAATTTCTTAAGCCGGTAAACCGAGTGTTCGCCCAACATCTGCTGGCTACCAGACAACAGTTCCCCGGTGAGTCCTTAGACGATTTTTACCGGGCCCTCGCTGTCCTAGGGAGGAATTGTGCCTGCCTCGAAGTTTCAGCCACTGAGCACATGGAACTTTTAATCAGAGATGCTTACGTGGCTGGGATGCAGTCCGCCGCTATCCGCCAGCGGATGCTGGAAAAAAAACGACCTCAGCCTAACTGAGGCACGGACTCTCTCCACCTCACTGGAGGTCGCCGACTTAAACGCCCGCGCCTATGTCCCCAGCCACGCTGCAGCGCCCTGGGCCTCCTGGCATGCTCCCCCCCCCCCCCCCCCCCCCGCCGCTCCCGACCCCCCTCAGGCCTGCGCCGCGGGACGCTCCGACAAGTCTGCGGGGCCCCGCTGCTATTTCTGTGGGCTTGCCAAACACCCCCGCCCGCGCTGCCCGGCCCGGTCCGCCCTTTGTAAGAGCTGTGGGAAGAAGGGTCATTTTTCGTTGGTCTGCCAGGTCAAATCGGTCGCTGCTGTGCCGCGCAGCGACCGGGGATCTCCTCCTCCGGGCCCTTCTGGGCCCTTCCAGCGCACCGTACCAATCTCCCCCCCCCCCCGCTCCCGGGCCCCTGCGCCCGGCCTGCGCGCCTCTTTGCCCCCGCTCCGATCGGCCCGCCGGCACCGCTATCCCTACCCCCAGCAACCGTGAGGGCCCTGCGGGCGCCGCCATCTTGGGCCCCGACTCCACGTGCGAGTCTTGGGCGCCGCCATCTTGGGGCCCCGACTCCACATGCGGGTCCTGGGTGCCGCCATCTTGGGGCCCCGACCCCACGTGCGGGTCCTGGGCGCTGCCATCTTGGGGCCCCCACTCCACATGCGGGTTCTGGGCGCTGCCATCTTGGGGCCCCGACTCCACGTGCGGGTCCTGGGCGCCGCCATCTTGAGGCCCCGACTCCACGTGCGGGTCCTGGGCGCCGCCATCCTGGACTGGCACACTAGGGCCTGCCAGCACCCACTCGGACGACGACTATGGATCTTCTCCACGGCTCGCGGCCATTCAGCTCGACCAGTCACGTCCACGCACGCTCGCCAAGACGACGACGCAAATCCACCTGAACGGGCACGAGACGGGCTGCCTGCTGGACTCCGGGAGCACGGAAAGCTTCGTACACCCTGACACGGTAAGACGCTGCGCGCTCCCTGTCCACCCTGTAAAACACGAAATCGAGTTAGCCTCAGGTTCGCACTCCGTCCGCATCACCGGGTGCTGCATCGCAGACCTCACGGTCCAGGGGAAGGTTTTAAAAAATTATAAACTCCTTATCTTCCCCGACCTTTGCGCACCGGCACTCCTAGGACTGGACTTCCAGTGCAACCTGCAGAGCTTGACCTTCCAATTCGGCGGCCCTATAACCCCCCTCACTGTCTGCAGCCTCGCGTCGCTCAAAGTGGACCCCCCCTCCTTGTTTGCTAATCTCACCCCCGATTGCAAACCCGTCGCGTCCCGGAGCAGACGGTATAGCGCCCAGGACCGGACATTCGTCAGGTCCGAGGTCCAGAGGTTGCTGAAGGAAGGGGTCATCGAGGCCAGCAACAGTCCCTGGCGAGCCCAAGTGCTGGTGGTCCAGACTGGGGAGAAAAACCGGATGGTCATCGATTATAGCCAGACCATCAACCGGTTTACTCAACTGGATGCGTATCCTCTCCCCCGTATTTCCGCCATGGTAAACGAGATTGCGAAATACAAAGTCTTCTCCACTGTGGACCTCAAGTCTGCCTATCACCAGCTCCCCATCCGCGCGAGGCAGATGGGCGCCTCTACCACTTCCTCAGGGTTCCATTCGGTGTCACAAACGGGGTCTCGGTCTTCCAACAGGAGATGGACCGAATGGTCGACAAGTACGGATTACGGGCTACCTCCCCGTATCTTGATAACGTCACCATCTGCGGCCATGACCAGCAGGACCATGACACCAACCTCCGAAAATTCCTCCAAACTGCAAAACTCCTTAACCTAACTTACAATAAGGATAAGTGCGTGTTTAGCACCGACCGTCTAGCCATCCTCGGCTACATAGTGCATAACGGAGTGATAGGCCCCGATCCAGAACGCATGCGCTCCCTGATGGAACTCCCTCTCCCCAATACCCTCAAATCCCTTAACCGCTGCCTGGGTTTCTTCGCTTACTATGCCCAATGGGTTCCCAATTACGCCGACAAGGCCCGTCCCCTCATTCAGTCCACGACCTTCCCGCTGTCGTCAGAGGCCTGCCAGGCCTTTAGCTGCATCAAAGCGGACATCGCAAAGGCCATGATGCGCGCCATCGACGAGTCCCTCCCCTTCCAGGTCAAGAGCGACGCATCAGAAGTTGCTCTGGCGGCCACCCTGAACCAAGCGGGCAGACCCGTGGCCTTCTTCTCCAGAACCCTCCAGGCTTCCGAACTCCGCCACGCCTCAGGGGAAAAGGAAGCCCAGGCCATAGTCGAAGCTGTGCGACATTGGAGGCACTATTTGGCTGGCAGGAGGTTTACCCTCCTCACTGACCAACGGTCAGTAGCCTTCATGTTCGATAATGCACAGAGGGGCAAGATTAAGAACGACAAGATTTACGGTGGCGGATCGAGTTGTCCACGTACAACTATGATATCTTGTATCGTCCTGGGAAGCTCAATGAGCCTCCTGATGCCCTGTCCCGCGGTACCTGCACCAGCGCGCAGATAGACCGCCTCCGCCCCCTCCACGTGGACCTCTGCCATCCAGGGGTGACCCGTTTCTATCATTTCATAAAGACCCGCAACCTGCCCTACTCCATCGAGGAAGCCAGGACAGTAACCCATGACTGCCACATCTGCGCAGAGTGCAAACCGCACTTCTACCGCCCCGAGCGCGCGCATCTGATCAAAGCATCCCGCCCCTTCGAAAGTCTCAGCATAGACTTCAAGGGGCCCCTTCCCTCTAGCAGCCGCAACATTTACTTCCTGACGGTGATCGATGAATACTCCCGCTTCCCCTTCCCATTCTCTGCCCCGACATGACCACATCGACCGTCATTAAGGCCCTCCTCTCCATCTTCTCCCTGTTCGGCTACCTCGCGTACATCCACAGCGACCGGGGGTCCTCCTTTATGAGCGACGAGCTGCGTCAATTCCTGCTCAGCAGGGGCATAGCCTCTAGCAGGATGACCAGCTATAACCCCCGGGGTAACGGTCAGGTCAAGCGGGAGAATGGTACCATCTGGAAGACCATACTACTGGCCCTCCGGTCCAGAGATCTCCCTATTTCCCGATGGAAAGAGGTTATCCCCGATGCCCTACATTCTATCCGCTCACTCCTCTGTACCACAACTAATCAGACACCTCATGAACGCCTTCTTGTTTTCCCCAGGAAGTCGTCCTCCAGATCCCCTCTCCTGACATGGCTGGCCGCCCCCGGACCCATCTTGCTCCGGAAGTATGTGCGGGTGCACAAGTCCGACCCGTTGGTGGAACAAGTCCAGTTACTCCACGCTAACCCGCAGTTTGCGTATGTGGAGTACCCAGATGGTCGGCAGGACACAGTCTCCCTCCGGGACCTGGCACCCGCCGGCGTGCGGACCAACCCCCCTTCACCACAGACCCCCCCCTGTCCTTTTTCCCCCAGCACCCCACCCAGGCCACCCCTCCCCCATCTATGGCGTCTCCCCCACCAGCCCGGGGTACGGAGACAGTTCAAGGACCATCGCTCCCGGAGTCCAGGATATCAGCTGAACCACCACCATCGGCTGAACCAACGTCACCAACTCCACTGCGGCGGTCTGCCAGGACATCACGGGCAACGAAAAGGCTGATCGAGTCCATTTAACTTCAACATCACCATGGACCTTGTACGGACACTAAGTACTGTTGCTAAATGTCTGGGCCAGTGGGAAGCCAAGGATGCATTTTTTTTCATTCTCTCCTTACTACCAGTTCTCCCCCCCCCCCCCCCCCCCCCCCCGGCTTCTTTGCTTCTTTCTCCGCAAGGGGTGAATGTGGTGGTATGATTAGCATAGCTGCCTGCCATTGGTGCAGAACACCGGCTTACCATTGGCCCTGGCCGGTCATGTGCCTCTCGACCGGTTGGTTGAGACCAGTCATGTGACGGCTCCCCGATTGGTCGAGAGGCTGAGTTAACTCTGCCTCCAGGTCGGGGTATAAATACCCAGTACTCCCGGCGGTCGTCCTTCTACTGTATCGACCGCAGGGCTAACATCTAGTAGATTAAAGCCATACGTTTGTTCAGCAACTCGTCTCGCGTTCAATTGATGGTACATCAATTTAATCTACTAGAAATTTGAAGATGGATCTCCGGATCAAGCCCGAATGCCTCCGCATCAGCCCGCAGGGCTAACATCTAGTAGATTAAAAATACTTTTGTTCAGCAACTCGTCTCGCGTTCAATTGATGGTACATCAATGGATAGCGCTCTAAAGCCGGAGAAACTCAACCTGGACACTCGGTCGCCGGAAGACCCAGAAATGTTTAAATATTGTCTCCGGTGCTTTGAGGACTATCTTGACTCCCCAGCGACTGATGTCGACGGCGCTCGCAAGCTGAGATTACTACATGCCCGGGTGGGCCACTGACTCTCCTCCGTGATCAAGAACGCTACGATCTACGAAACTGCGGTCGAGATACTGAAGAAACGCTTCATAAAGCCGATTAACGAGGTACACGCCAGACATTTGCTCTCAACCTGCAGCCAGCATTCTGGGGAAACTCTGGACGAGTACGTGGAGAAACTCACTGCGCTCGCGAGGAACTGCAACCATAAAGCAGTGACGGCAGAAACCCACATGAACTTGCATATTCGCGATGCCTTTGTGTCCGGTATCAGGTCCTCGTACATCCGGCAGCGGCTCCAAGAAGACGGGGCAAAGGATCTCCAAGGCATGATAACGCTCGCCTCTTCTCTAGAAACGGCCCACCGTAACCTCCGTACATACTCCGCGGACCCCTTCTTGATCCTCTCCAGACTTGGCCATGCTACAGGCCTGCGCGTGCGGTGATCCGCTCACTCCGGGGGTTCCCCATGCTACTTCTGTGGGCAAGGCCAGCACCCACGTCAACGTTGCCCGGCCTGCTCCGCGATCTGCAACGGCTGCGGGAAGAAAGGGCACTTCGCTAAAGTCTGCCTGGCTGGGTCCAAATGCCACAAACAAAATCCTCACCAGGCCCAGAAATCAAGCTCCCAGCCTCACAGGCCCCGCAACGCAGACGCGCGGTGGCCGGACACGCCCACTTCCAACGCGTCATCGACCTCGTACGAGTCATGGGAGTGCCATCTTGGCGGCAGCCATCTTTGAACCCCGATACGTGCGACCGACAGTGGCGGCCATTTTGTGACTCCAAGCGGCCATTTTGTGAGTCCGACTTAACCGAGGACTCTGACTACCGGCAACTAGGAGCGATCACCCTCGATCAATCGCGGCCAAAGCACCTGCGGAACTCAATGATGCGGGTGCAGATCAACGGCCACGACACTCCCTGCCTATTCGACTCCGGGTGCACGGAGAGCTTTATCCATCCAGACACGGTAACACGCTGCTCTCTGCGTACCCACCCCACCTCCCAAACTATCGCCCTCGTCTCTGGGTACCATTTGGTTCAAATCACAGGGTATTGTGTCGCTGACCTCACAATTCAAGGCGCTGAATACACCCGTTTTAAACTCTACATCCTCCCTCAACTCTGCGCCCCCCTGCTGCTCGGTCTGGACTTTCAGTGCAGCCACCGGAGCCTGACACTGAAGTTCGGCGGACCCCTGCCCCCACTCACGGTCTGCAGCCTGGCGACATTCAAAGTTGCGCCACCCCACCTCTTCGCGAACCTCACTCCCGACTGTAAGCCCGTCGCCACTAGGAGCCGCCGGTACAGTACCCAAAACATGACTTTTATCAAGTCAGAGATTCAGCGGCTACTAAAAGAGGGGGTCATAGAGGCCAGCAACAGCCCTTGGAGGGCTCAAGTATTGGTAGTCCGCTCCGGGGAAAAGCAACGAATAGTAGTAGATTATAGCTAGACCATAAACCGCTTTACGCAACTCGATGCGTATCCACTTCCCCGCATAGCAGAAATGGTGACTCAATTCGCCCAGTATCGGGTATTCTCCACGGTCGACCTAAAATCAGCCTATCATCAACTCCCTATCCGCCCAGAGGTCCGCCCCTACACGGCTTTCGAAGCAGCCGGTCGGCTGTTTCACTTCCTCAGGGTCCCTTTTGGTGTCACAAACAGAGTCTCCGTTTTCCAGAGGGCGATGAATCAAATGGTGGACCAGTCCGGCTTATGGGCTACCTTCCCGTACTTGGACAACATCACCATCTGCGGCCATGACCAGCAGGGCCACGACGCAAACCTGAGGAGGTTCCTCCAGACTGCCCGGGCCCTCAACATCACCTACAACAAAGAGAAATGCGTGTTCCACACAACCCGGCTAGTCATCCTCGGCTACGTCGTGGAAAACGGGGTCCTAGGCTCAGACCCCGACCGCGTGCATCCCCTTAAGGAACTCCCCCTCCCCCGTAGCCTCAAGGCACTCAAACGGTGCTTGGGGCTTTTCTCCTATTGTGCCCAGTGGGTCCCCAGATATGCGGACAAAGCCCGACCACTCATTAAGACCATGGTTTTTCCCCTGACGGCTGAGGCCCAGTCGGCTTTCAGCCGTATCAACGCCGACATCATCAAGGCCGCCATGTACGCGGTGGACGAAGCCATTCCCTTCCAAGTAGAAAGCGATGCATCAGACGTCACCCTGGCTGCCACCCTCAACCAGGCGGGCAGACCAGTAGCGTTCTTCTCCCGAACCCTCAACGCCTCGGAAATCCGGCACTCTGCAGTCGAGAAGGAGGCACAAGCCATAGTGGAGGCCGTGAGGCACTGGAGGCACTACCTAGCCGGTAGGAGGTTCACCCTCGTCACCGACCAACGGTCGGTCGCCTTTATGTTCGATAACGCACAACGGGGCAAAATAAAGAATGACAACATTCTGAGGTGGTGAATAGAGCTCTCCACCTATACGTACGATATTAAATATCACCCGGGGAAGCTCAACGAGCCCCCGGATGCCCTGTCCCGCAGCACGTGCGCCAACGCGCAAAAAGACCGCCTGAGAGCCATCCACGATGACCTCTGCCACCCGGGGGTCACCCGGCTTGCCCACTTCATCAAGTCCCGCAACCTATCCTACTCCACAGAGGAGGTCAAGGCCATGACTAAGGCATGCCAGATCTGTGCGGAGTGCAAACCGCAATTCTATCGACCAGACAAGGCCCGCCTGATAAAGGCCTCTGGGCCCTTTGAGCGACTAAGTGTGGACTTCAAAGGGCCTCTCCCATCCAACAACCGCAACATCTATTTCCTCACCGTTATCGATAAGTTCTCCCGCTTCCCTTTTGCTGTCCCCTGCCCCGATATGACCTCGGCCTCCGTGATCAAGGCACTGCGCAGCATCTTCACACTGTTTGGTTTCCCCGCTTATATCCACAGCGACCGGGGTACATCATTCATGAGCGATGAGCTGCGTCGGTATCTGCTCAGCAAGGGCATCGCCTCGAGCAGAACGACGAGCTATAACCCGCGGGGAAACGGGCAAGTGGAGAGGGAAAACGCGACAGTTTGGAATGCTGTCCTTCTAGCCCTACGGTCAAGGAGTCTCCCAATCGCCCGCTGGCAGGAGGTCCTACCCGATGCCCTACATTCCATTAGGTCGCTCCTCTGTACGGCCACGAATGAGACCCCTCACAATCGTTTGTTTGTCTTCCCCAGGAAGTCCACCTCTGGGGTCTCCCTTCCACCCTGGCTGACGACTCCGGGACCAGTCCTACTCCGGAGACACGTGAGGAGCCATCAAACAGATCCAATAGTCGAGAGAGTCCAACTGCTACACACGAACCCTCAATACGCCTATGTCGAGCACCCCAACGGCAGGCAGGATACCGTCTCCCTGCGAGATCTGGCACCCGCTGGCTCGCCCACCGACCACGCCGGTTTCCCCACCGACCCCCCCCCCCCCCTCCTACCGATGCTCCCCTCCCCGCACTGATTGCCGACCCCGACAGCACCCCCCCCCCCTCCCAGCCGGCGCCGGCACCGATCACCCTAGTCACCCCAGATACCCTCCCCACTCCAAGGCGGTCAAAGGCTCAGTCAACCGTGCTCTCGGATATACCACCATCGAAACCAACCGTATCCACGGCACCACCACCGAAGCGGAGAAGGTCAGCACGGACGGTCAGACCACCCACAAGACTGAACTTATAACTCCACTTCACCCCCGATGGACTATGTGTTTTTTTTAAACAGGGGGTGAATGTGATGAATGGTAACAGTAGCTGCTGTAACTGTACCTTACCTTAAATATATTGGCCCTTTAAGACCCCAGGAAACGGTATATAAGATGAGGCTCACTCGGCAGCATGTGGTGAGCACACTTCTCGGCTGCTGTTCAGTTCTCTGATGATTAAAGCCTTTGAATTACCAATCTTATCTCCTGTATCGTAATTGAGGGTATCGCAGGAACATCATTTTACTGCCTCTGCAGAGGCGGACATGTTCGCCTGTAAGAACGGTTTGGACAGGCAGCAAGAGAGGCAGTGATGAGGAAGGCACTGAGAAGGTGGAGGACACCAATGGACAACTTTGCGCGGGACTGCATCGCCTCGCTATGAACAGGGGAACCAGCTCATAGAAAGGATTGGAGAAGGCGAGTGCAGCAGAGCACAGGACAGGGTGAGGAAGAGATAGTGAGGACACTAGCAGAGCGGGCACAGGAGGGAGTCAGATTGACCCTGGGAGGGGGGGGGGTCACCACACCAGCAGGAAAGTTAACGGCAGGAGGTACGAGTGAGAAGGGTCCCCGGCGCATCTCCCACCTGGGGGAAGGCAGAGGGGTAGACAGAAGATGGAAGGGTACTGGGGGGGTGGGGGCAATGAAGGTTTGGGGGAGAACAAAACCACAGTTCGCTCTTGGAAATGTGGAACAAGGTGGTACCATAAGCAGCAACTTTGGAGGGTCCCTAAACAAAGGTAAACCGCGAAGCGGTGGGGCCCGGCTTCATGGTGAGAACAATGACTGCAGCCATTTTGGATGGTGCCCGAACAAAGGGAAACTCTGGAGTGCAGGGGTGCATCCACAATGTAAGTATGCTTGATCCTGCAAGAGGGGGGTACAGAAACCCCCCATTAGAATAATCACCTGGAACATCAGGGCACTGAGTGGCCCAGTGAAAAGATCCAGAGTCTCTACCCACCTGGAAAGTATGAAAGCTGACATTGTCTTCCTCAAGAGACGCACCTGAGGGAGAAGGACCGACCGTGAATAATGAAGGGCTGGCTGGGATACATCTACCATTTCTGCTACGGGCCGAGAGCCATGGGGTAGTCATAGTGATAAGTAAGAGGATGGTGTTTACATTGGCGAGGACAGTTACAGACCAAGGGGGATAGTATGTCATGATCAGCAGTGTCCTGGATGGGCACCAGTGGGCCAGGTGAACGTGTACACACACAACTGGGACAACATGAAATTTATAAAGAAGACCATGGCGGAAATCCCCTACATAGACGATCACTGACTGATCATGGGGGGAGGCAGGATCCATTGATTGTCAGATCAAACCCCGGAACCGGGAAAAAGGTAGGCATGGCCAGAGAACTGGGAATATTTATGGAACAGATGGGGGCAATAGATCCATGGCGGTTCATGAACACAGGTGAGAATGAATTCTCATTTTTCTTGCCAGTACACAGGTTCTACACCCATATTGACTTTGTTGTAGTGGGGTAATCGGTGCTTCCAGAGATAGAGCGGAATACTCTGCAAGAGTAATCCCGACAACACTCCATGTTACATGGACGTGGGGTTGGAGACTGGCCGTGTGATGTACCATCGATTGTACGCGAGGCGAGTGATTTACCAAAGTCTGGCTTTAATTGACTAGAACACAGCTCTGCGATCGTCTACAGTGGAAAGGGACGATCGTCAGGCGTCTGAGCATTTATATCTCGTTAATAGAGGCGTGGTTAACTCAGCCTCTCGCCCAATCGGTCGACAGGCACATGACCGACCAGGGCCAATGGTAAGCCGACGTTCTGGCCCAATGGAAGACGAGTATGCAGATCATATCACCACACCGTGCCCAAAGCCCCACATGGAGGATGGACATGGACCTCGTGGCCGACAAGGTCTTCTGCTAGAAAGTATCATAGGCCATTGGAGAGTATGTTACTAACAACCGGAATGGGGAAGTCTCAAGGTGGTACTGAAGCCTGTGATTAGAGGGGAAATTAAGGTACACAGGGACAGGGAAGAGAGGATGGCTAGGCAACAACTGATTGACTCCATCCTGGAGGTCGATAGGAGATACTTCAAGACCCTAACAATAAAGCTTCTGGTGGAGAGGAAAAAGCTACAAATGGACTTGACCTGCTATCCACTGGGAAAGCAGTGCACCAACTCCATCAGACACAGGGGACCTCCTACGAACACAAAGACAAGGCTAGCCGCCTGCTGGCTCACCAGCTGAGAAAGCAACCACCCACGAGGGCAATACTACAGGTAAAGGATAGCAGAGACAGACAGGTAGCCGAAGCAAAAAGATCAGCAAAGCGTTTGAGCCTTCTTCCAGGAACTGTTTTCCTCCGAGCCCCCCAATGGGGGCTCTGGCATGAAACAGTTCCTCGACGGACTGGACATCCCAGTCGTGGGAGACGATAGATGGAGGGGGCTGGAAGCACCACTCGGACTGGGAGAGGTAATGGAGAGCATCAACTCCATGCAGGCCGGGAAGGCGGCGGGGCCCGACAGGTTCCTGGCAGATTTCTCCAAAACGTTTGTGACGGCACTGGCGCCGCACCTGCGGGAGATGTTTGCAGACCCGCTAGTGAGGGACACCCTGCCTCCAACACTAACACAAGCCACCATATTGCTGATACCCAAAAAAGACAAAGGCCCAACGGAATGCGGATCGTACAGACCCTTTCACTGCTCAACGTAGACATGAAAATGAGGACTTCCGGTGGCGGCTATGAAGGATTAAGTCGCACATTTGGTGGCTCCCGCTCGGGTCGGAATTTTGGACCTTTTCCCCTGATATTTTATAAATTTGTTAATTTGAAAAATTGATGACAGAGGCAAATGTGAACTGAATTCCCACATCGGTGCATGGAGAGGAGGACTAGAAGCGCTCGTATAGGCAGAAACAGAAAGACAGAGAAGGCTTGGGCTGAAGCTGCACCAGGAGGAAGTATGGCAGAGGACCTGACCTCTGGTTTGTCGACGCAGCGGTCAACGGAGCAGCTGATGCAAGTTATCCAGGAGGGTTTTGCCAAGCAGAGGCAGGACTGCTTGGACCCGATTAAAGAGGCAATTTTGCGGCTGGAACTTAGATTGGATGCCCAAGATCGGGCGATCCAGAAAGTAGAGAAGGCGCTGGCTCACCAGGAGGAACATCAAACAGCGGTGGAGTTGGAGGTGGGGATGTTAAGAAACCAGCAGAAAAGGCTCCTGGAGAAGGTGGAGGACCTAGAGAACAGGTCCCGCCGGCAGAGCCTGAGGATCGTTGGGCTCCCGGAGGGAGCTCCCAAACCAGACTGATCACCTGGAATGTAAGAGGGCTCAATGGGCCGTCAAGAGGGCTCAATGGGCCGTCAGGAGGGCATGTGTGTTCGCGCATCTGAGGGGACTGAAGGCGGACGCAGGAGACGCACCATAGAGTAGCTGATCAGATTAGGTTACTAAACGGTTGGGTCAGACAGGTTTTCCACTCAGGACTGGACTCAAATACCAGAGGGGTCGTGATCCTGATCAACAAGCGAGTGGTGTTAGAGACGGGTAGAATAGCTTCCGATGGGCGAGGCCGGTACATTATGGTCAGTGGGAAATTGGAAGGGCTGCAGGTGGTATTAGTAAATGTATACGTGCCAAATTGAGACGATGTGGAGTTTATAAAGAGGATGCTGGGGAAGGTACCGGACCTAGATTCGCATAAGCTGGTCATGGGAGGAAACTTCAATACAGTTACTGACCTTGGTTTAGACCGGTCAAGCGCAAAAATGGGCAGGGTGCCAGCAATGGCTAAGGAGCTAAAAGGGAGAAGGTAGATAGGATGGAGATGGAACGACTGGTAAAGGAGATACTACAGGTCAACAGGAGGTATGTGCAGACCTCAGAGGCAGGGCTTCGAAGGGAACGTGGAGGCTACAGGCGGAGTTCAGCTTGTTAGCCACAGGGAGGGCAGTGGAGCAGCTGAGAAAGGCGAGCAGAATGCTTGCACAGCAGCTTAGAAAGAGGGAGGCAGCCAGGGAGATAGGGAAAGTAAAGGATGGAGACGGGAACCTGGTGGGAGACTCAGCAGTGGTGAATAAGGCGGTTAAGGATTTCTATAGTAGGCTGTATGGGTCGGAACCCCCGCCGGGGCCAGTGGGGTTGAGGCACTTCCTACGGGGGCTGAATTTCCTGAAGGTGGACGGGGTGCTGGTAGAAGGGCTGAGGGCCCCGATCGGGATCAAAGAGATAGTGGAGGGTCTGAAGGCTATGCAGTCGGGTAAAGTCCTGGGGCCGGACGGGTACCCAGAGGAGTTCTACAAAAAGTTCTCTGGGATATTGGGGCCGCCGTTGATGAGGACATTCAATGAGGCAAGGGAGAGAGAGCTGCTTCCCCCGACGATGTCACAGGCCACAATCTCGTTGATTCTGAAGCGGGATAAGGATCCGGAGCTGTGTGGTTCCTACAGGGTGATATCCCTATTGAATGTGGACGCCAAACTGCTGGCCAAAATTTTGCCCTCTCGGATTGAATATTGTGTTCCATACGTGATTGAGGAGGACCAGACGGGTTTGTTAAGGGAAGGCAGTTGGTGTCCAATGTAAGAAGGTTGTTAAATGCGATCATGATGTCCCCAGAAGGTAGGGAGGTGGAGGTGGTGGTCGCAATGGACGCAAACAAGGCTTTTGATTGAGTAGAATGGGAATATTTGGTTCGGATTTGGACGGGGCTTTATTGACTGGGTCAGATTACTGTATCAGGCTCCTGTGGCGAGCCAACGGACGAATAGTATGATATCGGCTATTTTAGGCTACACTGGGGGACGAGGCAGGGGTGCTCCCTCTCCTCACTGTTATTCACGCCAGCTATAGAGCCGCTGGCAATTGCGCTGAGCCTCAAGGAGCTGGAAGGAGTTGGTCTGGGGGTGGGGGACTGGAACACAGAGTCTCACTTTGCGCAGAAGACCTGCTCCTATATGTATCGGACCCAGTGGGGGGATGGATGAAATCATGAGGATTCTGGGGGAATTTGGCCGGTTCTCAGGGTACAAACTGAATATGGGGAAAAGCGAGATGTTTGTGATCCAGGCAAGGGGACAGGAGAGGCGATTGGGGGAACCTGCCTTTAGAGTGGTAGGGTGAAGTTTTAGGTATCTAGGTATCCAAGTGGTGCGGGAATAGGAACGGCTGCACAAACTTAATCTGGCCCATCTGGTGGACCAAACGAAGGACGATTTTCAGATGTGGGACGCGCTCCAACTGTCAATAGCTGGGAGGGTCCAGACGGTGAAGATGACGGTCCTTCCGAGATTCATGTTTGTGTTCCAGTGTCTCCCCATCTTTATTCCGAACTCCTTCTTTAAAAGGGTTAACAAAGTTATCGCGGGCTTTGTATGGGCGGGCAAGGCGAGTAAAAAAGGGGATGATTGAGCGGAGCCGGGAGAGGGCGGGCTGGCGCTGCCAAACTTCAGTAACTATTATTGGGCGACGAATATAGCCATGATCAGGAAGTTGGTGGTGGGGGAGGGGTTGGCATGGGAGCATGTGGAGGCACTTCATGTAAGGGCACCAGTTTGGGGGCGCTGATAATGGCACCTCTGCCGTTCCCGCCGGCACAGTACTCCACCAGCCCCGTGGTGGTGGCAGCCCTGAGAGTCTGGGGGCAAAGGAGGAGACATGTGGGAGCGGAGACTGCATAGGTCTGGTCCCCAATCTGTAATAACCACCGGTTTGCCCCGGGAAAGGTGGATGGGGTGTTTCGGAGATGGCAGAGGGCAGGAATTGAGAGGATGGGGCCTATGTTTATAGAAGGGAGCTTTCCTAGCTTGAGGGAGCTAGAGGAGAAATTCGGATTGGCGAGGGGAAACAAATTTAGGTACCTGCAGGTGCGGGACTTCCTACGTAGACAGGTCTCAACCTTCCCGCTCCTACCACCAAAGGGGATTCAGGATCGGGTAGTTTCCAGAGTGAGGGTGGGAGAAGGGAAGGTCTCCAACATCTATAAGGAGCTCATGGGGTCAGAGGGCATGCAGACTGAGGAGCTGAAGCACAAATGGGAGGAGGAGTTAGGAGGAGAGATAGAGGATGGTATCTGGGCAGATGCGTTGAGTAGAATCAACGCGTCCACAACATGTGCCAGGCTCAGCTTGATACAGTTCAAGGTCGTTCACCAGGCTCACATGACAGTGGCCCGGATGAGCAGGTTATCTGGTGTAGAAGACAGGTGTGCAAGGTGTGCAGGGGGGCAGCGAACCATGTCCATATGTTCTGGGCATGCCTGAAGCTTAGGAGATTCTGGCAGGGGTTTGCAGACGTCATGTCCATGGTGTTAAAAACAAGGGTGGCACCGATCCGGTGGTGGCGATTTTCAGGGTGTCGGACGATCCGGGAATCCAGGAGGAGAAAGAGGCAGACGTTCTGGCCTTTTCTTCCCTGGTAGCCCGGAGACGGATACTATTAGCTTGGAGGGACTCAAAGCCCCTGAAGCCGGAGACCTGGCTCACTGGCGTGGCTAGCTTTCTCTGTCTGGAGAAAATCAAGTTCACCTTGACAGAGTCACTGTTGGGGTTCGCCCAGAGGTGGCAGCCGTTCGTCGACTTCTTTGCGTGAAATTAATCATCAGCAGAAGGGGTGGGGGTTAGTTTGGTTTAGAGTAGGGGGTTAATAAAGGTGGCACCTGCAAGGGAGGTAGCAGGCTCTTTTTTCACTATGTTTATAGACATGTATATTGTTTATTTTGTCGTTGTTGCAAAACCAAAAAATACCTCAATAAAATGTTTATTAAAAAAAAATGTAGACATAAAAAAACTCGCAAAAGCCCTGGTTAAGCGACTGGAGAACTGTGTATTTGAGGTGGTCGCAGAGGACCAGACGGGCTTTGTTAAGGGTAGACAGCTAACAGCGAAAATCAGACACCCACTGCCCGTGGCCCTTAAAATTACCACACTCTGAATTTGTAAGCAAGCAACTCATTTCAGGGCAGCACTGATGATCTGTGTGGCATCTTCCAGTCAGCCACACACAAATGCATTAGAGAGGTAAAAGGGCCAACATGTATATTAATGTGGACTGGGAACAGAGAGCCAAGCACCTGGGCCATGGGCCTCTCTTGTTTAGCAGACATGCCCCCAGTGCAGGGTTTGATAGACTGCACCCACATGGCCTTACGGTCTCCATGGCATCATGCAGCACCATCTGTGAGCAGACAATGCAAATTACATAGGTGTGTGCCCATTTCCCAGTGAGCGTCCATGATAGTTACATCTTGGAGTGCTTACAGATCCCAGACTTCTTTGAATGAGAGCAGCATCTGGAGGGATGGCTCCTCGGGGATCAGGGGTACCCAATAAGGAGGTGGTTAATGGCACCAAGCAGAGGCCATAAACTGAGGTGGAGACTCACTACAATGAGACTCATGCTTCAATGCACGTGTTGGTGGAGCAGTCAATCGGACAGTTGAAGATGTGGTTCTGGTGCTTGGACCGGTCAGAGGCTGCCCTCCAATAGAGCCCCCAGGGAGGCTTCCACATTATTGTGGTCTGCTGTGCCCTCCAGAATTTGGCGCTGCAGAGGGGAGGCCACTTGGACACGGAGGAGATGGAGGAGCGCCACATCTCCTCAGATGAGGAGGAGGTTGAGGAAGGTGACGAAGGACCAACCTGCAGAGAAGCGAAGGAGGAAGGACCTTGGGCCTTGGGCAAGGCCCACATGAGCCATCAGGCTAGGATGTCTGCATAGGCTCCAGGTTTGGGGACCAGCAGAACTAGGAGTGAGAATATCTCCAACCGTGGGGACTGCTATCTACGTGTTAATGGGGTGTCAGCTGTAGGTTTCCATGATGGTGTCCTATACCACGAGCAGGGTGCTAAAGCCATTGGCTGGACTCTGCAGTAGAATGATGATAGCTTTCATTGAGGACAGAGCAATGCTCCTCCCCTCCTCAGCATTATGGCTAACTCATTCGTGATACAGAGCTGAACACATCCTGCCAAGTAAAGAGCTTAGAGCATATCATGAGGTTTAGAGCTACAGGATGAGTTCTCATTTGCTGCAGCCCCTTTTGAGGTCAGGGGTCCAGATGTCTTCCTCCAACTCACCTCCAGTGTGGGTCCGTCTTTCTATACTTTGTCAGCCCATGGCCTCCTCATCACTGCAGAAGACTGGCTGCAATAAGAGGCCTGAGTGTTGATGCTGGGGAGTGGGTTTGCCCGCAGTAATTTGTTTTCATCGGTGTGGGAGCTGGCAGCCACATAACGCTGCCACTCCCACACTGCACAGGAATGAAGCACCGAGTATGCGCAGGGGTTTGCAGAGCATGGCACCATGAAATGACAGGGTGGAGGGCAGTCTGGTAATGAACAAAGAGATGTTTATTTACAAGCGCCTATTTACAGCGGTGAGCTATCTTAACTAGTGCCTATGTTCACCCGTACCCACTTGGTGCCTCCAGTTTCCTATTCTTCCTCACTCTCACACTACACCTAGGTGTCTGCCCAGGACCACAGCTGATGCTGTGGTGGTCTGCTGCCTTCCACATCCTGTTGCCTGAGATTACCTTGGCACGTGTCCCCGGGGGTCATGGACCTTGAGAGTCTGGGCGTACTCACAAGCAGCACATGTGTTGCAGTGCTGCTCTCCACAGTGTGCGGGTCTGGAGGGGAATGTCAGATGGACTGGACAGCCCAGGGTCCCCTGGGTTGAGGGCCCCAGGCTGCGGCCCTGCCGATCCTCTTCCCTTTGGGTGCTCAGCAGCCCTAGTGCTCTTCCATGGGATAGAGGGGCAGTTGAAGTGATATCCAGAAGCCCCACTAGCCTCTGGCACAGACACTTGTGGATTCACACCAGTGCCTGCACCATGTTGGTGAAGCCCTCAACCATGGTGGTCATTAACTGAACCATGGAGCGGACATGCCCCCATCATAGAGTGCATGCCCTGGACTAAGGTCGCCACTATGGACCCCACCCTCATAGTGTTGGCTTCATTGCATTGGAGTGGCAGCACCAACTCCTGCGATAGAAGGCAATTGGACTCCTCCAGCCAGCCTTGCAGTCCCAGGAGGGATGCTGTCATCCTTTCTTGATTCTCACAATTTTGCCTTTGCAGTTTCATCAGCTCCGAGACAGAAGTTCTCAGGGGCACGTCATCAGCTGGGGTTCAGCAGTGTCCAGAGCACCAGCATCCTGCCGAGTGTGGGATCCCTCGGACATACCCGCCTCCACCTGCTGTGGATCATCAACAGTGAGGAGCTCACCATTAAGAACATAAGAACTAGGAGCAGGAGTAGGCCATCTGGCCCCTCGAGCCTGCTCCACCATTCAATGAGATCATGGCTGATCTTTTGTGGACTCAGCTCCACTTTCCAGCCCGAACACCATAACCCTTAATCCCTTTATTCTTCAAAAAACTATCTATCTTTACCTTAAAAACATGTAATGAAGGGGCCTCAACTGCTTCACTGGGCAAGGAATTCCATAGATTCACAACCCTTTGGGTGAAGAAGTTCCTCCTAAATTCAGTCCTAAATCTACTTCCCCTTATTTTGAGGCTATGCCCCCTAGTTCTGCTTTCACCTGCCAGTGGAAACAACCTGCCCGCATCTATCCTATCTATTCCCTTCATAATTTTAATGTTTCTATAAGATCCCCCCTCATCCTTCTAAATTTTAACGAGTACAGTCCCAGTCTACTCAACCTCTCCTCGTAATCCAGAAGTGACCCAGAAGCCTGTCTACTAGGTAATTCCACCGAAGTATGGGTATCTGCACTGGTGGAGGGGCAGGTGACAGATGTGGCACTTCTTCAATGGTCATATCCGAGAAGTCTCCCCCAGAGCTGCTCGGGTCTGGTGATTTCAGGGGGCACGAGGATGGCTCTGGCTGCTCGTCTAATAATAATAAGAAGAATCTTTCTTGGTGTCACAAGTAGGCTTACATTAACACTGCAATGAAGTTACTGTGAAAATCCCCAAGTCGCTGTTTTGTTACCTGTGTGGTTTGTAACATGTGCTACTCAATCCTTGGTTAGTGATGAGGTATTCTGAATCTCGATGAAGACGATTCAAACTCGTCCAGTAGTAACAAAAGGTTTATTGAGTAACTACAACAATAATTGCATGAGTTCTTTCCTTTAACTTTGATACTAGTGATAAGGTTAACAAGATCTAACTACAGGAACTATACGTAACTCCACTAGCCATCTGAACTAGTCTGCTATTGCCCTGGTCACAGTGCACCCAAGAGAGAGAAAGAGAGACCCAATGTTGTTGCCTTTTATACCCTGTTGGTCCGTCCCTCTTGTGATCATGTGGTGTTACTGATTACACATTAACCCCTTGTGTACATGCACATATAGAGATCACTACAGTCGCCACACAATGGCGCCTGTTCGGGTACACAGAGGGAGAATTCAGAATGTCCAAATTACCTAACAGCACGTCTTTTGGGACTTGCGGAATTAAACCGGAGCGCCCGGAGGAAATCCAGGCGTTCATGGGGAGAACGTGCAGACTTCGCACAGACAATGATCCAAGTCGGGAATCGAACCCGGTTTTAACCACTGTGCTATCGTACCGCCCCTGTGGGGCCACTTCTTGGATAGCAAGTACAGGACTTCCGGCTTCTGCTCCACACCATCAGGAGTCTGGCCACGGCTCATAGAACATAGAACAGTACAGCACAGAACAGGCCCTTCGGCCCTCAATGTTGTGCCGAGCCATGATCACCCTACTCAAACCCACATATCCACCCTATACCCGTAACCCAACAACCCCCCCCCCCCCCTTAAACCTTACATTTTTATTAGGACACTACGGGCAATTTAGCATGGCCAATCCACCTAACCCGCACATCTTTGGACTGTGGGAGGAAACCGGAGCACCCGGAGGAAACCCACGCACACAGGGGGAGGACGTGCAGACTCCACACAGACAGTGACCCAGCCGGGAATCGAACCTGGGACCCTGGAGCTGTGAAGCATTTATGCTAACCACCATGCTACCGTGCTGCCCCATTCTATTCTGCTCCATTCGGCTCCATTCATGAAACGTGATGCTGGGTCTCATGCTGCCATCCTCTCTCATAGATCTGGAGCAAGTGCTGGTCATTGCTGGGGAAGCGTTTATATGGAGCTCCCCAGTGATTGCAGTGATTCAGGCTCCCTGGGGCGAGCGAATCAGCGGGAGGGCGCCAAGAGCACAGGCTGATTCTTGTGAGGAGAAGAACTATTTTTTAAAAGAGGCGTAAAAGTCCGTGAGAAATCGCTCCGTTGTTCACACCGGGACTGACACGTTGCTGTTTTTGGCAAAATTCCGCCCAATGCATTTGAAATCAGGTAGACTTACAGTAATCAATGAATGAAATGGGCAGAATAAGAAAGAAATGCATCAGTTTATGACATGGTGTGAACTAGCCTTGAAATAGACTGTACAACACTATCCTTTGTTTTAAATTAAAACTAATAAATGTGTTCTGTTTCGAGGTAGAACCAGCATGAACAGGTGCTGCCTTGCTGTTGAGTGGGTCTTTTATTCCCCTTTTCTGCAGAATGTGGGCGGAGTTTCCAAAGAACAAATATCAATCCCCCATGAAAGCTGTCACTGCACTTTATCCATCATTGTAATGTTGCTTTAGGAGGGTGCTTTTTTGCAAATGTTCCAGCGATATGATTTATGGGTTCACAATGCTGTTTCTGACATTTATGTGGTGAACTACCCTTATACTTATTGCATATCAATTTGCGTACTGGAGCAAGGGTGCAGTGCATACACCGTTTTTAAAATGACTCCGATATGAATATCTAATAAACTGCTGCATAATGATCAAGTTAATTGCACAAAATATGCCTGCAGTCAAATGAGCAATTTTAGTTATTAAATTGAATAGGTAAACAACCAGTTCTAATTGACCCCATGTTTAGATGCTTCTCTAATTATTGTATTATATCTGTCACAATTCAGCTGATTGTGGGCTCCCCATATTTTAAAGACATCCGGACTCAAAGTCCACCAACACCCGCAGTTTAATTCACGGTCAGCGTGAAAAAGACATTTATAATTTCTTGTACGTAAGATATGTAATGAATGTTTTAAATATTTTTGCAAAGATAATGAAATGAAAGAAACCATAATACAGGCTAGAACACGTAACTATGGCCAAGAGATTAATTTTAAATGTGTCTTTGAAGGATTGGCCCCTGTGTTTGGTTCATTAATCCGCACATCTGATCAGATGTTTTGTGAAAAATACTTCATAACTGTATCTTTTATGGAGAATGAGGGCCTGCCCTAATCATCCTCAGTCAGCTAGATGTTTCACTTCCCCGAACCTCTGTGCCAGATTTCAGGCCATTTGTAGATTATGAGGGCACTGATTTCTCTAGAATGAAGTAACATAGGCATCGATAATCCTCCAGTGCTTCACCAAACCAAGCAAGTAAACTATTTTCAGAGGATATCAGAGACAAGGAAAATGCTATCTGTTTC